>NC_092816.1:210389981-211001648 GCF_023375885.2 Dermacentor andersoni | reverse complement strand
TCTTCAAAATAAGGTCATTTCAGGCCTTCTAAACGCACGCAGAACAAGGAATATCACGTCAAAAGGAACCTTGGAAGTAACGAACTTAGTGCAGAGCATGTAGCAGCCGTAATAATGCTCAATTAGCCAAGTAAAATAAAAGTAAAACTACATGCGCCGCCCCAAATATGCATAAACCCAGGTTGCTCGCGCCTATATATGGAACTAGAAATCTGGCTTTACTAAACGAAGAAAAATGTGGGCGGACCATGGAGATAGCGTTGTCTAAAGAAATCAAATTGTTTCCTAATCTGTCCAAGAATACTTCGGGCAAAATTCACGAATCTTCTCTTTCGTAAGTAAACGAGCCGGCCACCCTTGCTAACGGTATCTCTGGCATAAGCATTGGCTCGAATTTTCTCTCACGAACTTTTTGCGAAAGAAGGTTATGTGAACATGGATCCTTGTATTTTTTTTTATGCCAACCACTATATTCACGTTTCTCATATGTATAAACGCCACCTTAGATTTATGTTCTTTTAGAGAGATTGACATGATCTTTTATCATGCCCATTCTTTACGAAACGCCCTATATTTGGCTGTTGTGCCTTTATTTTAGCTCGGGCACTTCTAAAAACCTATGCTGACTCTTTCGCATAGTTTACGCTTCAGCAGTTTAAAAGTGTAGGCCATTGGTGAAGCATTGTCAATAATACTTTCATAAAGAGGACACAGGGCGCCCGCGTCCAAAAAGAAAGTGCGAAAACTAGAGAACGCGAGTTCCATGCAAAGAGTGGAAAGAAGAACTACCACGGAGATTTACAAGAATGGGAAGAAAGAAATAAGGACGGCCAGTCGATATCGGACACAAAGGGCAGTGCCTCGCTATTTGAGCCTGGAGCCGGTTCCCTATGAACAATACCATAACAGATTGTCAACAAGATGAGGCATGTGCCTGCGGCCGCGAAAGCTTTAAGAGCGCACAGCACATCGTAATGAAATACGAAGGTATTCACCCAGCGAAACCCGTAGGTAACGTACGCCTTCTAGACGAGCTTTCAGTTAACGTGTACAGAAGCATTAACTGAGGAGCAGTTGAGATAAGCAAGCGACGTGTACAGTACTGGTGAATAAAAATCAGGGAGGAGGTTGACAGGAGCGAATCTGTTACAGGCATAAGTAACAGCACAAGGTAGATATAGAACTTTTATAAGAAAGAAAAAAAAAGATTAATTAGACCTACACGAGGTTCTAACGTGAAAAGCATCTATAGCGTAACTGCTTAGCTCAACGAGGCCAGGTAATTATCTGTCACCGTCCCAAAGGGAATGCCAGGACGCTGCTCGTTTCGGCTTGCGCACCTGCCGCATGTCGTCGCTCAGTTGGCGCGTGCTAGAGGCACGCGCCAGCTGTGCGCTTTGGCGAATGTTTTCTCTGGTGTCAAGCCTGGAGTGAACTTCGATTATTCTTAAAAACACGCTATTCGTGACAAACTGAGGCCTCAACGTTGCATGCTCTGCTGCAGAGCCACAAGGGTGTGCTGCTCTCGCAGCACAGCTTCGCACCTTGCATGTTTCAAAATTTTGTTCAGAACAGAATGCCAGAAAACTGAGTGTGCGAGAATTCACGTGATAATTTTTAACGTAGACACCTCATTTCGCAAGGAATAACAACCTTGTTATTAAGTGTGAACATTATAAATGCACATTTGAGACGGATACTACCTGAAAACCTTCCATTACTATATTATTGGTCTCGTGAGTTGTCCTAGTTAAAGGTGGGCTTCAGTCAACTGTTTACAGAAAACACATTTGCTACGAATTATCTTCCTATAATGCTCTGGACTATGACACATCCGTTCAGAAAAAGCTATTTTCATGGCTCTTTATAACTACGAGACATTTCTAACATATCATCAAGACTTATATATGTCTCTCACCTAGAATAAACATTTATTGTTAAAAGGAAGTTTGAACTCTGGGTCAAGTCTCACTTCCGTATTCGAATATATGTAAAACAGAAAAAAATTTTTCCATGAAGCAACCGCTTGAACTACTCGCATAAAATTTCCTTCGTCTGAAAGAGAAAGTTAGGTACCAGCTATCTGGGAAAGCATAACTTTGATTTAGGACCCCAAATTGGTTACAACTGCCACAAATTGATAAGTAAGAAAACAAAAGCGCGAAGTTTAGAAATACATAGCTGTGCAACGCAGTTCAGTGAATTGCTCCTGTTAGAGTGTCTTAGGAAGAAAAATTTTATATATATATATATATTAAAAAACAGGTGAAATTGTTAAATTGTTTATGAGCGTTTTGCAAATGTCCTGCTCATAAATTAGTGCTACAATATAGAGCGCTGTATGGTTCATCGTATGGTATACGTTAAGAGACAAAGCCGGCGATATCATTACCAATATGGATGAGATAGTTCACGTGGCTGAGGAGTTCTATAGAGATTTATACAGTACCAGTGGCACCCACGACGATAATGGAAGAGAGAGTAGTCTAGAGGAATTCGAAATCCCACAGGTAACACCGCAAGAAGTAACGAAAGCCTTGGGAGCTATGCAAAGGGGGAAGGCAGCTGGGGAGGATCGGGTAACAGCAGATTTGTTGAAGGATGGTGGTCAGATTGTTCTAGAGAAACTGGCCACCCTGTATACGCAATGCCTCATGACTTCGAGCGTACCGGAATCCTGTAAAAACGCTAACATAATCCTAATCCATAAGAAAGGGGACGCCAAAGGCTTGAAAAATTATAGACCGATCAGCTTACTGTCCGTTGCCTACAAAGTATTTAGTAAGGTAATTGCGAATAGAATCAGGAACGCCTTAGCCTTCCGTCAACCAAAGGACCACACAGGATTCCGTAAAGGCTACTCAACAATAGACCATATTCACACTATTAATCAGGTGATAGAGAAATGTGCGGAATATAACGGACCCTTACATACAGCTTTCATTGATTACGAGAAAGCGTTTGATTCAGTCCAAACCTCAGCAGTTATGGAGGCATTGCGGAATCAGGGTGTAGACGAGCCGTATGTAAAAATACTGAAAGATATCTATAGCGGTTCCACAGCCAACGTAGCCCTCCATAAAGAAAGCAACAAAATCCCAATAAAGAAAGGCGTCAGGCAGGGAGATACGAACTTTCCGATGTTATTCAGAGCGTGTTTACAGGAGGTATTTAGATACCTGGATTGGGAAGAATTGAGGATAAGAGTTAATGGAGAATACCTTAGTAACTTGCGATTCGCTGAAGATATTGCATAGCTTAGTAGCTCAGGGGACCAGCTGCAATGCATGCTCACTGACCTGGAGAGGCAAAGCCGAAGGGTGGGTCTAAAAATTAATCTGGAGAAAACTAAAGTAATGTTTAACAGTCTCGGAAGGGAACAGCAGTTTACAATAGGTAGTGAGGCACTGGAAGTGGTAAGGGAATACATCTACTTAGGACAGGTAGTGACTGCGGATCCGGATCATGAGACTGAAATAATCAGAAGAATAAGAATGGGCTGGGGTGCGTTTGGCAGGCATTCTGAGATCATGAACAGCAGGTTGCCATTATCCCTCAAGAGAAAGCTTTATAACAGCTCTGTCTTACCAGTACTCACGTTCGGGGCAGAAAACTGGAGGCATACGAAAAGGGTTCTACCTAAATTGAGGACTACGCAACGAGCTATGGAAACAAGAATGATTGGTATAACGTTAAGGGATAAGAAAAGAGCAGATCGGGTGAGGGAACAAACGCGAGTTAGTGATATCTTAGTTGAAATCAAGAAAAAGAAATGAGCATGGGCAGGACGCGTAATGAGGAGGGAAGATAGCCGATGGTCATTAAGAGTTACAGAATGGATTCCAAGGGAAGGAAAGCGTAGCAGAGGGCGGCAGAAAGTTAGGTGGGCAGATGAGATTAACAAGTTTGCAGGGACAACATGGCCACCATTAGTACATGACCGGGGTAGTTGGAGAAGTATGGGAGAGGCCTTTGCCCTGCAGTGAGCATAACCAGGCTGATGATGATGATGATGATGATATGGTTCATCCTCTTTTGACGCTTTACAGAATTCCGATATTGTTTTTTGATAAGAGCGCTAACAGACTTTAGCTTGATGCATGAGTTTCCTAAGATTTTGTTATTTGAAGGTACTTGCTACGAAAAATAGGTGCATTGTTTTCCGAAATACAGAATGTTCGTTCCCACAGAACTAGACAAAGTGAACATGAAAGTTGTTTTTTTCGACGAAAAAAGGGCAGCAGGACAAAATGCGAAACTGACAACGTCCCGATCACGCGCAGAACAGCTGGCGTTGTGCACAGGCGCTTCCGAAGAATTTCACAATAAATTTTACAAGCATGATAAACAGGACGATGCAGTAAGGCAACGTCCACAAAATTTTGCAAGCAGAAACTGATAACTAGAATACATACAAAACTTATCGCATGAGTGATACAAACAAAAACACAATTGTTCTTACATATATATAAGTAATGTCAGTCATAAAACGCTGAAAAATATTTGGCAACATGCGCGCAAGAGAAAATCATCTCAAAGGTAGCGAAATAAATGTAGGGCATAATTACTAAATAAATACCTAATTCCAGTTGTTCAAATAGGCGTTCTTTAATAATAGGTTGAAAACATTTTTGTGAAAGGTAAAATTGAGTTTCAGAAGGAATTTGACCTATAAGTGTGAAAACCTGGTATCTTGGTGTTTGATTGCCGTAGTTGGGACGTGCGGCTGGAAGAAGTTTACCTTCAGTGAGGAAAGCTTATCCGCTCCTGGAAGTTTCTGGAGAAGAAAAGTATAATTGATGACGATGGATACATTTGGGCGAACAAAAATTGTATACCTGCTTTGCTTTAAAGATGCCATGGGCGCTATAAGGTAAAACTATTCCAAACTTTTCTATTCTAATTCTGCAATCAGTCTACCGCAATCATGCCTCAGTCCAATTTTTGGACCACTCCTACTTCACCTGTCTGTCGCCCGACGTCACGAAAACCGCGATAGCTCCCCATCTGGTATGACGTGTACACACTGATTGTGCATAATTTAACCGAACAAAACAAAAATATTTATTATATGATTCGCCGCCTTTTCTCCATTAGCCCTCGGCTGTTGGTCAAAAGTTTTCGAGCTGCAGCCACTTCACCTGCCTCTCACGCGACGTCACATAACTGCAAAAACTTAGAGTCAAAGTGACGCGTACGTGTTAATGATGCATTAATATGCCGAACAAAACTGAATTTTCTTCTGTATAGCTGCAGGCTGCCCCGTTCCAAAAGGAATAAAAGGTGGCGGCCGCCGATCGCTCCGGCACTGGCTACTTGCCCCTGTCGGACAGCATGGTTTTATTGGCGTGTCATAAAACTTTTTGTGTGGCCGTGTAACGTTTTCGAGAACTTTCGGCACGCTTATGACCTCGTTCCACCAATTCTTCGTCAATCTTAAGCTTCCGTTGCATGCCACTGCGATTGTCGACGAGCTACCGCAAGCTAAATAACAGAAAGGGGACCAATCACAGACGCCTGCACCACCCTCTTCGTCCGCTTATCGATATTCAGTGCAGTAGCTCGGCCCCATCGAATACCTCTCCACTTGAGCATGCTCCTCGCCTCTTGTGAGCCAATTAGTTAAGACAGGCCACTCAGTGCAGGCAATGTTATTCGTTTTTCAAGCATATAAAAGTGACCTCCTATGAACGAGGGGAGCGTTTGATTGGTTTGTTCAGACAATCCTGCGGCTGACTGCCCGGGTGACCGCCCGATGGTTGCGTCGGCGGTTACGCAAATTTGACGTCAGGAGATTGGAATAGAAACATATTCGAATAGTGTTACGTTATACGGCCCCATGTTTCCGAAATAGCAGTGACGTTATTAAATCTGACGGTGTGCCCCCAACGTCTTCTATAGGACACAAGGCGCGTTTCTGAGTTGAAATTAGTTTAAGGTAAGAACTGGGCATGATAGCTCTGCAAACAAGAATTTAGTATGATAACCTTGAATACAGAAGTGCGTAATACATGGATATATTTATTCAGGGCGGGGGGGAGGGGCAACAAATGTACATTTTATATGGATAACCGACTCTTTACTTAGATTACACAATAATTTTCTTCATGTAAAAATTCCAGGAAAGATACTCATTGAACAAAACACCAAGAAATCTCTGGTTTGAAATTCCTTTTAATTCAGTTTGCTTGCAGACAACTTTCGGAGTGATACTTTTTCTCTTCACCAAATTAAGGCTTAGCCTGTTTGTTCATAACCAATTATGTAGCTTCATGAAATGCGCATTTACCATAGCCTCTATTGGGGACTAGGAGGAAGATGAAAAAAATATTCGTGTCGTCAGCACAGTTGACCCGATTAGGCGATTCGGGTATGTTAGCGACATCATTTACGTATGCTAAAAATAATAGAGTTCCTAATATGGTTCTTTGACGAAACCTATGATGAATTACTAAATTATGTAAGGGTATGCCATTAGCCTGAACATACTCTTTTTGTTATTTAAATTGCTTTTAATTAAGTCAGCTGCGATACCACGTATGCCAGAAACGTTAAGGTTGCGTAGCAGGATTGTTAATAATTTTGTCTTTTACTAGTACCAGTGCTGGTTCAGTTTGTTTTTAAGGAATTCACACTGTGAGCAATTAATAACATTGCACTTACAGAAAAAATTTTCGAGACCAGCATTAGTGACTCCTCCAAATAATTTTCACAATAACGGCTAGGACAGAAATGGGTCTATTACTTGAATGTCATTATTTCCCCCACTTTTATAACCTGTACATAGACGCGCTATCTTCATTTAATCGGACACTTGCTTCGTAGCATAAAATTTGCGATTTAACACAAGACGTCACATATAAAAAGATATGCGTGCTTCAAAGGTACCGCCAGTATACTGTCCTGCGCGACTGAAGCGTGATATCTTACCTTACGAATTAAAGTAGCTATTTAATGATCAGTAGTTGGCGGAAGCGCAACTGAAATTAGTATAGGGGTCATTAAATTGCAAAGTATATCCCGCACTGATGTGGTGAACGACGTTGATATAGAATCTGCCGCACTAGGACGACAACGAAGTGTTTTTGATACAGCACTGCTCTTTCTAGCTCCGATTTATTTCTGTGAGAATCTAAGTTGATCCGCTGGTCCTCCCTCCCTGCTTGGTCGTGATGGAAGTGGATGACCCCGCACGTCTGCCGGCGACGGCCGCGTCAGCGGCGGCCGCCTCCAGGAAGCGGATCGGTCACCAGAGTGACAGCGACAGCGAGGGCACCCATGTCTACTCTCTCAGCAGTGAGGACACTTTCGATGACGACTTCCAGCTCGTGCAGAGCCGCAGAGCGAAAAGAAGGAACACCAGGACGTCTTCATCGTCAAGCACGCGAAAAGTAACACACGCAGAGGACGGACGCCAATACCATCATATTTGTGCCCCTGCATAACACCGTCCACTGAAACTACTTAACAGGCAATCTGTGTCGATGCCACTGGCATCCCTAGTGCCAAATGAAATATCAGACATCCGGGTGAACACCCGAAAAAATCTACTGGCGGTTCATGTCCAACATGCGGCTGCAATGACCACTTTACGCAGGGTAACGGTCCTCGATGATATTCAGGTGTGCTCTTACATCCCTCTGGGACCTCACGTAGTCACCGGCGTTATCTACAGCGTAGACGTTGCCATTCTTCATAACGACTTGCCGATTCTTATCAAGCCAGCCAATGATAAGGTCATTGTTGATGTTAAGCAGCTAGGCAATTTACGCTGCGTGAAGATTTCATTCAAGGGTAAATATATACCCTCGCATGTTAAGGTGGGACGCGTCAGACATGCAGTGCGGCCTTTTATTTCGAAACCTCTTCAGGGCCGCAAATGCATGAAATTGGAACACGTGAGCAGCGTCTGCGAAAATCAGGCAGCATGCCCCCGCTGCGCCGAGCCCCACACTGCAGATTAACGGGGCGCGACTGTAATGAAGTGTTCAAACTGCGGAGGGTCACATGAAGCTTCATCGAAGAAATGCCCACATATCAAGAAAGAACTGGCCATCTTGAAAGAGGTTGCGAGAGGTCATTCATCTCATCGGGAAGCCGCCGATAAAATCGGGAAGCGACGTTCTCGTCACCGGCGCTCCTCAAGGAAGGATGTTGCCTCTGCGACGCCCGCGCCGCTTCCTACAACACCAAATTTTCCTCTATCGCCCAGGCCAGATACTGTGGAAAGGACTACGAAGAACGTAGCCACTGAGAAGACCACATCTGCAGAATCTTGGCCGGCTCTACCGAAACGACAGCCTTCCCCAATAGAATCACAGCAAGCTTTTGCTGGACAACCCCCTACGTCTACTGTCGGTGATTTGTGCGACAAGACCGACAGGTGGCTGATATGCTGCAATCGCTAATTAATACCATGCGCATCGTACTCAAGAAGCTGCAATCACCAGTAGGTCGAAATGCTCTGCAAATACTGGAGGCACTACCTTCTATCCAGTGCTTGATAGCATCATTTAAGCATCATGGCTTGATGAATAGTCCCCTTCCGCACTTAACTTAAAAGTGCGTCGATCTTTCCGTGGAATGCCAGGGGTCTCAGGACCCGTATAGCAGACTTGTGTCAATTCATTTTTACAAATTTCTTCCCCATACTGGTCATTTACGAACCAAATGCATCAACTCCGCTCAAACTGTGCGGTTACGAATCTTTCGTCTCGTCCACATGTGGTGCGAGCACGAAAGTAATCATCTACATCCGCACAGACTTTGCATATGTCGCTAACGCGGTAGAGCCCTATGACGTCTGCTTGAATGTCCAAAAAAAGTATGTGTCATTTACACTAATTGGAGCCTACATATCCCCAGCGGGTCACTTAAGCGAACGACTTAAGAAAATATCACTATTGAACAATGGCCCTCTCTGTCATCACAGGTGGCTTTAACGCGCATCAGCAGCTATGGGGAAGCACTAAAACTGACTTCAAAGGCAGGAGTCCTGCCTCCTTTGCTGCCGACCATGATTTGTGCTGTGTGAAGGACGACAGCCCCACATGTATGCGAGGCACGACCTCTAGTAGTTGCTTGGACTTACCATTGGTGTCACGGCGCTTTGCCTCAAGCGTTCAATGGTTTACGGACATAGAAACACATGGAAGCGACCATATTCCAACATACATAAAGAATAAAGGAGCTGAGCAACGCTCCTCTACTGTCTCGCGTACAGTTGATTGGCAAAAGTTTAAGGAGGATATGGATGACGCATGTCGGGAAGGCCTTTCACACATTATCGAAGATTCAATCGCAGAGGTATTGAAAACATCCACCTGCTCGCTTACAAGGTCAGCAATGCGAACAGACTGGGACATGGAATTGGTGAGGCTGCGTGCAGCACGCCGACCGGCGGAGAGGAGGTATCCGCGCACGAAGTCCATCTTAGATCTGAGGGCTTCACGAAGCATACAAAAGAAAGTCCAGCGCTGTATGAATAACTTGGAAGACAAGTGATGGAAAGATTTCTGTCAGTCACTTGACCCAAGAAAATCGTTCTCGCACACATGGAGAACGGGTAGGGGTCTTCGCTCATCTCCGCAACAAAGGAATCCCTTTGCTGCTCTGGGCCGCTCGGAACTTCGCTCGGAAATTCAAGTGGCTGAAGAGTTCTGTGCAGGGGTTGCTGGGTCCGTAGTTGTCATTACTCACGCAGCACGGAATAACATCCCCGAGGCACGTGTACCAGAAATGAACGTGCTATTTTCACTCGAAGAGCTCAATGCTGGGTTCGTGACGTGCAGGCGTTCTTCGTCACCAGGGCCTGATGGCATCACGTATGCGGCCCTATGCCACCTAGGACATGACGCAAGTGATGAGCTGCTCAACTACTACAATGAGTCTTGGCAAAACGGCGCCGTTCCCAAACAATGGAAATCGAGCCGCTTGATCCCCATTCTGAAACCTGTAAAGTTTCTGCTTGAGCTCTCATCATATCGTCCGAGTGCGCTTTCTGGCTGTGTCAGCAAAGTGATGGAAATAATGATTCATGCTGGCTTGGTATGGTACCTAGAACGATTCAACATTTTATTTATCTTTATTTATTTATTTATTTATTTATACATACTGCAGCGCAACTTGCGCTATAGCAGGAGTGGGTTAAGAAAAGGTACAGAAAATGCATTGGAGTAACGGCGGTAAACACAAGTGAGCACTTTTAGAAAAGAGCACTGATCAAAGGAAAATACACAAATAAACACAAGTGAACACTTTTACAAAAGAGCACTGATGAAAGAAAAATACACAGGAAGTTATACAAATGGTGCCAGGCATGGGTGAGCCCGATTATGCATCTGGGGTGGCGGTTGCAAAAACTTGGGATGAGCATGATCGAATGAACCCAGGTAATGAATACCAGTCTTCGATTGAGCGGAGAAAAAAGCTGAATTTGAACATGTTAGTACGTTCGTAGTAGGGTATCAAGTTTAGGTCAGGATGTCTTCTCGTTGATGATCCCGGCGCGAAGTTAATGTAACTATCATTTGAGAGCCTAACTAAAGAATTGACATTGCAATGCAAGAATTTTAATGATTTGACACGGCGACGAGAAGAGAGCGTGTTTATGTTCAAAGAAGAAAGTGTTGAAGTGGGCGAAAAGTCGTGATCGTAACGATGACATATAAATCGCACAGCTTTATTCTGTATAGCTTCTAGTTTAATAATCTCTAACTGCTTATGCGGGCTCCAAACTACAGATGCATAATAAAAAACAGGGCGGATTAGAGATTTATACATTAGTAACTTTGTGTCTTTAGGAGATCGGGTTAGCGTTCGCCTCAAGTAACCTAATTTTTTTAGTGCTTCACTGCATATGTAATCAATGTGTTTGGACCATGACATGTTATGCGTAAAAATGACACCAAGATAGTTATACTCAGAAACCTCATCTACAGCACGGCCATTGAACGAGTAACTGAAAAAGGGAGGGGGAAGATTTGTTGCAGAAAGACATCAGAACGGTTTTATTGAAATTAATGTTCATTTACCAAGTGTTACACCAATCGCAAAACCTAGAAAACGACTCTTGAAGGTGATAATGATCATTAGAAGATTTAATCACTTCACATAGAACGCAGTCATCAGCATAGAGACGGATGTTAGAAGAGCAGGGAAGTGGCAAATCGTTTATGTATAATAAAAGAAAGAAGCGGCCCAAGGACGGAGCCTTGGGGCACACCTGATGTCACATCAACAGTAGCGGAGTCAGTCGAACTGTAAGAGACGAACTGGGAGCGAAATGAGAAAAAGCTTAAAATCGAGTTAACTAATTGAGGATTATTCAGTACAGCATTAAGTTTAGCAATAAGTTTAGAATGTAAAACGGTGTCAAATGCCTTCGAGAAATCTATAAAAGTGGCATCAACCTGGTTGCCTACGTCAAGGTTAAATGAAATGTGCGTGAACTCAACTAGCTGCGTTAACGTGCTAAAACCGCGCCTAAACCCATTTTGCATGTTAGACAGTAAATTATTTGATTCCAAAAAGAGCGTGATGTGCTTATGAATGATGTGTTCCAACATTTTGCATGACTGTGACGTCAGTGAAATTGGTCTGTAGTTCGACAAACACTGCTTATTTCCAGGTTTATAAAGAGGGAGCGCTTTGGCTAACTTCCATGAAGAAGGTACAGTAGAGGATGATAAGGACTTTCTGAATATGACTGACAGATATTTTAATGACCACAACGAATAACGAACAAGGAACGCGTTGTGTATCCCGTCCGACATTTCTTAACATCCAGGTTTAATGTAAGGTTGAGGATGCCTTCGCAGTTTATCTCAACGTGACTGATTGCTTCAGAAGAAACAATATTGGTAAGTGTCGGGATAAAGTTGTTATTGGAAACAAACACGGATTGAAAATACTTGTTGAAAACATCGGATATCACTGCCGGGTCGTTGATCAAGTCATTATCTATTCTCAAAGAAGTGGATGAAGCATCGCGAGGTAAAATAGAAGACCAAAATTTTCGTGGGTTAGTTCTTAACAAATTGTGCAGGCGAACGTGAAAAAAGAAATCCTTGGCATTTTGCAACTTAAGATTGAGTTCTTTCTTTGCTTTATCAAATCTATCCAGCGCCATGGGATCAGTGGCTCTTCTGGAACGCCTTAACCTTCGAACGCGACGGGACACGCGTCATCCATGGAATGTTAGAATTTCTTTCCTTAGTTTTAATGGGCACAAAACGTTCGATACATGATTTCACAAGACGCTCAAAGTAACTAGCACGGCAGGTGACGTCCTGGTTGTCTGCACATCTATCCGGACGCCATGGCGGGCAGTCGTCGAGGTCGCTCGTCCATCGTAACATCATTGACATCGTAGCCTGGCTCCAAAATAAAAAAAAAGCCTGAAGCACCTATCAGTGGCACTTTTTCTAGATATAAAAGGAGCACACGACAACGTGTGCTCCTTAAGCAACTTACGCTCTCATTACTGCACCAGACGTATCACGACCACATACATATATATACCTATGGTTCGACTTCGCCTACTACCTCAACTGCCGCATTCGTCGTTTCAGCGAAGCAGGTTACGGTTAGATTCAAATTTTCACACATGACTGCATCCACGTCGGCAGAACTTGCAGCTCTCCATGCCGCTATGACGTACGTCACCGATGAGCCAATGGAGAAATGGGTCGTATTTTGTGATTCTAAGGCATTCACAGCATCAAGCGTGCATTACATCACAGAACTTACGAGCAGATGATATCTGACATCAGGGAAGTGCACCACCATGCTCTGGAAAGAGGGCATAACATTATATTTCAATGGATTCCTGCTCACTGTGGCATCGTCGACAACAACCTAGCTGACAAGGCTGCCTGGTCTGCCCCCGAAGATACCCAGACGCGTCCAACACCTTTCGCGAGGTTGGACGCTGCCAGGGAACTTCGACTACTTCCACGCAAAAAAGTCACAAGATGTCTGGATTTCAAGTGCCTTGAATTGCTGATTACATAAACTGGACCCCACGCTACGGCTACAGCGGCCATCTAGCCTTTCGCGCTGCGAAACAACCCTGGTCTGCCGTATGTGGCTGGGAGTGGCTTTCACGAACGCATCCTCCTATCTGTTAGGAGCGGCCGAGAGCCCGATGTGCGAATCCTGTGGGTGCGAGCAAACCATCGAGTACGTATTGTGTACCTGTCCTCGCTACGATGTACAACGCCTCTCTCTGCGGGCAACCTTACACCGACTGGACTCAAGACCGTTCACCGAGTCAAAGATACTCGGACCGTGGTCACACCCGTCATTGGCACGAAAAGCGATTAGCGCACCTGTGCAATACTTGAAGTGCACCTGCTTAAGAGACCGTTTATAGTGTCCCTGTGTAGTGTCCCTCCCACAAGCACTCCGTGCTTACTCTCTCCTTTTTTTCCTCTTTCTATTCCCCTTTCCTCCACCCCGGTATAGGGTAACAAATCAGGTGCTCTTCTGGTTGATCTCCCTGACTTTCCTGTACTTGCTTTTTTTCTCTCTCTCTGCTACACTAATCAAAAAACAATTGAAAGTGGTAGCGAGATCAGAGGCTGTGAGTTCACCATTGTCTGCCATGATAGTAAGAGGCGAGTATGAGTCACATTAAATAATTAAAAAGGTGAGTTCGCGCCAAACCTTTTTACTGTCAGACTGTGCTTTTGTGAATCGATCAATGTAGTAAGCAGATATCACTGTTCTTATATCGGGGTTGAGTTTACTTCTGTATTTTTAAACATCAGTGAGGATAACAACATCGCGCTATGCTTGTGACATAAGTTTGTGACATAAGTGGTTTTTCTTCCTAATTGTTTTGTGTAGCACTATTGTAACCCTTGGGTTTTTAAACTTTTTGCAAGTTTTAATTTCTTTTAGTCGAAATGTATTATTGCAGCACTAAAGAACCTGTTTAATAAAGAGAGAATATGCTTTGTTTGCGTCAATTGTATTGCACACAGCATCCCAATCTGTGCTTTCAATTAATGTTTTGAACGTACACATTGTGTTAGCATTAATTACTCTGTATAACCGTGTGACCTTCACTTATATGTCTGGTATGATAGGCAGGAAGCAAAAAATAGGGGAATGATTGCTGATGTCATAGGAGAGGACACAAGAGGGAAGGTTATCAGATACCAGGTTTGTAATACTTACATCTAACATGCTACTTGTTTCAATGGTTATCCTTGCAGGTAAACTTATACAATTCCAGAAGGCAAATCACCCAACAGTTTTATTGAATTGCATGGCACATAAATTGTTCGACAATAGCTTCATATTTATGTCGTCCATAACAATGTATACGTGTTCGGTAGCCGTGAAATACACTAGTAAATATTCTATGTAGTCGAAGAAGTGCCGTTTGTTACCGGTCAGATGTCTGTATATTTCAACGACCATTACATTTTTAGTAGATATGGTAACGCACTCCACATTTGAGTGCATTACGCAAAATTCATTTATAACAGAATGCTTGTACATTTTATTTACATGCAAAGAAATACCACCACGTCTGCAGTGACCACCTAATAATCCTTTAGAATTGTCAAAGTGAGGATGATCCTCATGTGATGTTAGCCATCTTTCTGTACACATCAAAAAATCTCATTTAATATTTATGGAAACAAAAACAAGTTCTGGTGGTGACCATTGTATATGATACATCCAGAAATAAAGTGAATAACAGGCAGATGTTTTTCTCCAGAGGTAAACATTGTTCTGAAGCCTTCGAGATAATAGGCAGCACAAGTTTTTTTGGCAGTTGATATCGATGCAGCAGTCCATCAAGGAAACGTACCTTACGTAGTCATTTGTTTTTCAAAATCTCTACGATTAATGTTCCTCAGAGCGTCAGTCAATTCACTTTGACTTGCGAAAACGTTGCCCCACTGGTGTACACCTTTTTGCGGGAGAATAATTTCTTGCGTGCGATGGCACCACCTAAAAACTGCTTGTTACATTGAGACCGACGATCACTGTCGTAGACAGCCCTGCCATCCGAGGAACCGAGCACGCTGTTATTAACTCTCTGTCTCCTTGCCTTAGAAAGGAACGTGTTCCTCTTTTCTAGACGAACGAAACGAAATATAATTTTCGTCTCATCCGAGTTCCGAGTTGGAAGGCTGTGGCATGTGTCGATGACTAAGTCATTGACTGGTCGCCAAGGACTCGGCGAATTTTTTTTATGTGCGTTTGACTGTACACCCTTTATTTGCAATTTGTTGAGCGTCGTGTACTGCTGTAGCTATTCAACTTGTCTCAACCGCTTGTTCTCGTTTCTCAAGCCCTCATTACACTTAGCAAGTTCACTGAACTTCCTTTTTAATGCTTTAATGTTAATGCCATTTGTATTCACTGAGAGTTTTTTATGCACTATAGGCTTATATACAAACAAATTGTTTTCGTAAATTTTATGTTCTTTTTCGCGGTTGTGTTTGTTTCTTTTAGTTACCTTGATCTTCTTTATTACATCTCTCCATTGTTATTATTAACCGAGGGTCCCGTTGCAGTCTTTGACTTTGGGACTCTCATCTGTATGTCGTCTCTTACCAATTCATTATATATAAAGAATAATAAACTGAAACTGAAGCCGAAACTGAAACCTTCGAGGTGCTCCACTTCATCTCATCGTGTCTGTAAACTTCAGCTCTCTTTCACAGAATGAAGTTATAATCTCATTTTATGTTTAAATTCGTCAAAACCTTTTTCGAAGTCCTTAGACCTGCTCGAAAAAGGAGCCAACCAAAATTTAACAATAACATTTGGGAACCCTAAGACATGTGGCAGCAGGGTGCATCGCGGAAAAATGAGAAAAAATTGCACCTAGCGGGTGCTTACGTGCACAAACGGATTCCTTTAGGATGATCATGCGGCCTGGGCACTCATGCTATCTAAGGAGACAGATGATGGAGCGTGCGCTGTTAGGGACCCCAGGCGACAACAGGCCCATGCTAATTCTTCGATCGATGCTTGTGACTGTGATCAATCGCCATGCGCTGAATTTAGGGGCCCCTTGTCACGATCTACTGCGCTGGCTTCGTGACAGCACAGTTTCAGCCAAAGATGCACTTGCTTCTCTGGATCAGCTGCAGCCCGAGATATGGCTTTTTTACTTGTCCCTGCCACAGCTGACACATTTAGTAGATCATCGTTCGGCCTGCGCACTACTGCTAACTGAGAGAACAGATGATGGTGCGTCTGCTTTTAATAACCCCGGGCGATAGCAGGTTATATATTATGTTATATTATAATCACTGCTATTACGGATAATGGGAGCCCCGAACACTCCTAATGTGATGGTTGCATGAGGCTCCTCATTTGTGGGCGCTGCCTAGGACGCCATTGTGGTGGGAGGACTGGAGTGAAGCCAGCTCCCAGGAAAAATTGAAAAAGCCGCAATATTCCAAGGTTTTCGAGCTTCCGGTGCGTACAGACAGATACACAGTGGAACCTCTGCGCAAAAAGACTACCGGCCTGAGCGCTGACATTCATTGGAAGGTTGGCCCAGGCCGGTGGACATTGGAAAAGCCCCCGCGGGCCGGATCTTACCCGTGTTCCGTAGTTTAGAAGCACCGGCGTTATCCAAGGACCCCCATTTATTTATTTATTTATTTATTTATTTATTTATTTATTTATTTATTTATTTATTGTCATATTCTCAAGGCCCGGGGGCATTACAGAGAGGAGTGGTGATTATTAAAAACAAATTCGCTAACAATATTCTTGAAGTTTGTGGCGTCAGAAATGGCAGTGATGGAGGCAGGGAGGCGGTTCCAGTCATTCGTCGTTCTTGGTAAAAAGGAATGAAAATAAACGTTTGTTCGAGAAGTTGCAACTTTAACCTTAAAACGATGATCCGTGCGTGACGATATGTATGAGTGCGGGGAGATTAGTTCATCCTTAAGTGTTTCGTTAGAGTAATAAATCTTGTGAAAAAGTCATAGGCGAAAGTATTTACGACGTAACTCTACGTTAGGCAAGTCAAGGGTTAGTTTCAGTGACGAGACACTTGCATGACGAGAATAATTCGAAAGAATAAAACGAGCAGCTCGGTTTTGAATGGATTCGATGGTGTTTTTTAGCTTTAGAGTAGAAGGGTCGAAAATGGAGCATGTATATTCAAATGTAGGCCTTACTAAGGATTTGTACAGAAATAACTTGACAGCTGCAGTTGCCGATGAAAAATTACGCCGTAAAAACTCAAGCATGCGATTAGCTCTACCGTAAATGTAATTTATATGAATATCAATAGTTGTAGCGTGAAATATGAAACAGGTACAAGGTTTGACTTCGAAAATCAAGAAATAATAAGGTACCGGCAAAAACCACAGGGCGTCACGTAGGCTTCTGCCATGAAACTAAAAAAAATCTAGAATTCTCACTTCTGATAATTTGACATACTTTGTTTAGCTGACGAAGATCAGTAACGAGACTAACATTTTGGTGTCGCGAATTTTGTGGCTAGTTTCACATATGCAAAAATACCGAGTTGTTTTTCGTATAGGCATCGCTAATGAGTCGTATAAGATTCATATTTGAAACTTTCAAAATTTGCACGTGCCAAGTTTGTGCATAGGGTTAGGCGCGAGCGGAAATAGGGGAGGGAGTGTTGTTTCAGGACAAGCGTATCTTCTTCCAGGGTCTCCCCATTTGTTTCTCTTCTTGCATTGAGCCGAGGGCAGCTGAAGTTGAACGGGTTTCCTACCCGCCTTGCGTTTGTTTGCGTAGCCATAAAAATATTCGCAGCAAGATCATTTTTCTCCTCGACAGTTTAACTGCGCCTGTCCGTCCCATTTATAAATATAACATTTCTCGTGTTTGCGCAGCTTCTATGGCGTCTTTCAGAACGTAGTGTCCCTGACATTAAATATGACAATATCGTGAAATATATGAAGGCTTCGGGGTAAAAAAAGGGAGAAGTATGCGTAGTCTTCACGGTGCGCATTCAGAAGTTTCATTGGATAATTTTCCGTGAATGGTGTGAAGAAGCACTAACTACGCCATGGTGCTGTGGTTGGCATTGTCAGTCGCTGTGGGCCTCGGAGTACCATGCTCGCATGCCTGCAAGATTGATCCTAAAGATGGTGAGCAACTGATTTCCATATTGGCACAGCATTTTCCAGACAATGTTGCTTTCCTGCAACGAACGCAAATACGTTAAGTGCACGTAACCTGTGGTGCACTGAGGCTCATTACGTAAAATGCATCCTGTACAGCACTTACTACTCAAAGCAGACCATGCGGGGCGCGGCTAAAGTAGCACATGTCTTTAGTCCATCGCTAGGCAGCAGATGATTCAGCCTGTTTGTTTAAAAAATTGGAGCAGCGCATGTTTATGGCTCTGTCGAACAATGTACGTTAGTACGAATCAAAAGCTGCAAATGTTTCGTTCTTAAAGTGAGCACCATTGTTACATAATATTTCCCTCAACTTAGTAAACTCACTGCTAGGAACAACGATCGAGGTGTCCTCAAATAATAGCAAAGGCGCTGTAACACGCAACTAACGTTTTGAAATGACCAAGCAATAAGGCCCTTGGTTTAACGACATGATTGTTTTACTGCGGTGTAATTATGTATATTGTGCAAGAGTTTGGGAGACTGAGGCTTATTGAAACGCATTCTATATTGCGGCTACCACTGCCATAAGCCCATGCATAAAGTTCCTCAAGACCAACGTCTTTTTCCTGCGCCGCGAGACATCAAATGAATGAGCATACATCTTTAAATAACCAGGGCCCATGTTCACAAAGCGCTCTTACGCTTAAATCGTTCGTGCCAGCCAATAGTGATGCAGGCAATAATAACGCAGGCGATCACCCAATGAAAAACAGCACTTACGAAAAAAGAGCTTTGGAATACAAATAGCATAAACTGCTACGATAGCAATTAGAAATTGCGAATGTCATTCTAAAAAAAGTAGGGTTTCTTGGTAACCATCGTTTTACTAAAAAGAACTACCTTAAATAACGACATGGATAAATATAATAGTACGAGGCCATGAACTCGGAAACAATATTTTTAATGGACCCAATAACATGCAGGTTGCTTAAAGGGACTGAGAGAAAAGCAAGAAATACAGCGTTAATATAGACCGGTGGCAGAAGCGATGCCGCCTTTGCATTCGACTCATGCAGGTCACGTTACAGCGAAATCGCCAGCGCTGTGCTCGAAAACATTTCATATTTCGTAATGCTTTTACAGTTTCGTGGATGTGGCACATTATAAACCGAATTTATATGTAGCTGTAATGGGGAGGGGGAGGACAACGTGGCAAATTTTTATATGTGGGTTTCTCCAAGGGCTTCTTTTTCCTCATTTTCTGTTTATTTATAGGCACAATGAAACGCTTCCACATGTTCACCGCTGCTCAGGGAAAACCAAAAGTTGTATAATTTTTTATTTGATCAAAAATGTGGTGATGTTCTGAAGTGGTTAATGTGCGCAGGAGTTTTGAACTTTGTAGCTTATTTCTAAGCTTTAATCATAATACTGAATTTTGGTTTTTGCGCATAGCAAAGGGTTATACCCCCCCACGCCCGTAGTACATATACCCGGATACCCAGGTGAACTAAACCAGACACCTAGTTTCTAGACATATTCCACCCCTATACGCTGGACACCGTCTTGCTTGATGACGTAGTGAAACTTCCGTTCCTTTTCTCTGCTTGCCTACTCCACCTTTGTTTACGGTGGCTTGCGCTGCACTGCGGCAGCTGGTGCAGCGCAGCAAGCGGTCGTTTCAGCGGCTAACGTCGACAGTGAGTAACTGAATGGCACCAATATTGGGCCCAAGCTTCAGAGAACAAGTAAATATCGTATATGCATTATCTGAAGCTCACTTTTGCTTGTAGAAATGATGTGAGCTGGGCCATACGGCTGGCGTACAAGAAGGCAGAGCTAGAAACAGTTATGCAAGATGTATTGGTGCACTTTTTACGCAAATAAATTAAGGAGCAGGATCACAAGAATTTCCTTCTTGCTTTTTTGTAGGAAACGTCTGGCTCAAAGGCTGTCTTGCTTTTTTCTCAATACCATTGCTCTGGTGTGATGCCATTAGACTTATTATTCCCTAGCGAATTGCACGCATGTGCGCCCAGTTACGCTAGATTTGTTTGCTTCACTCTTCGGGCTTCTAAGATAGGCGTCTTGAATTTCTTTCAGTAGCTTGCAGGAAAGGCGTAATTTCTTTCTTCTTGCGTTGCCCCTCTTGAAGACGGCTCAGTTGATCTGAACCGCTTTTTATTTGCATACTCTCTCATGAGTCAACTAACTTCTAACGCGTGAAAGTGAGTTTGAGTGAACGGGAACTAGTGGGCTGGGAATAACTGCACACCCTAAAATAGTATTTAAGATGGCGAGCAAGAATTCAGTAAATTTGGCGTGCCATTTGGCCATGTAGGTTTGGCTGAAGTTCCGAATATGCTTAAAAACGACAACGAAAAGGTTCTAGCAGCATGCAAGGCTAGACAACAGGAGGTACAAAAAGGAAGACAGAGATTACCAAAAGACGGACTAAGACCTGAATGTTTATTTGTTGACCACACGGAAAAAATTCCAATTGAAACGAATAAACCAGTCGTACACATGAGCCCCAGTACAATGAAAAAAAAAAAAAGAACAAAGGAAACTTGTGATTGTCTTGTTGTGAACAAGAATTCACTAGTGCACTAGTTGGTTCAACACATGCTTTGTCTGCTGTTTATCTGTGGGTAAAGGGTGCGGCGCATCAGTAAATTGATAAACTTTGTTCTATTAAGCGCCATGTCTCAGTGCTTCATCTCGTTTCCCCCAGTACGGAAGCGCTGTTTCCGTGCGCTCGTGCTCTCTGACATTGGCGATACAATGAATCAACTAGCCCAAAAATACGTCTTGAAAATTATTTGATTTAGGTGGTGGACCGATATATTATGTAGGTGTTATGGTGAGAAAAATAATGCTGGCTCTCCCGTAACCAAGGCTAGATCTAATCATGAAATGGCTACGGGCAAAGCAGATTGGTTGGATTCACCACCATCTGACAACCATCCGTGTTGGGGCGCACACTGCCTGCCTGGCCACACAGCGTGGCTCCATCTCTCGAAGGAGGTGGCGCGAAACCCACGCCGCGGAACTCAAGGACCATTGGCGTTGAAAGTGTACAGGCCACCCTGGCTCAGCGCCAAAAGGTGACGATAATGTTTTGGTGCACTGTATCTGCCTTTCAGCGTCGCTATTGCAAATAATAAATAAAAGTTCATCGTACTAGAAGTTACAGCATCAATGATATTCTGAACAAACATTAGGAAGAACTCGGAAGCAATACTTTTGTAACTTTTTTGGGCAGCAACTAGCGTAATTAGTGTGGTGCTGCGCTAAGGGTTGGTTGTCAGAGACCGCATTTTGTTGTTTTCACGGGGTTCCAGGATCATCTCGTTTTGTTCTCACAACTATGCCCGGATGTTCACGGCTCAAGGTAACTTGAAGGTCGCCGAAAACGGGAGCTGAAAGCACGTCATGGTTAAAAGCACGAATCAAGAACACACCACATGAGAGAAGGTGGAGTCAAGCATAGTTGGCGAAACGTTCTGTATGAGTACTCAGGCACGCAGAATATTTTGCAGCGTAAAGAAAAACACAATATGCTGAGAAATTTAGTAAAAAGATTGATGTAAAGATGCCACAGCTGTGAATGCAGTCAAATGTGTGAACTTACAATATATTTATCAAATCGTCATTACGTATTGATATCTACCAGTGTTTTGCGTCATTAAGCGTATTAGATCAACATGCTAGGTCTCAATTATATGGCATGCGCGGAATGAAAAAAATATTTTGCATTGACACATGTACTTGTTTAACTTCATCGGGTGGCGTACCGCGTTTCACCGCCTAACAAATGTTATCGCACAGCGCAGGACGCGCTTGCATATATCGAAAGTTTGTCGAAAGTTATCGATGGTTCTATCCACTGGCTGTTGTCACCGAATCTTGTGTAATCTGATTTCATCGCGCGACGCGAATGGTGTGGTACTTTCTGGAAGACAAGTGGGTTCGAGCGATTACTCTGGAGCTTTTGATGTCACATCTATAAAAGCCGAGCGCTTCAGCCGCTGATCAGATTTTGGTCGATCACCGACTGTGTTCGCCGCTTTCATTGAGCTTTGAGTGTAGCCTGTTTTTCTAGGCACAGATATGCCCAATAAGTTTAGTTTCGCCATTCATACTTTTGTAGCTCTGTGCTCAACCATCACTACCACGTGCCAGCATAGTAGCAAAGTAGAAAATGCATTTAATGAAAGAAGCAGGAAATAAAATTGATCAAGTTATGAGATTTACCGTCCCAAAGCGATTCCCTCGCTACCAGTGAAGCCTTACAGTGGGGGTCGTCGGGGAGCAACTAGGCGACTTGGTATTTTTTAACGTTCACCTAAACAATACACGGGAACATTTCCGCATTCCGCTCGTCTCGCAACGCCGCCGCGGAGACCTTGATTTAAAGGGCCGCTGAGGCAATGCGCTGATTCTTGAAACAAGAAATGGCCAGGCACGCCACAGCCGTCATCTCTTTCTCTAGGGAGAGCTATTCCGTGAATAATGTGTGTATCTAAAGACAAGGATAGGCAGGCTACAAATGATCCACGGCCATCTGAATTCAATTAATTAATTATGGGGTTTTACGTGCCAAAACCACTTTTTGATTATGAGGCACGCCGTAGTGGAGGACTCCGGAAATTTGGACCACCTGGGGTTCTTTAACGTGCACCTAAATCTAAGTACACGGGTGGTTTCACATTTGGCCCCCATCGAAATGCGGCCGCCGTGGCCGGGATTTGATGCCGCTACCTCGTGATCAGCAGCCCAACACCATAGCCACGGAGCAACCACGGCGGGTTCATCTTAATTCAAGTTTACGAGAGTATTCACGACAGCAGGAAATATATTTGAAGCTCATGTGAAGCGTTACAAGTTCTGGCATTCTTTTTTTTAATATAAATGTATGCATCCCCTGCATTGTGGAAATCGATATAACGAAGCTTTCTGTGCTATCCTCGTTGACTGGTAGTATCCGGCATTGATTTCCACTGCACATGACAGTGGTCAGGTGATGTTCAATGTTAGCTTGCGTGTGAAACTTTTGTTAGTCTACGTAGTAGACAAAAGAAACATCGAAACGTTCTTTGCTCGAGGAGTTAGTGTGCGGAGTATGCCAAACAGTTAATTTTGTCATTGCCTCGCAAGGCGCATATCAATGTGGCTTAAGTTTTGATTGGCTGGTCTGCCACTTGCGTATTATCTTGTTGAAGCTGTGGAGCTCTAATGCAACATTGCATCCAGACGCCCTACACAAGTTTCCGCATGGACAAACTTGCATGGTGTTTATTTTTAATGTGAGAGCAAAACTTGGATCGTTGTATGACACAGCCATTATGTGAAACCCGCGCTATAAAACGGCACACAAATTACGTCAGCTTCATCTAACTAAAAAGAACAGCGACTACGGTGCGGACTCGGTACTTACCGCTATTGCTACCGCTCCGTATCTGAGTGCGCTAACCACTGCCCCACTGTTGCATTGCACCGCCGTTGCAGCAGGCGACAGTGATGCAACGCGCTTCACGTACCCGTCGAACGAAGACTACGGCACCCCTCCCAGAGTATGATGTGCAGTTCACCTACGAATCCCATGAAGAAAATGAGTGTCAATATCATGATGCCACTTGGAAAAGTACTGTCACCGCTCGGCAAAGTGGTGTCGCTGTCATGAAAATTGGGGTCATCAGGAAAGAACACTCAACTCAATAAGCGTGAAACACCACTCTAATGATTACTCTGCAAATAAAAGTAATCTGAGAGATCGCAACATGGCTGGTTTGGCGTCATGCGCTGTTGCGACCTTATAAGTAGCAACATTAAACTCGGAACCCAATGCAACAGCACTTAACAGAGCAACGCTTCGCCCACAACACTAAACTCATCAACATAACTCGACACAATAGGCGGCATGTAATGCTCAGAAGGACAGAAAGCTGAGCTAGTTCGTAAGGATTCATTATGCAAAAAAGAGGTGAGGGGTGCAGACAAGACACAAGAGTAGAGAAGTGGACAACACGTGTTGTCCATTTCTCTACTCTTATGTCCTGTCTGCACGCCTCACCTCTTTTTTGCATATTGTAATGCTCTCACATTTAAGCATTATTAAAATTTTTCAGGTAGCCCCATAGTTTTTAAGTAAAGAGAAGATGCCTGCCGCACCGTACCTTGAATTTACACTCACGCATCTTGTCTGCAACTGTAGCCATGTATAGCATAGTGCCATTTCCTTTACTCCAAGCGAAGCATGCCTTCTGATGGCGCGCGTGACTTCCAACGCGATACTCGCATGCATACAAGCTGCCTCGAACGAAGGCTCGTTTCATCAGGGTGCTTGCTTCACCATTCTCTATATATTCTCGCTTCCTCCTGCTCATCATTCTATTTCCTTTATTGAGTGTTGTGGTTTATTGGAAAGATAATCGTTAGAGCTTCGGCAATGCTTTAGCAGGCGAATCACGCATGATTACTTCCATCGAGGAGGTATTGTGTAGACACGCCATGAGTAACAGAGAGTTTTATGGGAAGCGCCAAGCAGCTCCGTAGGACATTGTGTCAGTACAGAGAGAGCTCTTGGTGGAAAGCTTAAAGGTCCCTCTCCCGTGCTCCTGCCATGTCCGTAATACACGTTCTCGGCCGCCCCCGTCGCGGCGTGCTAGACGGCGCTGGTGGCAGCAGCAACAATGGAAGCGGCGCGGAGCAGCGGAGAGCGAAATAGCACAACGTCCGCCTCATATTCTGGAATACGGCGGGGGTGGACGCCCGCGCTATCTTCCCGCTTGTGCAAAAGGAGCCGCTGCTACCTACCGCCACAACTCTCGGGAGGCGATGCGAGTCAACCCTCTCCGCTCGAGGTGAACCGCAGAAATGTTCGCTTGAGCATGGCCGGTAACGACGTGCGCTGGCTCGGATGCATTGCAGGTGTTTGTGAACAGCTGCTCCCAGCGTTGAAC
This sequence comes from Dermacentor andersoni, assembly GCF_023375885.2. Taxonomy (NCBI): domain Eukaryota; kingdom Metazoa; phylum Arthropoda; class Arachnida; order Ixodida; family Ixodidae; genus Dermacentor; species Dermacentor andersoni. Next base: position 210,976,594 of record NC_092816.1, on the reverse strand, counting down.
AAGAACTTGCCAAGCGTGTCTTGTGCAGCCCCGCTTTGAGCATGCAAAGCCGGAAACTAGTAGATGGAGCTCAAAACATTGAGCTTGGCATGAAGAAGTGATGGCGCCTAGCATTAGCGTGCACGCATGATCATTTGTGACTGCCAGATGTAACAGTAAAGGAAGATACTTCAGTAATAAACCAGAGTTACAAAACTTTCGTTTTCATCTTAAAGGCCGGCGCACTGTCTGGCGGTACTGGAAAATGTATTATAACAATAAAAGCATTTGCCACTAGAAAACGTTCAAATGTATCTGTTCAATCTGTTCTCATTGCACAAAACACAGTAATGAGACAGAGGCTTTTCTCTTTGAAACTCTGAATGTTGCACATACTTAAATGAACTTGAAGCAGTTTTAGGCACTGCTTGTAATTAACTATACAACATTCTCCTGCGGCTTATACTTCCGAGACATGCCTTTCACAGCATGAAATACTTTCGCGCTGCTTTGTGGGTAAAAGCAGAAGGCTTGTAAATTTCGTCTGTTAATTTCATTGTAAAGTTTAAAAGAAGAATTCAGATAAACTTTTCAGAGATCAGATGTCCTAAGCGTTTTGCGTGACTCGTGTCAACACCTTCCGGGCAGCACAGGAGGGATGAATCTTCCTGATGCCAGTCAACGATAAGCATCAAATTTTTGAGAGTTTTCGACCATGGGAGTTTCTTTATTGATTTTCAAAAAACTTCTACATCGTTTCCAGAACAAGAAGCCTTGGATAGTGAAGTTCGCCTTGCTTTTGTACACGCAGAAGTTTTTACACATGACTGCTAGCCTATTTCGTCGTCACAAGCATTACGCAAGCATCACACCCAAGATCACTGATAAGCTTTGCATTATAGCGTCCTACATACACCAAGCCCGAGAAAACAAGAGACGGAGGCGGAGCTGGAGGATGTCCTCGCTGAGCTTTCAGTTCATGAACTATATCTTGAGAAACCGAGTTTGCCGCTTGTTCAGCGTCTTCACCTTTTATGACTACTTCTTTGTATGGCAGTACTTTTTTCTTTACAATGCGATGTATAGCTGCTGCAACGGCTTGACAACAGACTCCGGCGGCGCCGCAGCAAGGGTTGGCTCGCGGCGTCCTCTCGCGGAGATCAGAGGTGCGAAAGGGCAGAAGAAAATGCATTGCATTCTCGACGCCTGCTGAGGCCCTAAAGGTATACATATAGTCTGACGTAGCGTGAGAGCGCGCGCACATTACGTTACGTTGGTGAAAACGACAGCCTCTGTAGTTGGCCGATGGTTCAGCGCACCGGCGCAGCAACCGTAACCTGCAGTGGCCAACGGGTGTCGACGCGCCCAGCGTAGAACGATGCTCGCCCGTGCGCCGATTAAGGCGGGCTATAAACGCGTCTTAAGGAGAGAGCGAGCGCGCGCGTCCAGACCGGCCTCGACTGGAAGTAATAGGTTCGATATAGCAGTACTGCAGCTGTGGTGAAATGGTAGAGCACCCGCCTCATATTAGGGAGTGGCTATGTTGAGTCATGGCGCCACCGTAAATCCACCAGTTTTTTTTTTTTTTGAAACGGGTCAAGATATACCACGGCCCGGCCTCCGTTTGTTTATATGTGATCTCATCTGGAAACGGTGACATATAGACATAGGGTCTTAGGTCACCGCTTCCCCCACCACAGCTTTGTTGAAATAGTCGAGCATCTGTCGCTGCTGCAAGAGGCATAACTAGTCCTGCCGTAAAATTCGTACAAACACACTCTCGGCCAGATGTTTGGTAACTAAAGTAGTTCCAGATGATTGGAAGTTGGCGGCATGGGACTGGCAGGCTCTTTCTATTCATTGCTCATGAGGGTTTCGAAGGTAATTTATGGCGCATGCTTCTTTTCGAAGCGCATCACCCCTCAAGAAGCAGTAGCAGCAGCAGCAGCATCAGTGTGAAATTCAAACGAAGGGGCAAATACAGCTTCGCTTTTATAGAGCTTTAAACCTTTGTCTTAGTTGTAAGGTTATTCAGAAGAGACCACTCCAAGAGTCGAGATATTCAATCTTTCGCTCTTATCATGATTTCGTCTGCGTAAATGCCAGAGACAGCGAAGCTATTGTCATCTGCACTGAGCCCAACATGCATGACATCGGCAACATAGAAAAAGTACCCATAGGCCTTAAATAGAGTTGTACGAACAACTCTTTTTAAGACTTATTCAAGATCTGTTGGGATCCCAACAAATTTCGCTGGTCGACACCACAAATAATTTGCTCGAGTCACGTAGACAGCACTGTAACACCGAAATAACTACAACATGAATCTTATATATGCACGAAGTTTGCTTGAAAGAATTTCGTGATCCAGCGAGCCCATTGCCCTGCCTTGGTAAAACAACGTAAGCGCTGGCTTCTTGTATCTTTTTTAAGCACTATTTCAGCCTTCATTATTTAGTTTTATTGTTGAGAATTTGCGCTGCTTTTTTGTTTATTGTTCTTTGCTGCATATTTGCATATTGAGCACATAACGTTAAGCATATGGCGGCTCATGCACGCTTTGAAGATGATTAGCGGCGTAGGCGCGATCAGCAATTTATCTTCTTGTGGAATTATATTGCTATTGTTTGGTCGTGATATTGTCTTCGTCTTCAGTACGGTTCTCGCCATTTCCTTTGACAGCGTTTCATATCAAAAAAAAGTGCGGCGAAACCTATCTCGCCAGGACTGTCGACGGTAATGCCTTTAGCATTTAATAAATGTAGCGACATAACATATTGCCACCGTCGAAACGAGTCATGTATGAGGGGTGTACGGCAGTGGGACTTGTTTTTCGGGCTTCCCTGTAAACACTCGGTCTCAGCTAGCGGCGCCACCGTGAAGCCTGCGCGTGGCCTCCAAAATGCATTGCGCGCCGTTGCTTGCGAAGGCTGAGAAACGCGTAAAGGCCAGAATACATGGAGCGAATATGCGACGAATAGTCGGCGTTCGACGCCCGGCGGCGTACGCGCGACGCGCGGCCGCGGAGAAAACGTCGTTCGCCGCCGATCCAGCTGGCGCAGAAAAGTTCGTCGGGCGGCGGCGATACCGGAAGCGGCAAACGAGCGGCGCCCCAAAGCGAGCCAATCAGGTCTCACTATCCGCCCCGACTTCCGGCTAGGCTTCCCCGCTTGTCCGTGTATCCCGATCCCGCTCTATCGTTCACGCCGGTCTCCCGCTTTTCGTATTGATGGCATCCAAAGCGGCGTCGCTGGAATTGAACAAGTTCATAACAGCCATGGTTAGACAAGCTCACGCGCGCTACTTTCGGGTCTGCTTGCTTCGGCCGCGCGCGCGTTGAGCCACAGAACAGAGCCGCGGGGCCGGAGGCATAGGGTCGGAGGAGCCGAAAGTTGTTTACCCGCCCAGTGTTGCCACAACGCATAGCATCGCCGCTTTCTTTAAACTACATCGGCACATGAATGTCTCAAACACATAAAAAAGACTAGAAATCATTTCCAAACAAAATTTTACGCGTTTTTAGAGTGTTCCGTAATTCAAAAGCGATAATAATTGTCGTTAAAGTTTTTTTCTTTTGTCATGTGTTTCACGACAGCGCATTTGCCTCGTCTAGCCACACTGATAACAACGCAGCGACTCGCCGGTGGCGGCCGGCCTGTCTTCGCTCCATGTAGCGCAGCCCGACGAACATACGGCGTGGCGCCGCGGCAGATTTTCTGCCGCCCGAACTTCGTCGTGAAAATTCGCTCCATGTATTCTGGCCTTAATGCATAAACCGAACTTCCCTCGCACTTCTGTCTGCACGTGCTGCACTCTAAAACCAAAGACAGTTCCGGGCCCTCTCTTTGAGGGAGTATCTGCCTGTCTCATATTTAACTCTCTTTTCGAGAGTAGAACGGCCCTCTTTGAGAGAGAGTAGGTCAACTGCTCTTGCCAGTTTTGTTACTCCACCGCGAGGAAGTGCTAGTACTCTTCCGCAGAGTGCCAATACTTTCCCCACAGGGAGTGCTAGTACTCTTCCGCAGAGTGCGAATACTCTCTCCACAGGGGTAATAGTACACCCTCAGACCAAGTGTTTCTACTCCTCCAAACCGATTACTTCTACTCCTCCAAGCCGAGCGTTTCTACTCACCCAAACAGAGTGCTTGTACTCCTTTAGAACAGTGCTACACTCTTTTCATTAGTGTAAAAGCACGATGTAGATCCATGGTCACGTTTGAAGGGATTCGCAATACTTGCATGTGAGGAATATTTGATTCCTTCATAAGCAGGTTCTGCACTTATGCTTGGTGAATGGGATGTAATCTGTAGTCGCCGGGTTACTCAACTGAAACTTTTTCTCTGTTAAAAGGTCAAAATCTTTATTGATAAGTCACAAGACAAACTGCATAATAATTTGATAAACATACTGACAAACACATAAAATCATATAACAATGATGCCCATGAGCTTCAGAACACATCTTTACAGTATTTTCTGTAAAGTTTCATCAGTATTACAGTGCAGAAATATCCTTTAATTTCAATTCGCTCCTTCTTTTCAAAAATAATGTATACAATGGAAATTAAACTTAGAAAAGACGTATGCAAACTCACAAAGTATGGACACAATGATTGAAAAGAAATACGTGCCACATTACTGGCCAGCAACCGAATTTCTGGCACAATACGCGTGCACTTATATCGCAGAGGTTACCAGATGAGCGGCTAAGCATGAGGCTGGTAATGCATATAATTGTGCAAGAAACTTTTTGTGCGCCAAATTCTAAGACAGCAGCCTATTTGATAACATCCTATACAGCGTGTAAATGTTCCTGACAGAGTACAGTGCATTTAGAAATGTGTTGTATATTCTCATGTGAGGCCGCAGGTCTAGCTAACTTTGCTTATATTTCACATAAAGTTGTTCTTGTATGGGCTGCACCCCATTGTCTCTAAGTGTGTCTTGCCATGGTTCTGGAGCAATATCTTGCCTGGTCTCAAACCGGTAGAGAGGCTTATTATATGTATTATTCGGTTGGCCTCCTCACGAAAGTAGTTTCCTGGTGCTGTTGGGGTTGATGCGTTACACTCAGAAATAAATAAAATTAAAGTTACAATATTATCTAGTATGTAGAAAATAAGCACAAAACTGCAAGGACCATTGGCATTAGAATCTTGCGGATCAAATTTCTTGTCATATATGGTAGCTTTTCATTCCCATTACGGTAAGAATGCTATACTTCTGTGGAGCAGCTTGCATAATTACATGATCAATTATTGTGACTCGTTGAATATGCAATCTAAGAAAGTATACCATGGCTTCAGATGTGAACCAAAAATCACATGTGATGAATATGATGCATCAAAGGCGACATAAGCATACGTACAGGCAGGCAAGTGCACGAAAAAGACAAAGAAGCTAAACATAAACTGAGAATAGCACCATCCTGTTTCACATATCCCTTCATGAACGTGGATTTTGCATGCGACAATGCATATACTTGCACAATGAACCAACTACCTGAAACCAAAGATTTTTTTTTGCCTACTGATGTGGTTCAGATGCACTAATGAGTGCATCTTAACGAAAAATTATTTCACTTCACAGAATCTTCGTCTCAAAACAAGTATATATGTGTCTAGGAAGAATAATACACTGATTCACTGTAGCACTCTATCTTAAGTCCAGAAGAATAATGTCTACAGAAGCCATGAAACTAAAGGGCTTTTGCTTAACACTATATGTTCACATCCGCCAATTGATGAACAAGTCTTCTACTCAGATGCTCCGTTGTTTGCATTGAATGCATCTCTACCTCCACTAGCATACTTGGTTGGTAAGCAGATTGGAGACCCCACAATTTTGCATATTTAAAATAATTTTCAATTCCACGTGACTCTCCGGCTTCTAAGACGCAATGTTTGCACCACGGTGTACACAGTTTAAGGCCCTAATTGCACCTTGCTTTCACTTTGGGAGGCACGAGCGGTTCTAATGAACTGGTTTCGTGAAGATGCACGTAAACAATGACTTCTTACACATTGATTCTCTGCCCCCAATGCTTCCCCTTTCTGGAACCTAAAGGGAAGCCATAATTCTAAAATTAGGTGTAAAAAATAGATAAAACGGAAGACATGAAAATCTATCTGCTTCATGTCGGCATTTAAAATACAGGATCCGTCGTTTGTATTTGCACCCTTGCATTCACGTGCTGTTAAATGTAAGCTATTAAAGCTGTTAAATGTATGTAAGCACCTAACCAAGCATGAGCTGTTGCTTTTTATAGTGTGCACAGGCAGCTGGCTCATTGCATGCATGTATCATGTCACTAAGCAGATATGCAATTTCAATGTACCACTATTTTTTATCACATGGATATGTCTGTTGAGAAGCAAGAGAAAAAGCTCCCCTTCTCACAACTAATCAGCTTTTTTTAAACGCATTCCTAACTTTTCAATAACACTTTCTCTTATGCGTTTGTCTCCAGAGAGGATACTTGATTTGGACTTTTCAATCAGAGACATTCCCAAAATATACTATGTTAAGATAACTGCACGTGAGAATTTTCATGTTGGTGTGATATACTGTAATTTGAAAGTTTTGTTGGCATTTAGTCAAATGGTACAACCAATATACCCACATTCTAGTTTTCTCGTCCAAGTTGCATGACAACGTATTCTGATTGTTTGCCGGGCGTTCCTCTGCACTACGTGAAGTCACAAGGATGTAAAAAAGTCAGCCCAGCGTGTCCTTGCAGCTGCCTTCTTGTGTTACATAAAGCGGGTGCCTGAAAAATATCGTGTGCAAAAGTCAACACTTGGACACGGTGTTGACTTTTGAGATCAAGACAGTGAAGGTCATGGCACCAAAAGAAAGTAGCTCTTAGCCTTCCTACTGAAATTCATGCTAATTATGTAAATGACTGTAACAGTGAACTGCTAAACTAAATTTAATTTTTAGATTTACACAAAAAAGAAACAACCGACAGTTCATCCTCATTCGGCACCTATGTTAAAATACTCCTGCTAATAAATGGAATACTGGTCATTGTCAGATGTCATAGGGCTGTCATTAGTCTGGTGTGTCTCAAAAACAACTTTTGACACATCCTAAGCACGGGCCCAGTGTGCCCCCTGCACCGTCTCTAATTGTGCCACTGCTGAAGCCATAATTTGAGGATCATATCTGCAAACATGATGCTCAGTAGGGAGGAAAATATGGTCCTCTAATTCAAGGCATATGACTTGATGTGCCTATAAGAAAGGGCAGCAAGGCTTGTTATGGCAGGCTTACCCACATTTCAGTAACAAGAAAGTTCACTGCAGCCTTCGTCTAAGCTTACTGTAAGGCACGAAATTATTTTTCTTTATGAGGTGCGCAATGGAGCTCATTTTTGACAGACTTGACTACTGCTGCAGTTTGAAATCTAGCATTTTACATTCTTAAAGGCATGGAAAAGTTGCAGTTAGACCGCAGTGATTAGTTTATTACACCAGCTCTTTGTTTTGTGTACGAGAGACGAGTGGTAACACGGAATAAAAGCAACGTTTTATTTTTATACTTTATTTCTCAATTAAAAATAATAAAACGATAAACACATTTTGATCTGCCATGCAGTATGAAGATGCACACATTACGCTTGTAACCCCCTGAGGAAGAGCGATTTAGCTGTTCATACGATGTAACTCTTGAAACGCTAACTCATATTAGCAAATGCACAGGCATGTACAAAACAATAAGCGTATGCAAAGCGCCCCTGCAATTGTAATTCCACACAGCAGCCGTTATATTCCCTGCCGATGCATAACTCACTACTTCACAATTCACCGAGTTCGTAGACATAAAACACCCGTTCAGATTCGCACCGTGCTCGAAGACGGTAACAGGATACATAAAATCAGACATATAATCACACCATTTCAATACATGAGTAAAAACAGATCAGTCTTAAGCCTCTTTCACATGATGCAATTTCCGTCCCACTGGAAGTGTGATTTCCGTCGTTTGCGAGCAAACTCGTAGTCGCCGTGCCTACCCCCCAATTTTCGGCTGCGAGCAACCGGTTCGTCGCACAGTCGCAGCGATCGCTGCGATTTTCCGTCGAAATGGAGCTATTTGTAGAATGGAGAAATGGAGATATTCCGCCGGTTTGTTTTGGAAAATAGCGTCTCACACAAGTGCAATGCGTGGAGACGTGGAATGCCAAATTCGGTACGTGCGCGAAAGGGGAATAAGAAAGTTCTTCCGCAGATTCCATTCTCCGTTTTCTATGCATTTGTTGACACGTTACACAGCAAATTAGGCGCATTCTCACGTTTCCTTCGTACGCCTTTGCGAGTTCTCAGTGCTAGGAGGTGTTCGATCCCCACCTGACGACGAGGTGGTCACAATTGTCTTTCGTTTAGTAGCAAGCGAAAATCGTGCTTACGGAGCAGGTTGAATTATTCCAACCTTGGCAAAGGCAAATGACAAGACAGCAAAGTACCCGTAGTTTGAACGTCGTACTTAACACGGCACCGTTCAGTTGCATTTTCTTGTGGGTTTTCAAGCATGAATTTCCCGATGCATCTTGACAGGTTATCTTACCTCACTTATTAAATTTGACAGAGCAAATGTGTAGTCTTCGTAATGAATTTTCGACGGTAGCATTAAATCCGTGGCTTGAATAAACAGCGTCGTTAATTTGTTTTCGAATATTACATGCACGTTAGGTTGCACCTGTTCTATGGAGAAATTTCTTTCTTGCACAGAAACCAATAAACATTCACTATATTACGGACTTTGTATCCTTGCTGCACCAGCATTAAGATTTGCTCTGAAAGGTAATTAACTCTACAGCTAGTAACTTAAGTAAATTATTCGCTTGCTGTAGTGGTACAGTGACAGCGTACCATCCAGCACCGCCATGTAACAACAATGCGAAAAGCAGGCAAACAGCCTGTGCTTGTGGGGATAAAACAGTAGAAAACGACACGTTAAAGAAAAGTGAATCAAACCTGTGCTGCGAAGTCAGCCAGTTGCATTCCTTACTGTGAAAGTTCTTGCACGTTTACAGCTGATCAAGTGTGCAGAAAGATTCATCACTTACATGTTTCTAATAAATTTGTGATCACATATATTAGTGCGTAAGCCCATTAAATGATATCTGCTGTGATTACTATTTTTACGAGTAATGAAATACCATGATACTTGCACGAACATATCACCCGAGGACTTTAGAACAAATTTTTGCATTTAAACTACACGCAATCGATGGTTTATTCAATAAAGGACCACAAATTGCTTTTTTGCAATGTAAACTTATTCCAAATTTTACTTACATACAGCCAATAAAAAATCTATAGACAAAAATATTGTTCCTGAATTTATTCACCTTTCACTGTGGCTATAGCATTCTGCTCCTACCACAAGGCCAGGGGTTGATTTGCCGGCCATGTAAGTTCCATTTAAGGGAGCGATAGCTAAAAAAAAAGCTCTTGCACTTCGATTTAGTGCCACACCTTTTATTACACCCTTAAACTTCCAATGCAACTTCCAATGCAATAGCATTGGGGGGCATGCGTGTGCAAAATCTAACACCAATCGAAAGCAAAGGGCACAATTGTAAAACAACCATCTTTCGTGATAATTCGAGTACGTAAACAATCATTGCGTCAATATGTATTGTTCAACAGCACTGCACAAATAAGCATAATCAGGTACAGCAAGTACTCAGTCAGGAAGCTGGTTCTACAGATGTATAAATGTCAAGAAACGAATGCTCATACTACGTTGTACACAGAGCACATAGAAAACCTTTTTCGAGAGTTGTCCCTTCTGGCAGATATGAGTGGGCCATAAGCAGCAGAAACTTCATTGCAGGACATTGTGTAATACCGCTTATGAAAGATTGAAGAGGTTGAAGAGGCTTTTAACAGGAGTACCTCATGCTACTCTAATAAGAGGAACGATGAGAAAAAACATTTCTGGTAGAGCACTTAAGTTAAGCAGTAACTTTTTGAAAGAAGCAAAATTCCACGTGAGAGTTGGAGATACATTTGGCCCACCCACACCAACAACGCAGGCATACTACAAGAAATACTACAGCCTATGCTGTACTACAGTCTATGGGAAAGCTATCTTATACAGAAGTGAAGAATGATGCAACAAGCCCTCGACAACACTGCAGACTTTCTTGGCCAGTCTGGCCTCTCGCTTTCTGATAAATCAGCTTATATCGACGTCGGAAAAAAGACTAGAATCAAGAACTACTCCACATTGCACATTGTGCTCCAAATAGATGGAGAAGCATACCCACAAGTCAACATCCACAAATCATCAGCTAGTGTAAGACCATGACTGGAGAGCCAGCACGTGGGTGAAATTATGCCATGCCTGGACAAAAACTCTACACCTGGTGAAAAGTATAATCTTGAAATCATGGCGCTCGGACGAGTGGATACTATGGAAAATCGCAGATGATGTGCTTGTGTCCAAGGTATTGTACGGTATGGATTACCAGCAGCCCACAAAAAAGGCAACTCATCGAATACAGGCATCGGGTAATGATAGGTCTCTCCAACTTTACCAAGCTTGAATACATTTACAAGAAAGAGCAAACAAACAAGCACCTAGACAGAGTAGAATTGCAGACTGCAGCACACATTCCTTGTCTCAAGAGCTCAGAACCTGGTCCCAAGATACTATGCCAGCTAGCATATGAGATTTAAAGACGACAACCCCTCCCTTCCGAAACAACCTCGGGGGCACCTGAACTTGAAACACAATAGGCTCATACCGTGCAATATGGGGGACAAACAATTAGACCAGGAGACCATATGCAACTGCGAAACACACAGAGGAGGTTGCTAATCATGAAGATGCCAGCAAACATCAGGCACACATAGTACACTGATGTGGCACTAGCAGTGTAACTGTAGTATGAAGCTACATAAAACTAAGCCCCATATAAGTGAGTACCATTCCAGGTCATCTTACACCTAGAAAAGCTGAACTGAAAGCAATCAACGCAGCACTTGTAATGCAGATTACACCCTGCACAACAATCTGCACACCTGCATGGAATCACCAGAAACTGCCTGGGCCTGCACATGACTAGAGATTGTCAGGAAAATCAGGAGATTGACACGCGACATGCAAGCACATGGCAAGAAATTATATTACAGGATACATAGCCATGCAAATATTCCAGGACACAAGCGGGCTTATAACCGGTACATAAGAACTGAAAACTGGACGAGTTGATGCGTATTCATTATTAACTAAAGAGAAATAGATATACCACGGACAAGAACGAAGCGCTGGGTGCGTTCACTTCGTTCTTGTCCATCGTATTTATGTTGCGATATAGTTAATGAATTAATGAGGCTACACAGGATAAGAATGAAACCTACGCCTAAGGGCCCGATTTCACATCCAAATCCAGGTGTGCGCACGCGCGCGCGCGCAGACACACACACACACACACACACACACGCACACACACGCACACACGCACACACACACACACGCACACACGCACACACACACACACACACACACACACGCACACACACACACACACACACACGCGCGCGCGCGCACGCACGCACGCACACAAAGCTCTTACGGATAGCGACAAGTGATAAAATCACATGCAGTTGTCGCGGCGTCTTCCTTTTTCGATTGACATCAGAGAGAGACTGCGCGCCCACCTAGTTCCTAAAGTGTGACTCGCGTCGGGCAAGCGCCGCAACAACTTCCTAGCGATAGCATGCGATAAACGCAGAATGTGCGCATTAGTTAGAATTAACTTACCGTGGAGGATTTGTTGTTATATTCAATGAATGACCACGGTCAGCAAGTCGAACAGACTTCGACATGGAACTGGAGAGGCTGCGTGCGGCACGCCAACAGGCGGAGAGAAAGTATCGGCGCACGAAGTCCGTCCTGGATCTGAGGGCTTCACGACGCATACAAAAGAAAGTCCAGCGTCGCATGGATAAATTGGAAGATAAGCGCTGGAAAACTTTCTGTCACTCGCTTGATCCCCGAAAATCGCTCTCGCACAGATGGAGAACGGTTAAGGGTCTTCGCTCATCTCCGCATCAAAGGAAGCCCTTCGCTGCTCTGGCCCTCTACCAACTCCGCTCGGAACTTCAAGTGGCTGAAGTGTTCTGTGCACGGGTTGCTGGGTCTGTGGCCATAACTACTGACGCAGCATTGAATGAGATCCCTGCGGCACGTGTACCAGAAATGAACGTGCTATTTTCACTCGAAGAACTCGATGCTGCGTTGGCGACCTGCAGGCGTTCTTCGTCACCAGGACCTGATGGCATCACGTATGCTGCCCTATGCCACCTTGGATATGACGCACGTGTTGAGCTGCTCGACTACTACAATGTGTCTTGGCAGAACCTCGCCGTTCCTAAACAATGGAAATCGAGCCGCTTGATCCCCATTCTGAAGCCTGGAAAGTCTCCGCTTGAGATCTCATCATATCGTCCGATTGCGCTTTCGGGCTGCGTCGGCAAAGTGATGGAAAGAATGATTCTTGCTCGCTTGGAATGGTACCTAGAACGATTCAACATCTTTCTGGACGCCATGACAAGCTTTCGTCGAGGTCGCACGTCCATCGACAACGTCATTGACATCGTAACATGGGTCCAAAATCAAAAAAGGCTCAAACGCCTATCTGCGGCACTTTTTCTAGACATAAAAGGAGTATACGACAACGTCGCCCATGAGGCCATACTGAACTCACATGAGGCTGTTAGAGTTGGTAGCCGGATATATAAATGGATTCGGGACTATTTGACTGACAGGCGTTTTTTCATACAGACTGAAGACGGCCCAACTTCAGACTATTACATCTGCCGTGGTGTGCCCCAGGTTGGCGTGTTGAGCCCTATTTTGTTCAATCTCGTCCTGGTAGGACTAGCGGATTACCTACCCCAGACAGTACATGTCTCAATATACGCTGACGACATTTGCATCTGGGCCTCTGCGGTGACTCGTCCTCAGCTGAGAGCCGGGCTTCAGCGGGCGGCAACCATGACGGCGTCTTATCTCCGTGAACAAGGCCTCACTGTGTCTACTGAAAAGTGCGCATTACTTGATTTTACGCACAAACAAATGTCATTGTATCCTGTTACCATCAATGGCCAAGCTGTATCCTGTGTTAAGACGCATCGCTTTCTGGGCGTCATTATTGACCGCAACCTCTCGTGGAGCCCACACTGCGTCTATCTGAAGTTAGTCGCCATTGCTCAGGTCTTTAAATTTCTCTGCGGGAAAAACTGGGGTACGCCAGTCCATTCTATGTTGCAGCTGTACAGGGTTTTGTTTCTCGGGCTCCTACGTTATAGCTTACCAGTGTTGTCAAATGCACGCAAGACGAACTTTCGCGCCTTGCAGAGCATACAGGGTCAAGCTGTACGCACTGGTTTAGGGCTTCCTCGGTGCACCTCAACAGCAGCAACAATCGCCATCGCGGGAGACCTTATATTCCAGACACATGTAGCTGTCGACTCTATCAGGACGCACATTCGCCATCTGTCAAGGATCCCCGACCATCATTTGGGCTCCCTACGAGCCGAGAGACCTCAAGCGACCTTTTCACGAATGATTAGCGCTCATCAAGAGTGCATACCGGCACCTTTTACACCAGCGACGAAGCCTTCCTCTCCCCTGTGGTGCCTGCGACAGCCTCATGCGATTTTTACTATTCCTGGAATTACAAAAAAGTCCGATCATCCATCGCCGGCTCTGAAGCAACTTACGCTCCTACTACTACACCAGACGTATCATGACCACATACTTATATATAGCGATGGTTCGACCTCCCATACCAGCTCAACCGCCGCATTCGTCGTTCCAGCCAAGAAGGTTATAGTTAAATTCAAATTGACGCATACGACTACATCTACATCGGGAGAGCTTGCAGCTCTCCATGCGCTACGATGTACGTCAGCGAAGAGCCAACAGAGAAATGGGTCGTATTTTGTGACTCTAAGGCAGCCCTTCACAGGATCAAGTCTGCATTACGTCACAGAACTTACGAGCAGATGACATCTGACATCAGGGAACTGCACCACCATGCTCTGGAAAGAGGACACCACAATATATTTCAGTGGATTCCTGCTCACTGTGGCATCGTCGGCAACAACCTAGGTGACAAGGCTGCCCGGTGTTCCCACAAAGATACCAATACGCGTCCAACACTTTTGGCGAGGTCGCGCGCTGCCAGAGAACTTCGCCGACTTGCTCGCAAGAAGTCCCAAGATCTCTGGAGTTCAAGTGCCTTCAATTGCAGGTTACGTAAACTGGACCCCACGCTACGGCTACAACTGCCGTCTCGCCTTCCCCGCAGCGAAACAACCTTGTTGTGTCGATTGTGGCTGGGAGCGGCGTTCACGAACGCATACTCCTACCGTATGGGAATGGCCGAGAGCCCGATGTGCGACTCCTGTGGGTGCGAGGAGACCATCGAGCACATATTGTGTGCCTGCCCTCGCTACGATGTCCAACGCCTCTCTCTGCGGGCAACTTTACGCCGACTGGACTCGAGACCGTTCACCGAGTCAAGATACTCATACCGTGTCCACACCCGTCACTGGCTCGAAAAGCGATTCGTGCACTAGTGCAGTACTTGAAGTGCACGGGCTTAAAAGACCGTTTATAGTGTCCTTGTGTATGATGTCTCTCTCATACGTACTCAGTGCTTACTCTCTCCCTTTCTTCCTCTTTATATTCCCCTTTCCCCCACCCCCAGTGTGGGGTAGCAAACCGGATGCTGTTCTGGTTGATCTCTCTGCCTTTCCTACCCTTGTTTTCTCTCTCACTCAACGAATGACGAAGACAGTCGTGCTTTCGCAGCGACGCGAGATGGCTAACACACAATCTCTCTTGAATGGGCTTCGTTGCTGCTCGCTGGACCGATCATCTCTCTCCGGTGCTGGGTTGTTCCGCGATGTCGAGCGCGCGCGCGGTGGAGCAAGTCCGAATGAAAAAGTAGAGCGCTCGCTCCACCTTCCTTTAAACTGTGGCTGCCTTCCTCTTAGAAGCAAAACGGTGCGTTCTTTGCTCAGCGTGCGTGAGTGATACATCGCCATGTTCGGCACCAGCCTCCTATAGTTGAAGCAGAAGGTTAGGCTACGTTTTGTTCTCTATTGCCGCAAGAGAAGAACGGGCATTTTACTCTATCTTTGAAAGGCAGAGTGAAAATCACATTTCACTCTCTCCTTGGTGACGGAGTGAACAATGCATTTCACTCCACTCGACATTTTGCGAGAGTAAAGCAACGCTTTGAAGAGTAAATCGGCCGCTTCACTCCTGCGATAACCTCCCTAGTTTTTAGAGTGTGCGCTCTCTAGTCTCACTGCGAAGGAGTCTGCGCGTGGCAGTCGATACCAAAAACGTGGCGCACGGATGTGTGCAAACTCTGAGAATTGTTCCCTCGAATGCCGCGCTCCGTGTAGTACATACACAGTGACGCAAGTTGGCGAGCAGTTCACTGAAGAGTGGCACATAGCTAGCGCAGTTATGGCATCGATTGATAAAGCGCTGGTGTGAAAGAGTTTTATTGAAAAACGGCATATACCAAGTGCATTTAAGGCGCACTCTGCTGATGCGTACGAATCATCTCCTTGAGGAACCCCTGTGACGTGCATGCGACTGCGCCCAGCATCGCAGTAAATCAAAGGGCATTTTTTGTTATTGTAAAGTGGCGCATTGGAAGTGGCACATACCTATTAACCAAGTCAAAGACGATTATTGAAGGGAGGCACACAGCTACTGGTACATGCGCAGTTAACAAAGTTGGCCTGAAAGAGGTTCACGGAACACCAGCACAGACGCAGTGCGTATACCCAGTGCTCCAAGTGGACCTCAAAGAGTTTCATACAACAGCGGTAACTCCCCAGTCCTGCTTCTACAGTGACCGATGTAGGCTGGGAAACTGGTAGCAACATACATACATACATACATACATACATACATACATACATACATACATACATACATACATACATACATACATACATACACACATACATACATACATACATACATACATGCATACTGTCACGTGATAGTGACGATTAAGAAGGCAGCAAAACTGTGATTAACGAAACGAGCGTTTTATTGGGCGAACTTGTGCCCTCAGAAACAGGCTACACTCAAAGAACAACGATAGCGGCGAACACGATCGACGGTCGTCGAAATCTGATCAGCGGGTCAAGCGCGTCGGCTTTTATAGATGAGTCGTCGAATGCTCCAGAGTAATCGCTGGGACTCGCATGCCTTCCACAAAGTTCTACGCCATTGGCGTCGCACATATGCGCAATCAGATCGCACAAGCTTTGGAGACAACAGATAGGGGATGGAACCATCGATCACATTCCAGAAACTTCCGACACATGTAAGCGCGTCCTGCGCTGTGCGATAACAATTGTTAGGCGGTGAAATGTGTCGCCCGATAAAGGCAAGTACACGTGTCAATACATACATACATACATACATACATACATACATACATACATACATACATACATACATACATACATACATACATACATACATACATACATACATACATACATACTTTCAAACGATCATGTTGTCTTCTTGTCTGCAATGTAACCAGGTTAGCGTTATTTAGAAGTATGGTGGGGGATGTAAAGGAACTGTAGTGATTGTAAAGAAATTTAATTGCTTTCCTTTGAATAATTTCAAGCTTGTTAATGTATTCTTGGCTATGCGGACCCCAAACCACGGAACACTACTCGAGGATTGGATGGATGTAAGTTTTGTGCGCAATTAGTTTTAATTTTGGGGTTAATTTGCGCAGAGACCATTTTAAAAATCTCAATTTCTGCATAGCTCTCTTTTCGATGTAGGCAACATGCTCGTTCTCCCTAAAATCAGCGCTAAGTATGACGCCCAAGTACTTGTAAGTATCAACGAAAGATAGTTTTTGGCCATTAATAAAATAATCGCATTTTATGGGAGACCGTTTACGCGTCACTTTCATAGCCACCGTCTTCTTTTCGTTGACCTTCATTTGCCAGACCAAGAAGATACACCAAGACTTCACACCAAGAAGATATTGTCGCGTATACTCTGCTGAAGTATACACACTGAATGGGGATCCAGGTGTTTGTCGTTCACGAAACGAAACCCTTGATGCGCGATGCCGAGACGAATCTCGTTCTCTTCTTCTTTAGTCCTCTTGCTGTGCCACTGTATGTGGCACTACCCCCTTTTAAAAAAAATAATAATAAACGAATGAAAGCATACATAGGCTTGACGTGAGAGCGCCGAGATGGCCTAGGAGTAACACATAGGCTATAGTCACAATCACTGTGGTGTGCGATATAGTCACAAGGCACTGAGGAACGAGCAACAACAAAAACTAGCCTAAGCGGCTGAAGACGTCGGATTTTAGCGGCTACGATACGGTTTCAACCGCACAACGTGCACAATCTCAGAGTGCGGTTGTCGACGTCGGGGAGGCTGCATTCCGTCAGGAAGGACTTCGTAATTCACGTCGCTAATCCGCTGCAACACTTTGTAAGGTCCGAAGTAGCGACTCAAAAGCTTCTCGGATAGTCCTTTTCGGCGCACGGCAGTCCAGACCAAAACTTGATTGCCAGGTTGGAACTCGACTTGTCGATGGCGGAGATTGTAACGTTGTGCATCGATGCTCTGTTGTTTCTTTATGTGCACTCCTGCAAGCTGACGGGCTTCTTCCGCTCGTTGCACGAAGATTTCGGCATCTTGGGCGAGATCGAGCTGATCGATGTTGTCGCATGGCAGCATTGCTTCTAACATAGTCTGCACTTCACGGCCGTAAACGAGGTAAAACGGCGTGAAGCGTGTTGTTTCTTGCGTAGCAGTATTATACGCAAACGTTACGTATGGGAGAATCTCGTCCCACGTCTTGTGCCGTACATCTACATACATAGACAGCATGTCAGTCATCGTTTTGTTCAGTCATTCGGTCAAGCCGTTTGTCTGCGGATGATAGGCAGTTGTCCGTCGGTGGGTTGTGCAGCTGAGTTTAAAAACGTCTTCAATGAGCTGCGCTGTAAAGGCTTTGCCTCGGCGGCGATGAGGTGCGATGGGGCGCGATGCCGTAGGAAGATGTTCGGTATGAAAAACTGGGCAACCTCGGAAGCTGTGCCTCGAGACAACGCCTTTGTCTCAGCATATCGCGTTAAATAGTCTGTGGCGATGATTATCCACCTGTTGCCAGAAGATGACAGTGAAAACGGGCCCAGAAGATCCATGCCGACATGGTCGAAAGGTTTGCCAGGTGAGTCAATCGGATTCAGCAATCCCGCAGGCTTCACAGCTGGCGACTTTCGGCGCTGGCATTCACGGCAGGCTTGGACGTACCGCTTAACACACACTGCAAGTTTCGGCCAGTAGTAGGATTGGCGCACTCTATCAAGCGTGCGCGCCAAACCCAAATGGCCAGACGGAGGCTCGTCATGACAGGCGAATAAAACTTCGGCACGGAGTTCTGCTGGAACGACCAAAAGGTATGTCTTGGTGGCAGCGGAGTTCTTCTTATACAAGACGCCATGTCGTAAACAAAAAGACGAAAATCCTCGAGCGATGTGCCGGGGTATTGATGGGTTTCCTCCTTCCAGTTGTTCGAATATAGGTCGTAGTGAGTTGTCTGCGCGCTGCCGTGTGGACGAATCAGTAACGCTTACGGCCCCAAGGAAAACGCCATCGTCCTCAATGTCTTGCTCGGTAGTGTTGATAGGGCGCGCGACAGTGCGTCAGCGTCTTCGTGGATGCGGCCTGACTTGTACATGATGGTCACGTCGTAATCCTGCAAACGTAGGCTCCACCGTGCCAGTCGTCCAGAAGGGTCCCGCAGATTTGCAAGCCAACATAACGAGTGATGATCGGTTACAACTTTGAATGGGCGGCCGTAGAGGTAAGGTCGAAATTTGGCCAGCGCCCATACGACGGCAAGACACTCTTTCTCTGTAGTGGTGTAGTTGGTCTCTGCACGCGATAGTGTGCGACTTGCGTAGGCGATCACTCTTTCAATACCTTCCTGCCGTTGTACAAGTACCGCACCAACACCAACGTTACTGGCGTCTGTATGAACTTCCGTGTCCTCCTCCTCGTCAAAGTGGGCCAGAACTGGTGCTGACACCAGACGCTGTCGAAGTTCAGTGAAAGCAGTCTCTTGCTCTGAGGCCCAGACGAACGATACATCGTCCCTCGTGAGGCGAGTCAGCGGCTCCGCCATCTTCGAAAAATTTTCGATGAAACGCCGGTAGTATGCGCAAAGGCCCAGGAAGCGTCGGACACCTTTCTTGTCGGTCGGGGTTGGAAATGTGGCTACAGCGGCAGTTTTCGCGGGATCGGGGCTAACGCCTTCCGCGCTGACCACGTGTCCCAGAAACATAAGCTCCTTATAGCCGAAGTGACACTTCTGAGGCTTAAGGGTGAGGTGGGCCGATCGGATGGCTTCGAGAACTTGCCGCAGTCGTTTCAGGTGGTCGTCAAATGTCGCCGAAAAAAACGACCACGTCGTCGAGGTAGACGAGGCAGGTTTGCCACTTCAGACCAGCGAGAACGGTGTCCATGATTCGCTGGAAAGTTGCTGGTGCCGAACAGAGCCCGAAAGGAAGTACCCTGGATTCGTAACGGCCATCTGGAGTGACGAAAGAGTTTTTTCGTGGTCTCGTTCATCTACCTCAATTTGCCAGTAACCGCTCTTTAGATCGAGAGACGAAAAATACTTAGCCCGCCGCAACCTGTCTAAAGAATCATCGATACGTGGTAGTGGGTACACGTCCTTCTTGATGACATCGTTGAGGCGTCGATAATCAACACGGAAACGAAGCGTTCCGTCTTTTTTCTTGACCAGAACGACCGGAGACGACCACGGACTGTGCGAAGGCTGAATGACACCATCATCTAGCATCTCCTTGACTTGGGCTTGAATTGCCTCACGTTCTTTCGGCGAGACACGATAAGGCTGTTGCTTGATGGGGCGTGCGTCGGCGGATGTCGTGATTCGGTGCTTCGTGATTGGCGTTTGGCCCACCTTAGTAGACCGAGCGAAGCACGCGCGGAATTCGTTCAAGAGTTCCTGCAGTGCGCTCTTTTGGTAGCCCGTAAGCTCGGAGTCTATATCGACGTCTCTGAGCGAACCGTCGTTTGTGTCCACTTCAGAAGCAAAGCACTCGACGATGTCCGTTGATGGTTCGGCGTAGGCGACGGCAGTGCCACGAAAAATGTGCCGATGCTCAAAGCTAAAGTTGGTAACGAGGACCGCTGTCTGGCTATCACGAAGTTCCACAAGTCTTCGTGCTACACAAATACCTTGGGCCAGCAACATAGAAATGTTGCCTTCTACAATGGCTTCACCGTCTCGTAGCTCATCGGACTTGACCGGGACCATAACACTCGCACGCGGCGGTATCGTGATGCTGTCGTCCAAAACGCGAAGTGCGGATCTGTGTTCAACGGCGTCGGTCTGTGTTGTTGCCCTTTGTGTCGAGAAAGTGATGCAGCACTCGCGGAGGTCAATAATGGCGCCATATTCCCGGAGAAAGGCCATCCCAAGAATTAAATCGCGGGAACACTCGCGTAGAACCAGACAAGTGGCGAGAAAAACAGCACCGCGAATTTCTACTCTCGCCGTGCATAAGCCAAGCGGCGTGACGACGTGGCCACCTGCCGTACGAACTGGTGCCCCATTCCAGGGCAACGTAACTTATTTCAGAACGCTCGCCAGTTTGCCACTAAGAATGGAGTAATCGGCGCCGGTATCTACAAGTGCACTCATTTTTCTGCCGTCGATCAACACAGGTATGTCCAGTGAAATCTTGTTGGCGGGATCTAGTTCTGGCGTCGTCATGGTCTCGTTGTTCTGCGGTCGGCACGATACGAGGTCTTCAGCGCGTCGAGTATCAGCGGCCCCGCCTCGGAAGGTCGCTGACGTCAGTTTTCCCGGCGTGGACTTGGTGATCGCCCTTGCGTCGTCCTCGAGGTGGTATCGCGAGCAGGGAAATATCGCCGCGGTGAGGGTGAGCGTGACTGCCGCTGCGATGTACCCGGCCTGCGCTGCCGTTCGATGAATTCTGCGATATCGGGAGGCCTCTGGCCAAACCAAGGTAGAGGCGAATCGATGGAAAAACCCCGCAGGCCGGGTCGTCGATAGGGGCACTCCCGATACACATGACCAGCTTCGCCGCCGTGGTAGCACAGCAGTCGTCGGTCGGGTGCTCGCCAAACCTCTGATTTCCTCGCGGGTGTTCGGCGGTCGTCGAAGTACGGTAGCGGAGTTGTCGGAGCGGCTTGCGCCGATTGCAACTCGACTGGCGACGCAACATAAGTAGGTGTGAAAGCTTGGGCGGGGCTCAGTAACGTTTATGCGTAAGTTTGCGCCGGGATTCACTTGGCAGAGGTGGCGCTTCACTGCTGGAAAGAGATGCCTGCAGTGCCTGCTGTACTTCGTTGCGTACGACGCTGGCAAGGGAGCTGACTGGTAGCGGCGACGTACCGTGGTGCTTCTGCAACTCGTCGCGAACCACTGAGCGAATCTGCTCGCAAAGCAAGGCGACGTCGCACCCGAAGCCTACGGGCGTATCCGGAGTGCAGGCGGAATTCACTTGTCGGTTGTACATGTTCGGCCGTTGCTGAAGCGTCTTCTCCATTGCGGTGGCTTCGGTGAGGAAGTCCGCGACAGTCTTGGGCGTATTCAAAACAAGACCGCCAAAGAGCTGTTCCTTTACGCCTCTCATCAGATGACGCACCTTCTTCTCTTCCGACATGCTCGGATCGGCACGCTGAAAGAGACGCGTCATGTCCTCCGCGTACATGGTGACGCTCTCGTTGGGCTTTTGCACGCGTGACTGAAGGGCTCGCTCCGCTTTTTCCCGGCGATCGGGGCTGGAGTAAGTCTCCAGTAGCTTGCGCTGGAATTCAGGCCAGGATGACAGGGCACTTTCGCGGTTCACAAACCACGTGCGAGTACCATCTTGGAGGCTGATGTAAACGTTCCTGAGTTTAGCGTTGTTGCCCCACTCGTTAAACGCAGCCACGCGCTCGAACTCCGCCAGCCAGTCTTCCACGTCTTCAAATATGTCGCCATGAAACGCCGTTGGCACTTGGGGGTTCAGCAGCGTTAGGTAAGTCGGTGTCACCCTTCCCGTAGAAGTCGCAGTCGTCGTAGTCATCACTTTTTCCGGGAGGTTTCCAAATTCTGGGGCGAGGCCTCGGATTCGCCGGGTGCGAGGTTCTTCCTGCCCAGTGAGGTCTCCTGCATAGGTTGGGTGTACCCAGCAAGCTCCACCAAAATGTCGCGTATACTCTGCTGAAGTATACACACTGAATGGGGATCCAGGCGTTTGTCCTTCACGAAGCGAAACCGTTGATGCGCGATGCCGAGACGAACCTCGTTCTCTTCTTCTTTAGTCCCCTTGCTGTGCCACTGCATGTGGCAATATTTTGATTAAAGGTGTGTTTAAGAGGGCCTGGTCGCATGGACTGCATATTTCCCGATAAAGGATGCAGTCGTCTGCAAATAACTTAATAGTAACCGGAATATCAAGGGTGATGTCATCTATGAATATTGAAAATTACAGTGGCCCAAGCACTGAACCTTGAGGGATTCCCGACTTGACCGGTCGTGAATCGGAGCGCACGTTGTCGATAGTGACAGTTTGATTTCGATACGAGGTAGGCCTCGATCCATAAAATTAAGGTATCATTTTTCAGTATAGGTTTGAGATTTGTCAGAAGTTTGGGATGGGAGACACGATCAAACGCTTCTTCAACGCTTCTTCTTGTTTATCTAGGATAGCCACAATATCATGAACAGTTTCCAGCAGTTGTGTGATAGTTGAGAGCCCCCTACGAAAGCCGTGGTGTCGGTCGTTGATAGGTTATGTTGCTCTTGAAAAAAGGACAGGTGCTTGAATATGATATGTTCCAAAACTTTTGCGCATGAGCACCGCAGGGAAATCTGTCTGTAAGATGAAATAAGGGTAGTATTTGATGTTTTAGGTAAAGGAACAATTTTTGCATATTTCCAATCGCTGGGAAGCTCGCACTGAAAAAACGATCTCTGAAAAATAATGCACAAGGACTTAGAGCACCATTCAGCATACCTTACAAGAAATGCGTTAGGTATGCCATCTATACCAGACGACTTTTTTCGATCGATACTAAGTAGCAGTGAGAAGATTCCTTCCTGAGATGTCGAGATGTCACTTATTGGTGGAATATCATTATCTGTGTTGGGGCATGGCTTTCTATCATCTTCATCGGCAAACACTGAACAAAAGAATGCATCAAATTATTCCGCAATCACTTCTTCGTTCGAAACAATAGCACCATTTATACACATATTAAGGATGCATTCGTTTCTAGCAGAAAATTGATTCCAGAATTTCGCTGGGGACTAAAGTAAAAAGTTCTCTAAAGTTACGTTATAATAATAATCTTTTGCTTTTTTTATACTGTCTTTCAACTCTTTGCGCACGACACAGAGTTTATGCATGCACGACAAGGATGGGTTATGATGGTGTTGTTTTCTTAAATTTTTCGCTTTTCTTCCCAAGCGAACCACTGGCATAGTAATCCACGGGCGAACATTTATTATTATCTTTACTTTTGTTGGTACATAGTCCTGAACGCATCGCAACACAAGGTTGTTGAATAAAACACCAAATCGCGTCAACAGTACAGGTGCTATACTGAGAAAGCGCGGTAAATCGAGAAAAATGTAGGTCAAGTGTGTTTAGTATTTCTACGTCATTGGTACGCGAGAAGACCGAGACCACTCTCTCTTCCCTCTTTGTTTTTGTCACTTCGTTCAGAGTAATTGGTGCGCCCAGGCACACCAATTTTTGGTCTGATATTCCATTAACCACGTCGATACCCGACACACGACGCAACATGCCACTGTTAACGAAAAAAAAGATCCAGTGTTGAGGCAGTAGTATTCTGGATGCGGGTGGGTAGCTTAACCAGTTGGGTTAAATCATGATAAAGGATTATGTCAACTAAGCGTTTAGCTGCATTTGTAGACGGTACAGGGAAATCCGTATCTCATGTGACTGAAGAAACACTGAAATCACCGCCAAGTATTATGTTGCTGGAGTAGCCATGGACGGCGCAAAGAAATTCATTAAGTTTATCAAAGAATGTTTCATCTGTGCCTGGGGGGCAGTAAAAACCACCGACTATGAACTTCAAACCACCTGAGTCTACCCTCAAGATAACACATTCAATATCTGGTATATCGGCCAGTCTTTCAACTTTTAAGGTTTCCTTAAGAAATATTGCTACTCTGCCGCCTCGAGATTCCCTGTCCTCGCGATTGACCCGGTGTCCCTGGGGCGTGATTTCGTCGTCCCCAATCTCAGTGTGAAGCCAGGTTTCAGCAATTGTCAATAGTTGAGGCTAATAAGTTAATATGACACATCGCTTTTAGCTAGAATGCTACGAGAACTAATATTTAAGCATCTGAAGTGTTTGCCATTGTTATTTCATTTATTAGGAATTCCTCTGGTAGCTGGTGTGTGCGCACCGGCCATTTTGCGCTGAACTTCATCTAATGTGAGTAATCGGTTGTCAATCTTAACTTTATCATGTACGAGCTTTACCTCCGTACCGCATTTCCTAATTTCTGAGGTACTGTGTCCATTCTGGCCAAAGCGGGCAGATCCAAAACCGCGAGCTCGAGGATCATACGGTTCCCCGCGCACGTCACCACGGAAGGCGACGCGCTCCCGAACCTAAACGAGACGGCGCACCGGACGGCGCGAGACATGACCCGCCGCGCCGAACAGGGCAACGCCTCTCGCACGATAGCGAACGCTTCTCGAGCAGAACGGGACAGGCTCACCAGATACAACGACATCACCAGTGCATATTTGAACGCCAGAAGGATATACCCACCGCCGAGTCCCAAATTGAACAGGAGGCAGGCCGTCGCCTGGCGACAACTCCAGACAAACACGTTCCCTAATCCATTCCGTCTCAAACGTATCTTCCCAGATAAGCATCAGGACGACACGTGCAAATTGTGCCAGGAAGGACCAGCAACACTCAAACACATGCTGTGGGAGTGCAATGTAGTTATAGGAGGGATGGCAGTTACTCCGGAGACCCTGTCGTCGAGGTGGGCCGCCGCTCTGCGCAGCTCAGACCTCGGAATCCAGATGTGGGCAGTCCAGCAAGCCCGTGAGGCGGCGTTGAGGCAGGGCCTTGACGTTCCTCCGTGGGAGACCTGAGCCCGGGTCGCGTTAAACCTTGCCGGACGTACAAGAAAGCTTTATTCATCCATCCATGTTCCAGAGTAGTTTCCTCCCGTGCCTAGTGGTTGGAGAAAAAATTCTCGGAGATAGAGATTGCCTTCCATTTCAATTTGTAGCAATTTTTAGGACGTTAACTTTTTCCCTGTGATCAAAAAATTTCACGATCACTGGTCGCCCTTTACCGTGCTGCTTTTGCCCTAGCCTATGAATCCGTTCAACTGAGATAACGTTCTCGTCTAGAGTATGCTTGAACACATTATCAACCACGCTATCCATGAGGTCATCAGAGGCGTCATCTTTGTTTTCTGGTATGCCGGACACAACAAGGTTATTACGCCTACTTCGGTCCTCCAAACAAACGAGCTTACTTTCCAAGTTACACTGTAAGCAAAAGCTAGCCGACAGTGGGTTTTTTTGCGGCTCATGAGCTTTGAAGACTACCTTGCACCACAAGATTACTCTGGCATGAGGCAGTAAAATGCGTTACATTACATCGTTTTACTACCATCTCTGAGAAACGTAGTAAAAGGATGTCATGAGCCGGCTTTACGACGTACAGAGTTTTAGATCACGTGACCAAAAACTATCTATTGAGAGTTTAAAACCACCTGATCTGGCACCAACCCGAAGATCACGTGATTAAATACTACCACTGTACTCCCCAAGGTCTCGATCATTGCAAGCTCCGCCCAATCCAGTTAAGCCTATGCTCGGCGACAGGCACGGCCGCGGCAGAAATGGCAAAGATCGATGCCGTGGCGGTGCATCCACCAGCGGAACGGCATAACGTTGGAAATTTGGAACGTATGTACGTCGCGTATGAGGTGCCTCAAGTGGACGCGGCTTCCTGCCGGCGCGCCGCCCGTTGCACGACCGACAAGCCAATCGACTACATTGCGTCAGTGCGAACTCATCGAAAAATAATGTTCCGATTCCGCTCTGCACGGCGAACCGGCGTGGCCATGCTCGCATTCACTGACAAAAATCGCCTCAAAAATCTTTCCTGGACCGATCCTCTCTACGGCAGGTAAATATCTTGCCGTTCGCGAGGGATACCGCTATCGGCCGGCAGCCTACAAACGGCGAGTTGTCGCGTCTGCTGCTCCGGCCGGAAACAAGCGTGTCGGTCAAAGTTCATTGCCAAGTACAAGCCCACATTTTCATGCTTCTGCGAGCGAGAAAACGACTGTCTCTTGTCCACTTTGAAGCTATGAACGGAATCGTCACGGCCCACTGTAGCACAAAATAAACAAAACGTTGGTTCGTTGAAGCGACAGTCAATGGAAAGCCTCACGCACTAGAAATAGATGCGATAATGTCGAGCGGTCTCGCCATATCAACATGAGGGCCTATATTCTCGTAAACACGACAGCTAGCGCCGTAGGAAGCGTGTATACGAGCGGTGATCATGAATTTGTGCTCAGTAGGTGTCAAAGAAGCCCGTAGGCCATCCACTATTGCAAGCAGACAGAGCTGCACGGACGGCGCGCTGATGGGCTCGTGTTCGCCAACTAAAGCGGGAGACACACGGTCCGACTCGGTGTCCGATACGGCGTCCGACGCGCCTGAACGGCAGCCAGAATCGAGGTGTTTTGCCGTGCCGAAGCGCCGGATCGGACGTCCGGCGTGAGACAAACCGGGCAGATTTTCATCGTCCGATGCGTCCGACAACCGCACTGACCGCACCGTCGTTTGGCCGCAGCCAATGACAGCGTGGCTGGCATGTGACGTTCTCTGACGTTCCCTCCACGGAGGCGGCGCTGGCAGGCCGGATCTCGCTGTCTTTTTTTATTGCGAAGCAATACTACTTTAGGTCGCACTTCAGCCCGTTCCGTGGTGAGGCGGTGGTAGGCACTATTGACCTTTAGCGTGACATCGCTGCGCGACGTCACACGACGTGACCTAGAGTGACGTCACACCAGCTGTGTAAAAACGGGGCCCCATCTCACGCCGTCGCGAGGCGAGGCGGTAGCCACCAACGGTGGCCTAACTCCCGCTCCTCTCATCAGGGGCGCTACGGTCGGTGTGACGTCACACCAGCTGTGTAAAAACGGGGCTAGGGTGGCTAGAAGGGGAGGTGTAAATACCGGCGGCGCTTTCCTTCGGGAGCGCGTGACCCCCTTGCGCACCGATGCCACCAGGGGAAACGTGGCGCTGCTGCTCGCGGCGTGGTATTACGGCGTGGTACTCCCGCGCTGGCCTGCGCCCTCCGCTGTCAGTTGGTCTCGTCGCCTGTTTTGGAGTGTTCCTCCCGACATTCCGTCATTCGAGGGCGAGATGCTGTGGACCACCAAAGTTATGTTGAGGACCGCAGCGACGCACGGCTAGTTTATTACATTGCAGGTTATGTGGCGAGAAGACGTGTTTTGCCCACACATTGTGAAGACTGCGAAGCACCATAAAGGCAATATCCCCAGAGAGCTTCCACCAGAGGCATCCAAAGAGTGGGCCCTTGAGGGCCTTTTATATCCCTCAGAATCGTTCTATAAGCTGGACAATGCCCTTGAAAACAAACTCACTCGTTTATTCGGTGTAACACCCGCCGTGGTTGCTCCGTGGCTATGGTGTTGGGCTGCTGAGCACGAGGTCGTGGGATCGAATCCCGGCCACGGCGGCCGCATTTCGATGGGGTCGAAATGTGAAAACACCCGTGTCCTGAGATCTAGGTGCACGTTAAAGAACCCCAGGTGGTCAAAATTTCCGGAGCGCTCCTTTACGGCGTGATCATAATTAGAAAGTGGTTTTGGCACGTAGAACCCCATACTTTTTAATTCAGTGTAACATGCTAGCATGCCAAAGCTGTGGCCGAGATCTTGCAGTCAATTGGTTAAATGTCAAAGATTGGTTGCCTAGACCATTCTGCTATCCTGACAGCCTCAATTATACGTTTTTATTGCCTCACAAGGATTCACTTTTTGCTTAAAGGTGTCAATCAGCAGAGCACTGAGAAGAAACTGAAAACACTGAAACCTTGTGTGTTGTAAATTTTTTTGCTCACATGTAAATAAACGATTTCATGACCACATCTGTTGCTTCACTGTCTGCAATCATAGTAAATTCCTTATACGAGCGTCAAAATGACATGTTACAGGTGTGCAAGCGCAGACAAAAAGTGGTTTGTAAATACGTGTAGACTTTATCAGGCAATGTCTGCAGTTTACAGGTCTTACGGCACGCATAGGGTGATTGACTGCTCATCTCGAGGACGACGGTCGCATCTTCAGGGAGGCGATATGCAAGGCGCCCGTGTGCCGTATGATGTCAATGCGCGTTAAAGAACCCGAAGTGGTCGAAATTAGTTCGAAGCCCCTACTAGCTCCTAACACCCAAAGCCAGCTCATGAAATGCGCCCAGACAAAACGCGTCTGAATCTCGATACCGTGCGAACTGGGCCCGTAAAAATTCCCAGGAGTAATGATTTGGGCTGATATAACATTGTTTTCATGATAAAGATTCATTCTTTGACGCTCGCAGAAAGCGCGCGATACCCGAAACGGGCTCACTTTCACTTCGGTGGTAGAGATGCAGCCGACGCGATGCTGGCGAGGCGCTCATTTCGGCTGCGTGCTTACCCCGCCTTGGTCAACAGCGGCCTAACTCCCGCTCCTCTCACCAGGGGCGCTACTATTGCTTCGCACAATCACCAGGGTTAACCAAGCTAAGCACGGCCGCCTTTTTTCCTTGCCTGCTGCAGTTTGTTTCCGACACGAAATAGTTACCAGTTCAATAACATTATCTCGAACGTGTGCTTATTATTTAAAACAGCGCCTAGTACACTAGCACTAAGCTACTGTCGAAATCGGGAGCCGCGACGCGAGGGCCTTTCCGCGGGCAAACAGCACACACTGACCGTCTGAGCGAGGCTGCTCGCTTCGCTTGCACGTTTGCCCTTCGCAACGATTGCGTCGAGTAAACCAATTGTATTTAATTGCGGACTACATAAGTGCACAGTGTTAATTGTTTTCGCAAAAATAAGCTCTCTTCTTCAAGCTCGGGCTGGATCAAGCGCCGTCGGCCGCAGCGTGCGCCTCGCTATGCCTGCCGGCCGCATCGCTGGCTGTTAGCGGAGCCGTCAGTGGACAACGCGCCGTCGTGAAGTGCTGTGTCACTTGCAGGGGCATAATTTTATTCACAGTGTGCGCGTAAAGCGAAGCAGTGTTGTGCAGAGTTGTTTATATTGGGTTTCTCGACGTGGATATGAACTCAAGCTAAGTGGGGCTGGATCTGGGCGGAGCCCAGTGCGCCGGATACACGCACGTTGGATCGGACGCCGAATCGTACCGTGTGTCCCCTGCTTAAAGCTCGCTCATGGTTCGGCGTAAGTCCCTGTATATGCTTTATAAATAAGCAAGCCTACCTAGGCACTGTAAACCCAACAATTGGGGCCTAAATTCCTGCCCTCCTCCCAGCTACAGCTTCGTTTGAGCGACAAAGTCTGATCTCGAAGGTCGTGCTTTTGCAAACTGCATGCGCCTCAAGCGGTTGCGTATCTTGAAGGCAACATCCGCTTCGTTTTTTTATATATATATACAGTACATTTCCTTAAACTTCGTATAACAAAAAGCATACTTATACAGAGTATACACTTTTTGACCCCAAAAATTTGTTAAGGGGTCCCTACCGATTGTTGTTAGGAAAAAACACGTAATTTTCTCATTTACGATACATTTTTCTAAAAACCGCAGAGTGGCGCTAGTGTAGTATTAGATTTTGGCTTCTAGCACGGAGTCAAACACGGACACAGAAAGGAGCAGACAGGACGAGCGCTCGTCCTGTATGCTCCTTTCTGTGTCCGTGTTTCACTTCGCGCTAGAAGCCAAAATCATGCTACCGTACCAACTCGCCCAACTGTCTATCCTTTTGTAGTATTTGCTTGCTCGACACAGCGCGTTGGTTGTACGGTTGTACTGAAAGCTCCTTGCAGTAAGGCGTTAGTTGAATTATATCTTAGAAGTGCCTCGACAAAATGTGCTCCTTGTCGTGTGCATTAACCATCGCAAACCCTCCGGACTCGTGTAACACCGTTAGTTCGCCGTGTGTTTCGTGCGATCTACCAGTGTCTACAGTGAGTGTCTTACTACAGCGCTCGTCCGAGCTGCCTGCCCGTGCTCTCGTGAAAAGTCTGGTACTGGAGCTTCGAATCGTAGTGTATGGAAAACTGTCGAAGTTTGTGCTTTTGTGGAGCTGGAGTTCATCGGAAGTTCTACAGTGCTTGCGCCAGAAAAACGTCGGTGCCTCGGTACCTTTGAGACGAAGGAGCGTTGGCCAAGTCTTTTTGAAAGGTAAGCAAGTTTTGCCCTTGCGCGCATTCTCGAACTTATGATTTACGTAATGAACGTTGTGTAACTAGCTAGAGCAAAGCACTTTCTGATCGTAGGTTGACCATCTTGCTGTGCACATTTAGCAAGCAATTTCACTAAGGCTTCCTCTGATGTTACAGCGTACTTGCATTCTGCTGTGAAATATATGCTACCCGCCTTGATTGCTATGCCTGAATGGGCATACAATTATCAAAACACTGAAAGTTGCTGTTCGTTCGGTAGTTTTCTGGCAAGAAGTTATTCGTTATATATGCATTCCCACAAGTACAGTACATGTGTAATGTATCCATCGGATGTATCATGGGCTTCGCGCGTTGGCACACGATTCCTATGTTTGACGCTTAAGCAGATAGAAGCTTGTATGAAGATTTTTGTATGTGTACAGTTTGGTTTGGAGGACCACGTCGCGAGAACCTGTGTGTATTGTTTATGTTCTTGAGTGTCTTCGGGTATTTGTCTTCTATGTTGCAGAGCGGACATAGGCCGATATTACAGTAACGAAGTTTATTTTTAATCGAGACATTTCAATCAGACGCCGGCCTTTAAGAAAGACATAGACCAACCAATTCTTAAGAACGGGATGCCAGCTCTTGCAATCGTAGGTTATACGCCAGTGCGTAACAAAGTAAGGACTGCGATTTTGTAGCGATACTTACCCCTCGATTGAATAGTACTCTTGTCGCTCACCGCTAACGGCCGGCTGTTCCAGTACGTAGCACGTGCCGGGGTGGCGGTCAGAGCACTAACAAATAGCGAAAAGGAATAGCATCGCTACAAAATCGCGATCTAGCTTCCAGAATGCTTTTCATGCGCTCAATATTTTTGTTTAATCCAATGCGCCATGTTTTACTGCATATTTGAGTTTTGTTGTTGATTGTCCTGGTAGTATGTTGTTGCTGCTGATATTGTTCCTTCCTGAAACTTCACTTGTTACAAGATATCAGTGTAACGTCCTTAGATATACCAAAGAGACATTTGTACAACCAGACGCAAATTCATGCAGCTGGCTGTGTGAGGCTCTCTTTGCAATTCCACATGACACTGGTAAATCACAAATTTTCAGGTTCACAGCACAATAAATTAAACATTTCTTACTTTTGAAGGCTATGCGGTTTCTGGAGGCATCCCTACATCACGCAGGAACCTGCTTCACTGCTGGAAGCTGGACAGCACGAAGATAAAGCACGTGATCTGTATGGTTTCTCAAAGGTACGTACAAAATTGGCGCTGCCTTTCGAGTTGTAGGATACTTTTGTGTATTATGCAATCATTTTACTGTATTGCCATTTTCAGGATTTCTAGTGCCATATCACGAATTTTATGTTTTGGTGGAGTGCTCTCAGTTTAATGAATTTACCTAAAGTAGCCTCCACTGAGTTAAATATAATTGGGCGCTTGAGTAATTATGGCTTATATACTCCATATACACTGTATTAATCTAGCCAAAATGCCTTTTCAAGAAACATGAATTGAGGTTTCGTACCGTGAATAATGTGCTCTAGAGTGTCTAGAAAAATGCGTTCTACCACCTAAAGACATGGTTTAGGCAAAAGTGCCTTAAGCAATGCTTTCGCACAAAAGTGTCATCAAGAGTTTCATAAAAGCCTGTGTGGTCGGTATGAAACATGAAAAAGAAAGACATAGACCAACCAAATACAACATTACAAGCAAAACATGTCGGCTTCCATATGGAAGCCTTGTTCACAATAAGGCAAAAAAAGTAGAAGTGCATATTTAAGTAAGTTTTGGCATAAGATGGGGGTGGGCTCCTTGGTTTTAGATGAACGTTGTGATGTGTGGTGCGCGACATGGTGCGGTGATCGGGACAGTCAGGAGCAGACGACAAGGAGTGCACGCGCGCCGAGGTGGATTCCATGCTGGAAGAAGCAAAACAACAACGCCGAAGAGCGTCCGGCACAAGAACGCGCGGTGCATGAAAAACAACAAAAAGAAGAAAAGCAACAAATTAGGAAAGACCACGGGGAGTTAGGCAGCCAATCGGAAAATGCCAAATCGGCCAGATCAGAAGAAAAAGCGTGGTGCGCTGGCAGAACGGAGGACACGCAAGGGAGACGCAGGGGAGACGCAAGGGAGACGCTAGGAGAGTTCCAGGAAGCGAAGGCAGGAGGAGGTCAACCACCGGAGCGGGCGTTGAAGACGGCTTCCGTACCCGGGTTCCG
The DNA here is from genome assembly GCF_023375885.2 of Dermacentor andersoni. NCBI lineage: Eukaryota > Metazoa > Arthropoda > Arachnida > Ixodida > Ixodidae > Dermacentor > Dermacentor andersoni. The sequence goes on along the minus strand of NC_092816.1, from coordinate 210,943,852 downwards.
GACCCGAGCCACCAGGACTTCAGCCGACCGGGGCCTCCTGCCAACCTGTTCCTGTGCGTCGCCCGTCTACCCGAGCGTGCCGCCACCTCCTCAAGGCCGGTGAGCTTCTGTGCTTGTGGGTACGACAAGAACACTCGGGCTACGGGCCCGAGTTCTACGCCAGCTGCCCGGCCAGAACGCCGCCCCCGTTTGTCGTGCCGCCTGCTGCCCGAGGCCGGTGTTCGAGCTTCTGTGCCCGTGAGCAGGACAAGAGCAGTCGGGCTACGGGCCCGAGCTCTACACCCAGCTGCCCGGCCAGAACGCCGCCGCCATCTACTCGTGCCACCAAGGCGCCTGCTTTACCTCTCCAAGCCAGAGCTGGCCAGCTCCAGTCGCCCGGTCAACCGACTTACACCACGACCTTTGGTGAGACCGGCGCCACTCCTTTCGTCAGCTTGTCGCCGCGTCGCCGCGTCGAGACTGTTGTGTGTCCCTGCCATCGTGGCAAGCCCGGACTCGCGCACTAGGTAGCTCCATACTAGCCCCAAGTGTGTTTCTTCCTGCGATTATGTCTATTTGAGCGTTTCTGTTATGTTTGCTATTTTCTTCTATTTATTTTTAAGCTTTTTTTGTTCCATTAAAAGTTTGTGTGTCTGTTCAAACCAACGGCTTTGTCCTCAATTGGGTTCTCGAAGGCTCCGCCTAAGAGAACCGTTAAAACATTTGAGTGCACGAACCTTTGTCCCATATTAGGGTCATCACAACGTGTATCCTGTTGATTGCACCTCCAGGGTATCCGGGTACAGGCATGGCTTCCCATTTCTTTCCTGGCCGATTATGCTAGACACGATCGAGTCACTATTGTGTTTAGTCAATGCTGCATGCTCTGCCAAAGCATTTGATTCCACTCTTTTCTCATCCACATCGTTCTGATGGTGGTGAAGCCATTGTTTAAAGTTGCCCATCACCCTAATGTAGATAGTATTCATATACACATGTTATGTTTCAAAGGTCAGAATTCATGTCAGCAAAATTTTTTATACGGTTTGTGATGGGATGGTTACCTCATTGGTTTAGCATGGCTTGTCACTGGGATTGCTCTCTTGTTTGTTTAGCTTCTTGTCGGGTTCTTATGGATTTGATTTTGTGCACAATGAGATGTTACAAACACACATTGCATATACATGAACAAAAGGTTTGCAACAGAGATAACATATATGCATGGGCATATATATGTGTCAATAAAATACTCGAGCCTCATTTCTACCTTCAGAAAAAGAAGTTATTTCTCCTCGAGGGCATGACTGCTTGCAATAATGAACCTCCAAGGGAAGGTTCTCTCTAATCCCTATTTTTGATATCTAAATGCTTATGTGGCATGTACAAACTGCTTGCATCAATTTCTCATTGGTATAAGTGGTGTAAATTTTAAATTTGAGTAATAATTGCGATAAATAACTCATTTCACCTGTTTTCTAATGGCTCTAAAATTCTGTGCTTCTACCTTGCAAAACCATTTATGAAATTAGTTTGATGAGGCGCAATATACAGGGCCTTCTAAAATGAAGGTATCAGTACCTATTAAAGACTGTGCTAACTATGAAAGTGCTGCTTGTGTATGTGGTTTATTCATTTCTCAGACAAAAGCTTTACACCCAAGTACAGTCAGTAAATCGAAAACAATTGCATCTTGTTTAATAGTTCTTGAGCACTTGTGCGTCACTATAGTCGGATACAATTTTAGAAAAAAGGGGAGGCCCCGCCCAAATGACCGAAGCGCGACGTCCGATTGCCTCCGTGACTAAAATAATCCCGCTAAAAAAATTGTGCTTCGGAAACGCGCAATTCTCGGTATAAATAAAGATTTTGATGACTGGTTTAGTAGAGCTCTCATGTGCTACAGCACATGCCGGATCACGACAGAAAAACAACCCCGTGCCTTCTACAACGCTGCCCGTCATCTGCTCTTTAGCCTCATTGCAAGTGACAAAAGTAGAAAGAGCAACTCTGCATAGCTTTTACGCTTGTTTACATGTGCACGGCACATTTACTACTCCTGTTCCGAGCTTCAAATGAATCAGTTGCTATTGAACAAGTACATATATAAAACAATGCATTTATCGCAACCATTACAAACCCAAGATGCTCGGTGTCAGCGAAAGCACCGTGGTAAAGGTGAGGAGGGAGGTCAAAGCTTCGCGTATTTCGGGTGGCAAACTGTCGACGCCCTCGCGAAAACGACCACAAAATGTGGAGAAAAGAAGATGCAGCACGAAGTAGGACACGTTGTGTTCGCTGAGGTCATGTGCACGATTTCTTTCACCACAACGAGATACCGACGGTCGAGAAGATCACTAACGAGTTCTTGAAGCGTATATGGTTTAATGTTTGTGCCTTGGGACTTGCCTGACGGAAGGCGAGTGCTATGGTTTGTCAACCGTGGGGGCAGCATTCATCCCCGCATGGTGCCTGCTTCAGAAACACGACTACGTGCACGGCTCGGGTTTCCTCATGGCTGCACAGCGTCCACGACGGAAACAGCCACTGGATCATGGACTGCTATTCGGCCCCTCCCCGTGCCAGCAGCAATGCAAACCCCCACCTCCACCCCCCCTCGTTTTTCCGGCGGCGCCCGCACCACGAACGACTCCCGCTGGGTTTGGGACGGTTTCCAAAGGAGGGCTGTGTTTCGACCCGGTGCCTTTCATTTGGTTCCCTTTGTCCTATTCGGGCCATAATTATAACTTGCCCGGCGCACCATTCTGACCGACCGCCAAATCGGCCCGACACCGCAGCGCGGTTCCAGGAAGCGCCGGCCACCGAGAGTGGCGTTAGGACCCCGGAGGCTGCCCGGACCCTCTCTCTCTCGACCTTGTTTCGTCCTTGGGGACTGTTTGGGGAATCTGGGGACTGAGGGGTGTTATTTAAGCAGCTTGCAGCTGCTCTGTTGGTCACTGTCCTGATGAAGACAGCATGTAAACATTGTATAAAGAATTATTCACCGAGAAAGCTCTCCTCGTCTCTGACTCTGCGTGAAGTGAGGTCCAGACCTCCTGCCAGCCACACATACCTCGGCACACGCAACAATGGATCTCCCATCACTGAAGCGGTGTACTGTGTGTCAAGCACAGCAGCCAAGCATTCTCCCGTGACCTCTCAAATAAATAAGCAGTTCATTTGATGACATAATCCTTTTAATGGAAGCCCAATTCTGAAAAAGCAACGTCCTGCACAGATCGTGCTCAATATAAGCGTTGGCATGGAAACGTGCTGAAATGCCGGAAAATCTGAATGCAAATGCAGTTATTAACCCTGAATAACTGTGTGAGGCCCAAAACGCTCATTCGGGCAGCCACTCTCCAGCTTCACAGAAAAAGCAGTAGTCAATGTGAAATTGACAGCCAGACTTAGCAGCCTGCACGCCAAAGCACATTGTGCTTTGCGTGCAGTTGTGCTGCCCCAACTGTTTTTTCCAGCCCGTTGAGATGAATAATGTCAATGTCAGAAGGCCCAAAATACTCTATTGGGCAGCCACCTATGAGCATGATGGGCCCTGTGATGAAATAAGTCATCAGGGCACGCTTGAAAGACACCTTTAGCAGTCTGGACGTGAAAGCACAGTCAAGCCGTCGCCACTGTTGGCGAAACGGCAGCAATCAATGCGAGAATGACAGCCACTGTTGGCAGCTTGCATGCAAACACACATTCATGTGGTGGCATTGTTTATTTTGGTTACGTGGCCCAGGCAAGTAATGCGAATAGGAGAACAATTATCAAGCATCATTAGCTTAGTTAGGCCCAATATACTCAGTCGGGTAGCTATTAATAGCAGTAGTCGAGGGCTCGCTTGAAAGGCACCATTAGCAGTCTGCACGTCAAAGCGTATTGAAGTCGTCGCCACTGTTGGCGAAACGGCAGCAGTCAATGCGGGAATGACAGCCACTGTTGGCAGCTTGCATGCAAACACACGTTCATGTGGTGGCATTGTTTATTTTGGTTACCTGGCCCAGGCATGTAATGCGAATAAGAGAACAACTATCAAACATCATTAGCCTAGTGAGGCCCAGAAAACTCATTTGGGTAGCTATTAGCAGTAGTCGAGGGCACGCTTGAAAGGCACTGTTTGCAGTCTGCACATCAAATCACAGTCATGCCGCAGCCATTGTTGTATTTGTTTATCTGACCAGGCAAGTAACACCAATGTAAGCACAAATATTCACCCTGAATTGCTCCGCTAGCATTGTTTGTACTAAAACATGCTGAGTGAAGTTGAATGTGTTTTACTGAGGCAATTATTTAATTCACAAGGCGGTACACGACACGGTACACCGACACGCCCGCCTCTGACATTAGGCACCATACTTTGGCAAAATTTTCTCGTCGTAACTTCACTCGGGAACGAAATAAGAAAGACATGAAGCAAACAGGCAGGATGTATGTTTGCAGCAGTCGCCGAGGGATACTGTTTTCAGGCAAAGCATAGCGCAGCATCAGCGATGCTTGCTGCAATGTTTCTTCGCGGGAACATGGCTTAGAATAAATACAGGCGGCACAGATGCCGCATCGTAAGCTCGCAGTAATATTTCCGGCATGATAGACAATGACAAACAGTTTGGAAATTCACTGTGACGAGGCATTGACGCGCACTGCAGACGCTACTTGGCCCAGTTCTCGGCCGTCCGGCGCATGACGTCAGTCCAGAGTGCACACCCATTGGTGGATGCTCGTGTGCATCCGCCTCAGAGGAGTAAGCACCCCTGTTTTTCTACAGTTGTATCCGGCTATAATCGAGCACAGCTTGACCCTTGGCCTAATACTCAATCAGGCTTGAAGCTTTCAATGTCTGCTAATCGCTAGAACAGCATCAGATCTCATTCTGTGCCAAGGGGTGGAACGCATTTGCTTAGAGCTAGGCAGATGAATGTCTTTCTTTCGCATTGAAGTTCCCAATACTTTCTAGTCTTAGGTGAAAGTACACAGCTCAGCACAACGCATGTATGGTATACGTAAGGGTGCTTTGTTCTTTAAACCGAATCAACAAGAAGCAGCTACTTCATGTTTTTGCAAACCTTACCCTACTTCCTAACCATTCATTGATCAAAAGTGTATAAAATTAATCTGTGCTTGTTCTATTGTTTCACAGGTAGACATCGGCGATGGTGTATAGGTTGAAAATGGCCTGCTGAAGAGGCTGCGCCTGGATGCTAACAACTCAGGCTTTCAGTTCGCGGGGGGTCTCATTAAGGCTCCTTTCACAAAAGAAGAGGATGAAGGAAGGCGCTACACATCGATGTGCAGCGATTGTTTGTGACATCGTCACCGCTGGCAGGCCTGGCCTGCCTTTTCGCTTCATTCTGGGTCTTCCACGTTATCTACTCAAAAAGGGCCCACAAGAGTTTGACATATATTGAGCACTGCTTTCTGAATTTGAGCTACACAAAGCCACGGGTGAAATCATTGGAGTTAGTCAATTTTTACAAGAACTATTGCTAGGCAAAAAAAAATTTTTAGATGCATATCCTCAAGAGTTTCTGTAAAAATTATTTTGCCTAACAAAAGCACTCGTGGGTTCTGCGGCCGGAAGGTTGCCCAAGCCATGTAGCACAGTGCTTGCTTTAAAGGGACACGAAAGAGAAAATTTATTTGAGCTTTATTAAATCATTCTTCTACAGCACCGAAAAAACAACTCTTACCGTGACTTGATAAGCCAGATAACTTGCAAAAACGAAAACTGGTGTCGCCACCACCGCCTTAAAATTCCTGCTCCAGCTCGCTGTGATATGGAATTTGACGGTGTCTGTTCGGGTCTAGCTAATGTTCTACTGGCCAATATTGATGAATTCCGTTGTAAAGGTGTCAAAGAATATACTTAGTTGAAGTATGACTTCACACTGATGTGCGGGCACTACATAAAACTTGAAAAATGAAAGTTCAATCTTCATTTTTTCTTCAATTAATCCGCTCATTGCCACAATGTTCATGAATACAGTTCTGAAAGATTGTTTTATGAATCTAAAATGACTTACTGTTTCTCTTTAGTATCTCTGCAATGGGCCTTTAGCAACTAAACGTGTGTTAGTATGCCACAGGTATTCCCAGTGGGGGCAAGAGCACCAGCAGCATGCTCAATGGTTCCGTACCAAATGATAATTTGAAGGATGTCCTGTGACACTTGGGTAAGACCAACGTGGCTCTGTGTTAATGACCACAAGTGTATTATGCAAAACTTAATGGCCCAGAAATTGGTAATTCAGGGGGAAGTTCAATTAGCTACTTTTATTTCTTTTTTTTCTTTATCATGGATTTCTCACATTACACTTTGTCACAACGCATTCACTTTAAAGTAACTGTGGAGAATAAGGTGGTTTGGTATTCAGACATGCCTTCTGTGTGTAAATAGTGCTCGATGAGCAATACAAAGATACACCATAGATGCTGACTGGCCACATGAAGGGGTTTGAGGGCCGCTACAAATATACATCCTTGTAGTCGTATCTAGGTAGCACTACGTTCAATTTGTCACACAAGCATATGGCATCCATCACAACTGCATGCCTAGAAACAGACAAGGGCAACACACTCAATTACCTTTTAGACTATCTAAGAAGCACTACAATTTTTAGGCAACGAAATTGAAATCTGGCTTGTACCCATAAGTACTGCAATACAGTTGTGCAACATGTTCCTCTTCTGTGGAAAAAGGGCTGCATACGTTTTCTTTGAGCACAAGGGGGAGTGGTATCAGTTAATGGCTGTTTTCACATATATGTTTTGTCGTGTGTATTAGTAATCACCACTTTCCTCATCTGAGTGAGGTCATTCTTTTAGAAATTTTGAAAGTTGATAGAACATGTTGCTCATGGTTGTTGCAGTTTTCTTCCTAACTATCCATTCATTGCACTGTGCACCTATGTCTAGGCAACTAGCTGTTTCAAGGTCAGTATGCTATCAATGGGTCTAATGATAATCTCTAGTGCTCTCTCATTTGATTGTTGCAATACTTACGAGTTAGATTTTGTATATTGTGTCACTTATTTATTTTCACTGTACTTTAGTTTCACTACATCTTGAATGTGTTGTGATAGTTTTTATTTTGCCGTGAGATGTGGTGGGCAGTTGCCGGCACTAATGTGATTGTACGAATGCTTGCTGTATTTACCACATGGTTGTTTCATTTCGTCTGAGGCAGTAGTGGCCGTTAGCAGATGTCATTTGGCCTTAAGTGCAATAATTTTATGTTGTATAGTTTTGTCCATAATCATCCATTGAATGCACTGCACACCCATGCTCTGGACAACTGCCTGTTTGAAGGAATGATCTGCATATTCAGTGGGTCTAATGTGAACATCTCTAGTACTGCCTGTGTATTTATGAGTTAGATTTTGTATTGTGTGTCATTTTGTTTTCACTGTGCTTTAGTTTCCCAACATCGTGAATGCCTTGATAGTTTTCCTTTTGCAGTGAGAGATATGGGTGGGCAGTGGCCGGCACTAATGTGATAGTACGAATTCTTGCTGTATTTGCCACATGGTTGTTTCATTTTGTCTGGGGCAGTAATGGCCGTTAGCAGCAGATGACATTTGGCCTTAAGTGCAATATTTTTATGTTGCATAGTTATGTTCATACTGATCCATTGAATGCACTGCACACCCATGTTCTGGACAACCGCCTGTTTGAAGGAATGATCTGCATATTCAGTGGGTTTAATGTGAACGTGTCTAGTACTGACTGTATATTTATCAGTTAGATTTTATATTGTGTGTTGTTTGTTTTCACGGTACTTTAGTGGGATTGCACATTGAATGTGTTGTGATATATTTTATTCTGCTATGAGAGATCTAATGGGCAGTTACCAGCCCCAGTCTGTGTATTATTACAAATATTTATTATGCTTATCACAACATGTTATAAGGCTATAGTTTTGTGATGATTAACTCATGCCTGACTTTTTTATGAGAAACATGTCAGAACTAATAAACAATCGCTCATGCTTGGGATCCATGAAATCATCCTTGTAATCTTTCAATTGTCTTCGAAATACTTCCACATCAGGCCCAAGAAACTCCAGAACGGGCTTGAAAAATTACTCTCGGAAAGAACTGAGAAACCCTGATGAACGAGGTAAAAAAATACTCCGAGATCAGCTCCAAGAAACCACAGAATGGGCTCAAAAAATTACTCTCAGGTAGAGCTAAGAAACCTTGATAACGAGATAAGAAAATACCTCCACATCAGTACCAACAAACTCGAGAACAGGCCTGAAAATAACTCCGAGGAATAGCCTAGAAAACTGGATAAATGATGTAAAAAAGTAATTTCACATCACCTCCAACAAACTCCAGAATGGGCTTGAAAAATTACTATCAGATAAAGCTAAGAAAAGTTAATGAAAGAGGTAAAAAAATACTCTCACATCAGACCCAAGAAACTCGCGAATCGGCTTGAAAAATAACTCTCAGGAATATCCGCTAGAACTTCGTGATGGGAGTAAAAATATAGTCCCACTATCGTCCCTAAAAACCTTAACACAGATTAAAAAATTACTCTCGTTTCCACATACAAAAAACTTGGTCAGCATGGTAGTAACTTTTTACCTCGACTGGTACGTAGTAAAAAAAACCCAGAAACGGGAATGCGATACAGGACGAGCGGTTTACTCCCGTTTCGCGTTATTTTTGTTTAGTGTGGACGAACGGTCGTTCAAGACTAGTAATTCTATCACTGAAGCTTTTAATCGTCACAGAAGTTTCCTCGACAGTTTTTATTTGCTACTCAATGTCATCAAGCCTTTTTTGGATATTGTTACGACCTTCAAGCAACTGTGATAACAAGTCGGAAGCCGAGGGCCATGGGTTGGGCTCAACGTCCACACATAACATCAGCAAAGACAGCAATATATATATATATATATATATATATATATATATATATATGTGTGTGTGTGTGTGTGTGTGTGTATGTACCTGTTAGGTCAACTATAAACACCAAGCTTCAGAAAATCGGCTTAAATAAGCACTGCTTGAAGAAAGTGGGCCTGTGAACACATCTGTGTCGACATATATCAAACGATAAAACGACCACGAAATAAAAATTATTCAATTAATAGTTCCTAATGGATGCGTGCTGTACCCGCCGATCTGGAATAGCGAAATTATAGAGTCACTGCGTATATGCCATTTCCTGGCCAATACCACAGAATGCGTACGAGCCACTTTAATACAACATGTATGGAACACCTAAATGCTCTCCCATATCTGTAGTGTGACAAAAAAGTGCATATTGTATGTGTGTCGGTCTTTCTGCATATATCTCCCCTTGCCATTCTAACCACGACAAGGAACAAGAAACACCTAGGTGAATGTGACTTTACTGTCTGGCCACGTTTCACAGCGTTCATCCTTCTGTACTGATCTATACATTTTAGCATAGCATGCGAATGGTGTACTTCATAAAGATAATCATTGCGTAACGTCAAGGTCATTGTGATTGCGTAACGTCAACACCTGTACGTTTAACAGGTGTTGAAGAATGTTACACTTCCATTAAGCAAAAGTAAAGACAACGTAAGCATCGCGTTTAACCCAATACCATTTTACTAAGCGCTATCATTATACCTATAGCTTAGCTTAATACACAGATTTAGATATGTAGCTCGAGTCGAATAGGTTAGTTTTACGACTCAGATTTCAATATGTAGCTCGAGTCGAATGCGTTGCTTTATGTTCGGACAGGGCGGCGCGAGACGTAGCAATATCACATAGGTCGCGAGTGACACAGTAATGTCACCCATTTCAATGCAGAAATCGTAGGCTCGTGTTAGTGTCAACCTTGTCTAGAGGCGCGCAGCGATGGTACATCTAAGTAGTATATTCGTGGTCAGAGCATGTGGACCAGACGTCGACATATTAGGAAGTGTAACAAGTTGACAAATTATTTCGGCTAAGGAAGGGATTCCTCCCAAGTTTGCAGGTTATGCCACACCACAGGAATTCTGAGCAGCTGTTACACAGTATAAAAAGGGATCTGCATGCTTTCGTTAAAGAGCAAGGCACAATACAGTGGAAGCCGTAGCGGCATTGCTGATACTTACTTCATTGATGAGACTTACCGCTCCACCCAGAAAGGCGCTCTTTTCTTCGTCTTCTTCGTGCTTACCTGTTGTTCCAAGCAGTTTTCTTCCTTTTCTGAATGTGTGCTATAGAACATATGTCCGAATGTACACAAGAAAATATAACGCAGACACATTCAGAACATCTCCATCTGCCGCAGTTCACCGTTGATAGGCCCACAGTACATAGAGGCTAGCTTATACAGATCTTGAAAACGTATTCGTGGAACCTAATAAGCCAATAGATGTTGGCACTACACGCTCGATAACACTACAAATGTTCAAGAACTTTTCCGCAGCAACATAGGAGGAGCGGTGCAAAAATGGGCTCTCTTTGAGGATGCGAAATTTCCGCACAATAGGTAAAGAGAAAAATTACAGGAAGGTTTTGTTTAGAGCATTCACGCAAAGAATAAGGGAAGGCAAGTAGCAAAAACACCTAGCTGTACAATTAACACACAGATATTTCAGCACGTGAGAACGATCGTATATGGGTCCATTCATTTCGTCTATATCTGCAGTTATTATTTGTTGCTTATTTTCGTTTGTATTCCTGAGAATTGTATTGCGACCGCGGCGGTAGCAGACTCGTCACTTTCTTACCAGCACGAAATGTTCAGACCATTTCTGACTGATGGAAGGAGGCACCACTGTAGGTTAAATGAGGCACACAGTTCCCAACTCCCTAGCGCTTAGGCCCGAAGTGTTCCCAGAAAAACTACATGGTCAGTTACACCCCGCTCCCCCCTTTCCTCCTTCTCATTACCTCTAGTATAGCCGCAGTCCAAAGCTGTAGAAAGGCTGAAGACACTACTGGGAGCTGTCAAGGACGCCTGCTTTGCGCGAGGCTCAGAGCGGTATTGATACGGCGGCGCGACGAAATAAACTGCAAAGGGCGGACAAATCATCGGATCTCTAAGGCACATAGGGCCCTCGGGGCCGCACTTTTCGGCGTCAAGGTAGCCTAGCCACCTGCGGAATTATCTTACTGAGCTATGTCTTATTTTCGGTTGAGGTAGACGGAAGTTGAAATCCCTCCCCCCCCCCATTTTTTTCTTTTTTAAATCAACGATGGTGTATCTGCGCATGACATTCTCCAGTGCACTACATCTGCAGGCTTGGACTGGCGCCTGATGCCGACGAAAGATGCCAAGAGGGAGTGGACCATACTAATCCAAGGACAAACAAATTAAGAAGGCTCACTAAGCTTGAACGAAGAAAGTTCCTTACCAGAACAAGAATTGGCCTCCCTGGTGCAGTATTCGGCCACAACCTCCCTGATGATATCGACAATTAACCAATGGCCCTTAGTCCCCAGCCTCTGCGGAGCACCTGACCAAGGCCGCGGTCAGACCTGTAACGCAGTAGAAGGTGCTAACAATCTCTGGGACCGGACAGGCCACCAATGGAAAGTGACCCTTGCAACGTTTAACACCCGAACCCTCTCGACTGAGGTTAGCTTAGCAGAGCTCTTTGAGGAAATATCAGACATTTTTGTGGGATAATATCGGCCTTAGTGAGATTAAAGAACTGGTGAGGCTTACACATTGCTAAATAACGGCCATATCCTCTGCCGTAGAAGTCTCCCTGATAAGAAGCAATACGGGGTAGGATTCCTAATCCATAAGGGCATGGCGGGCAACATTGACGTATTGTACATCATCAATGAGAGCGTAGCAGTAGTCGTGATCAAACTCAATAAGAGGTATAGATTGAAGGCAGTACAAGCCTACGCTCCAACATACTGTCACGACGATGAGGAAGTAGATAAGATTTATGAAGATACTGAACTAGCGATGAGAGAAGTGCAAACTAGGAATATAAATTGGCAACTACGGCGTCTATTCTAGAAACGCCAGAGGAGAGATGCTGGTAGAATTCGCAGAAAGGAATAAGCTGAGAATAGTGAACTCCTTTTTCAGGAAACGTAGCAACAGAAAATGGACCTTGAAGAGCCCAAATGGTGTAACGAGAAATGAAATTGATTTCATAGTTTCTGCCGAAGCCAGCATAGTGCAGGACGTAGAAGTGATAGGTAGGGTAAAGTGCAGTGATCATACGTTGGTGAGGGCTAGGATTCACCTCACTTTGAACAGAGGAAGAGTAAAATTGGTCAACAAAAACAGGTCCACTTAGAGGCTGTATTGGTAAAAGCAGACAAGTTTAGGCTGGTACTTACAAACAAATATGCAGCCTTAGAACAGAGATACGATGATGATGATGACAAAGGGGTAATGAATGAAACCGTAACGAGGTTGGCTTCAGACGCAGCAATTGAAGTGAGAGGTCAGGCACCAAGGCAATCAGTAGGCAAGCTCTCCCAAGTAACAAAAGACCTAATAAAGAGACGAAAAAGAATGAAACTTTCCACCTCAAGAAATAAGATAGAATTCCCGGAATTGTCAAAACTGATCAACAAAGCGAAAATAAGTGATGCTAGAAATTATAACGTGAGGAAGACTGAAGGAGCCGTAAAAATGGACGCAGCCTGAAATCACTGAGAAGGAAACTTGGCATCAGACAAACCAACATGTATGCACTGAAAGATAATCGGGGTAATATCATCTGGAATGTCGAAGGTAGAATAAAAGCAGCGGAAGAAATCTATACTGACTTGTACAGTGCCCAGAAGAGTCAGGATAGCTCAACTAGAAACAGTAATGAACAATATACAGAAACTCTTCCTATAACTATTGATGAGGTCGGAAGGGCCTTAGACGACATGAAGCAAGGAAGAGTGGCAGGAGAAGATGGAATAACAGTCGATTTATTTATTTTTTTTTATTTAGTTCGTGTACCCTCAGGGCCAGAGGCATTAATGAGGGGAGTGGTTACATCAAATACAAAAAAAAATGAGAAAAGTACAGTGCAGCAAAATAGTTAATAGTACAGAAATAGATGGTTCTCGGTTATACAATGTTATTTGAGTGTTCCTGGAGTGCTGGTCAATAAAACTAAATACGGTGCATGCAGTGCCGTAATACAGTGTTCCGGTAATACAAAACAATAACAGTGATACAATTGGTAGTACAAAAACACAAATGAAATGCTTCTGTTTATACAATGTTATCTAATACTGCCGTGAAGTGCTGATGGTCAACAATAGTAGCGGTTGAGGCTGGTAGGTGATTCCACTCGTCAGATGTATGCGGAAGGAATGAATGAGACATGACATTGGTTTGGCATAATGAAATTCCAACTTTATTATTGTGATCTAACCTTGATGAAATGTATTGAGGAGGGGAGATAAGTTCGTCGCGAAGTGAAGGATGATGAAATATCTTATGAAAAAGTGAAAGTCTAAAGCCTTTACGGCGAGAGGCTAAAGATGGCAAATCAAGGTTTAATTTTATTACAGAAGTGCTGGCAGTTCGGTTATAATAAGAAAAAACGAAACGAGCAGTTATTTTGTACTATTTCTAAAGAGTGAATCAGGTTTTTCTGAAAGGGATCCCAAACTGCTCCGGCGTACTCTAGTTTTGAGCGGACTAGTGACTTGTATAACATTAATTTTAGGGAAGGCGGTGCCTTAGTGAAATTGCGTTTTAGGTATCCCAGCATGCGGTTAGCATTTTTAATTACGTAAGAAGCGTGCATGGACCACGAGAGGTTTCTAGTAATATGGACACCAAGATATTTGTAGGAGGAAACAGGGTCTAAGGGGAGATTATTAACGCCGTAAGAAGGAAGCTGGTTAGAAGTTCTGGCCACGCGCATAAATTTACATTTTTTAATATTTAATTCCATTGACCATGATTGGCACCAAGTAGAAATAGCGTTAAGGTCGGATTGAAGAGAAGATATATCAGTGTCACATATTATTTCCCTGAAGATTACGCAATCATCGGCGAATAAGTGAATGTTAGAGGAAACACAAGAGGGTAGATCATTTATGTAAAATTAAAAAAAGGAGGGGACCAAGTACCGACCCTTGAGGTACGCCGGACTGTACTCTGCTCGGTTGAGATGTTGATTCATTAGCAAAGACAAACTGTGAACGGTTACAAAGAAAGCACTCAAGCCATGCAAGCAGCCTGGGATCAATGTTAATTCGATGCAGCTTACACATTAGAAGGTTATGGCACACTTTGTCAAACGCTTTCGAAAAGTCTAAAAATATACAGTTGGCAGTTGAAGAGCAGTCAAGAATGACGTTTAGCTTATGCGTAAATAAAACTAGTTGTGTTTCACATGAATATGTCTTGCGGAAGCCATGTCGCGATGGTGAAAAAAATAACTCAGTTTCAAGAAAGCTAGCAAGATTAGAGGCAAGTATATGTTCTAACATCTTACATGGAATGGAAGTGAGCGAGATAGGGCGGTAGTTATCTGGAGAATGCTTGTCACCCGACTTATGGAGTGGGATCCCCTTCCCAATCTTCCATTCATCAGGCAAATAACCCTTATGTAGCGACTGTTGGAAGATCATTCCTAGGAAAATTGAAGAGTAACAGCTAGTGCTTTCCAAAAATTTCGCATTTATTAAATCGTGTCCTGGAGCCGAAGATAGTTTTAAAGATGAGATAATTTGTATGATACCTGCTGGTTCAATGATTATGGGAAACATTGCTTGGTAATCGTAGTCGTGCGTGGATGGAAGAGTAATGTGTGTAGTTGGTGAAAAGTTGTGCATGAAAACATCATTAAGCGCCGACGCACATTGATTAGTTGGAATAACATTTCCAGAGCTGTCGATTAAGGTTATCATGTCGTCCGCCTTGGGGTTAATGACGCGCCAGAATTTCTTGGTTTCGGGTTTAAGCATTAAATGCAAGGTATTGCCAAGGAAGTGATCTTTGGCTTGTTTAAGTGCGGCTACATACTCATCTGCCGCCAGCTTGTATTTGGTCCAGCGGTTTACGCTAGGTGAACGTTTGGCTAATTTGTGCAGGCGTTTCTTTTTATTAGACAGGCGCTTGAGACGGATGTTGTACCATGGGGCGCTTAGATTACATGCAATGGTGCGCAGTGGGATGTATTTGTTTGTTAGTTCCGCAACTTTTGCAGCAAACATATTCCAATTGGTCTGAGCGGTACGGCTGTCGAAGTTGCTTATAAATACGTCTAGAAAAGCAGATAATTCGGCGTTGATTGCTTCAAAATTTCCTTTCGCGTAGTCCCGAAAAGATTTGAATATTTTACCGGCTTTTGGCCGCAAAATATTTAAGTCAAACGAAAGTGCTGAATGGTCGCTCAAGCCGGGTAAATAGGTGATGTCGGAAACTAGGTCAGGCCGTGATGGTAATAGAAGGTCAAGTGTGTTCTCAACGGATTCGGTAGTGCGTGTGGGTTGAGTAACAAGTTGTAAAAGTGAGAAGACAGAGCACATGTCTAAGAACTCATTGGCTAATGAAGAAAGAGGGTGTAAAGTTGGAGGTTCAGTATTCCATATTATGTTCGGTAGATTAAAATCGCCAAGCAAAAATAAAGGTAATGCAGGATGACGAGATGTAACAATATTAATGATATTATGCATCTCATTTACGAAGTTAGATGAATAAGTTGGGGGGCGGTAACAAACACCAACGATTATCTTCTGGTGATTGATTTAAATGATGGCCCAAACCGTTTCGAGGTCAGTGTTGACATGAATACACTGAGATGGGAAATCTTTAGAAATGGCTAAGAGCACGCCGCCTCCCTGACGCATTGTACGGTCACAACGATACAGTAAAAAATGATGTGCGGTTTGAAGAATTTCGTTATCTTGAATCTGTGAATGTAGCCACGTTTCGGTAAGCACAAAGATGTCGGCGTTGCAAGTCTCCAAGGCAGATTCTAAGGAAGTGCGCGTATTCACGACGCTTCGAATATTTGTAAAGAACACAGATACGATGCATGATTCTCGTGATTCTCGTCCACATCCTCTCACGTTTTCCTAACTGTGCACGTGCTGGGAATTTGCATGCCCGCCGTTATCTCGTGGTTCATATGGCGCCTGCTCGCGCGATATGTCTCTCGCGCCATTATGTCTCCTCCATCTAATCAAAGATGGAGGAGACCTAATGCTTGGAAAACTGGCGGCTCTTTATACGTAGTGTCTGTCGACTGCAAGGGTCCCTGAAAACTGGAAGAATGCAAACATTATACTAATCCATAAAAAGGGAGACGTTGAAGAACTGAAAAATTATAGGCCCATTAGCTGACTCCCAGTATCATGTAAAATATTTACCAAAATAATCATCATCTAATCATAGGGAACACTGACCATGAGAAGGAAATTCACGCAAGAATAAAAATGAGTTGGATTGCATACGGCAGACATCGCGAACTCAAGACTGGAAGTTTACCGTTATCATTGAAATGAACGTATAAAATCAGTGCATTTTACCGGTGCTGACATATAGGGCAGAGACTTGGAGACTGACAAAGAAGCTTGAGAACAAGTCAAGGACCGAGCAAAGAACGATGGAACGAAGAATGCTAGGCATAACTTTAAGACACAGAAAGAGAGCAGTTTGCATCAGGGAGCAAACAGGTGTAGACGGTATTCTAATGGACATCAAGCGAAAAAAATGGTGCTGGGCAGGTCATGCTATGCGTAGATTAGATAACTGTTGGACCATTATGCGGGCAGAATGGGTACGAAGAGAAGGGAAGCGCATTAGAGGACGGCAAAAGACTAGCTAGTGCGACGAAATTGGGAAATTTGCGGCTGGAAGTTAGGTGGCAATTAGGAAGATTGCGCAGGACAGCGGTAATTGGAGATCGCAGGGAGAGGTCTTCTTCCTGCAGAGGACATAAATAGGGTAATAATGATGATGAGGATGGCTATAGGGTTAAGCTGTCGTTTCTTTGCAGGCGCTGCCCAAATTCACTGTATTTTCTTGCGACACGCTCTCCATGCATGCTTATTAAAGCAACACGATTGCTACTTACGATTTTCTTTCTGGAGGGCTTTTTTTCCTAAACCATATATTCTGCTTCAATTGTTTCAGCACTCTTCCTTGCATCACCGATTGGCCGTGCAACTAACTTTTTCTTCAAGAACTGCAGCCATTACATGCAAGAAGTGAAGCCGAATCCACCGAACTACCTAATTGTCGAGGTACGTCTTGCCATTTTGTCCTGCTGAAGTCACCATGGTATTCTAACTCGAGCATCATACCATGTTATGGAGAAGCCGTGTGGTTAGCAGAAATTATATGCGTTTTCTATATTGGTGCTCGCAATTTCTTTAAAAAATCACACGCACCACTTAAAATGTCTGCGCGTTTCTGTTGGTTAGATTATTTCCAGATAACGAAGCAGCGGCTCTTATGCGTTCCCGTTGCATTATGCTTCTTGCCCATAGTGTCAACATCACACTTGCTGTTTGACGCAATTTAGTAATGCCTAACCACGTGCTTCCATCAACATGCAAAGTCAGGTTAATGGCGTTTTACGGAAATAGTTCTAAAGTTTGGCTGGGTGTTCTAAGCAAAATTGCTTTACAGAACTTTTAGAAAGACATGCTTTAGGCGTATTTATAACAGATTTTTGGCTATTTGGCATCTTAATGTTTTCACAATGCTTTGGGAGTGGCTGATTTTCTAATTTGTTTGAAAACCACATTTACAGCATATTTTTCACAAAATGCGTTTGAAACTTTTTAAGGCAAGGGAAGATGAGGTAAATAAATTATTTGCTCTTCATTGTTTTTACCATCAAACGATACTTCGAACATGACTAAATGTAGCATATGCAGACGCAATTTTTTAGATCAAACTAATTTACTCTTTTAGCCAAAACACTCTGGTGACTGTTACCAATTGAACATTTGAAGCCGGTCATTCGACAAGCTCATAACCATTTCCACAAATGCAGGACTTTGACGCTGCTAATGTTTACAGCCCAATAAATTCCCACCGAGTTCACGCAGAAAGAATTAATTTTACGAGAAGAAGCGGCCCTGCCCTTATTAAAAGCCCATGAGTGCGTCCCTACTTCGCGGTTGGTCATCGGGCTAGCATGAAGCGACTGAGGTGGCGGCTTAGTACGAACGCTCGCTTAGTGTTCGCCCGCCTGTGAGGCACACGCAGTTATGTACCTCACGGGTGCTTACTACGGCATGAAGGTTCCGCTGTTCATAAGTTCAGTTTTCCTTTATTTTATGAAATTGCCCGGAATTCCTTATTCAGTAAAGATTAGTAGCATGAAGTATTTGGATTTCTAGAAGCGGATTAAGCTCATAGGATGGCGCGCTTCAAGCCTTCCATTGGGATCCATGTCGGAGCCCTTTTGGTTAAAGAGGTAATTGGACTAATTTGCACATTTAGCAGTCGGATTGCTACATCGAGTCATCTTCAAATGCATGGCTATTGTAAATGCGTTTAAAAGGAAATCCCGCCATCATCATACGCGTTCTTTTTAAAGAAACTTCGAACGAATTTCGCGAGAAACCGAGCTTTTGCTGCCGATTACATGTGTGCAAATAACGGAAGATGAATTTTATTAATTGTAGACATGAACAATAGTCGAGATCTTGTTACTGAGACTGACGCATTCTAGAGCAACAATGTCGGCAACACCACCAAACAAGGCATGTGGGCAAAACGTTAAACGGCGTCCGCAGACAATTCGGCAATCAGTTTCGCACAACTTATATTTTGAGTGAATAGATGAATACTATTGTTATTTGATACATGTGCTGGCGCTTCCGCTCAATGCTATGGTTATCAATCGATTAAACATATTACTTCGCCGATCACAAACCAGATATTAACCGCGTCTGTCGCTGGTCGTGAAATTAGCGAGTTTTCAATGTTTTAATAATGACAGGCCTAGATGGTTGAATCGCTTTCATGTATAGGATAAGATGGGTTTGAACGGTACGTACTCCTTGGAATTCAGTATACAAAATACATGGCAGGTAGATAATTACTGCGATTTGTACAATTACCTAGCACGTGACGGCAGCTCACCCAGGAATAGATCTATGGGGCTCTGATATTGAAATCATTTACCGACGCACACAAGGAAAACGATGCGCACTATGGGGCACTTCAAGAAAACAATCGCAATACGAGGTGACAGGTGCGAGGTAGCAGGGCCTTGTATAATTGAGTTTTTCAACCTTTCGGCAACTTGAAAATCGCTGTTATCATTCTAATTAAGCTTCTGTGCCACATTTTCATCCAGCAGAAACTGTTATATACTCACCAAAACAAGTACACCGAGCACCTGCTAACAAGTCATGCGGAAGTTGTGAATCGGCCACCTTGATATTCGGCAAAGAGTTCATACGTGCTGTACAAATAAACTATGCGGGAAGAATGATGACGAAGAATAGGCGAGTGGTATTCGGCACGTCGTCAAGAGTAGTAGATGCAGTTGCCTTACCGAGAGCTCGACAAATCCGGCGATATACACTGGCACCTCGTGAAGAGAGAGACAGAGAAGGGACGTTGACAAGACTAAGCGCACTTTCCTACCTTACACGTGGGGAGGGGGATGGTAGAGTGAAAGAGATAGAGAATACATGAGTCTATATCGCACTTTCACATGCACTAACCCAGATGAAGCATGTCTACAGTGGGGCACTCAAGTCTGTTGCCTTCAGCTATTGAAAAAACGCTCGAATTGCTTCCTCGGCTAACGAGCGGTGAGGCCAGGCTCCGAAGACTATTGCTCTGTAAATGGCCTATCGTCCAGACTATTTAAATCGCACTGGAGAGTCTGACGTTGGGTATCAGAGCAAAAACAGTGGCACAGAAGATGGTTGATGGTCGCTTCACACGAGAACACATTACTATGACTTAGGGGTCACTTCATGGCTACAATACAGATATAAAAATGTCGTCCTTTCGATTGCTCTAAGGAAAAAAGCCAGTTACTTTTCGGTTTCTTTGGCCCGAGGAAAGAGACATTGCGGTGTTTTCAGAAAAAGACATGCAAAAGGGTACGCTGACGAGATTGCCCCTTGGAGTAACATGCAGCCTGTTCCTGCTCACCGCTTAAAACAGCGTGGTCAGACATGTTCTCGAACACCAAGAACATAAGCGAGTACTTCGACTTTGACAACTTAGTTGGGAAGAAGGGCTGATACAGGCAACGAAGATGGTCAACTGTGTAGAGAAGAGCAAGCAAAAAAGGCGGAACGCATCTTACGATGAATGTCGACGAAAATGAGGTTAGCATTCGAGCACGATTGAAGTCACGTTTATTTAAAACGGTAGTGGTCATTTTGAGACCTCCTTTGCTTTGGTTATATGCAAAACGCACTCTTCTGAAAGTCGGTATGACGACGATAGGCACGACGACAATGAAATGACGTTTCTGAAGTAGTGACGATGGTAATGTGACCGCGTGATTACGACGCCTTGCCGACAAGAATGTGCAGACTGTATGACGACGATGGCTTGACGAGAGTAGATTACGAAGTTAAAATGATGATTAAAGGACGGTCGCTTCGGCTCGCTCCGACTTCAAGCGCTGTCCACCCACCGCGCCCCAGTGGCAGACCATGTGGCGTGCCGTCATTCGAGTACTGGGGCACCTGCAAGGACCTGGGTTTCAACCCGTACCAGCCAACCTGCGAACGCGAAGCCGTCACATTGTATAGGAATACTCGGAATGGACGCCGGGCTGCCTTCTGGTGCAACAGGTGCCGAAAGCAGCTGTCGCTGTTACATGGTACCGCTGCACTTCACGAGCAGAGAGGTGGGGGAAGTTATTTCGCCAACACGGACCACCGTGGCCGTCCGAACGTCCACGTCTCCATGCGGCAAGTGATTTGGCTCACGTATGGCGTGAGCAAAAATATAGGCACGCAGATTTTGAAGGAGATGACCGGCGACTTGCTTGATCTGTCGGACCACGTCAACGCCAACTGGAGGAACTACGCTCTTGAGGTCGTGCGGGACGAGCTGCTGGCGCGACGCCCGCTCGGTGGCCCCAGGAAGATTATGCAAATTGATGAATGCCTCCTTCGCTGCAAGCGAAAGTACAATCGATGCCGCCTGATGAAGGGCGACGACGTTCCGCCGAGCCGCCAAGATCACGGCGGCATTGCAGATCGTGGATTATGGGTATTCGAGATGATCTGCGTGACCACCGGGGAGCCGACTTGTCAAGGTCGACCGACGAGACGCGGCGACGCTAGGCCCCGTTATTGCAGCCAATGCTGAGCCGGGGACCACCATCCACAGTGATTAATGGCCGCATACAACGGCATCACAAACTTAGTAGACACTAATGGAGCGAGCCTCAATCTGCAATGGGAAACAGTAAACCACAGCGTGAACTTTGTTGACCCGGTGACGGGCGTTCACATGCAAAAAATAGAAAGTTATTGGCAGAAAGTGAAGCGCCACCTCCTGTCTACCGGTTACAGGGTAACTGTGCCGCTGCATCAGTCGCATCTCACATGGCTGTGGTGGGAGTCAATTAATGGTCATACGCGCTGCAAAGACTCCTTCTGCGTCTGTTAGAAAGCATCGCTCGGCGCTACCCAGTTTGAAGGTACATCACAAAGTAATGAAAAATAAAGCGCTGCTTTCTGACCATTTGCTTTTGTATGAAAGTTTCCCGGCATTACTGCGAGCTTACATAACTGGTACGCCCGCAGCACAGAACTTCCGCGCTAAGCGACGGTCACTTCGTATTTATAAATAAGCGTGAGAAGCGAGCGATGTGTTGAAAGCTCAATGCAGAAAGCAGGCGCACACCAAGCCTGTGCGCCGCACCAAGCCGCGCCGAGTCAATACAGAGGAAAGGAAAGCAGCGGCAACCGATTGTACAAAATTCCAGCAAAAAAGACCAGGCGCACACCAATTTGCGCTCAGAAAAGCGCGCGCAAGGACGTAGCGAGCTCCGCCAATCCAATCCAGAAGGCAGAGGAGGAGGAGGAAGAGGAGTAAGCATCATCATCAGCAGCAGCAGCAGCCTGGTTACGCCCACTGCAGGGCAAAGGCCTCTCCCATACTTCTCCAACTACCCCGGTCATGTACTATTTTTGGCCATGTTGTCAGGTTCGGGAGCAAGCAATTCAAAATTATGGCATCAATTTTAGGAACACTAGAGGAAAGGTGTGTGTAGAATTCGACAAAAGACTAGACTCCGAATACTGAGTGCCTTCTTGAGGAATTGTTGTTACAACAAGTAGACCTGGTAAAGCCCTAATTTAGAAACAAGGAATTAAATTGATTTCATACTCTCGGCTGATACCAGCATTCTTCATGATGTAGAAATGTTCGGTAGGGTAAACTGCCGTGACCATATGTTCATGACATCTTAGATTCCTCTCAATTTCAAGAGCGAAAGAGTAAAATTGTTCAAGAAGACACAGCCCAACCTACACGGATTAAGGGTAAAAGCAGATGGATTCAGGCTATTCGCTTCAAATGAATATGCAGCTTTAGAACACGAAGATGAAGATCACATAGATGTAATTAATGAAACTGCAAGTAGATTTATTACAAAATAGGAAATGAAGGGAGCAGTAAGGCACCAAGCGAACATATAGGTATGCTCTCCCAGTAACAAAGGGCCTGGTAAAGAAATGACAAAGCAGGACAGTGCCTACACAAGAAAAATCATGGAAAAGTCGCTGAACTGTCAAACATTATCACCAAAGATAAGGCAAGGTATATTCGAAATTATAACGTAGGAAAGTTTGAGGCAGCAGTAAAAAATACGCGCCTATTAATGAAAAGAAAACTTGGTATAGGACAGGGCAAGAAGTATGCAGTGAAATAAATGCAAGGAAATGTCATCACCACTTTTGATGATATAGACAAAGAAGAACAATTACACACTGACCTGTTCTGCACTGACATTTATGCACTTCCCAGAGTTGTCACGCAACTTTCAATGGAAGTAGTGGAGAACAGGATGCAGATTCGCCTTCTAAAAGCAGCCATGAGGTTAAAAAGCTCTTACAAGACATGCCCCGGTGAAAAGCAGAAAGGAATGATAGAATAACAGTCCATTTAAATGACTGTGGAGGAGATGTGCCTGAAAAGCTTGCTGCCCTTTAGACACAGTGTGTCATTAGTTCAGGTCTACCAGCGAATTGGGAAAACGCCAACATTGCCTTTATTCATAAGAAGCGAGTCTTTAAAGGAATTGTAGGCTCATTCGCTGGCTTTGAGTATTGCATAAAATATTCAACAAGATAACTTACATTAAAATAACGGCAAAACATGAGTTCAACCAAGCGAAACAAACAGGCTGACTTCAGGCAGCGAACTTCTACGATGAATCGCTTGCGCGTAATCAATCAGGTAATTGATAAACCTGCTGAGATAATCAACATCTCTATATGACCTTCAGAAAATACGAAAAGGCTTTTGATTCAGCAGAAGTGCAAGCAGTCATGCAAAGTTTGCACAATTAGCCTGTAAAGGAGGCATACTTGAATATCTGGAGAAATATCTACAATGATGTCACAGCTATTTTGTTTATCCCCAATCAAAGTAGAAAATTAGCTATCAAGAAAGCGGTCAGACAAGAAGATACAATGTCTCCAATGCTATTCACTGAATGCATAGGAGAAGCATATAAGAGAATAAACATCTAATATTTCTACAACTTTCGGTTTACAGACGGCGTTGTGCTGTTCAGCACCATTAAATATAAATTGCAACAAAAGATTGAGCTGCTTGATTAAAAGTAAATCTTACCGGCAAACGTATGTAGGGAGCGCTACGTGCTTCGCACTGTTATCAGGAAATGTTTGTAATATATTTTGCCATTCAGGTGCTTGTTTTGTGCTTTTTCTTTTTTGGAACTTATCGGTTCTGTATGTTGTACGCATGATTGCTAAGAATGAATGCATAGTTGATATCACTGCTGAGTGCTTGAAGCCGCTGCTTTATTATATGTGTGCTAGTCACTGCCCCTGGCCTGCACTGCCGTCATGATTGGCCCGCATTTTCGCTAATGAACGCGGACACGAAAAATGCCGACCACTGAAGGACTAACAGCTTCGCTGCAAAAGTGTACAATCATTGCTTCTACCGGTGCTAGCATATAGGGCAGAAATTTGTAGGCTCACAACAACAGCTCGTGAAGAAGTAAAGCGCCGCGTAAGCAGCGATGGAACAAAAAATGTTAGGCGTAACGTTAAGGAACATGTAGAGAACCTCGTGAATCCTACATAAAACTGCAATAGCCGATATTCTAGTCGGCATTACAACGACAAAAAGAATGGAGCTAGGTAGGTCATGTAATGCGTGTTGCAGATAGCCGGTGGACGCACAGTCGACAACGGCAGAAAATTAACTGGGGTGATCCAATGAGTAAATATAAAATTGTCAGGTGAAAGTTGAACCAGCTAGCGCAAGACAGGTTTATTTAGAGATTACACGAGAAGCGTTCACCCTGCAATCAACTCTAAACTCGGCTGAAGATGTTGATGATAATGACAACATTCAGCTAAATTTCACGCTCGTTACAGCCTGAAATCGCGGACATCGAGGAACTACTTTATTGTGCCTAATCGGTTTTTTAGACTACTTGTGGGCATCAGTTTTCACAATAATGGGATGACAAAGCATTTTTATGGCATCCTCGGCGATATGTTGCGATGTATTTGGCATTAGCCCGCGCCAGTTTGGAACGGATGATTGTCTTTGCACGCTCCACCAATAACATGACTCAACCAAGGGCAGTGTTGTCCCCGTTATTACTCTTTATGGCTACGGCAGTGCCCCATATGAAATGTTTTTTCCATTTGGCATAAACGGGTCACAATAAAGAGGCGTGTGAAAAGCCGCCGCTTATGAAAAACAGTGTTGCTAATGCGTAACCTCCACCTGGCCAAACAAACGAACTGAAAATGCTTGTTGATGCACGAAGTTAGCTTTACTAGTCCAGCACAATGGAATTTTCCATGTTTTATTTATTTTTTTGTATATTTTGCTGGTATCTCGAATTTTTACAATTGTATTATTAAACTCAAAAACAAAACACATGATATAGAGGACATAAGCGCGTTCACTGCAAGCGTTGCATGTTAGGAGGGGGAGAGGCTTTTTCCTGCAGGTGCTCGTAGATAATGCAGACTCACCCAGCGATTGGCGATTGGACGTTCCCAGCTCCACTTAGGAATAGGCAGGGTCTGAAGCCTGTCAGAATGCACTTGGTAATGCAAGGCATCTGGTAACATACCGACTTCTGGCAACATACGGGAAAGCCAGTGGCAGTGCTGATGTAAACCATGAAGAAAAAAAAAAAAGCCTCTTCGCCATAACCTCCATGTCGCTCTCCACACATATTGTTCACTCATCGCCTCAAGCTCTGCATCATTAAAGAAATGAATCTGTGAGAGGGCACATTTTCTTGCGTTGATTTTTATATCGGTTACTGTTATCAGTAATGGTATGGTAAGCCAGAAAGATGATAATGACGTGCTTCTGCAAAACCTCCTAATTGGGAGTTTTGTAACCCTAAAGTCAGAAGTCACGTACCTCGCTCAAACGCTCAAGGGGAAAAAATAAAACACACCTTATTGGATGGTCGAAAACCTTCAATATTGATTTAAAAGTTATCACGTTAGCTACATATTAAAATGCCAGTTTTCTTGAAAGCTATGTGTCTATATATGTGTCTTGTGCCTTGCAGTTCTTGCGAAGCCTGTGTGACGCAGTCGACATCTGCCAGGAGCGATATCCACATATTCCGTTCACCGTAAGTTATAGGGCTCAACAGCGTGACCATTGTCTTTTATGTTCGACAATGCGCAAAAGCACGAGTAGCCGCTTCGCGTAGACTATGACAGCGTATCAAAGGTGCCGCAACGCCAAAGCTGCCGCCAATGGCGTCGAACTGTTATCCTATCCCTTTATGTTTGAGGTTCTCGTTTCTTTTCGACCTTCGATTACTCGCAATTCAAGCCAAGCCCGCACGGCTCTTTTTTCGCACGAGAAACGCGCGTCGCCGTGCCGCCCAAGCGGTGCTATATCGTATGCACTTACCGCGCCCGCTTCTTGCGCTCATGACGGTGCAAGTGGGCGGCATGGCCACGCGCACGTCATGCGACGTGTGGTTCGGTGCAGGGTCCACGTGGGCAAGCAATGGCTTCCTACAGACGTGGTGCACGTTTCCTTTTCACGACGCGTCAGCAATTGCTAGCGGATTTTGTTTCTCGATATGCCATCAGCGGACATTGAATTAGTGGCGCTATTATGCGCTTGTCGTATTTAGCAGGCTTTCTTAGGTAAGCTCCATGAATACGACTTAGTCGAAAACACGCCCGTCGGCCATTTTTAAAGCAACGTGCAACTTCCGTATTGGCACCACGGAAACGAGGAAATGCCGCGCACCAGGCCGCGTGGTTCTCAACATCACTGAGTTTGCCTCAGCCCGCTAGCCGACTCTGTCGTTTTAACATTTGTTCCATTTAGATAGAACACCATCTATATATATACATATATATATATATATATATATATATATATATATATATATATATATATATATATATATATATATTGACGCTTGGACCTGTTTATCTTTTTCGGGTAAATGCTTTTCACCGCCTACGAAACGTAATCGCTCAGCGCTGAACGCGCCTGCATGCATGGGAAGTTTCTGGAATGATATCAATGGTTCTATCCGCTGCCTGCTGTGACCGAGCCATGTGTAATGTGATTGCACGTATGGGGAACGCAAATGCTGTAGAACTTTCTGGAAGACACGCAAGCACCAGTGATTACCCTGGAACGTTCGATGGCTCGTCGTATACAATAGCCGACGCACTTCACCGGCAGATCAGGTTTTCGACTACTACGTGTCTATATATATATATATATATATATATATATATATATATAGAGAGAGAGAGAGAGAGAGTGAGAGAGAGAGAGAGAGAGATTATCATGAAGCAGATGCGACGAGCCTCGTGTTTCCGATTCCGATAGAAGCTCGGACACGACGACGACGACCCGTGCTGTTATTAGCAAGAGAGCTCGGCCTGTTCGCTGCTGCTAGGCTGCTGTTTATCTGCTGCTTCTCACTTTTAAATAAACATCATTACATTTGGTGGAGATTTCTGGGATCCCTAAAGTCACTTTGGAGTTCAGCAATCATGCGTTGCCCACCGTCACCATGACTGATGCGACCTACGCACCGACTGCACCCATGGCTGCCCCTGTCACTTGCGCCGGCGTTCTCCGTCAGTCCGACCCGGACATCTTTTGCTGGATCGGACAACATGACGTCGAAGTCTGGTTGTCCTCCTAAGAACGTATAAGCGCTCACAATAAGTGGGCCGACCAATCTAAACTGAATAACGTCATATTTTATCTTGCTGACGCCACAAATCTATGGTTTAAGAATCACGAATCTGAAATTCCCCCCCCTCCCTCCAGATTTGGTACACATTCAAGACACATTTCGCCGAAGCGTTTAGCCGCCCCGCTGCCCGCAAGCTGCGCGCCAAACAGCGTCTACGCCACCGAGTACGGCAACACCCTAAGAGACTTTCCCCCAGTATATTGAGGATGTCTTGGATCATGCTGCAATTTTTTACCTATGGATCCCGTAATTTTTAAATCTACTGGCATAAAAAATAATATACTCTCTTAAGCTTACGTCTGCTTGTAGAATAGAGGAAACCACGACGAGATTTCTAAAAAAATACTAGTAACTATTCCTCTATCATCTTAGAGAGCATTTTTTCACAGTCGTACCTGTGAAATCACCTTAATTAACGAAGTTTAATCTGCGCAAAATCGCTCTGTTCATGTCATCTTGGCTAACCACCATCGCACTGCTAGTGTTACAATAATGAAGAGTACCCTTCAAATCGCATTATTATCTCTTCGCAGAAAGAAATCACGCATTTTCCATTTTCATAAAGTCTACTACCGCAACGCATCTCTTCGCCCTCTTTGAATCCACCCTGCGCCTTATTATTCGGCCCGTCGTTATCACGTACATAAAGTTAACGTACCCCGTCATAACGCCGTCGCGTGCTCACAATCATTCCTTCCTAGGACTTCAGTTCATTGGAATAATCTACCTACATCATTAGTAAGCATCAGTGACCCCACTCTTCTTAATAATACACTAATCTACATAAAATAATGTATAGTGGCAAATGGCATAATGACGTACTTATTCGTGAACATTGTCTTCTTGCTAAAGTGTACTCTTTCTGTATTTTCATATTATGTAAGTCCCTGTTTTGGTTGTTACGAATACATTACTAGTTTTTTTTCATATCACTTTTTTCCCTGCACTGCGAATCACATGAACTAATCCAGTATTTTTTTACTCTTGGAATGTATTCTCGCCCCTCCCCTCTGCACTGTACAATTATGTACCTTGAGGGTATCACAAATCAAGAAAAAATAAATAAACCGGGTGATACTTTCCCGAGCTATATTGAGGTTGTCTTGGATCTCTGCAGCCGTGCTAATCCAAAGATGGCGGCGGACGAGAAGATTAACCATATTCTCAAGGGTATTGAGGACGACACGTTTTAAACGCTGCTGGCCAAGAGTTCAACCAGCGTCGCCGTACTCTTCAACCTGTGTCAGAGTTTCGACTAATTGCCCCGCCAACGTAACATCGCCCGCCGAAATCTCCCACTGGCTGACTGAGTCTCGGCCATTGCAGATGCCGCTGGCCATACCGATCGTTCTGCTCTCGTCCTTCTGCTCAAGCATTTCACTCACGAGAAAGTGGCCCGCCAGCTGTCACCGCTCCCTCACAGCCAGGAGCGTGCCCCAACACTGCCTTCGCCCGAACAACAAGTCATCCGTGCCCAAATATCTGACGCACTTATCCCAGTTCGCCCGCCAGCTCCTTCGACTGCAGCGCTCTCCTATGTTGACTACCCGCCGCTATTCGCATCTCCATGTCACCGCTCTCTTATGCCGACTGCCGGTCACGGGTCACACCTCCGCCGTTCAAGTATGCTCTTGCTGTCACACGGCGACCCCCACCATCATATTCCATCCTACCACCAACGCACCGGGTTCCCCTGTTCCCGTTCCACGGCAGTGACCCCAGCTTCTTCGTCCAGCCGACACGTGGCGCTCAGGAGACAACAGACCTATTTATTTTGTCTTTGGCACTGCCGGTAACGTTGCGCGCTTTTGTCGTCGTAACATGCCCTCGCACCATGACGCTTTCGACCAGCTTACCTAGGCGCCACAACATGCCGCCGAGATGCGCCGCCAAGATGCCGCTGACTTGCCACTGAGACTCTTCGATCGCGACCGCCGTACAGAAAGCCACATTCTTGGTCGCCATATCGACGGTCGCTGTCACCTATATGTAGTCCGCCAGCTACTGCCGAGGGAACTTGACTAGCGCAGTTCCGGAGGCAAGAACTGCAAGCTCATCGAACTTTCTAAGACCACAATTTTTACCACAGAATGTCGTTGACGTCCATGTCGAGGGAGCATCCGCTCAAGTGCTTATCGATACCCGGGCCGCAGTTTCCATCATCTCTCAAAATCTTTGTCGCAAGCTGAAAAATTCAGGAGCTCTCCATCTGGCATGGCACGCTGCACTGCTAGCGCGCAACGCATTAATCCTACAGCTGTACGCAGTGCCTGTGTAGTCATCCAAGACGTTTTGTACGTCATCGAGATTTTTGTGTTCCCCTCCTGTTCTCATGATTTCATCCTCGGGTGGGACTTCCTGTCACGTCATAGTGCCATCATCGATTGTTCTCGCGCGCAAGTGGCCCTTCACCGCTATGTAACTCGCCATCGGTCGGCGCCGACCTCAATGTTCACAAAGCCTTCGCTGATGACGATATTGATCTACCTCCGGGGGCGTCGGTACATGCGACCTTGTCGTGTACTGCCGCGCCAGACTCAACTGCGGCGTTTACACCATCTGACATCCTTGATCACCGCAAGAACTTATTTCTCCCGTTGGCCGTCCTCACTGTTAGGTCTGAATCCGTTTTGATATCCATCTGTAATCCGCACAGATATCCTGTGACCATACTGCGCTGTGAGACCTTAGGATTTGTGCAAGCTGTCACATGTATTGAAGACCTTGACGTTGGCGATGGCGCCACCCGTTTACATCTGAACGCCATAACTTCCGTCTCATGAGCACTGCCTCCAGTTATTTTTGACAACGCCATCGCCGCAGACCTCTAGCCGTCTCATCGCACTCAACTTTTTACTCTACTGAACGAGTTCGTTTCTTCGTTCGACTGCAACGAACCATCCTTGGGTCGCACGACAAGTGTCTCTCATACTAGCGACACTGGTTCCCATGCCCCCTTTCGACAGCGTGCGTATAGCGTTTCCGCAGAAGAGCGCCGATTTATCACGGAACAAGTGGACGACATGCTGCAGCGCGGCGTCATTCAGCCTTCTCAAAGCCCTTGGTGGTCACCTGTCGTTCTAGTGCGAAAAAACGATGGCACCGTTCGGTTTTGTATCGATTATCGACGCCTAAACAGGATTGCAAGAAAAGACGTCTGCCTACTGCCTCGCTTCGACGGTAGTCTTGACTGTCGGCAAGGTGCCGAATACCTCTCGTCTTTAGAGCTCTGCTTTCGCTATTGGAGGTTGCCATCGATGAGGCTGACCACCCAAAGACAGCTTTCATCACTCCCGATGGCATGTACGAGTTTAACGTTATGCCCTTCGGGTTCTGCATTTCACCTGCTACCTTCGATCGCATGATTGATGCTATATCGGGCAAACGGGTTGTGCAATAATGATCGCTGCGTGAGCATGCCGCCTCACTAAAAGGAAACCCGTACAGTCATCTGGCTGGCCACTGTACCACGTGTGGTTGCACCCCGATATTTAAGAAGTGCGAAATAATTGGCAGGTATAGTGAAAAGCGTGCTCGGGTAATCTTTGAACCATTTTGCATATTGAAATGTGCCGACGCGTGTGTCAGTTCTGCGTTCCTTACGCTCTCAACAAAAGAACTGGATTAACTTGTTGGCTGACGCTTATCCTTCTTATCCTTCTTTTTATGTTCTTTGTCATATTAAATGATGTCTTGATATGCTGCTTCTGCAAATAGAGCATTTGGTTACTATTTAGCACTCTGTCCTGTGCTCTTTACTGTCTCGTCATGTGTTGCGCTGTTTCTGTTTTTATTCTCAAGATGAACCAACCAGCCCCATTGAACACACTGCCTAAAAGATCGTCGCGATGTCTCGAAGGCTCCAATGTCTTATACCCCGGCCCACTTGTATGGCTCTGGATCCCCTCACCCAGCCCCGGTCCGTTGACTAATCTTTGCAAGAACCGCGGCCCTTACCGTGTTGTCAAGCGAGTTTCACCAGTGAATTACGTCATCGAGCTTTTTGAGCCGTCTTCAGATCAACGACGCCGCGGGCGTGATCGTGCACATACACCGGCTAAAACCCTACTATGACCCTGCTGTGGTGTCCTGTCCCTAAGTCACCAGGATGACTCAAGTGAATGTAGTGAAGAATAGTATTGCTACTTGGAGAAGCACAGTGCGCTGTTCGTGCAAGAAGAAAATGACAATTGAGAAGCTCGAGGCTTGTACGCTGTTCCCTGCCGTTGTCGGTTCGCTTACTACGACTATGTTTGTTTTATAAAAGGAGTACTGATTCTAAATGCGCCCATATATATATATATATATATATATATATATATATATATATATATATATGTATATATATATATATATATATATATATATATATATATATATATATATATATATGGGTTAGTTTGTGCGTGGTTAGCTATGTTTGCCTCCAGCTCGTCACGAAGTGTCCAGCAAGTTCGACATATCAAACAACAAATGTGTAAACACTGGTGTGCCTGCCAACGAGAAAATTTGTCCGTCTGTCACGTGAGGTGAATCGCTACAAAGATATTAATGTACAAATTGGAATAATTTCAAACGGTAAAATTTTCGCGGTGGTGAGTTTCGAACCTACGACCCCACGCTTAGAAGCCGAGTGTCTTACCCACTTTTTTATGACATAGGTGTGCAATTTCAGTGAAACAGAACAAAGAAAAACGAGCAAAGCTCAACAGAAATTTTAGGTGAGTGAAGACACCTTCAAAGAGAGGCAAGTGCAGGCGCCCAGTAAAGACCTACAGTCCCAGGCTGTTTCTTGTGCAGCGTACACACTACGAACGTAAGCAGAATATTCCCGAAAAAGCACCCGACTGCTTCGCGGTGGTTCAGCGTACATGTCGCTGATTCTACTGCGCCAAAGGCTAATTAGGCCAAGTAACAAGAACATGTGATATGGCGGATCACAGGGATCCTTAAAAGGTAGGAAACGAATTATGTATGGTGTGGTGCCTAAATATTTCTTAAGTGTTCTTTGCATAATGTCCCAGAAGAAAACGGCAGCCTTACGATCTACTGAACAGTGGTCAATCATTTCAATATGACACAAACTGCAGTTTGTCGACCACTGCACTGATAAGCTAGTTTTTCCAACAATGTTTTAACGGGAAGGTTGTCCAATGGAACCTAAGCAAAAACGTTTTGGTCCCTAGAAGAATGTACATTTGACTAACACAGTTAAGTACATCTACGTAATACCATCTCAAATAAGGCGCACGATAATGATGAACAGAAATCAGTGTGTCCCAGTGCAGCAGAAAATTTTCGGCAGGAGGCAGTCAAAATATAACCATACTAAAGATAGTCTTCAAAAAGCGAAAGTCTTCTAGAACCTCCTTGAAGCATCTCTGACACATGACGACATAGCTATTTTTGAGAGGTAACTGGTTCATTGAAGTTGTAACATCTCCCTTATATATGGACGGTTTATATCACTAACGAAGAATAAATGCGAGGCAGGTTGTCTTACAAAAAGGCGAACGAGGCCATGACCCCACTCTCACGAGGAAAAGAAAGGTTATCACGTTGCATTAACTCAAGGCGTGAGTTCTACGCATAGTTAGCAAACATGCCATGGAAAGCTTCCAACCTAAGCCTCTAGCAGTGTTATACTTGCAGGGCAGCTGCTAGGAAAGCATTGCAAGCTTCATCTCTGCTAAATATGGACCACTGCGGCTCTGCCAGTTGTTAAGCTTGCGTTGTATTTCTGCAACATCCACTGAAAAGGGAGCATTACTGTTGCGATATTGAGAGAGGGGTGCACCTATGTACTTGAAGTATTGCCTGCTCTGACTACTTGCGAAGCGAGATGGAATTGTTTACCATAGACCTAACCAAAACACTGAACTCTTTTCAAAGTGCACTGCTGCATCTTAACAAAGCTGTTTTCTCATGAAAAGGGCAGTTTCTGTATTTTGCTTGCCAGCACGGAAGAAGAGGACTATGTCATCTGCGTAGGCAAATACACGGACGTCACTGGATAATAATTTCAACTCATGAAAGGAGTGATGCTTCAGTATTCGGGCGCGAGACAGTTCAAGTACAAAGCGAGTAAAAGAGTAGGCAAAGGACAACCTTGCCTATTATTACCTATGAGCCTTTTTGCGCCATTAACGTAACAGACAGTGAGGCCTTTAAAACGGAGAGACCCAGTTTTTATGTGCTCTAACACACGAAAGAAGAAGTAGTGATCAACTTTCAAATGCTTTTGCCAAATGAACGTGAACTATTGCAGCCTGTCCGACACTTTCTGGTACACAGTCTAGCCTAGACCGCACAACGTGGGGATGTGTCTAGAATAATGCTCCCCTAATTTCATATGTTTCATGGTCTCCCACCACATATCGAATTATATCTTGAACGTGACTACCTAACACCTTCGTAAATATTTTATAATCCAGTTTCTAAAGTGATAGGGGGCGATATTCTTCTACTTTCTGTAGTTGCATCGATGCTCTTTGGGACACGTAACGTGTGCCCGTCATACAGGGTGGCGAGTAAGTGTCGAATTCTGTAAGCTTTTTCACATACATTTAACAGAAAAAAGCCAATAAAGAGTCAAAGCATGGATAGAGTTCTGCTCTCAAATCGTCAGGCCCAAGAGTTTTGCCTGCAGATAGCGAAGCGATGGTTGGATAATCATATCATATTCCATTATACCACATAACCTATCATCATATCATAATTCCATCATCATATCAACATAATCATATTTTTCTTGACTGAGCAGTGGCAGCAATGAAACAATTTTTTCTTGCAGTCACTAATAATTAATTTAATATTATCATAGTGATCATAGTTTATATTATCATAGTGATCAGTAAAAGCTTTAATCATTCTAGCCTGGTCCTTACCATACGCTCCCGCATACTCTATCTCGAGCATTTGATTCTTCAGATCATGCCGACGCTCATCACCAAGCGAACGACTGCAAGGCGTTTGCTCCAAATACCGACGAGTACGCGTACGGACAAGTGCGACTCCGTATCTCTCAATGTATATTGTCTGCATTAGCGCCTTCATCTTGTAGATGTCTTAATGTACTTGCCAGGATGTAGCATTTAATTTCGTGTAGCTGGCCTAGCAATTGACACAACTCCTTCTGTTTTCCTTATTTCTCAAAAGACAACATAGAAGCTTCTTCGACGGGTATCATTTTAACTATTTGCTTTAATATATCCCACTGCACAAAGAGCGATTAAGAACTGCTACTTGATACTTCAATAAAAAGTTCAGGGACGCGCTTGAGAAAACGCTTATGTGAGAGTAAAAGATTAATTTTTTTCCTAATTTCCAGCTCATCCCCAAACTTTCAAGTTGTGGTCGCCAAAACAAACTGAAACCACATTGTGATCACTGACACCACATTGTGATCACTGCTCCAGTTGGTAGGGATTTCCCTCACGTAAAAAAAAAAGCCTTCAGTTATTGAAGAGAAAAGCGCATAAACTTTTTCGCATCATGCATACAACATGCACCCTAAGAAAATTCTACCTTTAACGGTGTTTCTTTCCTGTCTATAACACGCCTTTACACATTTAGAGAAGAATCTTTAGAGAACTAACTCACCCATACTGTTGTTTAGTCGGAATTACATCCTTTTCGCCAATGGGTATCAAGCCCGAGTTACACCCTTTTCACTCAAGGGCGTCTGGGCAGAATTGCACCCCACGTTTATTCAGTTGCTTTTGACAGGCACAACGCCATCTTTGATTAATCGTGTATTATGCAGCATTCCACCCTATCATATATGTTCTATACGCATGCATCAAGCATAAAATAACCATGTATTTACACGCAGCTGAGCTGAGCGGTGACGATATCGCATGACTGAAGTCTGATTCATCGATGACAGTCCTCAGATAGCTTGTGACTGTAATATTATACTGCAGGCAAACAGAATTCTTCTATGTGGAATAAACAAACGAAAGTGTTCTGTCCAATGCATGCACAGACATACAAAGATCAGGTAGAGAACCCTCAGCAATTAGGAAATTATTTTCTCATCTCTGTTATAAAAATTATGAATACATACACAGCGATACAAATAAAGGCAAACAGTCTTCGGAGCAGGCACTTAGTCACATGGGCTGAACTCAGGAAACACAATAATTCCTAGTAGGCGACTTTAGTTTAAAAAGGACAATACTTTTATCTGAAATGCAACAAAGTTCATGTCGCTTTACCAGAGATGCCATACATCTAATATATTTGAAGCCTTATACAGGCGAGCTAAAATATCCATTGTGGATAGCAATGAAACAATGTGCAGCACAGATTGGAATGGACAAATCGACATCTATAGGAATCTCCTCGAAAACCTAACCTAACCTGTCATAACCTAAGTCCAACAGTTGGCACTTATTTACTTGTCAGTGATGTATCCCGCATCAATGATGCGAAGAAATTGGCCCTTTTCAACTGAAAAAAAAATAAATAGCCTCTTTCTTCAATACTCTTTCCTTAAGGTCAGGGATGCGGTACGCCAAAACACACCGACACCACACTGTGATCACTGAAGAACACAAGGTGCACAGTATAACCGTGTAGTCTACGGAAGAGAGGTGTCTTCGAACTCTGTGTAAATGAGAATGACGCTATTTCTCATCACGTAAAATTCCCTCGATGCCTACGTGAACAAAATCGCCTCCTGTGAATGGCCGCAATACAAACGCGCAATATTTGGGAAAACCAAGCATAAATGAAATTATCTTTGCAAAAATAATAAAAACTGACACAACTTAATTACCATAAGTTAAAATGCATTAGGGAGTGCCAAAGAGTTTAATAAACATTGTCATTACCACTACGAATATTTTAATGTGTTTGCTTCTCTGTTTGTTGCCAGTGTTCAAATGCTTGACCTTAAAAAGCATATATTTATTACTACAGCAGCGCAAAAGGGTCGACAAGAGAAAATGACACAAATACTTATAAACTGACAGTTCATGGCAATCTGAAAAGAATAAACAAAATATGTTCATTTGCGTGCAGCACTCTCTTACAATCTACTTTAAGCAAAGCTTTACGACAGATGTCGAGGTCCAGTAGGTTTATAGAATAAATGACAATGGAAAGCTCAAAGATTTTTTATATAGAAAGTCTGAATTATTTCACGTACATTTTAACCTTTGTTCCTGATTATGACTTGTTTTCTTCCAAAAAATGGCTTGTACTCATATCTGGCAATGCGCTTGTGGATGCTGTGAATGTGTGCATTTCAAAATCTTGCGCTCGCATAAGGTCTGATTAAGGTAGGCGCCAGTGTAACGAATGTACATTTATCCACAGGATAGCGGAATGTTGTACACCATGCCACAGACACCTGTGGCAGAATGACTGCCACGGTTTACACTGCAAAGCTTCTCCATGACTGACTTACCCTGTTTCTTTTTTTGCACAGTGTCACACACACTACACTTTTTCCTGAGCTGAATAAAACAATAGGAACAGCATACGCAACATGTTTGGTGCTTCTGCGGAAAAAAACAGGTCAGGTAACTCATGGAAATGCCTGCGCTCTGCAAACTATGGTAATCGTTTTCCCCCTCTATTTGATGGTGCACAGCAATCTACTTTCCCGTGGCAAAATATACAATAGTCAGACTGGTTCCCGCCTAAACGAAAGGTGATGCCAAACAACCTTTAAAGAGCCAGCTTATGTCACATCGATCAGTACATCATTGCTTATGTGGCTATAAGATCTCTTTGAATCATAGTCAAGATCATAGATCACAGCATGTGAAATCATCAATATCCTCCTCAGACGAAAACAAGAATTTTGAATTTGTTGCGCCCATCAACCTGCTTGAACGTGAAATGAGTCTTCTTGAGAAATTTGTTTGTACTTGCACGCGATCGTGCTTTGAGGCGCAATTTGTGCTATGACAGAAAGGGTAATTAGGGGCTTGAGGCCTTGACATCACTAACCTATGACTTATTACCTGTCTCGGAAATTGTTGTGTACGCCCCTTTGTGCATTCTGCGTCTGTCGGAATGCGGCCGCCTGAACCTATAAGACAAACTGTTGACCTGGTGCAAGGTATCATCGTCTTTTATCAGCTGAGGAGAAGCCAATAAGAGATGGTGAACGTTGATACAGTTCAGGTAATATTGCGCAACAAAAAAAAAAAAACGACACGGACGTAAGAGGAGAAGGCACACCAAGCATCTGTGTCGTTTCTTCTTGGAGCCCAATATTACTTGAGTAATAGATTACCAACTTGCCCGGAAGGCTATGCTCATTAGGCTGACGCGATATCAATGTGTGATAGGCAAAGAAAATTGCAGGTGCAGATCTCACGTAGTGAAGTTTTCAGTCGTAATTTGGGTGTGCCGGTAGCCAGGGCCTTGTTTCTGACTTTCATTTTTAGGACTACTTTCATAGCAATCCGTGTGCTCGACACCGATGCGATTCGAAAGAAGCGCACGTTTAGTCGTCAATAGGTCGTCGACGACATCGTCGACAAGCGCCTTACTCGGTACCGCCTGTTGAGGGAGCTGATATTGGGCTTATGCGCGGTATTAGAACCACACCTGCAAGCATTTCTAAGGCGATCACATTGCATACCAATGAATGTACGGGTGCTGGGCCGCTTGCCTTGAGGTATTACAAGCATTAAATTATGTAGCTTTTTTTTCATTTCCGTAATTGGTATCGAAATAAAGACATTTAGTCACTTTGTATTGCGGTGGTGGTGGTGGCGGTCGGCAATTCCTGCAACTGAAAGCCTCTTTGTGCGCCAAACAGGTTATCATGCGACCGTCAGTCCCATATTCCGCCGAAAAGCGAGAAGACTGTGCAACACTTCCACTGCAATGGTGGTGCCGTGAATGGTGGAGCGCGGTATCGCTTGTCGGTGCTGTAGCAGACGCCCGGAAAAGGAAGCCGTCGGATAGGGGTGTGCAGTGATTTGGCGCCATGAATATAGCCTCAACTACATAAGCATGATATACGATCATGCTATTAGCTCACCCCACTTGTTTCGTTTCTTGTCGTTTAATCCGAGCTTTGCACCTCATCGTTCTCATATGATGCCGTAACCTAAATGCGCTACCAATTCGGTTGCACTCTTATCTCAGCGTGAGGAGTTCTTTGGATACGAAATTGCGTACTAATAGCGCCGCCTACAGAATTCCGCCCCAGCTCCCCAGCATCTTCTGTATGAACACCAACGCGGCCTTCTCGTGCAGGGAAAGGAAAATTGTTTAAAGAAGGTTTTCCTTTTAAGTCGGCGCGTTATATTTACGGCTATCGCACAAACTAGAAGTTAACAACAGTGTCCTGAGGGGGGCACAGCAAACCATTCAATTCAACTGAAAGTCCTCGGCCAGAGTCTTACCTCCACGTTACCACATGACATTATAAATGTGTGATGTAGTTTTTTGGTAATAATTATGCTTTCGCTTCTTAAATTATATAAGTGACAAACGGAAACTTATCTGTAGTGAGCAGCGCATTTAAATTAATTGTCTTAACTGGAATCTGGCAAAACAAAAGAATGATCAGACTATTAAAGCTTACGTACTCTTCTTAGATCACCTAGAATATGTATTCCACACATTTACACCGTGTTCATTGTGATTTTTTGCAGAAGCTCCTGTTCTGTCTAGAGGGTGTCTCCTGGGCGAAATGGGTACGTCGACCTAGCACAGTATCACTGGGCTCATTAATTCACCACTCGCTCCTCCGCACGCTAAGAATGGCGGCAAACATATTGTGATTAAATAAATGTTAGCGGTATCGTTAACACGCTACAAAATTTCGTCTCGTTCATACAGATATTTTATGAACATTTGCATTATACTGTTCTTTATGTCACACCTTATGAAGGAAATCGTATTGTATTTGAAATGTTCGGTGTCTCATCCACACACTTAATCCATTATCCAGGCAATAAAAATCCACTCCTAGCTCCACGAAAGGAAACAATCCAGATCTGTTCACTAAACGGGACATGAGGATAACTAAGGTGCATTTATTACTAGGCATCATTGTATACTTAATACAGATTTGTTATCTAGACATAACCAGGTAGGATTGCCCAAATCCTAACTGGGAGTTTATGACTGTCGTTTAAAAGAATAGTCTACTATCATTGCATTTTACTAGTTATAACACATTGGGCACAAACTTGGATGTTAATAAAGAAGTTCGAGTACTAGTTGAGGACCACGTAAAGAGCAATGAAATGAAAAGTGCATATTTGGACCCCAGATATTAAAAAATGTTAGGCGTATCTTTAAGAGACCATTGAAAGAGCTGGTGATAGCGTCCGACTGCGGAGTTCCAGGATGTCGAAGGCTGTATAGATTAGAGAGCAAACGAGTATAACCGATATTCTAGTTGACTATAGGAGAAAAGAATTGAGCTAGGTATGTCATGTAATCCGTGGGGCACATAACCAGTGGGCCATTAGAGTTACAGAAAAGGTGCCAAGGGAAGCAATGCGCAGTGGAGGATCGGAGAAAATTATGAAGGGCAATGAAATTAGAAAATTTGCAGGCACAACTTGATATTATCTAGTGCAAGACATGGGTAATTGGAGGTCACCATGCAGTGGAAATAATAATATGCTGCTGCTGCTGCTCAAGGCGATCATAATTTTGGGTATATTCTGTGTGTATTGTAGCCTACACTAGTTATTCTGCGCGTATAAACAAAGTTCTCTCCATAGTAGCTTGCTGAAAGTTTCGCATCAATAATGTTGCGATCATTCCTTTAAAAGGTTGCTATACTGAGGCAATGAAGTTACTAAAACTTCCTTTATATGTTGCTCCGATGTCCCTAAATATATCTTTGAAACTGCTGAATCATTTTTATACAATGTAGCCGTTATTTGGACAATATAACATTGGCTCACATAGAGTAACGTGTGTGACATGGGGTAACGTGTGTACCAAAACGATTCAGGCTTATCTAGTGTCCACGTTAGTGAGTAATAAACTGTGAATCTATTAGTTGGATCCCGAAGAAGTTATTTATTCATATTCACGTTTAGAAAAGTATGAATGACAAGAGAAATCGTGTGTTTAGCTTCACATTCTAGGATAACAAATTTAGCATATTTCAAAGGATAATTGCATGGTCACTTCATTCTCTCATCAGAAAGACGCATATGGGCCACGTTATGCCAGGAAGCTTTCTAGCTTAGGCGCTCGTGAAAACATAAATTAGTTATGATACAGAGTATTATTCATGCTAACACGACACTGGCAATGACTAGAACATTATCGACCTCATATATTGCGGTTCCGAAAGTGGATCCACCTCAAACGTCTTGTCGCCGGAAAACCAGGAGAAATGGAGGTAGTGAACCAGCTATGCTACTCAGAGAGGCATGCCATCCAAACGCTAGTATGTCCTACTTTTCACGTGATGCACTGTAGAAATTACTACAGAACCTGAATTTTTCGAAATGTCACGTATTTACATCTATGCATGCGAACGTCCACAAATCGAACCTCATCATATTGTCGCTCCCGCAGTGTTAAGGCCTGCAGCTCCAACATATACGCTGGAATCTATATGGACAGCGAAGCCTTCGTGAAGCTCTGAAACAAATATCATAAATTTTCGCATTTGATTCGTGCATTTGTGGCGGAAAGAAACGAGCGTGCACATCTGCTCTCGCAAGCCGGTAGTACGCAATGTGACTAATCCAGCATAGGCTTGTGCTTCTGCATTTTATATTTGTTCTAAATGTACGTATTTATACTTCATTTTTATGTACTTTTTATTTACCAATACTGTAGGTCTTCTGCAGACCCATACAGGGAGCGGGCTTACATCATCATATGCATTTAATAAGATACAACAAGTTCACAAAAAGACAACAGGAAAACATGAGGTAGATCAGAACACTTTTCAACATGTGCATCAATATTATATTACCTGCATGTTTACGCTTCGCGTACACGAGAAGAGAAAATCTAGCACTATAGATCATATGCTATACATTAGAAAAATGTACAGACGAAAACAATACTACACTACAAGATACTTTCTGCCGTTTTGCAACAAGAAAAGTAGTTATACAGGGCCCATTAGCTACTCCGCTAGAGGGCAAAACAGATCCAAATTTGGATTATTTACAGCTTCGCTTGGTAGCGCATTCGAAGCGTTCACAGCGCGTGGGAATTAGGAAAACTTAAACGTATTGCAAATCGTATTAAATGGCCGGATGCACTAATCGTGGTTTGTCCTACTAGACTGACGGCCAGGCGGATGAATATAGTCGTCTTTCTGATTTTGATGTGTCCGTTAAAGAGGAGATAAAAAACTTCATAGATGCAACATGACGCCGGCAGGAAAGAGTTCCCGAATGAGATTGATTGTGCATGTCCGTTGCACTGTCGTGCCAAGAATACTTTGAATTGATAAACCTAGGAGCCCTATTCTGTAATCTTTCAAGTTTATCGCGGAGGTACTTTTTGATGAGGGTCCCACACAATGCTTCCATATTCTAAAATAGGTCGGGCCAGAGTTTTATAGGCAGATAATGTTACGGCCTGAGGTGCTTTACTGAGTCTTCTGCGTAGAAACCCTAATTGCTTGAATGCCTTGGCGCATGTATCGGTGATGTGCTTATCCCATTTTAAGTCTTGCGAGAATGAGACATCCACGTATTTTACTTTGTCGACTTTTGTAATATTCAAGCCTTTAAGATTGTACAGAAATGATAAAGGTCGTTTTTTCTTGGTTAGGCTGATGAACGCTGTCTTAGAGACAGTCATTTCCATCCCCCACGTATTGCATC
The DNA here is from genome assembly GCF_023375885.2 of Dermacentor andersoni. Classification (NCBI taxonomy): domain Eukaryota; kingdom Metazoa; phylum Arthropoda; class Arachnida; order Ixodida; family Ixodidae; genus Dermacentor; species Dermacentor andersoni. Next base: position 210,901,753 of record NC_092816.1, on the reverse strand, counting down.
ATTGGGCAATGTTTTGTAAAGAAGAATTAAGCTTTAGTTGGTCGCCAGTACTGCGAATTGCAGTATAAATGACACAATCATCTGCGAAAAGTCGCAATGTTGCACCTGGTTCTGCACAAGAAGAGACGTCTTTAACGTATATAAGAAACAATGTTGGTCCTAAAACAGACCCTTTGGGTACACCGGACAAAGCGCTTAGGCAGTCAGAATCTACATTGCTTAAACTTACGTACTGGGTACGATTTGTAAGGTAAGCCGAAATCCATCCTATTACTTTGATAATGATGCCAATTGATTCAAGCTTGGCTATTAAATTAGAATGAGGTACGCGATGGAATGCTTTTGCAAAGTCTATGAGTATTGCGTCAGCACGAAGTTTAGGATCAATTATGCCAACGAAGTCATGAGTTACATCCGCAAGTTGCGTTACCGTGGACAGCCCTCTACGGAAGCCGTGCTGTTTGGTGTACAGTATATTAGTAGACTCTTTGTAGTTTATGATGGCTTTGTTGAGGATATGCTCCATCAGTTCGCAACATCAAGTAATTAGTGATATGGTCGATATGTTTCCACAGAAAGTTACCACTTTTATGAATAGGGTACAATGGGGGCGTTTGCCTAGCAGCACTAGCTCTAGGTTGTAGCGGTAGGCTTAAACAGGTCGGTACTATGGCGAAACGGGGAAGCCAGCAATTTTCGTTGTCTTCACTTTCAGAAGCACTATGCCCACTGCCCAGTGCCTTCAGTACAAGGGATAATTTTAGCGCGAAGCCAGTCTGTCAGATCTGCAGCATATTTCAGTGAAAGAGTAAATATTTTATGCAAAAAGCGGGTAAGTTGTTCTGCATAACGCTTAAGAAACGCATTTGGAATTTTATATGGGCCCGTGGATTTTTTAACATCTAGTTGTAGAAGCAGGTTCAAGATAAGTCGTTCGGTTATCTCGATTTCCGGTATAGCCGAGTCACGTTGAACAAGCGGTATTTGGACTGGGCATGCTTGGGTGAATACAGACTGGAAGAAAGAATTGAATGAGTTAACTATTGCGTGCGTATTTTCAGTAACGAGGCTGTTGATTTCCATCTTACGGATTGGACTGTCCGGCGTAGCAAGGTAACGCCAAAATTTTGTGTGAGAAAGTGTGTATAAATTAGTTATTTTTTGCTTGCCGTAACAAGCTTTTTAATTCGTGGTGACGTTTATTTATTACTGTTGGATCACATTTACGCTTCGGATTCTTTTCAGCCTCCGTTTCATATGAATTATTTCTCGCGTTATCCAAGGATTTTTTCGCCTTGTCCGCTTACGTTTTGTAATAATATAAGTTTTTTCACAGTGAAAAATTCCCTCTTTAAATTTTAGCCATAAGTTCTCGACATCATCGGAAGGTTCAGCGTAAAAATCGTCTAAATTTATTTCCAGGTATTACACAATGCTTTCACCGTTTGCTCTGCAATAATATTTAATAATTATATGTGAATTTTCCGTGTTACTTTTTGCCAGGCTAAGATAAGGAAAATCAATTAGAATGAATTTATCGTCAGATAGCCCATCTTCCACCTCAACTTCAGTGTCTACTGTGCAGGAAATCAAAGCAAGGTCTAAAATATTAGAAACAAGCCCTTGGACGCCTGTCGCTTGCGTTACACGTTGGGACAAACAAAAACTTAGCATGGTATCGAAAAGTCGTTCGCAGCTCTTTACTTCCCTATTGCTGGCGGTCACGTTATCGCAGTCGATTCCTGCCAAGTTGAAGCCGCCAACAAGTAATAGCTTCGTCCGATCATGCTTTTTCTCGAGGATGTAGTTGTGTAATTCCGTAAGGTAAGTTTCAGGTGCCCAGGCTGTATCCTATTGGTAGAGTTGTGGTTTGAAATGTGACACTGCACCAGAGACTCCCGTGGTTAGGTACACCTTGCTCCTCTTAGAACTTTAGACCATTCTTTATAGCGGTGGCCACTCCGCCTCCACGGCTATCACGATCTTTGCGAATTAGGCTATAGTCTCCTGGAATTATTTCTGAATCGTGGATAGAGGGATGAAGCCACGTCTCTGTAATCAGATTAGCCAGTAAAATCTCCTTAGTTTATCTGTTTTGTTCACTATGCTTCGAGCGTTGACACACAAAGAAAACGACGGTGTACTTTCTTGGCATCATGCATTTGAACTATTACCCTCGCGAGCAGTCATCTCAGAACGCGCTTGTTTAAGAGGCATCCTCTTTTCCACGTGCTTATCCCATGCGTAGAGCGTGTCATCTATCTTCAGCTTATTGAAAAGAAGCACTACCCTATCACCACATGCTCGGTTTAGTTTTGAGGAGTCCAATAACTTCCTGCGCGTTTCACGAGCTGCAAATGAAAAATCCATCGACACTGATAAGTCCGTGCCTTCGAGCTTTGAACAGTTGCGCAGAACAGTAATTTTTTCGGCAAAATAAAAAAAAACGCAGTATGACGGGTCGATGTAGATTAGTTAATCTTTTGCCAACGCGATGGACGCGCTTCACAGTCTTTACTTTTACTTTCAGCAATAAGTTGAAGATTTCGTTCTCGACATATTTCTTAAAAGATGCGTGGCCTTCATCGCTACTTTCTGGGATACCATATATCACAATATTGTTCCGGCGGCTTCTGTTCTCAAAGTCGTCCATTTTACTGTAAAAATGTGCGACTTGCTTTTGAACCACACTAACAGTTGTTTCACACTTTTCAACCTTTTCTTTGCAGTGTTTGAGTGTTGCAAGCTTCTTCACAATGACAGACAGTCGTGTTTGGACGCCATGCATACCGATATGAAGTTCACCTTGGGAACCCTTAATTTCTGTGACGGCATATAGAATCTGTTGCAGAACATCAGAATCAGGATCAAGATTGCCCTTTGCATCAGAATCAGGACCTGAGTTTTCCTCTATGTCGCCACACATAATTAGCGATAAGTGAACCATGCGAACACATTCATACAACATGACCACAAAGAGGCAGGGCTCGGCAACACCACCAAGCATGTACAGCTAGTTTTAAGGCACTTCGCAAGACGATATTTTTCACCAACCTGTACACAGTAGAGCACGAAACTTAGCATCGTACGCCTTGCGGTGCCACCGAGCCCACTCAGGGGTGATAGCAGGCATTGTCCCAATTTATGCCGTTCCTGGGAGGTCCCTGGAGTCGCTGGATTGCCGAAACATTCATCAAGATGGATCACGTTGGGCTTGCCAAGTCAAACGGCAAGAGCGATACGGTTGCAACAGGGGCCAGGCCAATTCGATACGATGCTGTCGATGTCACAGACGCAGTGTGTCCGAAGGGAGCCGGAAAGGAGGCATCGCCGCCCAAACCGGGTCCCAGGAATACCTGTACACAGTAGAACACGAAAGTTAGCATAATACGCCTTGCGGTGCCACCAAGCCCACCAAAAGACAGTTATAATCTAAGACAGCTAGTTGGCTTTGCCCCGGTATGTAGCGACCGCTTCTTGGCCAATCTCCTCTTGTGGGTATGCCCCATAATATTGAAATCGTCATTACAATGAACATGGACGCGCTGCTTATACATCTACCGACCACTTTTGGCAATTACACAAGAGAGTCAGTGCGGCCCGTTTCATGGCGAGATCTTCGTTGTGGGTATGTGCCATTCTGCTCAAAACATCATCATTATTGTCTAAGCCCAAACGTGCTTCATTGCCAATCGGCCATTGTGGTTATGCTGTGTGCTATAATAGGGAAGTCAGAATAATCAACAAGCAACAATAATGCCCAATAGCTATTTGTGGTTCGCAAAATTAGTACCACCTGCTTCTTAGCCAATGATTTCACATGGTTATATAAAATACTATGAAAGTCATCCCCATAACACAGAGACACGATTTTCAGCCGATTTCCTGTAGTAGATATGTGCAATAGTAGGCAAATCATAATAATCAAAACGTAGCGATAACTTCGAACAGCCAGTTCGAGTTGCCTTCATATGCACCACCCACTTGTATATGCCGTAGTATGGAATTCATAATCATAAAACGAGGACAGGCTTCTTCTCTGATCCGTCGTTGTTCGCATGTGCAATAGTATGGACACCATATTCATCATCGACAAGCGGCGATGGTCTCAAAAATTTAGTTGGCATTGGCACGATGTCTACTCCCTATTCTTGCCCAGTGTCCGGTTATGGTTATGTATAATATTGTGCAAATCATCCTCATATTCAACACGCTGGCTGGTTGATCCCCCGTTGTGCATATATGATAGACAGGAAACGATAATCATCATCGACAGGCGGCAATGCTCCCGAACAGTCAGCGTTTGCTCCATGTGTTTCGTCCGCTTCTTGGCCAATCCCTTGTTGTTATGTAACATATTATGGAAATCACCGTCATCATAATGAACACGCGGACCCACTCCTTTTTTAAACGTCTTTATTTCTTCATTGATCCCCCGTTGTGCATATGTGCCATAGTTAAGCGAGTGCTACTAGGTTAACGACCTAGTGCTACTAGGCCGTGAAAGTAGGGTTCTAAGAGGGCCAAATTTTCATCACCGCCTTTCACGAAAGCAAAACAATTCCAGGCTTCCGACAGCCGATAGCAAGGTGTCCAGGCTCCTAGAAGCGGAAACAGACGACCAAATTTCTAGCCTCAAATGCTTTTTCTGCTTTTCTGCCGTCTTTTACAGCGGTGTTATTCTCTCCTGAATTACCGGGCAGCATGTATTTTGTCCCACCTCCAGCTTTTTCGTGATGAATGGGGCGCCTGGTTTCCTGTTTGCTAAATTTTGGTAATGGCCTGACACGCGTTTTCTGGGAGTCGCGACGTGCGGTGAATTTATCAACTAGCACTTCAGCACGTTCCAAGCCATTTTGGCCGACCTATCTTGAAGCTACAAACGCATCTCTTCGCTCAAGGACACATAGAACGGCTGCATGAAGATTAACTCCACAACCTTGTCGTGACAACCGAACGGATCTTCCCGCTTTAATCACTCAATTGTATTTGCTTTCAGCTTATAAGTGAAATCTTGAAGATATTCGCCCGGCGTTCTAGCTGTCTCCCGAAAGCGATCACGAAAAACAACCGCTGAGATCCGATATTTTCTTAGCAACGAAGCTTTTACTTTCTGATAGTCATCTGCGTCGTCTCTCGTTAGCCTTGTGATTATTTCCGTTGCTTTGCCAAGAAGAACAGTCAGAATCTGTTGTGGCCAACTTTCTAGTGCCAATGCGTTTTTCTCGCTGTTCGTTCAAAAGTAACAAGAAACAATCCCATATCATCGTTTGCCTTGTACGACGGCATGAGTTCTGTTATCTTTGCTCCTGCTTCAGCTGAACGTCTTTTATTTATTGAGATAATATTTGCCAATTGCATGGCCAGATCCTTTTGCACATATATTTCTATTAGCTTTAGTGTATGAGCTCTCTGTCCCCCTCGTTCCTTTCTTTCTGCTGCTTCCATTTGATCAGCTATCTTTCTTCTGCAGCGTGTTTTTCAGCCTTCTCAGCTCTCCGCCTTTCTTCTCCTGCTCTTTTTTCAGCTTTCTGCCTTATTTCTGCAGTTCCTTGCCTTTCATGTGCAGCTTTTTGTTCAGCTTTGTCATCTCGTTTCTATATTTCTTCCCATGCTTCTGAAATTTCGTCCTCAAAAGCACCGCACTTCTTGATCGCCTCAATAAGCTGCGGCTTTCTCTGACATTTCCTGACCTCAGTTCCCAGCTTTTCCCACAGTTATAATAACTCTGGCTTTTCCGTTTGCTTATATCCATGGTCAATCCCAAACGAGGACTTTCTTACTCTGCTGCGACGTAAGGAAGCTTTCAACAGGCGTCTGCACGTACAGAAACTAATAAGCAGTTTTAGAAAATACAGGAGCTAAAACTTGGCAAATTCTGAAAAAAAGTCAAGCACTCGCCATTCTGCTGAAGCCAGGACAAAAGGTGGAGTATCGCAATGTCGTTTATCGAGTATTCTGATGAGCACGTGAGCATCGAGATGATGTTGACTGATTAGCCTTGACTTTTATGAGGGGCTATTCGGGCTATGACAGACAGCGTGGTAACGGCACGAGGCCCTGACTTTACCAACCTATCATATATTACCGGTCCCCAAAACTGATGTGCGCACGAATTTGCGCATTTCGCCTCTGTCAAAATGCTGACACCTGAGCCTACAATATCAACTCTTGAGTTGGTGCTAGGCATCATCGTATCTTCACCAGCAGAGGAGAAGCCAAGGAGAAGCGATGAACGCTGATACGATGTCAAATTCTGATATATGTCGAAACTTGGAGCTGTGTATATTACGCAGTGAAGTTCCGTGTCATAATTTGGGAATGTCTTTATTGCCCGGCTTCTGCCAGCTTTGCTTTTTTCAGGGCTGCTTTAATAGTTATCCGTGCACTCAACAGTGATTCTATGGAAAGGAAACGCGTGTTTGGTCGTCGGTTGGCAGTCGATGACATCGCCGACCAGCACCTTATAGACTGCATCGGCGGCCGAGGGAGCCGAAATTCACCCTATGCGCCGCATTAAAACCATGCTTGAAACCGTGTGCAACGCAATAACATATCATACCCTTGAACGCACGAGTGCTGGACCCCTTGCCTTGAGGCCATAGAACTATATGTTATGAAGCTTTTTTTTCATTTCCATATTTGGGATCGAAATATAGAGATTTAGTCGTTCTGTAGTACGGTGGTGGTGATGATATATACAGGCAGAGTTAGCCTGGCAGACTTGGCAAGTGATTGCTCCGACTGAGCGTATCTTTCTGCGCCAAATGTGTCATCATGTGACCATCAGTGCTGTCTCTCGTAGAAATGTGAGCAGAAAGCGTATAGGCTTCTTTCATTTGTTTTCGTTCAATCCGAGCTTTGCTTCCGCCTAGATCTCATACGAAGGCGTAAATTAAATGCGCTTCCAATTCGACTGCACGCTTATCAGAGTTAAAAACTCTTTGGCTATGAAATTGCGTACGAACAACGCACCTTAGTGAATTCCGCATATGATTCTGACAAGTTCAGTAGCTAGGAATCAAAGTTCGCATCCACCTCGCAACCGCAAGAGCAAGCTCCCATGCGCAACACATCGTGCTGCAAGATGACCAATTTTAGCCCTAACCAGTGATTTTATACGTGCTGCTTGCTATTGTAAGTGTTTTGCGGCTTGACAGGGAAGCGCTTCGCATGGCTCACTGTAAAATGTGAAGCAGGGCTTTCCGCAGTTGTGTCCCGCATGAATGCCGCTTACAGTCCAGAGCACCGACCGGTGCATTTGTGTACATCGGCAGGTAGAGCGACCACTCGTCGTTCGCTTGAGATATGGTGCTAGCCGCTCATCGGTGACAACATTTAATGTCACAATATATCACAACACGCAGATGTTGTGCACGTACATTGCGCCATTGCATCACTCTGAGTCGCGCTGGTATGAGCGACCACACACTTCCGAAAAGAGAAGACCGTATTACGGGAACGTTGTTATGATGCCTACTTATTATTCTTCGTATTGTCGTCAAGCATAATATGTGTTCCGTAAGGTAGACACAAATGAGAATTTTGCGCAAACGATCATTCACTTAGAGAACGCGTAGTTTTCTCGTGGAGGCGCCGATGCCAGTATTGACACCGTTGGCAGCTGAACGATGCGGTTTTTTGCGCTGCTGTATCGAAGGGGCCTTCGCTACATTTGTAATACGAGGTAATCAGTGCTACTCGGAAGCTAAATAATGAGTCAGCATAACAATAGGTGATAATACACCCATGTACATAGTCACATTTATTATAGGGAAACTCCAGCGAGTGTGACTGCCCACGTTCAAAAACGGCAACGTACGGATGTTGACAGCGCGTCGTGTAGTCGTTTCTAGCTTTTTGCGTGTGGGCTGTACGAACTGAGAAATGCTTTATTTCAAATCTGTATGGTTAAAATCGAACAACGGAAGCAGTTTCTTTTTCATGCTAATGGGCTAATTACCTTCAGGTCAGTCGTTCAGGTTCACCAACGCAGTAGGAACACGAACTTTCCGTTTAAGGTAGGCTTAACCTTGGCTAAACGTGATTGGCATCGGCTCAAACTGTTTGTGCGGATGGCGAAAGCTGAAATTCGTGCAGCCAACAATGCACCACCACTTACCACCCATCTATTGCCCGTCCACAGGGAACGCAACTTCTCGTGACTTCATCTTCTCACACTAAGGCAAGTTCACGATAGTCGGCACCTCCATGCTCTTCTCCTTCTCGTCTGCAGGATCCCTGCGTTCTCTACGTAGAACCCTCCTGACGCCATACACAATATTGCCTGTAATTGAGGATGACGTGTGGTAGGGTGTTCGAGGAAATTAATTAAATTAATTTGTAAAACATCTGTGCAACTCTCAAATCTCATTTTTAAGAACATTATGGAAGCGTTCAGAGGAACGTAAACAGCGAAATCGGTCAACGTTCGTTGAAATCGCAACATAGCTGGAGTTGCCCTTAATTACATGTACTGATGTCATCTTTAGTTCAGAGCAAATAAGACTGCAGGACAAAACCAGACACTAAGAGAAATTCAGAAGGGAGGAAACGGGGCGGTTATTCATACGGACGTCTGGTTTGCTACCCGGACCTGGCGAAAGGGGATATAGAGAGCAATAGGGGGGTAGTGGACTTAAAAAACACCGTTTTGCGCACATCTGAAGGTGAGCAGCGTGCCCATAAGCGGCCGCCAGGGCCGGTCGACTTGACACACTGCATTTACGCAATCGTGGCTCTCTGTGCCATCGACCGCCACGACCATGGTCCAAGGATCTTCACTTCCGAAAAACTTGGCGGGAAAGGTGCTGAGACGAGATGTCAAAAGAGAATTATTTATCTCTTCTAATGCTGTAGACTACTTTAATTTGACTATTTATTAAGATAGCCAATGCGTGTGTGCCGGTTTAGCATTTCCATTCACTGAAGTTCCTACAGTAAACTTAAAGAGCGTAACCACTTGCACAGAGAAGACAGGGAACTGCGCAAGCGCTTGTGCTGTTCCCTAGCTTGTCCGTGTGTCTTTTCTCCCTTTACATTACTAAGTATAATAAAGCAATTCGCAGAGCACAAGGAATCGCTTTAATAACTTTACTTTTATTTTCAGCTCCTTCACGGCGTCCTGCCAATAAAGCAAATGAAAGCGGTCGAAAAAATGATGGTAAGACTGAATGTTGAATTTACACCACTGTACCTACCTGCCATTCATCTACAGTGAAAAGTGGTCGGCTAAGAATGCAGAGCTCTAATAAACGCAAAACTTCAACAGAACTCATTAAACTATAAACGTGGACGTGTAAGCAGCCGGGTTGCTCTCTCACGCTTCCGCCACAGAGGCTGCGCCATCTAGCGGTGCCGCCACGAATTCCGCGCGTGGCAAGTGTGTGAATGTATATATCAGACAAGGTAGCCTCAAGAAATGTGACTTGTGTTCAACTTCGCCCGGCATTTGAGAGCTGTTTTTTTTTTTTGCGATTGAGGTCTTGCACATGCCCTGTAACCCACGTTGGCATCAAACAGTTTCAGTGAATAGCGACACATGCTCAGTGGCACATACCCAGTAAACCATAATAGCGCCAAAGAGGTTCTCGCCAAAAAAAGATATAGGTTATTGGATCGAAAAAAAAGGTGCATGCGAGTCGTCCACTCGGGTGCAACGAAGCTATAATTTTATAACCATTAATTATTATGTTTCAGAGCGAAATTCGGTAACTGAAAACTTGTTGCGTTGTATTTACATTTCACATCGATGGCGCCATTGCACATGTGGACCTTCAGCAACGGACAAGAACTGTTGCGGAACATCGCTCAATAGCTTTCATGCAAAACACAAATCGACGTTCCATGTGTTTTCGACGTTTGTCGGTGCCTTGTTTTATAATACTGCTTCTACTTGAATTCTCAGTTTTTCTTCAAACCGTCAATTACATCAAAAGGGACAGCGGCGGTTCCGCATAAACAAACAAGCAAAGGGTTTGCTGTTTTCCAGGACGTAGCGTATAATTTTACGGGGGACTATGGTGACTCTATCCAGAGAAGCGCCATCATGAGCGTCAAGGCGAACAGTGCGCATCTCACTGCACTGGACATGGCGGCCAAGCCGTGTGACGAGGAGGCGGCGACGTCCTTCCACTGTCCCCTGCACTCAATCCCGAGCCGCTGGAAAGACTCTCGCAGGGCTCCTATCACCTGCTGTCGCGAGTCTTTCTCCTTGCTACAGTGCGTCGCCTTCAGCACGGCCACAGCGCAGTCCTTGGCCACTTTAAACTCGTCGCATATGTCGGCCTTGGCACGCGTGTCGCGGGTTCGTATGACGTTGTAGCCTTCGCGTTGGCACTGAATCGTCTTCTGGCGGAGCTGGTCGAAGCGGCAGAAGCCAGTGCCTTGGCCGCCGTTGTCAACGTCGTAGCCGCCGCCTCCAGGAGCGTACTCGTACTTTTCTACACTCCCGGCTGTACGCCGCTCCTTTCAGGCCGTGCGCAGCCAGTCCATTAACTCCTGGTTGCCCTGACACTCCTCGTTCTGGAAGATGGGTTTCACGCAGTCCTTGAAGTCGCGCAGAGCGCGGCATGCCTTCGCCTGCTCTTGGTACACGTAGATAGATGCGACGAAGTTCTGGAATCTCCATCCACACATCAAGCGGTGTTTGATCAACTCCTTCCGGCGCAATTTCCCTCTGCACTCGGGTACTCCTGGCGGCTGCTGCTGGTTGAGCAGCTCCAGTTGTAGTCATGCCCGTTCAGCTGGTGGCACCTGGTGCTCTTAAACGCCTTGCCCACAAGGGCCGTGTACTGGTGCAGCGGCTGGCAAGACCGACCGTGGACGCCCCTTCTCGTATAAGCTTCTGTTCCAGGTTGCGCTCGCACATGGCGCGCAGCACTTAGTAGTCGTCTTCGTGGCACCGTTGCTGTGCGACAGCAATCTGCACCGTCCTGTAACCGACGCCTTCTCTGGAGCGGTTGCGCATCACGACGGCGCTGCCCGGCAGCAGAGCATTGTCAAGGTCTTCGCAGTACGGCGCTGCACCGTAGAATTCAGCTCTCAACTCCCGGTCGTAGGACCGGCCGCTGCCTACGGGCAGGTTCGCCATCGCCTGCCGGAGAACGGCGGACGCTGCAGTACAGGCGATAAACAGCCCAACCGGTGCCGACGGAACCGTAACGACCTTCTTATCCTTTGGCATTGTGGCTAATACCCACTATGGGTGATTGACCAGGACTCAAATGGATAAGGCTTGGTGAATATCAACCAATAAGTACAAATCAATTACCTATTTAAGACACTTAGGAACAACACTAATGTGGGGCTGACTATACATACACAGAAAATAAATTTTAACAACTGCAACGACAAGTTATGGGATAAGAAAAGAAAAAAATGATAACTGGCTTACCAGCAACCTACTAGACAATACAACAAAACACACAATTGAGAGACAAAGTACATATACGGATGGTGAAACAAACTATCAGATTACAGGAGAAGAGGACAGCTAGAAAGAAGTCTCAAGAGAAAGTGTGAACCTCGGAATGGAAAGAAATTTACCCATTTTTAGATATATCAATATGGAAAAATTACGGCTTAACGTATTTTGCGTTCTCTTGGGGGCAGGAGGGTGTGTGCCTGCTAATAATCTTGGCGGACGCTTAAGCCTCGCGTTTAAAGGTGGCACGCGATAGCATTAAAAAATACCTGACTGCTTCTCATGCTTCCTGGCAGCTGCAGCTTATGTAACAGTTGTCGGGAAACTCTGGCGACGAACACCATGCGCGAAGGTGAACTTTCTGGTAGAAACGCGGCCTCTTGCATGGGCCGATTCCTGAGGAAGTGTATAGCAGTGCCAAAAAAATTAAGTTATTTTCATCTTTCTGTTATTGTTTCACACTTTTAACAATAAATTAAAATAAAGGCATACACTGTCGGTGTTTTGTTTCATGGCATTTGTTTGGGGGCTGTCATTCTCAATATTCCGAGAAATAACCTTGTCCAGAATGTAACACAAGGTATTAGCAACTTTAGTTATAGAATGGTGCTCAAATATGCCCCGCATATACATCATGTCATATACGAAGGCGTGTCATGTACATATGCTCAAATATATACAGACATTTTCGTTCACGGACAACTCCGCCGGAACCGACATCGTCTTTTCTGCGACACCAGGCCCTTAATGCTATGGTGTCAAAAAAGGACTTCAGTACACTACATCTGCAGAGAGAGACAGAGAAATTTATTTACAGAAAGGCAGAGAGGTCGCCCTGAGCTATAACTTGCTATGGCCTGCTACTCTACACTGGGGAAAAGGGAGGGGGAGAGAAAGGGCTGATGAATGATGATGATGGTATAAGGAACAGATGCGTGTATACGAATTTACAGAGTTGTAGCATCTCTAAGCCATGCATCCAGCCCATTGGCTTGGAGAAAATCTCTAGCGGCACTTGTTACCAGGGCTGCGCTGTTCGCATAATGGCCAAGGACCTAAACGAAACTCGTCTGATAGCGGTCTCTTATGGGTCTTTGCAACGAAAGAGACCAGCTACGGTCATTTTTGCTCGTATGCGGGACACACGCAAGATGTATTATCAAGTGTTTCTGGCACCTCACAGTATTCACAGTTTGGGCTGGTATCACTGGTATCAATGTGACACCAAGAGGAATCTGTTGCACCATGCTTGTTTGGCTTGTTTTGAACTTGTGAGGCAAACTAAATTTCATTTCTTGGTCCCATTTGTGTACTCGCTTGTGTCGTCGATCTGGTTGGGTTCAGTGTTCCAACGTAGAGTTGCGTATTACGTGACGAAGCAGGGCGTTTGTGTCTGTTCGTGAGAACGGAATGCGTACTTCCGAAGCTTTATCTAAAGCAGTTTTCGCTTAAGCGTCTGCCTGTTTGTTCCCTATCAGGCCACAGTGTGAAGGTATTCACTGAAAGGTGACATTGTGACCATTTCAAGTTGCGTGGTCGAGATGCTCTGTAATTTTTGTAGCCATGGAATAATACCGGCCCCCGTCTGAGGACACAATCAATCGTTTGAAGAGCTGGCTTGAAAGTGCAGAATAGCGTCCATGTGTGAGGATGCTCCTCGGAGAGAAATCGAAGTGCCTCCCGGGTGGCAACAAGTTTTGCGGAAGTTGATGTTGAGCTATGCACTAGCTTAAATTAAATTATGGGGTTTTACGTGCCAAAACCAATTTCTGATTATGAGGCACGCCGTAGTGGGGGACTCCGGAAATTTCGACCACCTGGGGTTCTTTAACGTGCACCTAAATTTAAGTACACGTGTGTTTTCGCATTTTGCCCCCATCGAAATGCGGCCGCCGTGGCCGGGATTCGATCCCGCGACCTCGTGCTCAGCTGCCTAACACCATAGCCACTGAGCTATGGCCTAGTTTAAACCGCCGAGCGATGATAATATGTGGAATGAAGAAGGCTGCAGTGGAGGCATATGGTGTGACAGACCCATCGGTACACACGTGGACAGTATCTCCGTGCTCTGCATAAATGTGCAACATGGTAAGTTGCCTGAGGCCAATAGATGTAACGGATGATTTTTTGGTAATTGCAGGGATCTGCAATGTAACGAAAGGTTTAGGCAGAACCCACGGGGGTGTTCTCAGAATACAAGCGGGAGAAAATCTTGACGGTAGAACACTCTGATGACGCGATGTAGTCTTTGAAAAGCTGGAACCTGGGTGGGTGGTAGGGAGCGATGACAGACGTTGTGTAGGGTCAGAAGGCGAAGGTAAATTCGAAGAGGCTTGCAGAGCAAGTATACCCCAATAGGTCAAGCGCGAGCTTCCACTATTGTTCTATTGGTTGACGTGCATCGTGGGAGGCCCAAACATGTGCGCAATGCTTGAGATTGAATGCCCTCCAGCGCGCACACACAGCTAACTCCCATGCTTGAGAGCGCAGGCATGCTACACCGTATATACCCTACCAATAGTGCTTGGTACAATTGGAGTAATGACGACTCCGAGGGGCCCTATCTTGTTCCTGCAACGACACGAAGGACATGAACAAAACTCTCCAGCTTTCATTTCAGTGCGGCGATTTGTCTTGACCAAGATAATCCCTAGTATATGACTAAGCCAAGGAGTCTGTGGTTTGTAACCGTAGCTAGCACACCACACTGTGTAGCAGAATCGCTACTCCGTTAACGATTTTCGGATGCTTGGTCATTCCTTTTGGCGTGAATGTAATCACTGAACATTTTTTTTTGTTGAGAGCTGGAGGCCTTGACGCCGCAGATGCTTAGCTGTGATTGTTACTGCACGTTGAAGCCTAGCATGCATGTGGGGGGCGGGTGGCTCCAGATGCCCATATGCATGTGTCATACGCATATGTGATGATCTTTGCCGTGTTAGGAATTCCAGATGCAAGGCCAATCAATGCAACATTGAAAAGTGTTGGACAGAAACTCCCCCTTGTGGAACACCTCGATGGATGTTGTACTGTCCAGTGTCGCCATCACTTGTTGACATATACACCGTGCCTTCATTGAGGTAGCTAACAATGCACGCATATAGCCGGCCACGGACGTCTAAATCTTCCAGTGCATCAAGGAATGCATAATGGAGTACATTGTCGTATACACCCTTAATGTCCAGAAAAACAGCTCCAACTAGCCGACGGTAACTTCTTTCGTGTTCAACAGTGGAGACCAAGTCGATAACACCGTCAATGGAAGAACGGCCTCTTCAAAATCTGCGTACAAAATCAGGAAAGCAATTATTTCTCTTTAGAAACAATTCTACCCTTCACAAGACCATTCTTGTGAGGAGGAACGCTCGTTAGGGCACTTCCCCGGTTTAAGCAGTGCTACGACGCGACTGCATTTTCAACTATCTCGTACATTTCCTATCTCTCAGGTCGTATTATAGAAAGATAGAAGAAGACGTCATGATTCTGTGCCAAGTTGGCAGACTGCAGCGTACGTGATTCCGTCTGGTCTTGGTGCCGATGAGCGTCGAGAAACTGAAATTGCAGCGTCGGGCTCACGCATCTAAAAAGGTACTTCGAGTCGCTCATCAGTTGACGGCGGCGCGATGGTGACAAGGAATGAAGTCACGACATTAGATGCGTCCACGATCAGCTTACAGTAGTCGTTTGCTACCTCCAATTCGGTTTGGCGTTGATGTAGAGCCACCGCACGGAAAGGGTGTCTTTGTTGTGGAGTTGTATGGAGACTTTGCATGGCCCGCCAGATCTTAGATAGAGGCTGTCTTGGATCTAGGAATCCACAGAATGTCCTCCAACGCTGTCTGTCAAGCTTGTCCAAATTTGGAAGAACATGTCGTTCTGCTCGGCAACTGTTCGAAAGATCTGACGGTGAATTTGTTCTTGCTTGTCGCCGTTCCGTACGGCGCCAAATTGCACGAAGCGCCTAATATTGTATGTCAACCGATGATCTGCGTCTCGGTACGCTACCTTCTCTGGCTTCGTCCCGCAGGGTAGAGGTAAGGATGTGCTCTATTTCGGATGGAGATGTCATTCTCTGACAGGCGATGTCGACAGAGGTCTTAAATAAAATCCATTCTGTTTAACGAATGCAACGTGAGGCTGAATGGCGAAACGAGCTAAAGTAAACGTAAGTGGGGAGGTGGCCACTACTATGAGTCTCTAGATCCGTCGACCAGCTTGCTGGAGACAGAAGGCTCCTTGATACAATCGTTAGTTCAACGCAACTGCTTTAGGACGTGCCACGAATAAATGTAGGGGACCCGTCATGGATCACATTTAGTCCCTGACTACACATGAAGTCGGCCAAATATTTGCCACAAGAATTCATCAATGTGCTACTCCACAAGGGATGGCGTGCGTTAAAGTCACAAATCGCAATATGAGGACATTGCGATGCTTGCAGCAGAGACATCAGGTGCGAGCAACCGATTCTCGCTCTTGGGTGGAAGTATGCTCCAATCACTATAACTGTGCGCCATCTGTGTTTTATGGTAAGGCATACGTAATCATTAGCAGTATGCAATGGGACGTCATGTCTGAAATACACAAGATTGTGGCGTATATAAACGAACACTTTTCATCAGGTTTCGTCGTTACGAGACCACATCTGGACATATCCAGACATACGGAAAGATGAATGCATATTAGTTTCGCAGATAAGAATAACTGGAAATTGGTACTTAAATACCCGCTGTCGGAAATACGACAAACGACCACGTAGACATCGAGCATTCCATTCCATAACAAGCGATTGACGCATCCGTTCTGCAAACATCACCGCCATAGTTGCTTAGTGAAGAACCACTAGCAGTGGTTCCAACCATCTTTTCATTTTCTTCAGTGCACGTAGGAGCGGTACATAAGGGCGTTGCCGTATGCCTTGATGGTAACGAAGGCCAGTGAGTCTCCAATGTGTTTGGGGCCGACGATGAGACCCCTTGCACTTTCGTAGCATACAAAGGTTTTGAGGCACGGGCTTCATTCCTCAGACGAGGAGGAGGTGGATGCTGCACTTGAGCTGTCGATCCTTCTACGCGAGGAGGGCTGCGGTCCCGTTGATGTCAGTGTAGTGAACGGCGACTACGGTGGCGGATAGCACTTGTCGCTTCCCTGTGTGTGGAATGATCTGTACCCATCTTTTTCAGAATAACCACAGAATGTCCTCCAACGCTGTCTGTCAAGCTTGTCCAAATGTGGTAGAACATGTGATTTTTGGGCACTCTTTTGACGTTGCGTTGTGGGAACCAGAATCATTTGGACACGTCGCAGCAACGTTGGAATTGGTATCTGCGTGAGGTCCACCACATCGTTTACATGTTATGCACCCTTGCAAACTGCACTGACATGCCCAAATTTCATACACTTTTGACATTGTAAAAGCGTCGGCACGTAAGGACGTACCCAAAGCCTCACGTATCCAACCTTGACGTGTGTTGGCAAAGTTTCCAACTAGAACACTAATTTCACACATTGGGATTGTCCAAAACGGTGAAAGCTGAGTACAGGAGCCGACGATCAAAGTAGTTTCGCCAGGTCAGTGTCTGTCATATCATTGTCCACGTCGTAGATGGCGCCTGTCGTCGCTTCCTTGCCGTATGTGGGGAATGCGCGAACAGGGAATCTTCCCAAATAAGTGACGTTTTTCAGTGTTTCCACTATTGTCGGTGCATTGACTTCCACCGAGAGGATGTTCATTCGAGCGTTCATACGTATTCATTCTGCATGACCATGGGCAGTTCGTTCGAAATATTCCGAAAAGCTCTGCCTATTCAATGAGTTGAGGTTGTCTGTTGTCGTTCTTGGTACGTATGCAATAGTGTATGACTGCTTTCCACTTGCCTTTTTCATCGCCTGACGACTGCTCGGTGACGTTCCTCGTATCTTCTTCTGCAGACGTCGGCTTGACACCAAGGTAAATCGCTGTCCTAGCACATATCATCAGTAGAGGAGCCATCAGATGAATCAATCGCAACGATGCTAGTATCGAAGAGGTCACTCACGTCGCTGGCATAACAAACTGGCCG
This sequence comes from Dermacentor andersoni, assembly GCF_023375885.2. Taxonomy (NCBI): domain Eukaryota; kingdom Metazoa; phylum Arthropoda; class Arachnida; order Ixodida; family Ixodidae; genus Dermacentor; species Dermacentor andersoni. Next base: position 210,884,266 of record NC_092816.1, on the reverse strand, counting down.
TTGAGGACCCAATGGATGGGTGGGGTTTAGGCCCCCTTTGCAGATGACCATGTCAGCCCCTGTTTTCTAGTCACTGATTGCAGAGATCACAGAAAATATAATAGAAAATGCAGGGAGCTCGAAGCTTAAGCTGCTCGCTACGATCCTCTACATGTGCAGATAAGTGACGGGAGTATAGGATGATTATTCAGGCTTCAAAAGTTGTTGCATGAGGTCATCACACGAAGTTTGAAGGCTTACGTAGAAAAGACAAGAAGAAGGCGATGTAGCGTTCTATGTATAGGCACACCATAGCACTCACCCCAATAAACAGCCGGAGCAACGTAATATCATTGATGTCGTCGTTTGTGCCACAGCATTGTAGGCATGTTCTTAATCAGTAGGAACCACTCTGTAGCATTGTTCCCCGCGGTAGAAGCACCGTCCCTGTGTGTCTAAAAAGAGTAGTCTGAAGCACAGTCGCAAGCCTTCAGCCGTCCCAGGCTACACACCACGAATGGTCCAAGCATAAACCCCTTCTGGCAGAAATTGGTACTGGTCCTGAACCAACACGAGCGTATTGGCAAAATGCAACGTAATCGAATGTTGACCAATATTATGCCAGTCCTGCTACCTGCTAGCCAATGAGCTGCTAGCTTAGTACCAGAGCTGAAACTTATAGTTGCCATTATTATTGCCAGCTTCGGGCCAATGCCCTTTCTATGACGAATATTGTAAATACGCTGGCTTTAGAATACGCCGCCATTATCACGGCGAACTCTTTGCAAGGGACATTGTTGATAGCCATTCTCCCCGTACTGTCTACATCGATTCTAGCTATGAAAACGCGATAGAAATATTTTAAGTCAAGAAGCAAAAGTCTTCTCCACATACAAATGATTATGAAAGAACACCAGAAGAAAATTGTAACAGTTTATTTATAAATAAATACGCACAAACAAAATGTTCCATGCACCTAAATGCGTAATTCTGGGTTTTGTTAAAAAGCTTATTTACAAGCACGTGCCAAAGAGCCATCTCTCGTGACGCTAGGTGGATGACGGTGAATTAGGCAGCACCCTAAGGATAGCCACTATCAGAATAATAGCAATCTTTATTTCCATCAACATGATGTAACAGGTAGGAATAATGAGCTTAAGAGAAAGCTTGACTAGGTCCAGACCCCCCCTCCCCCCCCCGAAGAAAGTACACATATTGATACGTGTACTTATCTTTATCGGGCGACCACGTTTCGCCGCTTAACAAATGCAATCGTACAGCGCGGGAAGCGCCTGCATGTATCCGCCGTTTCTGGAAAGTTATCGATGCTTCTACCCGGCTGTCTGTTGTCGCCGAACCTTGTGTTATCTGATTTCATCGCGTAGCGCGAATGGTGTAGAACTTTGTGGAAAGCACGCGGGTCCAAACGATTAGTCTGGAACATTCGACGACTGCTCTATAAAAGCCGACGCGCTTGACCCGCTGAGCAGATTTTCGACGATCGCCGAGCGTGTTCGCCGCTATCGTTGCGCTATAAGTGTAGCCTGTTTTGTGGGCACAGGTTCGCCCAATAAAAGTTAGTTTTCTTGTTCACAGTATTGCTACTGTGTTCTTTCTTCAACGTCACCACCACGTGACATCTGGTGGAGGTGCTTGTGCGTTCATGTACCGAACGCCCCCGCAAAGCCGCGATCCAAGCCCGAAGCCCGAGGACAAAACCGACACCGCCCAAGACCAGCGTGCTAGCCGCAGACTGCAAGGCCTGCCCCCAGAGCACGGACTTCTACCTGAGGCGACAAAAAAGATCGTGGTCAAGACAACCTCAATGGCTGCCCCAGCGTCCCCCGTTATCCTACAACAACCCCGGGACCCACCGACCTTCCATGGAGCAGCGACTGAAGACCCGGAATCTTGGCTGGAGACCTACGAGCGAATCGCGACATTCAACAACTGGGACTCCGACGACAAGCTGCGGCATGTCTATTTCGCCTTAGAAGACGCCGCCAGAACGTGGTTTGAGAACAGGGAGTCGACCTTGACTACGTGGGACCTGTTCCGTAGCGGCTTCCTGTGCACCTTTACAAGTGTCGTGCGCAAGGAAAGGGCCGAAGCTATGCTGGACGCCCGAGTGCAGCTACCAAACGAGAACGTTGCCATCTTTACGGAAGAAATGACCCGTCTGTTCCGCCACGCCGACCCGGATATGGCCGAGGAAAAGAAAGTTCGCCTACTCATGCGTGGTGTGAAGGAGGAACTTTTCGCCGGGATGGTAAGAAGCCCACCGAAGACCGTCGAAGAGTTTCTTCGTGAGGCGACGAACATCGAGAAGACACTCGAAATGCGGAACCGGCAATTCAACCGCCGTACAAGCTCTACCCCCTACGCAGGAATTCAATCACTGGCCACGGACGATCTGCGCGAGACCATCAGGGCCATTGTGCGCGAAGAACTGCGCAAGGTCTTGCCTTCGTCGCAGCCTCAAGTGGCTTCGATCGCCGACATCGTAAAAGAAGAGGTGCACCGATCGCTTGGAGTTCCTGAGGTGCAACCAGAACCACCGCAGCCTCAGCCGCAAGCGATGAGCTACGCCGCCGTCGCCCGCCGTCAAGGTCCCTTTCCACTACCGCGCCAGGGCCCCGTAACGCCGCAATTCCGTCGACCACCACCGCCGCAGCCAGCACGCCCACCCGTCGCCCAGCGCAGCTACCCGAGGAAGACTGACGTTTGGCGCGCTCCTGACCACCGCCCGCTCTGCTACCACTGCGGAGAGGCAGGTCACGTCTACCGACGATGCCCATACCGAGAGATGGGACTGCGAGGTTTCGCCGTTAACGCGCCGCGTCCACAGCTTGGAGAGCGCCCACGTGACATCGCCGACTACCTCGCCGCTACTCAATGGAGCTCTCGACGACCGTCGCGTTCGCCATCACCAGGCCGCTACCTGTCGCCGCAGCGCCGACCATACAGTGGCCCAGCCCGGGGCCGGTCAGCGAGCCCATATCCGGAAAACTAAAAGCAGCAACCGATGGAGGTGCGGTTGCTGTTCGTCGAACTGACGAAGATCCTCCGCCGCCGACGAAAGCGCCGAAGAAACCATCTCGACGACATAATGACGACGCGCCACCGTCCCGAGGAAGTCAGGAAGCCAAGACTGCACCGACGAAAGACGACTTCACGACGCGACGTACTAGCTTCAATTCAACACGACGCAGCCGTGATCCGACGCCAAGACCCAACTGCAACGCAAGACAAAGAACCACCGACCTCGACGTGCTTCTAGACGGCCACGCAGTCACCGCCTTAATCGACACAGGCGCCGATTTCTCAGTCATGAGTGGACACATCGCCGTCCAGATGAAGAAGGTTAAGACTGCATGGGAAGGCCCTCAAATTCGGACCGCTGGAGGACACCTGATTACGCCGACAGGAATGTGCACGGCAAGAATTACCATTCACGACCGGACTTACCCTGTCACCTTCGTTATCCTCCAACAGTGTTCACGAGACGTCATTCTCGGTATGGACTTCCTGGACCAACACGGCGCAATCATCAACCTGAAGTCGAAGTCAATAACGCTGTCGAAAGATAAAGCGATACCGCCGGAGAGCCCTCGTAGTCACCACGCCTTGAATGTGCTTGAAGACCAAGTGAGCATCCCGCCCCGCTCCAGCATTGTTATTTCGGTCGGCACCGAAATACCCGCTGACGTAGAAGGCGTCATCGAAGGCGACCAACGTCTACTGCTAGACCGTGAAATTTGCGTCGCAAGAGGGATCGCTCGACTGCATGGAGGGAAAACTGAAGTGTTGCTGACAAACTTCAGCCAGGAGTTCAAGCACCTCAACAAGGGCACGACGATCGCGTACATCGAGGAAATTCTGGAAACAAGTAATGCGTTTGTCCTCTCGGATTCCGCCGCATCTACCCCGACGACCATGGTTCCCGAACCAGACTACGACATTAATCCAAGTCTCCCAGTGATTAAGCAACAGCAGCTCAGAAGTCTGCTCCGACGATACAAAAGCTGCTTTTCGACGACATCGAGGATTCGACAAACACCAGTCGCCAAGCATCGCATAATCACCGAGGAGTACGCTCGACCACTCCGCCAAAGCCCTTACCGAGTTTCGCCGCGAGAACGCGAAGCTATAAGAGAACAAGTCGACGAAATGCTGCGCGACGACATCATCCAGCCGTCGAAAAGCCCATGGGCATCCCCTGTTGTCCTGGTGAAGAAAAAGGACGGAACCCTACGTTTCTGCGTCGATTATCGTCGTCTGAACAAGATCACGAAGAAGGACGTATACCCCCTTCCACGGATAGACGACGCATTGGATCGGCTCTGCAACGCTAAGTACTTCTCCTCGATGGACCTCAAGTCTGGCTATTGGCAAATAGAAGTCGACGAAAGAGATCGCGAAAAGACCGCCTTCATCACCCCAGACGGCCTCTACGAGTTCAAGGTTATGCCATTTGGACTGTGCTCGGCGCCTGCAACGTTCCAGCGCGTGATGGACACGGTTTTAGCGGGATTGAAATGGCAGACCTGTCTCGTTTACTTGGATGACGTCGTTGTATTCGCCGGAAATTTCGACGATCACCTTAGGCGGCTTGCCACAGTACTAGAGGCCATCAAGTCATCAGGGCTCACTCTGAAGCCAGAAAAATGCCGCTTCGCTTACGACGAGCTTCTGTTCCTAGGCCACGTCATCAGTAAATCCGGAGTACGCCCCGACCCCCAGAAAACAGCTGCCATCGCAATGTTCCCGCAGCCCACCGACAAGAAGGCAGTGCGTAGATTCCTTGGCATGTGTGCCTACTACAGGCGCTTTGTCAAGGACTTTTCACGCATCGCCGAGCCGTTGACACGTCTAACTAAATGTGATGTTGAGTTCAAGTGGGAAACGCCGCAGGCCGACGCATTTGAAGAACTCAAACGACGCATGCAGTCGCCGCCGGTACTTGCGCACTTCGACGAGTACGCCGATACAGAAATCCATACTGACGCCAGTAGCCTAGGCCTCGGTGCCGTTCTAGTCCAGAGGAGAAACAGAGTCGAACAGGTGATAGCTTACGCTAGCCGGTCGCTGTCAAAAGCGGAAGGCAACTATTCTACAACCGAAAAGGAATGCCTCGCCATCGTTTGGGCTACAGCTAAATTTCGCCCTTATCTTTATGGCAGGCCATTCAAAGTCGTCAGTGACCATCACGCGTTGTGTTGGCTAGCGAGTATAAAGGATCCTTCAGGACGACTGGCACGGTGGAGCCTCAGACTACAAGAATACGACATCACTGTAACCTACAAGTCAGGACGAAAACACTCCGATGCCGATTGCCTATCACGCGCCCCCATTGACCCGCCGCCGCAAGATGACGAAGATGACGCCTTCCTTGGCATGATAAGCGCGGAAGACTTCGCTGAACAGCAACGGGCAGACCCGGAGCTAAAAGGCCTGGTGGAATATTTGGAAGGGCACACCGACGTTGTCCCCAGGGCATTTAAGCGCGGATTATCTTCCTTCACGCTTCAAAACAATCTCCTCGTGAAGAAGAACTTTTCACCAGTCCGCGCCAACTACCTTCTTGTTGTCCCGTCAGGACTTCGTCCAGAAGTATTGCACGCCCTACATGACGATCCGACCGCTGGACACCTCGGTTTTTCCCGGACACTATCGAGGATACAAGAAAAGTATTACTGGCCGCGCCTGACCGCCGACGTCGCCCGTTATGTCAGAACATGCCGAGACTGTCAGCGACGCAAGACACCGCCGACAAGGCCAGCCGGATTACTACAGCCAATCGAGCCTCCTTGCCGACCATTCCAGCAGATCGGGATGGACTTGCTGGGACCCTTTCCGACGTCAACAACCGGAAATAAGTGGATCGTCGTGGCGACAGACTACCTCACCCGCTTCGCTGAAACTAAAGCACTGCCGAAAGGTAGCGCAGCCGAAGTGGCGAAATTCTTTGTCGAAAACATCCTGCTTCGACATGGCGCCCCAGAAGTCCTCATCACCGACAGAGGAACGGCCTTTACAGCGGAGCTCACCCAAGCCATTCTGAAATACAGTCAGACAAGGCACAGGAGAACCACGGCCTACCACCCGCAGACGAATGGTCTTACGGAGCGGCTGAATAAGACCCTCGCCGACATGCTAGCGATGTACGTCGACGTCGAACACAAGACCTGGGATGCCGTCCTGCCGTACGTAACATTCGCTTACAACACGGCGGTGCAAGAAACAACACAGATCACGCCGTTTAAGCTGGTTTACGGCAGGAACCCGACGACGACGCTCGACGCCATGCTGCCCCACGTCACTGACGAAGAGAATGTTGACGTCGCTAGCTATCTCCAGCGAGCCGAAGAAGCCCGACAGCTCGCCCGCCTACGGATCAAGAACCAACAGAGGACCGACAGCCGACACTACAACCTCCGACGACGCTTTGTTGAGTACCAGCCCGGCGACCGTGTTTGGGTTTGGACCCCGATACGCCGACGAGGACTCAGTGAGAAACTACTCCGACGCTATTTCGGACCCTACAAGGTCATCCGACGTATTGGCGCTCTGGACTATGAGGTCGTGCCAGACGGCATTTCGCATTCACAGCGGCGCCGCGCACGATCTGAAGTGGTCCACGTGGTGCGCCTTAAACCCTTTTACGGACGCTGACGAACTTCGTCATTTTGTTCTTTTCTTTGCTACGAGTGCTTTTGTTTATTACCTTCGTTTGTTTGCAGCATCGGGTCGATGCTTTTTAAGAGGGGGGTATTGATACGTGTACTTATCTTTATCGGGCGACCACGTTTCGCCGCTTAACAAATGCAATCGTACAGCGCGGGAAGCGCCTGCATGTATCCGCCGTTTCTGGAAAGTTATCGATGCTTCTACCCGGCTGTCTGTTGTCGCCGAACCTTGTGTTATCTGATTTCATCGCGTAGCGCGAATGGTGTAGAACTTTGTGGAAAGCACGCGGGTCCAAACGATTAGTCTGGAACATTCGACGACTGCTCTATAAAAGCCGACGCGCTTGACCCGCTGAGCAGATTTTCGACGATCGCCGAGCGTGTTCGCCGCTATCGTTGCGCTATAAGTGTAGCCTGTTTTGTGGGCACAGGTTCGCCCAATAAAAGTTAGTTTTCTTGTTCACAGTATTGCTACTGTGTTCTTTCTTCAACGTCACCACCACGTGACAATATACATTGCATGAAGGCGAACAGTTCAGCGAGCGAGAAGTGAAAACACATTTTTGATCCTTTAAAAATAAGACCTTTCGCTGGACGCATCTTTTTTGGCATATAAATGTACACATTTCCAAACGAGTCAACATACAACTGTAATAATCGCTTTCTATTTACATGTTTCTGCTGAAAGACATATGTAAACACGCAGACTACAACGGCTCACTTAGTTATGAAAAGGGTATATCTGGGCGAATCATCACTCAGTTTCCCAAAAACAGAAGTCAGGAAACACGTGCAAAAGAAATAGAAATCTAGGACATTCACACCAATTATCACAAATGAAAACAGTTTGAGGGAAATATACTTAATGTAGAAAAAAACTACGGGAATTGCTGTTTGGTGTATTTTCTTGCGGTATAGCGCGTCTGTGACAAGGACTTAGTAGTTCTAGCAGTTTTAATTACATCAATTGTTTTGCATAAGTCATTGTACCCGTCTCTATATTCCAAATTTGCCTGCTACGTATATTATATGAAGGGGTTCTCAGATAAGGAAGGTAAAGGTGAGAGAACGCCTGTTTTTACTTACATCGTTTCTATAGGGTAAATACAGGCGGTATGGGTACACGTGAGTAATTTTCATGCTTTTCTAACTTTGCATACAGGTGCAGAGATGTGTGATATGTAGCAAGACGTCACAACATTCTGTTCGGCAATGTAAAAATTTTAAGTAGATTTGTAACAGTCAGATTTCCCAAACTAAATGTGCCTAATTAATGCGAGCGTGAAATAACGCATTTTAAAGAATAGCCTTGACCTGCGTAAGAAGCAACTCTTGATTAATGCACGTATAGCCTATGACAATCAAAATCTTAGAAACAACATGTTCCACGGTAGGTTCTCATTGAGCACAATGCCAAGAGTTTTGAATGAGCCGAGTATCTTTATTTTTTAGTTAACTAGCAACATATCTGTATTAATAAACAAAGCCACCGCCGAAACACTCTGTACTGATTGTTCACCAGCGAAGCTGAAACGTGCTGTTCCGGTGTTAATCACTGAGCTAATCCTGGCGGTTCATTAAACGACGGACTTGTAGGCTGCCGGATTCTCGGCACGCAGTTGCCGCTTGCGCTTGGCGGCGCGAGAATGTTCTTATGCCCGGGCTGCAGCATCGGCACTGCGTAGACGAGCTCCTTCCAGGTACAGCTCGCGGCTTTGCTGATCGAAAGCTGCCTCCTCCAAAGGAGTATGTATAACGCGTGGCCTACCGATTTCGGAGCCGGAAAGAAACTGCTGCGTGCGCGATCGACTACGATGGAGAGAAACGACGTCACTACTGGCGCAACTAATCCAACACCGCCTAGATAGCACAAGGCCTTTTTACTGCGATCCATCACGTCATGTTCCCTCGCCCGACGGCCACAGAACCTAGCGGGGACGCTTCCGGGAAGGAAACGGTGATTTTGAAGTGACAGCTTTCATCAGGTCACCCTTGTCAAGTGAAATGTCGGGCTAAGTAGCGTGACGTCATAGATCAGTATAAACAATCCCTGTGCAACCAAGGTGGTGTTCGCCAATAACGTGCTTCTCTTTTTGTCGTCGGCGTACAGTCGACCTGCACATGGACGGACGGGCGGACGAATTGGCTAGCCACCCAGCTTCGCTGTAAGAAAGCTCTTATTCCCGGACGGAAATGTATGGGTATTTTCTTGGAAATGTATATTTTTAATGTATTACCACTTGACCATTCATGATAACGGATAGCGAGCTAGTTTCAGAAATATGATCATTCGGACATGCAGCGGAGAAAAGCATATTCTTGTCATTGGCATGAATCACATATCTACTGTTCAGGTTATTGAATACACGGTGTTCAACATTAAGCTCTATGGTTTTCTTAAAATTCTATGGTTTTCTTAAACTAGGAGGCACGCGAAGTGCACCTCTGCAAATACGTTATGTGGCCAGAGGGACACAAAGTGAGATGATAACTATTGCTTTCAGCAGCCCGATTCACTAAAATTGAATAATTAACTTTTTGATGACTGCAGCAATTGGGAGTGTTTGTGTTGAAAAGTTAGAGCAAGCCGTGTATCTACATAGTATCTGTTGGAATAATTCTTCTGTCGTATCTGTGCTCCTAAATATCTGACTCCAATTTTTATTTGCTGTTTGCATGATTACGTGTACAAGAGAGTTAGGATTGGCACAAAGCTCCTCCCTGGTTTGACGCGGCTATTGCGTGTGGCGTTTAGCATGAAAACGGGCGGTGCCATTGTTAAAGAGAGGCTTTTTAGCTACGGGTCTGCTCGTTGCTGTTCAGCGAAGCCTTGCGGGCTTATTTTTCCCAGGACGGCGTTGGCATACTCGATCGTCGCCTCGCGGTGGTGGGTCAGTGGGGGTGCGTCATGGGCAATTTTCATCAGAGGGTATCCGTACAGACTTCTAGGCGATTGTGATTTCACATTCACGAAGTCTTCAATCCCATCGTGCGAGGCGTCGTGAAGGGTCTTTTAAGTTGGCCAGACAACATAAGACATGCTGGTCACTTACGATTTTAAAGGGTGGAATTTGATGGTAGCCCAAATGATGGCAACGCATAATTTTTTCCGTGCAACAATAATTCGCTTCCGCTTTACACAGTGACCTGCTAGCGTAAGCAAACACCCTTTCGAGCCGGTCTTTGTATTCTATTAGGACGGCGCCGAAGCCTAGGCAACTTGAGTCGGTGTGCATATTGGTGTCGGTGCCTTCATCGAAGTGCGCAAGTACTGATGGTGACTGCAGTCGTCGTTTAAGCGGATTGAGTGCTTCGATTTGTGCCATTTCCCACTTCAACTCGACGCGAAATTTTGCGAGATCTCTGAATGGTTCATTCATGCGTGAAACATCTGACTAAGCGCCTGTAATAGGCACATGGGTGAACGAATCTGCGCTCTTCATTCGTGTCCGCCGGCTGCGGAAAGTTAGCGATGGTGGATGTCTCCTTCGGATCAGGATGGACTCCAGATGTGCTGGACATCCAGATGACGTCGCTCAGAAGCAGTAACTCATTCTGAGCGAAGCGACATTTTTTGCGGCTTCAGAATGAGGCCTGATGACTTTATGACCTCTATTATTGTCCCAAGCCGCCTAGAATCATTGTAGAAAGTTCTGGTGAAGACAACAACGTTATCCAAGAAGCCGAGACAGGTATGCTACATCAACTCTGCTAATACCGTCTCCATATAGACTCAACCACAGAGCACTCCCGCCACCGTATCCACAGCTCAGAAAGACGAATGTGACAACAATCCAGATTGTTACAAACCAACACGTTCCCGCACCCAAGGAGGTTTGATATCATTTCGTGGCTGAATATGACAAACAATTGAAGTACTGGGAACAGGTAGGAGCACTCTGCCACATTGCAATTAATCGGGAAACAAAATCCAGGCATGCCTCCTCCATTCGGTAGTGGCCACACTCAAGAGCCGTGGCAGACGCTGCTGTCCCGCTCGCGCCTCTCGAACCAGATCATGTGTGTTGAGGGGGTGGTCCGTCACGCTCTGGAAAGTTGTAGGTGCCGTTCACAGTCCGAATGACACGGACTTGAACTCGTAAACGCCCTCGGGCGTGATTAGGGCGGTCTTCTGGCGATTCCTCTGGTTGACTTCGCAATTCCAGTAGCCACTCTTGAGATCCATGAATGAGAAATACTAACTTAGCCTTACAAGGCCGGTACATTGCGTTCTGACCGTGGAAATGGGTAAAGGTCCTTCTTTGAGATGTTGTTGAGCCGTCTATAGATGACGCAGAATCGGAAGATACCGTCCTTTTTTCTTCACCGAGACTACGAGAGACGCCCACAGGCTGTTCAAAAACTGGATGATTTTCTCGCATCGCATTTGATCTACTTCTTGATTTCTAGCTTCTCGTTCCTGCGAAGAAACCCGATCCGGGCTCGGACGGATGGTCCGAGCTCATTATTTCATTATTATGCGGTGCTTAGCAGTTACTGTTTTTGGAATACTAGATGACATCTTCAAGCAGTTTTTATATTGTAGGAGCAGACTTTTGAGCTGTTGCTGTTTACTCATAGGGAGACCCGGATTGCTATCAAATGCATCTTCGGTAACTGGGGCCGTCGAAGTAGATATGGCAGAATGCGTGAGGAGAAGCGCATTTCCGTTTTGCACCATTTCCTCGATGCGTGTTCTCGTAGTACCTTTGCTGAGGTGTTTGTTCTAGTGGCTGAAGTTTGTGAGCAAAACTTTCGCTTTTCCTGCATGCACTCCAGCGATTCCATTTGCGAAGCAAATTTAACGCCTAGCAGCAGGTGTTGGTCACCGTCGACGACAACCTTTTATGCCTGACGGTGTTCTGGTGCCGACGAAAATAATGACATCGGAGTGAAGTGAGATGCTGACCTGATTTTCGAGCACACTCAAGGCATGATGACTAGGAGAGCTCTCCGGCGGCATCGCTTAGTCTTCGGATAGGGTTATCAACTTCGACTTCAGGTCGATCATTGAGCCGTGTTGGTTCAACAAGTCCATGCCGAGAATTGGGTCTCGCGAGCACTGTTGGAGGACAAGGACGGTGGCAGGTAAAGTCCAGTGAAGAGCAGTAATTCATGCCGTGTAATTTCCAGTCGACGTTACCAGGTGACCTGCAGCTATTCTGATTTGAGAGCCTTCCCACACAGTAATAACTTTCCTCGAATGGGTGGCGAACTGTTTACTGACGCCAGAGTAGTCAGCTCTTTTGCTGAAATAATACGGTGAAGTTTTGGCCATCGATAAGGACGTAGAGTTTGGTAGTTCTGGGCTTATCGCTGATTTTATGCCATGATGTGGGATCACGGTTGCATCGCCTTTTCCCGGTGCGTTAACGTCGCGTCGTCGGATTTTCTTGAGACGGCATCTCCTTGGCTTCGAGACGGCGTCTGTATGGCGGCGTTGCGTTGCGCATTATAGATGTGATTCTTGAAGCATCGCTGTCAGTGGCGAAGGTTCTTCGGTATTTCGACGTAATGCAATCGCACCTCCATCAGTTTCTGCTTTCAATATTCGCATGTGCGTTTACTGGCCGGCCCCGGGCAGGGGCAGTGTATGGTCAGAGCTGTGGCGAAGGGTAGCGTCCTTGTGACGGTGAAGAAGTTCGTCGGCGTCTCCACTGCGTTGCGGCGAGGTAGTCGGCATACCACTAGGTAGTTCGCCTTGTTGTGGACGCGGCCCGTGGAGCCTCGTAGCCCCAAGTCATGATTAAGGCGTCGGTGGCAGATATGGGCCTGCTTCTTTATAGTGATAGCAGATGTGTGGTGTCAGGACACCACACGTCTGTGTCCTTCGTGGTATTGCGCGGGCAGATAAGTGGACCGACTGGTAGTGGCATAGGTGGTTGCCCACGGAACTACGGCGTTACCGGGTACGGGCGCGGAAAAGGGAGTTGATGGCGGGAGACGGGTGCCTAGCTCTTTGCTTCAGGCTGCGGCTGCGGGGACTCTGGGGCGCCTCGCAACTGTTTAGTTCCTTCCCACGCAGCATCTGCTATTGATGCAACCTCGGTCTGCGAGTTTGGAAACAATTTTCGCATTCCTTCAAGCATAGTTCCTCTCATAGTCACCCGCAGGTCGTTAGATGAGGGCGCTTGAGCTTCGTCGCAGACGTTCGGCACCTTCGAGCGGCGACTTTATTGTTTAGTTTGAATGTACCGCGTTTTTTGAATGGTCGTGCCCTCTGTGAGAAATGCTGCTACGTTGTTCAGCCGGTAGCGCATAGTTCCAGCGAAGAGCCCTTATTTTACACCACGCATAAAGAAACGAAATTTTTTTCTTCTGATTTATTCAAGCGGTGATTAAACCAGTTGAAAGTTACCGTCCGTATGGTGATTATGTGTTTTTCTTTGTCTGTCTTTCATCTTTTATTAGCGGACCATCTGACATGCAGTTCTTTTCTCTGCGGGTATGTCCGGGTCGCCGTTGCGGTACAGATTAGTAATCTGCTAGATGAAGATCAAGATGCCCTCGTTGGGTAGCTACATGCGGGCTGCCAACAGAGCTTGGGCTCGCTCTTTGTTCAGGACGCTTGTGAACGTCCATAGGAAGCCGCGGCAAAAGAGGCCCCAAGTTGTTAAGGTGGTTTCTGAGTTCTCGAAGGTGGTTAAGGTGGTTAAGGTTGTTTCTGAGTTCTTGGCGGCGTCTTCAAATTAGAAAACGGCATGGCGCGCATTGTCGTCGCTGTTCCAGTTGTGAAACGTAGCAACCCTTTAATACCTCTCCTGGCAGCTTCCCGGGTCCTCAAATGTTGATCCGCGGAACGTCGGTTGCTCCCTTGGGTGTTGTAACATGTCTGTGTAGCGGCGCTCTGACTTTTATTGTTGCTGTTGCCATGGCCATGCATTTCCTGGTCTTGTCTGGAAGAGGTGCGTACTCTGGTGGCTGGTTTCGTAGCTCGATGGATCGGGACAACTTTCGGGTTGTCTTCGTGGTTCTGGCTTGCTTCGCGGCTTCACGGGGATGTGGGGTACATGACCACAAAGCATCTCCACCAAATGTGACGTTAGAGTGATAGTGACGAGCACAGTAGCACAACAGTGAACTTCGAAGGTAACTGTTTACGCGGCAAACTTTGACCGCAAAAGCAAGTGACATTCAAAGCTCAACCATATTTGGCGATCGTCTAAGTCTGATCCATGGGTCAAGCGCGTCACCGTTTATACATGACTCGTCGAAGGTTCCAGCGTAATTGCTGGAGCGCGCCTGTTTTCCAGGAATTACTACGCAATTGGTGTCCCGCATACGATGAGTTTCCACAAGGTTCTGCGACAACAGACAGCGGAAAGAACCACGGATCACAACCGAGAAATTTTCGATTGATGTAGGTGCATCCGTCACCGAGCTATAGCGTTTAACATTTGTTAGGCGGTGACAAACGGTCTCCGGGGAATGATATGTGGGTACACATTTCAATATTAGCCAGATCTCTGAGTGGCGCGACACATAGTTAACCCAATTAAGTCCATCAAAATTTATGGTATGCATTTTACCTGATATGTATCCTCTGTTACAACCCACTATATTAGCAATATTATGCTTGAATCAGCTCCATCTTAAAAATGGTTTTTCACATACCCGCATGCTAGGTTACCTTCAACGGGGCTCTTCTTTTGCTCCATCTACCGTGAAGCTAGTGGTGTATAAAACTTTGGTTCGCAGTAAAACGGAATAAGCAATACCAATTTGAGGCCCCGACTCTACCAAGCTAATTCACTCTTGAACTTCTTTAGGATATGGCTCCACATTTTATCCTAAAAAATTAAAACCGCCGTGCCAACCTCACATTATTGCAAGTTCGCTCTCTTTTTTTCTCGCCATCTTTCCACCTTGCGCTTTTTTAAACGGCGTGTAACCATAATTCCTAGAACAAAAAGAAAAATTGCCACCGAGAGTAGTGTAAGCGAAAATGGCCACCAAATTGCAACTTATGCAGCAGCGCAAAAAATAAGGAAGGGATGACGATAGCGAAAGAGTGAAAAGAGCGCTGGTCTATAAAGTGCATCCATTCAATCAACCATTCTGTTAAGACATTGTTTTAGGAACAACAAAAATTCAACCAGCTGCCTTGGAGTAACCGTAAACACCAATTCCTCATTTAGAGAAAATGAAGAAAATTGTGACCAATGTTCGCGCCAAGTTAAATGTGCATGAATGAATGCATTTGTAAAATCTCTTTAAGAAGAGTCCGCAGACTTCATATGCTGGCAAGGGTTGAAATGGATCAGTCATGAAGGGGCGACGTTTTACAGTGTTCCGACAATTAGAGACGACTGATATTTTTATTGGAACTGCTCCAAAGGAACAACTTCGCATGAGGTGGGTTCTGATTCTGCAAGGCCACACGAGCCTGCAGTGTTTTTTTCAGACGAAACTCCGATTAGCATTAAATGGAGAGCTGGCATCAATTTTCCGCTTCTTTCTAAAGGCAATCACAAAAATTTTTTTTTAAATTAGCAACTGACTACCACCTATCGTCTGGGATCAAATCGTTGCCGCCGCAGGCCGCCTCCTTGTTTTCAACTTCCATAGTTGCTTCTCTATCTCACATTTTCTTGCCTACCACATGTGTCTTCTCTGTACATATTATCGCGTCTATTCCAAAATTCACCAGTATGAATGCTCGTAGTTGTTTCTGGACATCAAAATAAATATTTCTTTGATTGCTTCGTTAAGAAATTCAGTCAATTATGTTTAGATTGTTTCATTGATTATTAGTTTGGCCCTCTGAAATATACCTCAGCTCTTACCTCCAAAACCAAGACGCATGAAATCAGACGTGTTGTTTCTCTATATTGTGACCCATGACAGTATACACTGCCCAAAGCTTGTTGATCAAGTGTAGTTTTCGGTGCGTCAAAAATATATCACACAAAATTCTGCGTTTCCTGCGAGGCCCTTTTGCAGTCGTCACTGTAGTATGGCGCAACTTGAAAAGACGGAATACGTATCCTGCCTGTACTGACATACTTCAAAGTATATTCCGCATGTTTTGTGTATATGTAGGTAACCAGGTTGTATGACAAATTCCCTTCTACGCCTGCTTACCCATTGACTATTACTGTATTTGTTTCCCTACATCTCATTTCTTTACTACTACATTTGTCTTCTCTGTAGATAGCATGTTGAGTATTACTTGAGGAGTCCAGTGGCTTGGCAGCTGTGTCTTTGCAGTGTAATAAACATGAAAATGATTGAGTGATTGTTATTAATATTGTTGTAATTATTAGTATTATTATTCAGTGGGAGAATGTTCTTCTAAATCAACATCCATTTCGTTCGGGCCGCAAAACACTAAACACTACCTACGCTGTGAGCTTTATAATACAAGTTTGCACACCCGTCACGCTGAGGAGGACAGTTGGCATGGCAATCCGAGCAAAAAGTTCGACGTAGTCCATCAACACCTACTGCTCGAGAAGCTTGCGCACTACGATGATGAAGCTGCTATTGAAGCTATACTACGCAGCTATCTCCGCAATAGGTGCTGCTTTGTGAGCGTCAATGATCAATTTTCTTTTGTCGACTAGTTATTATGGGGTGTGCACCAAGGTACCGTGTTGGCAACGAATAACTTCTTAATTTCCATCAACGATGTTTTCTCAGCAGTCCAGAAGTATTCATTTGTTCTTCACCCTGGCGACATTGAGGTATTTGAGGTATGATCCTCTGCACTCCGACCTATTTTCATTTTTCTGAATGGTGCCAGTTAAAAGGGCTCAATCTAAACTCCCCGTAAACCCGAATTTTGTCATATTCGCGTAAAAACCATATTATCGTCTTCCCTTATTCTCTTGATCATGCAGTGTTAATGAGGGTCTTTGAAATAGGCTACTTCGGCATTCATTTTGATAGTACGTAAAGCTCAAAGCGCGCAGCATCACGAGGGAGGCGCGTGCTCTGTTCCGTCTGCAGACTTACAAGAGTGTTCCGTAGCCCACTTCCCTTCCACAAGTTGTTTACCTGAATTCGTCTCCCAATAACTTGATATATCCTGAAATGGCAAATGCAACTCAAATAGGATTTTATTTGAGCATGTGGATAAAAAGGTTGTAGTATGTGTAAACGTCGTTTTCCGACTCACGCACAAACTACTTTTCAAGGCTAAGCAATTATCCTACACTTCCGTCACCTCCGCTGGACACGTAGTCGTACTGACCCCCACATTTATACAAAATAATTTCTAGAATTATTACACTTCGGGTATGTTACCTTGTTTCCCTGCGGGTTCCACAGAAGACTGCAAGGGAACGCCGGCGCTACCACGCTCCTGCCTCTTCCAGCAGGCGCTCACCTCTACGCAGAATGCAAAATCTTTATAACTGTCATTTTTCCCATCTTGAGATCTCTCAAAATCAGTTGTCTTCCTTCTGCTTCGAGCTTCGCACTTCACGGGCCTCACTTCTAGCTGGTCTCCTCTCCTGAATTCTCTTAGTTTCTGTGTTCTTCCGTAAATGTTCTTCGCCTCGCATGTCTGTATCTATATATATATATATATATATATATATATATATATATATATGTATGTATTGTTGCTCGTGATATAAACATCTTAGCAGTTATTCTTGTGGTTTTGAAAATTGATTCTAGTTATTATGATGTAATTCTTTGCTATAGTTGGTTAAAATCTTACCTTTTTTTGTCTTCATGCGCACCAGGACCTAGATCTGTGCGGTTCCTAGGCACAATAAACAAAGTAGTTGGATTGCTTGCTTGTCTGATAGATTATTTATAACAGTGGGGATGGTGTTCCTGACTGCACACACCAACAAAAATATATATTTTCACTCAAATGTCGGCGGAGCTGCCCCACCGCCCCCTTCCTTGCCCGCCAATAAGCTAGTCTACATGTTTTCAAAACTATCCTATTAGATTTTACGCTCAGAACACACCATGTGCAATTTTTATAAACCCTTGGCAAGGCTCCATTGCACGGGGTCAATGAAATGAAGGATCCGGGCACGTGCTTCGACGGAACTCTATGTTTCTCTTCACATGCCGGATATTTGAAGCAACGTGACGTTCGTGCTCTGCGCATTGTTCATCGAATATCGTATGACGGCCACACACCTGCTGTTTTATGGAAAACTATGTTTTACTATGCACCCTCTACTAGTGCAGTATGCCTGTCTACTTTTTGGCAGAATGTGCAAATCTAAACGTTCTTGTGTTTTACTTTTTCTGTTTGTGAAATGAGGGCACCCTATGTGAATTACATGTATGTTGTTTGATGTCCCACTCCTGCTTGGTAGTCAGACTCTCAGTATTGTGAAATGAATAAAATGTAAAAGAATTTTAAATGCGTACACTCAACGCCTACAGAAGAAACTTATGCTTATTTACATGCACCGCGTTTGTCGTATGGGCGATGTTAGTCCGACCTTCTTAATGGCCCCAAAACTCGCGGACTTTAAATCAGGAAGCAATAAATCAGACCTTCTGCTAATTTATAAGGTCGTTCATGGCACTATACATGGCCAAATGTTACTGACCACGTACTATTTTCCTTGGCGAAAAAATATGCCAGCCAGCACTTTTCTGAGCGGCTTTCATGCATAGTCACCGTTCTGTAAGTCAACTTGAGAAAATATGTCATATGTATTCTGACTCTATTCACTCATTTGGGAGTTCATTCTGTATGAATTGTGTGGGTAATCCAATTACATAATCAGCTCCTTTTCGCGCCTCCCTCGTTTCCTTTTCCCCCACTTATTTTCCTTCGTCACATTGTTTAACATATTTGTCTTCTCTATACATTGTACGTTGCGTATCACTTTTTAAGCGCGTTAGTATAAAGGCTCGGTAGCTGTTCTTGGGCGCTATAGCAAATGTTAGATTTTTTTATTGCTTTATTGACTGATTATTATTGCTATGTGAAGGTTCCTGTTTCGATGTCTCAATAGTGGTTTTAAAGAAGCCAAAATGTATTATTTGCTCCATGTGATGCAATATATATTTAGCATATAGTGCTTTATAAAGTAGTTGTGCAAAACCAGCAATCAAGGTGCTGGCCGAGCCACGTCATAAATGCGGCGCTTCACTTTGTTCACTTTGCAGAAAAGGGCCGATGCAGCCTCTCATTTTGAGCGGCCCGGTACCCTATCTGTGGCTCACAATTATTTCCTGCCCGCAGGCTCTTAATGGTAATGTCAAAACAGCATGCTGGTTTCGTAAGCTATTTGTAGACGCACTGACACTTGCGCTTTTGATGTAAGAAACGGAAGTAGGTGGGTGCCCTCAATCTGTCAACGATCTTGACAAAAATTTCAAAAGCGGTGATTGCTGAAGGTAAGCAAAGTGTGCAGGGCTGCATAGGAGGTACGAAGAGAGCCACGCCAGCTCGTTCTGAACACTATATTTGCTCAATATCCAATTAAACTTAGTAGAAAGTAGCATAATTTAACTTTATTACATTTTATTATTTGCAGAAGTACTTTCATCGAGCAATCATTGTTAACTAATAAAGGACATTATTAGCGAAAAAAATTCATCCACGATTGCGATACTCCCTAATGCGAAATTTGAGCGCAGCTTTATACTTCTTTTTATTTCGTGCTGTATTGGCTGGCGCGGCATTCTGCGCCACGTTGAAAACGGGCCGAAGTCTACCACAATGTAGGGCTACGCCGGAGATCATGAGAGGCAGCGCGTGGGTGACGCGTCGACGGGATTCGCAGCAGCCGCCGCAGACAGGCCTCCCAGAGTACGCGCACAACTCTGGTGCCATGTCGTAGCTATCGTAACCGCACTACGCTTTTCCTCTCAATCTTTCGCGATAATCTCCTCCTTATCTCTTCGCCTAGTGGTTCCGATGCACCCTGCTCCTCCGCTCGCCTCCTCGCGTCCTTCATCCCCCGCTGGGCTCCGCGTTTGCTCCTTGCATCGCTGTGCATGTTTTCTCGGCTACGCCGACCTTCCCTGAAGGAACGGGCTCCTAAGAGCGACATAAGTGTGTTTGTATCGTTCACTTTTTCTCTAATGTGTACAAGCCTTTATTCTTACGAGACAACAAGCCATTCTGTAGCGACAGCAGAACTCAACTTCCTACTTCTGCCTGCGGAAGCTCATTGCCACCACAACTGCAAAATCGAATTTTTTTTCGGACCAAGAGATGAAAAAGAACGCTACAGTAATTTATTTACATACGACCACATTTGGTAAACAAACTATCTTGAAAGATTTCTCTTTAAAAAACTAGACATATGTGTTTTATTGCAGAGATGAGGTGTGGATACAATGCGAACCACGCATTTTGAACACCTTCTACACACAATTAGGCCAACAACGACAGTTAGAGAAAAAGATCAGGTATCCATTGATACAGAATGCATGATGTAGGCAAAACTACAATATACAAGAATGCACAGCTCTCGAGTGTGACTGCTTTTGTCGACGCTCAGGTTGTGTTGGATTCCTGGACATTAGGCATGGGATCCCAGCGGTGTCTTTCGTAAAATTGATCTGCCGACATTGTACCAAAGCTGTAGTTTACATTTGCTATATAAATCTTTAAATTTTACCTTTCAGTTTTAGTAAACAAAAAAAGAATGTTACAGTGACAGCAGTACTCAATACATATGTTAAGTTATTGTGCTTTCTTTTTCAGGTCTGCGAATATGCAGTGGTATCTTCTGCTACAGTGGCCAAGCACCTTTTAGTTTACGGATTAAAAATCAGCGGATGAGCTACAACGTTGACGTCAGTTATACTGGAAGGGGATGGCTATTGAATAATGTTGCTGCCCTATGTGCTTCAACAAATAGCCCGAACACTACCTTTCAGTGCACAGAGTATCATACTTGTAGCAGGGCCACATTGTTTTATTATATCGACCCTGGGCAGCAAATATGGATCCCACCGCTACGCAGCATAAAGAAATCATAAATGAAAGTCTGCTTCTTTATTTTTCTTATTTTGTACATGCACTATGCGAAGAAATGCTGCATATTTAACTTAACAAGGCGTAATAGAAACATTCCAGTGGCCGAAAGAAGCGAGAAACCTAATTTGTGTGTAAACTTTCTTGCCCACGTCGGAGAAAATTACTACCCGTATGAATTTAAGAACCCCGGCGCGTCCTTTCAAAATATGCGAGCTGCCTGAAACAATGTAATGTCTGTGATATGCATTGCTGGTCGAACGTGGACAGTAGGTATTTTTTAGCACGAAAGTGTTGTATGCCGCGCTCCACCCAAAAACCTGTCCCATCTACGTAAGTCACGCAATCGTCATTATGCAAATCCATGAGTTATTGATATTTTGCCACTTTTAAAGCGAAAGCTTTACTACGCCAGCCAGCCAGCCATTTCATCTCGTCGCGCCGTATGCCGTATGCCATATGCCGTGGCCGACGAACGACCTTGAGCTGTCCATGCCAAGCAACGCCGCAGCCGCGCTGCAACCGATGGCTCCGCCGTTGACGCCGCTGCCGTCGCCACTCGCTCCACCAGATGTGCTCCGCTGGGGTAGAGGGAGAGGAGGTGTTGCTTTGCGGTGGTATATATATGCGCTTCGCCTCAGTGTACTTAGTCGTTATGGAGAGCGCGAAAGAGACGCAACAACGACAGAATCAAGCGAGGAAGAGACAACGCGCTCAAGCGACGCCAAAAGAACGTGCCGCACGGCTGGAGAAGCGTCGTAAAAGCCTAGTCCTTACGTGAACAATGTGTCTTGTCGTGTCTGTACAATAGAGCTAAACCAAACAGTTAACCACAAGCGTAGCTATGCGGCTCTTGCTTTCACATTTCAACTAGGGTTAACCAGAGCTAAACCACAGGCAATTGTTTGCCTACGTAATTGTTAGGAGAGTAACCCCGACGTGGAGAAACACATTTACGACCAGGAGTCATGGTCGTAAATCAACAACTTGGTATCCAGCCAAGGAATTTTTTTGTGCGCGCGCTCCACGTTTTAAAGGAGCACACCATCATGCATATAATGCAAACGTGTTTTGTAGCTTTGTCCTCACTAATACAGGGTTATAAGCTACAAAATCTTACACGTGTACGGTGACTTACTTAGTCTGACAAACATCAGCTGCCCTGCTTGATTCCGACAGCTGGACGAACAAGCACCGTCGTTCGAGGTCCCAGTAACATTCCGAAGCGCGATTCTAGAGGTGTGCGACACTTCTAAGGTCCTCTCTAGCGGCGCCTCCGCATCTCGTTGGGTAGCCGAATTTTAACCATTAATAAAAAAGAATTTATCAAAATAGAGTTATGAAGTAGAATTTGATGCGCATTTTCAAAATGTCGCAGTTTCGCCCGAAAGGCGAAGCGTCGGATGTGATAGGAATTTAGTCGATAGTTACACTCAGTAAGAATAGTTTTTTTATTGGCCGCATAAAGTTGCAAACAGTCACTTGCTAACTGAGTTACCAACCATGATGTCAGCGTGCATAGGCAAGCAAAAACACGTCACATTCGGCGACCGCGGACCCTAGTTGTCAAAACGCTGGCATGCGGAATCGCGGCAGCAGCAGCGAGCGAACCTTCTTGCTCTATATCGCTTGAGCGAAAACAGTGGCGAGAAAATCGCGCGCACAAAGGCATCAACCATCTGCAAGTCGCTTTGAAGATAAGCCACGGAAACTACAGAGTCGCTGGAAAAGTAGAAGACCCCCCTCCTCCCCATCCGCTCCATCCCGCGCTGCCTATCCTCCGTTTCGCGCACCAGATTCAGGTGCGATCGTTGGCTGGCCTAGCGTGCTTTCCCTCGCATTTATAGCATATGGCACGCGACGACGATGTTATCGTTCCTGGACTTTGTACAGAGCATAACGGCGACGGCAAAAATGTGCCTGGAGTGTCTATGTAATTACTGTCGCAATAAAATAGCCACATGAGAACATCGCAAAGTTTCAGCACTCTGGTAAGGGCGTTGAAGTTCCTTCGGAACGTAATTATTTCTATGTGGACCCACCAAAATAATGAAACTGCTTTGAAATCTAGAGCAGGTGGTGGGTTCGCGAAGTCGAAACTTCTAGTTAGAACCGACTCCATCGAAACCACGGCACAACTGAAGGATCGAAATTTTGAAGGCCACGCTAGCGGTTTGTCTTACGACTTCTTGCATCCAGTTTCTCCTTTTTAAGTAAAATTGCGGCACGGCCCTGAGCGACTTCTTTTACTATATTATAAAACATTTTACCGTACTTAACCATACTTAGCCTCTCTCGAAAGAGAGCCTAAGTAGCTGGCATGCAAGCACAGGTGCGTGTAGCAGTGCGTGGATCAGAGTTTCTGACTGATCGGAGAATAAAGACCTAACTTCTGGTGATTTCCACATTTCAGACTTCCATTTATTAAAGCTTTAGGCGACCCACGCCGATTGTGAATCACTGGTAGGTGATTTCATTGCCCACTGCACCACGCTAGTTACCGAGCGTGATATTCAAGGGTCTCTTTATTGTTCTATCGCCGTTGTACTCAGAACCTTGTAGTTCAGCTTATCAAGCTTCAGCTACAGCCTCAACACTGCGAGCTTCTCCAATACTATGTTTTCTTATTTTTTATATTTCACTGGCTTTCATTGTTTCCGACAGATTGGTAGGTCAGGGCAAGCTAACGTCAATGGAAGGAAGGACTGCCTGACAGTGGCATTAGCACCCATGCACTCTTCAGCGCATTCCGTTTGACGTTACACAGAGTGATCATTTGTTAAGCTTTATAGAATTTGGAAAATAGCCTGGAGCAGATAATATAATTTCCGTTAGCTGGATTACGCAAAGAGGCGGACGTTACTTGCACGAGAAATCTGACCATATTTTTATTTATTTTTTCATACTCTCAGCACAAGCCATGACAGTAGTTGCGGTTACATTGCTGTCATCACACTATACCTAGTAGATGTTTTAACAATTCAATACAAAGCAATCAGGCTAGGAAGGCACAGCGTATAAACAAATTTGAAGCAACAAACAACATGAGTTACAATGAATAAGTTATAGCACTATATGGGTCAACGAAAAAGTAACGCGCCGAAACAACTGCAACCAACAAACAGCTAACAATAAACGTATCCTCAAGCGTTTACAAATAATTGGTAACAGCCTTTACAAAAGATTGTAAATCAGTTCATTCTACTATATCATGTGGCAAGTTGTTTCAATCGTCTGTGCTTCGAACCAGGAACGAATTTTTGAAGGAGTCTGTTCTCTAATTAAGTGGTTTAATATGTTTTGGATGCTTTGTTCTGGGCTTAGCAGGTCTTTCTAATGTGATGTGTTTTTCTAAGTCTGAAAAAAGAATGTCAGCCTGTTAAGCTGCATTTTTGCTTGACAGTCATGAGGCCAGCTCTATTTCTAAGTTCGGTGATGGACTGGGTTCTAGCGTATGTGTTAAAAATAAACCTCAAGACGCTGTTTTGTACGCGCTCACATTTTAGTGCGTTCTGTTGAGTGTACGGCTCCCAAACATGGCTCGCATAAGTCAGTACAGGAAGTACAGTCATATTGTAGGCCATTTTTTTTTACCTCTGGAGTGGCATCGTGAAGTTTTCGTCGTAATGACCAAAGTGTGCACATGGCCTTATTACAGATGTTGTCAACATGTACCGACCACTTCAAACCATGTGTGAGATGAATTCCTAGATATCTAAATTCCTTAACCTCAGCTAATTCGGCTCCGTTAATGCTGTAGGGGAATATTAAAGGATCTTTTTTACGGGTCATACGCATACAAACAGTTTTTGACGCATTCAATTCCATTTGCCATTCATCGCACCAGAGACTGACTTTTGTAAATGGTTACTAAGCTCCTGTTGATCATTAGGAGTGCATATTTTAACATATATAATGGTGTCATCTGCATAATACTTGATGGATCTTTGCGGCGAAAAACCTGCTCCCATATCACGAATATAAATGGAAAAATGTAAAGGGCCTATAACAGATCCTTGCGGCACACCCGATCGAACTCGTTTATTGGTACTGTTAACAGAATTTAATGAAACAAATTGTTCCCTTTGTGACAAATATGCCTCAATCCATTTGAATAGCTGGGTATTACCTAAGAAATGAGACAGCTTCATAAGCAGCTTTCTATGGGATATTCTGTCGAATGCTTTGCGGAAATGGATAAAGATCATATCTATTTGACCCCTTCCATCAATACATTGACCTATTTCATGCGTAACTTCAATGAGAATAGTGACTGTGGAGTACCTTTGGCGAAAGCCATGCTGGTTTTTACCCAAAATATCGTTCTCTTCCACAAATTTAGTTAGGTGGGTAGTAAGGATGTGCTCTAGCGTTTTGCAACATGTACTTGTCCGAGAGATTGGTCGGTAATTAGTGACGTCATGTTTGGAACCCTGTTTGTGAATCGGTACTACCTTAGCCCGCCTCCAGTCTCTCGGAACGTCGCCAGATTCTAGAGATTTAGTATAGATATCCGAAAGGATATCTATACTAAGGATATCTTTACAGGACAGTCTCGGAAGGGAACACAGTCTCGGAAGGGAACAGCAGTTTACGATAGGTAGCGAGGCACTGGAAGTGGTAAGGGAATACATCTACTTAGGACAGGTAGTGACTGCTGATCCAGATCATGAGAGTGAAATAATCAGAAGAATAAGAATGGGCTGGGGTGCGTTTGGCAGGCATTCTGAGATCATGAACAGCAGGTTGCCATTATCCCTGAAGAGAAAAGTTTATAACAGCTGTGTCTTACCAGTACTCACGTACGGGGCAGAAACCTGGAGGCTTGCGAAAAGGCTTCTACTTAAATTGAGGACGACGCAACGAGCTATGGAAAGAAGAATGATACTGTGTAACATTAAGGGATAAGAAAAGAGCAGATTGGGTGACGGAACAAACGCGCGTTAATGACATCTTAGTTGAAATCAAGAAAAAGAAATGGGCATGGGCAGGACATGTAATGAGGAGGGAAGATAACCGATGGTCATTAAGGGTTACGGACTGGATTCCGAGGGAAGGGAAGCGTAGCAGGGGGCGACAGAAAGTTAGGTGGGCAGATGAGATTAGGAAGTTTGGAGGGTCAACATGGCCACAATTAGTACATGACCGGGGCAGTTGGAGAAGTATCAGGCTGATGATGATGATGATGATGATGATGATGATGATGATCCGAAAAGAAACATGAGCACCACTCGGCGTATCTTCTTAAAAAGCGTTGGGAATTTGATTAGGGCCAGGACATTTTTTTTCTAATCTAGTTTAAGGAGCAGGTTCAAAATGCCGTCCTGTCTAATAGTTGGCTCAGATATACAGTGCCTAATGGAATGTACTGTTAGGGGTGTGGAACCATCATCGAATGTGAAGACCGATTCAAAATATTCAATAAAGAGGCAAGCCATTTCAGAGCTCTTCGTGATAGTCTTATTTTCACTTATCAGAAATTGAATGCCGAATTTGGGCCCTGAAATGTACCTCCAAAATTTTCCCGGAGAGGATTTAATAAAATTGCTAAGTGTTTTATTCATGTAACAATGTTTCGCTTTAATAATTTCCATTTTAAGTTCCTGTGAAGCGGAATGAATACAATGACGCGTTCTTGTAGAGAATCTTCTAGACCTCATTTGTTTCAGGAGGCGCTTTTTATGAATTATTCTCCGTGTAATCCATGGGTTTCTTCTGTTAACTTTTTTGGGGTGCTCGGTACCAAATAGTGCTATTGATTTCAATACCACGCTTTTGAACTTCTCCCAAGCATCATTTACTGACGTAGTATTTAGCGAAATAAAATGGCTGAAATCATCATAACTTTCCTCTAAATGGTCCAATACTGCAACATCATCTGCTTTAGAGAAATCGGAGACTAGCAACGTTTTATTCTTTTCTGCTCGGGTATATGTGGCAGAGACGTAAGTGTTCACCATTTTGTGGTCAGAAATCCCTTCTAAGACTTCACACCAGTACTTAGATTGTGTGACAGATCTGCTTAGGAACACCAAATCAAGTAGCGATTCTCCCGATTCGTGGGTTCGTGTGGGCATAGTTACTATTTGGGTTAAGTCAAGGGAAAAAGTCAGATTCAGAAGAACACGAGACACGGCCTGATCATTTTGACCTTCCCGATAATATACCCAGTGAACATTTGGTACATTAATATCTCCGGCCATTATAATCTTATAGGTTCTGTTGCCAAACTTTTCAAGTAACAAATCATTGAGCAATAGCATGTATTCTTCGGAGGTGCCAGGGGGGCAATATACTGCAGCAATTACAAAATACATACCACTGATCTCTGTAGTACCCACAATACACTCCAGTTCTGGAGGGGATGAAATTTCAACGAAGACCATTGAATTTTTATAAACAATAGCAACACGGCCTCCTCTGGATCCTCTGTCTTTGCGACAAGCCGTATAGTTCGGAGGAAGGAAATCAGCACAATTAATTTATTTAACCAGGTTTCAGTTACAATTACGATATTCGATTCATGTTCCAAGAGGACAGCTTCCAAAAGTGCAGATTTGTTGCATATGCACGGAGCATTGACGTTTAAAACTGCTAGTCTGTCAGGGACACTCGTGATTGCTGTCAGAGCTGCTTCCCCTCTCGTACGACTTTTCTCTGCCGCCTATGTTGCTACTTTTGTCGTGACGACGCGGCTCCCGACAGGGCCTACGTGTGGAAGTATCATCATCTCAGTGATACGCCTGGCCGTCCACATAAAGCATGTCATAAACTAGGCGCACTCGCTTCCCACTCGATTTCTCATTTTTAGCGCTTTCCCATAGGCACTTTCTCCTGTGCACTACGCTCTTTGAGAAGTCGTCGCTTATTGAAACATTCATGCCTTTTAACTTGGGACAGTTGCGCATAGTTTCCTCTTTTTCTTGAGGTCATAGAGCCGGAAAATAACTGGTCGTGCTTTTAACTGCTTTATTCCAAGACGATGCATGCGCTCTATGCTCCGGGGAGAAGTACTAATCACAGAAAATATTTTGTCCTGCATCAGTTTCCATAAATCTGCCTGTGTTTCATTGTCTTCTTCAGGCAAACCGAAGATGATAAGGTTATTGCGGCGCTGGCGATTCTCCATGTCGTCAACTTTTCTAGATATCACTGTGACTGTTTCATTCAGACGAGACATCGTCCACTGTGTGTCATCAAGTTTAGAAAAAGAAGACTCAAGTTTAGTTAAGCGGTCTTCAATAACTTTCATGGCGGCACCATTTTCTTTCACTTCTTTTTGAACTACTCTCTGATCACGTTTAATGTCACTTAATGTCTCGCTCTTGTCTTTCACCGTTTGCATAATCTGTTCAAGTTTTTCATCTGTGGTCAAACCAGGCCCGGATTCAACTCGACATCACCACTTGTGATAAGCTTGAGACCTACACACCAACAATCACATAAAAGCAGCGCTAGAGTGCGGGAGCACGGCACGATAATCAGTGACAAATGATTACTTCTAAGTGAGAAAGTGTCGTGTCTCACCTGCAGACAAGCAAATACGAACACGTTGGATGTCATGCTTGCATGCGTGCCCTGCCCGCAACGGAGTCCGGGGGGGTCCGGGGGCTTGTTTAAGTAGGGATCGGTCCGTGACTTGGTCGTCGATGATTGGTGGATGCTGCCGATATACGTATCGCCGTCGCACGTGCCCAGTAGATGCGTCTGCAGTAGATCCAGATGATTTGGTAACAGCGATTGACGCTCCGGCTTGCAGTGTGTAACGATTGCACTTGAATTTGTGGCGGCGACGAGAAAAGGGGCCTGCAGACAAGCAAATACGAACACGTTGGAAGTCATGCTTGCATGCGTGCCGTGCCCGCAACTGAAACTAATTAACAAACATTCCTTAATTATCCTTTGAATTGATTACTTTACGACACATACTGTAATTCAAGTATTGTAGCCGGCGATGTTGCAAGGCGCATACACTTGGAACCAATTAAGAGAATGACGCTACCTTGGAGATATGCGGCTTGAAATTTGGTATGAAAATGCATTGTTTTTCCACTTCTTTAACAAAGCGCAATTTTATGCATTGAAGCAAAAAACTAACCACAATGCCCGTCTAAATTGTACCAGATTTTGGGAAATAATATCTCGAAACTGGTATCGCCCTAGAAATTCATTTCATGTGGATGCGTCTTGCAAGCCCACCTTGTTCACAACAAATACTTAACAATGCTTGTTTGCTATTTGAATAATTGTTTTTATTTCGCGAGCTAGTAATGTAAGCCTTTTCGAATAATCCACCTAAAGGACAAAAGTGATGCTATCGGCTGCAGGAGATTTTTAAAAATTCCATAGAACCTAAAAATTACTACCCTGTATAATAGGCAACGAATGCACTGTACGAGAAAGCTTCGTAGAGCACATAAGTGAAAATAAACAACACAAAATATTTTCTAAAATACCACGCACGCCGTACAAGGTGCTTGAGGTGAGACAAATTCTAATCAGATGGACATGACAAAAGGCAAGATTTACTTTTTTCGAAGGAAGACGTTGGCACACCTTTCTCATTCAAGTTACAACTTGTATGCTGTCATATAAAAATTTTATTTGAGGTACTTATGATGTTTAGTACCATATTTGGCACTTGGAAGAGTGGTAGTCGTCACTAGACATACAGGGTGTTCATTTTTTTAGCTGCATCAAATTTTTTAAATTACCTATGGCAGCTATCACAATTGTAACCCTTGATCTAAATTACTCGACGAGGCGGATATTGTGCCTATTGTAAACGAAAATACTTAATTGAACAGTTAACATAAGCATGCCAATTAACATCTTAATTAGTTATTTCACAGGCCATATTTCAATCTACGAATTGTAACAGGGCAGTTCACAAGGAATATCCACTTAGAAGCATTTCTCCACAGTCCATAAATTTGCACTTCAATGCAATAAAGAGTCGCATTTCTTGACGCGTAAAGGTGCATTATTGCCGTAACTTTTACAGCGCATATCTCGAAACCAGTGCCATTCTAAGCATTTGTTCCAAGTCTATGTGCCTTGAAAACTCTATGTTAATAATTGTAGATTGAAATATGTGCCCTGAATAGTTAAAAGGTGGTTATCATAAGTTTGTCAATTATGTAATTAAGCATTTAGGTATATTGTACAAATAATCGCCGCCTCATAGATTAATTCATATCAAGGGCTACGATTACGCTATTTGCCACCGTCAATTTTTTTTAATTTGTTGCAGTTAAGAAAGCACCTCATATCTTAATTTGTATGGCTTGCTATTAAGTATGTTGTTGTTAAGTAAGTATGTTGCTATTAAGTATTCAGTATGTTGAATTAACGTATGATTTATCCCAAAGCATTGATAATCAAAAACAAGTTGACTTAATAGCATTAGATTTTTCGAAGGCGTTTGATATAATAAACCATCAAAAACTAATCAGCAAACTGAAAACTTTAGGCAATGGTTCTATTGTCAATTGGATTGAAGATTACTTAACTAACCGGTTTCAGTATGTTGTTGTTAACAATGAAATATCTTCCATTGCAAAAGTTACATCGGGGGTGCGTCAAGGGTGCGTCCTTGCTCCCACTTTATTCCTTATTTTTATTAATGATTTGCCCTCTTACATCCGCGTTAAAGTGAAGCTTTTTGCCGCTGACTGCATTTGTTATAATGAAATTAACTCTATGAATGACCACGTTGATTTAAACAGCGCCCTTCATGATGTAGTGAAGTGGTGTAAAAAGTGGCAGATGGAACTGAACATCAAAAAACCTGCTTTTTTATCTGTAACCTGCGCAAAACATAGGTCGGACTTGGAATACACTATCAATAACATACCACTCACCCGAGTTCATGAGCTTAAATATCTTGGCTTGATCATTTCACATGACCTAAGATGGGAATCGCATA
Source organism: Dermacentor andersoni (assembly GCF_023375885.2). Lineage (NCBI taxonomy): Eukaryota > Metazoa > Arthropoda > Arachnida > Ixodida > Ixodidae > Dermacentor > Dermacentor andersoni. Next base: position 210,853,755 of record NC_092816.1, on the reverse strand, counting down.
TTAACAGTATCATACCATCTGCTTTAAAACGGCTGTTCTTCCCCAGAAGAAGACTTCGAGCTGCGCCACCGGAAAATAAACTGCTATCATACAACGCATTTATTCGCCCAGTTCTCGAATAGGGTAAAACAATTTCGTTTCCTTATACACAACAGCTTATTTACAAACTAGAAGGAGTGCAGCGAAAGGCAATTAGATTCATCTTTAACAAATAAAAGAATAGCGATTCACCTACCCAACTGCTAAAACAAGCCTGTATCCCTACTCTGCGAAACCGCGCAAAACTAGTAAGACTAAAATTATTGGGCCAATTAATACACAATGGATTACGAATAAATACTTCGTTGTACATATCCCTAGCTTACACCAGACTTTCCCGTCATAAGCATTCCCTAACATTTAAAGGATATGCATTGCGCACTGATGGAATAGCCTGGACCCCTGCATAACCACTAACACATCGTTTCCGAAATTTGTAATCCTTGTAGAAGAGCTGTTGCGCAATAATTATATTATGTTAGCCGGAAATAACACCACTCACGTCATTGTATAAAATGAACTCTGTATGAGCATTGTATTTGCCTATGCAATGTCACCCCTTTTTGCCTAATGAGATGTACCATTCTTGTTTTATTTCCTACCCTATGTGTATATTTGCTACTTGTCGATTGCAAATATCATTGTTGAAATCGTGTAAACCTGTTTTATCGCTATTTGTGAGTATATAATATATGCCCAACCTGTAATAATCTCACTGGGATTGACAGTGTCTGAAATAAATAAATAAATAAATAACTAAATAAATAAATAAAAATAAGTATGTGTCCACAAAGGCATACTCATTTTAGAGCCCAGCTCTTAGGCACCCGTTCCTGCGGTGAGCGTCGGCGTCGTCCTTCGGGTTCCTCGTTACCGAGCGAACAAGTTCAGCGAAAGGATGAAATAGCGAACGCGTAGCGCTGATGAAAGATGGCTATAGCAAAAAGAGCGCGAGGTCGAAAGCTGAGGAAGAGGGTATGGCGAAGGCATGAGAAAAAAAAAGCGTAGTGATGCGTACCGCACGCTTTGCGGCGATGATGGCTGCCATATGACGCCAGAGTAGCGCGCGGCGTCTGTATCGAAAGAAAGCGTGGCAGAAAGTCTGTCTGCGGCGGCTGCTGTGAATTCCACCTACGCATCAGCCATGCGCGGCCTCTCGCGATCCAATTCTGGCAGTCGCGCCACACTTCGCTCCGTTTGCAACTTGCCCCACGAGTCAAATTGTATGCGCCAGCCAATAAATCGCGAAATGAAAACAGATATACAGCTTCACGCAAATTTCGCATTAGGGAAAGTCGTAATCGTCGGTGATTTATTTATTATTTATTTATTTTTTGCTGGGTCAGTGCACTACTCTGGTGACATTGTGCAGTCACGCAAACAAACCACACTGCCTATACGGACTGAATATGCCTATGGTGTGCACATTAATGTTCAATAAATATATATTCTATCCTACTCTAAGGAATGGGAAAACCGTTCCCAAGTTCTCTGACCAGCGCTGGCGACAAGTATTTCTACCCTATTCGAAGCGCTAGAAAAATCATTCCCATGTTGTGCGATCAGCACTGACGGCAAGAATGATGCACTCTGAACCAACCATCATGGCTGGAAAACGTTGTAAACAGATATTATTCGCTGCACATGCATGCAAGTACGAAGGAGGTTGACATACAGTTAATGACGATAATGGGCGTACGGCCGCAACACCGTTAATAGCCTACGGCCCTTAAGACTGCAATATAATACACTAAAAACAAAGTTCAGTCTGCTACATTCTTCGCGTTAAGCAGATAAGCATTACAATGCAGAGGAAACAGAAAAATCTGAAGTACAATTAAACTGCCTTTACAGTTTTAACAAAACGTTTATGTCGTCTGCAAACTCGTCTGCAAACGTCTGCAGCAGGAGAGGAAGTGAGAAATAATAGCTGGTTAAGGGGTGCCTGCGGCTTTGTGACCGTTGTAACCAAGCGAGCAAACATCGACGAGAGGGTGGTCAATGGTGGGCGCCGTCACGTGATCCGCTATGTCGCGTCCTGGAGGATGGTGCTGTAAAATATTTTTACTGAGCAACAGTAAAACATTACGAGACCACACTTTCTTACTGGAAACTAAAGAACGGATTATACGGAACAGTAGCAACGTTAAGTGCGTGTGTCTGCTTAAGAGGAAACTTCATGTCGGGCTCAACTGCGATGCCTCGTATTCAAATATATGTAAAACGCAGAAACGGCTTTTGCAGATTACTGGGTCGGTCTTATTGAATTGTGTCGCGTTTGAGAGAAAAGAATAAATTCTAGTCACTGCTGGACGCGGAATGTTGACTTAAGGCCTGCATATATATATATATATATATATATATATGTATCTTGCCACATTGTGCTACATTGTTTACAAGGGTTTTGCATACATACTACTAATACTTTAGTGGTCGCCTTGCTAGCCATATATATTAGATCAATTTTGTCCGCTTCAGATGTAGTATTAGATGCAGTTTACAGAATGGGGATATCAGTTTTAGTTGCTGAGTTACAGAGTTGTGAAATTACTAGTTTTGTTTTCTGAAAACTTGCGATATTCACCAATTTTTATGCGAAAAATTCATCACCTCAATCGCAAATTTGCACCAACAGTTGCTAGATTGCAACGTTTTCTTTTAAATGCAAACCTCATCAAATTTGTTGCATTGGTTGCCGAGAAAAACGATTTATCACTTTTATCGAAGAAAGTTTCGATAAGTAATTCAGTTGGGCAGCTGCCGGCTGCCACAGGCGCTGAACAAATGCGACGGTTTCCGATCATCTCAACGACGTCACAAATGTGCGCGAGGCCAACGTAGCGTCAGTTGGTCTGCGGTGGTGGTGGTCTATATAATTAAAGGTGATCATTGATTAGGTTGCCATGGCAAACCTCTGAGCAATTGCCAAGTTTTCCTCTTTCCCACAGCCACACTGTACACCGCACATAGATACAAAATTGATAGATAGAATTTATGGACAGGAAAAGCAGAAAGGTTTACCTGAGCTAGTGCGCTCTCGAATGCTTCTCTGCACTGAGGAAGAGGGAACGGGAGTGAAAGTACTGGAATTGCTGATGATGAGAAGAGCAGTGGTTATGTATACTAGACTGTCGCCCTACTAAACCACTCATCTAGGGGCGCTATAGAGTAAGACTATTCCAAACTTTTCTATTCAAATTCTGCTATCAGCCCTCCACGATTGGTCAATAACTTTTTTCGACGACGCACACTTCACCTGTCTGTCACGCGACTTCACGAAAACCGCGATACCTCCCCATCTTATATGATGTGTATACACTAATTATGCATGATTTGACAGAAAAAAGAAAAACAGTTATTTCTGATTCAACCCCTTTTTGCCATTAGCCGTCGGCTATTGGTAAAAATTTTCGGGCTGCACCCACTTCACCGGCCTGTCACGTGACGTCACAAAACCGCACAAACTCACCGCGTCAAAGTGATGTGTACGCGATAAAGATGCATTAATATGCCGAACAAAAGTGAAATTTCTTCGGAAGAGCCGCAGGCTGCCCCGTTCCGAAAGGAATAAAAGATGGCTGCCACCGATCTGGCTACTCGCACCTGCCGGAGAGCTTGGGTGTATTTGCGTATAATAAATATTCTTGCGTGGCCGTGTAACGTTGTCGAGCCCTTTCGGCACGTTTACCACCTCATTCTGCCAACTCTTCTTTGCTGAGGGTCAGTTTTAGCGTCATTCTTAAGCTTCCGTTGCATGCCGCCGTGATTTTCGACCAGCCACCACAAGCTAAGTAAGGGAAAGCCGACCAATCGCACAGGCCGGCACCACCCTCATCATCCGGTTATCGATTTTCAGTTCACTGGCTCTGCCCCAGTGAATCCCTCTCCACTTGAGCGTTCTCCTCGCCTCTTGTCAGCCAATTAGATACGACGAGCCGCTCCGTTTAGGCAACGTTATTCGTTTTTCAAGCAAACAAAAGTGACCTCCTATGAGCGAGGATAGCGTTTGATTGGTCTGTTCAGACAACCCTGCGGGTGACCACCCGGTGCTTGCGTCGGCGGTTGCGCAAATTTGACGTCAGGAGATTGGAATAGAAACATATTGGAATAGTTTTACGTTATAGGGCCCTAGGTTGGTGCCCTGCAGAAACTTCAACAGAGATTTATTGGCACGCAGTGAAGTTACAGTGTCAGGCCATGCACATAGGAGAGCATCCTGCGATAGTGGTTGCCAGCAGAGGGCTGTTGACAGGGCTGGCCCTTGCAGAATACCGGATTTTGGGCTCAGACCTTGCAGGCGGCGGCTTGCAAAATCTGCGGTAAATGGGCAGAGACAAACTGCAGATTTTGCCACAGAAGCTAGCGTAGAAGCATAAAACACGGAATTTCCTACCAACTTTTGCCCTAGCATCCACCAACGTCTAACAACCTTGGTTAAAAGTCAAAAAAAGATTAAGCAATAAGTTGGTAGCCTGTATGGTAGCATATACTTGCGGGCTCTCTATCTGGCGATGCTTCAGACCGATTTCCTACCAGCTTGGGTCATTACCTGGTTCATGGTATAGTGGTCTAGTCTAGATCATGGCATTTCTGTGATCGAAGAAAGCGATTCGAAATCCATCCAACTTCTGTCACAATTATGTAACATTGCATATATGCGTCTCAGAGTTAACAAGTTTCAGGCCAACCAACCTCAGCTTTTGGCCGTGGGTAGACAATCGTCTATTGGGCAGCTCATTGGTCTGCCGTGCTCATGTAACATACTTCGAAACCAGCCGTCGCAACACCACTGTTGACTGGGGCTGTGCAACTTGCTCTGTGGCTCTCTTCAATGAACCTGACGCCAAATTTGGCCACCACGTGCAGGCCAATGGTTATGTGCCGTTCTTCAATGAACCGTCTTGACGCCAACTTTCGTACTGGGCATATGTCACACGGGCATACGAAGTACTGAAATGACCCTCTTTGATGCCAACTTCGGTCACTGGGTGCCCACCACTGGGAATATGCTGCTCTCCCATAAACCTATTCAACCGCAACATCCACAATTTCATATATTTATTTTATGCATTAACCTCAAAAGTTCCAAAACTTCAATTATGGGGTTTTACGTGTCGAACCCACTTTCTGATTATGAGGCACGCCGTAGTGGAGGACTCCAGAAATTTCGACCACCTGGGGTTCTTTAACGTGCACCTAAATCTAAGTACACGGGTGTTTTCGCATTTCGCCCCCATCGAAATGCGTCGCCTTGGCCGGGATTCGATACCGCGCCCTCGTGCTCAGCAGCCCAACACCATAGCCACTGAGCAAACGCAGCGGGTTTCCAAAACTTGGATGATTTCCTGTGGACGGTGAACAAGAAAACAAGGCGAGTTGGTGGTACATAAAAAAAGATTCTCAATTTGGACAAAGGCACACAAAAGTAGAAGTACAAACTATGGAATTAACCTATTAGAGGAACATTCATTGAACGAACACATCTGTTGAGAATGCGTATGACTAAAGAAAATGACAACAGAAAACAAACGTTATATAATGAACTATCGACAGCTATAAGAGCAACCTGAGTGGAATGGATCTTATATAGTACGCAATTTAAAAAAGATTAAATAGCGACAAGTATAATATTATAGTCTACTTATGAAAACTATTCGGCCACGCGTGTTGATGATGTTCTGTAGACCGCGTCAGACAACGTTTAGTTTATTTGCCTAATGCTTGCCTTTGACCACCGAAGGGAGGGTAATGTATCATTAAGCCGCTCGAAACGAGATATTGTCAGTGTAGTGCTTAGGACTCTTCGGGACTTTTGCTTGTGTGCGGCGATGCCGAAAAAAGACTCGTTTGGGAATCTTCTTCGATTGTGAAGATAGAAAGAAAAATTAAAGAACGTTAAAAGAATATAAAGAAAGTAATAAGCTGCGTAACGGCAGTCAGTACGTCCACAAATGAGCACACGAAAATAAACGCGTTTAAGAAGTCCCGTGCTGAGAAGCTGATAGTTCTGTCGTCATGGCTCCGTAGAGTCCCCATGGTTGAGTTGGCTGTGACGACCACACGTTAAAGCATGGTTCAACGGGCGTATGGCATACTCAGTAGCAGTAATGACAGCCTGCAGACGCAATGTACAGCATGGCAACGGTGCCCGGCTCGTATGCCGCTAGCAGCCTACGTGCACCGGTCACACGCGAGGACTGCGTCTAGCGCAGCCACTGCTGTGCTAGACTGTAACGCTGCTCGGCACAGCTCAGGTGCGGCAGCTCACAGACCAGTGGCCCTCTGGTCAGCCAGCGTCTCGAACACTGACAGCTGGAGCCCTGGCATGTAGAACATCCTCGTCCGCGCTCGGCTGCGCCGTCATCCACAACGCACGTATCGCCCAGAAGGACCTGGTGCAACACAGGAGCTCGCAAGTGGTGTCCGCCTGGTTGAAACAATGCGACGTCATGCCTCGTGCCGCCGCTCTCGTGCACCCGTTGAATTGTTCTTTTCTTGTGGAGCTTAGGTGTCCGCTCCTATCTTCTCGCGGTACTTACACATTTCATTTAATTTTATTTCCTTAGAGACCCCATGGAAGGGGCATTACATAAGCGGTGGGAACACACATGAAAAATTGAAAGCCATAGTTTTATTACAGTGCAAAGTAATTTGTTACGGTATTCAAAAATGTGGAAGGACAGGTTATGACTGTGATTTTGTTACAAAGGCAGTTCCAGTCTGTTGCTGCACAAAAAAAGATTCAAGACGATAAAGTGACGGTGCGCGTACGCGGGCGCGCGACTTTTTGCGGGTGACCTTTTCGAATGGAGATGCGTGCCGGTCATATTACATTTTATTGCCAATTTGGAAAGAAGGATCACTTAAACACCTCTTCAATGCCCGTGCATGGACAGATTTCACAGTTCGTAACGCGATAAGTGTTGAGATGTAAGGGTTTTGCAACACGCACTAAACAAGAATTTGAATGGTTGACAAATGTAGTAATGGAGTAGGCACACTTCACGCTGTAAGTCTAGACGTCCTTGGTCTACACTCAGCTCATGAAGCCAACGCCTACAAGTCCATTTCCCTTTACACAATCCGCTGCGCTACATTAACGTCAATCTCCAGCGGAGTATCCTGGTATTCGTGTGCTTGGCCGAGTAATTGTAGGCGAGTGGTTGGTGATCATTCGAATGATTACAAAGACCGCGCCGAATAAAACAACACACGAAGAAGGGGGACACGAGACAGCACATTGCGCCTACGTGCTGTCTCGTGTCCCCCTTCTTCGTGTGTTGTTTTATTCGGCGCCGTCTTTGTAATCATGCTTACCTAACTAGCCCACCAACACATGCTCAGTGATTTACTTCATAATAGTATCCCGAGCGTGCAAATGCAATTTCCGAATAATGAAACTGAATAAATGTTTTTGTAAACTGAGGCTGCCGAATAGGAAAGCGATTGTTCTTGGGTCATACTATAGGCCTCCTGGCCCTTCTGTAAAACCACTTGTCTATTTATCCAATTTTCTTGAAACTATTAACAATGAATGCCTTGTACTAGGGGGGACTTTAACCTTCCGGATATTGACTGGTCAGCTGGGGAACCTAGGGATACTGCTCGAGGGAGCCTATACTCAACTTTCTTTGATATTTTAGATCAGAAAACTTTCTATCAGTATGTGCACGAGCTATCGCGCACTGACGGAACAAGTCACGTACTCGACCTTTTGCTCTGTAACGTACCTGATGTTGTATACAATGTACGGGTGTTGCCAGATTTGACCGATCACAAGGTTGTTCTAGCAGATAGATTTATCAGCCCTGTATGTGAAGGTTGCAAAAACACCTAGTCGAAAGATTTATGCCTACAGTAGGGTCAACTACGAGGCGATCAGCGCTGCTTTCGAGTCGTTCTTTTCAACTTTTGATGCACTCGAAGATAATCTAGATATCGAACAACAGTGGAATACTTTAAAACTGAAAATGTTTGAACTACGTGAAGCCTTAGTCCCATCACGAATTATATCATGTAGACGAGCTCGAGACAAACCCTGGTTTAACACACAGTTACGGGCCCTTGTTCGACGACAGCGACGAAATTATCAAAGATACAAGGCGTCTAATTCACAGAGCATTTGGCCTTGCTAAAAGCAATAAAAATTGAATTTAGACAAAAGTCTGACATCGCTAATCCCTTGTCATCTGACATCGTAATCCCTAGGCTAAATACTTGTCAGTGATATCAACAAATTTTGGAGGTATGTGAAGCGTAATGGCAAGGACAACAGATCGATACCTGCTTTGAAAAACGAGGGAACAATGATTCATGATAGTGAGTGTAAGGTTCCAATTTTTAGCAGTTACTTTTCATCTGTGTTTTTGCCGTCTAGAGGTGCTATGCAGGATGTGCCGAGTTTGGCGAAACTCGGGATCTTCGCGAGCTCTGGCGACACCCCAAGATGAAAGCACAAATGGTACCGAGACACAGCTTATTTTTCGACAAGCCTCCAGTTTCATTGGTTTATCTATATTCACTCTTGGTAGCTATCATTCCTTGGGCGTTGCCTTCTGGGCGGTCGACAAACTGGGGCTCACGTGATCATACCATCGGTGCATGGTCGTGCCTTCTTTCACTTGTTTGTCGTTCCACCGAGTGCATTGCAAGCCCATGCAGCTTATAACACAAATGCATTTAGTACAATAATATTACTTACTTTAACGTGGTTTAGAAGCATTTTAAAGCTTACAAGATGTACACTGAATGTGTCTTAGAATAATTTGTAATTTAGTAGGCTTTACATTATACCACGAGGGAACGCTGTGGTGGCGTAATCACATCCATTCACCGGGCGAGCATAGCGGCTAAACATCGAAGAGGCCCAGTGTAAACAAACTCGTACAACGAGCTTTCAGTGCCCGACGTAGTGATCAGGCTCGACGATGACCACTATTTCTTGGATAGTTCTGTTCCTCCGTGAGCAATCTTTGCGTGCACCCCGTAAGACTGCCAGTAGCTCCAGCCGTTTTACAGATCGCAACGCGCATCTACTGTTTATGGCGCAATGCTGAAGAAACAACTTGTCCGGTGCTGCTTCTGCGAGTGCGCCGAGTTCCTCCACTCTGCGTAACTGCGAGCGTCACGAATATTATATAGTGTGTGTAAAAGGAAGACAGGCTATACAGCTATGATGCGACAAGGAGGTAGTGCCGACGATGAATCTCGCTGCCAACACAGTGAATGAGACATCGACAAACTGCAGATAAGTATATTTCTAATGTTTCATATTTAGCATAATAACAGTGCACGGATTAAGTCACTTTCGTAGTAACGAACTGAATGTCTAGCAGCTTAAAAAATGCATTGAAAACCAATGAGTGTTCGTGCTTTCACATGCACGTAGGCTTGTGAAAATATAGAAAAGATAAAGGTAATCTTCACTAACTTGGTGACATAACAGAAATTCATGAGTGACATCAAGCCCGGAGAATCTATGGAAGAGTATCTTTATCCAGGTGAAATATCAATAGCAGGTACTGATATAAAGCAGGAAACTTATACAAAAATTTCATGGGTTGAACAGCACATGGAAGGCATTACCGAATCGTGATCGCCACGTTACCGACATCCTTGAAAAAAGTTCAGAAGCATTGCATTCTACTGGTTATGCAATATTGGGCATAAACCTGGAGGTTAACAAGGAAACTTGAGAAGTCGAGGACTGTGCAGAAAGCGAAGTAATAAAAATCATTGGAGATAGCATTAAGGCAGGAAGGCAGTGGCGTAGTAAACTGTGGCAACTGATATGCTAGTTGGGATTAAGAAAAACATGGAATCGGAAGTCAGGCAGCACGTCTTCAATCACTTGTTGCCAATTCATAACAGGTGATTACATAAGCGTGACAGAATGGATGTCAAGGAGAGTGAACTGCCGCCGAGGATGGTAGAACATTGCGCAATGGGACAAAAATATAATGTTTCTAGGCATAGGATGCAATCAGCTCGTATAAGACGGGATTGTAGGGAGAGGCATTTGTTTTGCAGTGAACAAAAATAGGTTTGTGGTGCTGACAGTAGAGACTCGTGAAGGTGCGGGGACACCTCAGCTGCTGGCACACTAATCAACATGACAATTGGCTTTGAAAAGACAACCCCAGTTATGAAAAATAAAGCAACGTTGCCCCGACACATTGTTTTATTATGCATACTACACTAAAGGCTTCCACAGTTAAGGGCACTTAGTACCAATAGTGCAAGAAGCATTTTTCTTTGTAAATAATGGTTTATATGCTGCTGGAGGCACTCAACCGACTGGTGGCAGTAAGCGAGCGCCAGGGACGTGCTCTTGAGAGTGTGGCGGAGGTCCAGAGGGCTGCTCTGCAACAGTAGTATCGGTGCCTTCACTGCTCTCCAGTCAAGCCCCCAGAAGACACCTTATAAAGGAGCTTTCAGTGTATTACTTTGTTCATTATTCAAGAACATGGATAAAATTATTGCAGTAAACATTGTGCTGTGCATATTAGGACACTTGTAGCATGCACTTGGTGTCTCTTCAAAATAGACAAAAACGTAAGACAATCCGTGCCACTCTTCCACCATGTAAATGAAAAATACACTAATGCAGCATACACGTCATTGTACTGTTTGTTCTTTCTATGTGCAAGAATACAGTGCGTGTTGATTAGCAACAAGATGAACGGTGTCTGTTCACAATTAAAAGGCAGGAAACAGCAGGAGCTTAATAATGCTATCACCTATAGACTGTGCATATGACTGCAACACTCCCCAATTCAAACATGCCATTACAGGCATGTTCAATACCACATATTCTTTAACAATGTCATGTATTTGCATGTACATTTTTGTATGACGGTTATTTCAATCAGTGCTTGTATTACATGAGCAGGTGGATTTGAAAGCAAAGCTTTGTTTGCAAACCTTCAGACTTCCATAATTCTATGGCAAGGCACTAGCATGTTGCTGAATAGTTCACACATTCTCGGTCCTGCTCCAAAGAAGCCCAATGCTCTATTTGAAGTTGGATCGCACAACAATTCGACGGCACACAAAGAAGAGTAACACACACAGCAGAGCATTCTGCTGTGTGTATTTCTCTTCGTTGTGTCCCATGGAATTGTTGTGCAATTCAACTTCAAGCTTCTATACCAATACACCCAGTGTTCAACCTCACCAATGCTTTAGTTATTAGGCCACAATGGCGCACATCTTTGAAATGTCCCAACACAAATTAACTCTAAAAAAATCACGTGTTAAATTTTGCAGCACAGCTGTATGCACAGGCCATATTCGTTACCACTAAACTAACAGGAACCAAAGGGGCAAGCATTAAGCAACCTCACTGCTGCCGTTGCCATCATCATCATGACATCAGTGGAAAGACAGTGCGTTTCAGTAAAATGAGTTCCGGAGGGAAAGGTGTGACAGCGAGGCTTACAATAAAGACAGCGGTTACAAGACATGTTCAATGCCAAAATATGCTGCATGTCACTCATCCTACTTTGGCATTGCAGAAAGCTTGTACTCGTTTAAGCATATCACGTTTCGTGTAATCACTGCTCTAAAGCTGTACAAAAGGTCTATTTGCTCTGCAATTTTTATTTTTATGATGGCGGGTTAAAGACCCACTTTTCATTGGGATCTGCACCACATTTCTCCCTATATGTAGTTTTGCCTTGGAGGTTCATGACATCTGCACGCACACCGAGTTCTTCAGAGCATTGGATCTGCATTGTTCTATTGCTTAAGATTTAGAGCCCCATTATGAGACGAAAATATAGGATTTATCCATCCAAAATAACGCTGCCTCCCCAAAAAAAGATACACTGAACATGTGGCACATGCATCAACACTGAACAGAGCAAACACTCTGAAGTATTTTCTTCATGCAAGCCAGCACACTAAGATTCTCAATGCCTTTTCATTTTGCCATAAATGCATAGGCACAACCGGCTTGGCGCAACATCCACATCTTGCGCTGCAACAAATTGTGCAACACCTCGGTGTTTCATAGTGCGACCGATAGATGACGCATGACCAAAATTCAGCATTATGCATACTAAGTAAATTTACCAATGAAGAACCCCAAGTTCTTTATTAGATTAGCATTCATAGGTTACTTCACACGATTTGGGATATCCATTTATCTATTTATGCTTAATTAACCTCTCTCCCAAGAAAGTGAGCCATTTGAAAGGCACCCTGACAGACACGTAGAACAATCGGCAAAAAGTCAGCAACCAGCGAAAAAGTCAGTATCATAGGCAGCCGCATGTGCGATGTCGGTAACACAAAATATAAGTCGGCTACACAGAAGTGACAAATTTATACAATTGTGTCTAGACATGGCTTCAATTCTAATCACAGTAACGCTGACATTGAAGGCGCCTTAATTCCTACGTACGGTCTGCCGACGCACCCGACTACGTTCGTAATGTTCCCGCGAAGTAGGAAGCATTGTTTTGTGTATGCCCGCTCAGCCGCAGTATTCGGAAAAGCTAGCCACCGCTTACTCACTGCCGCATCGGTAAGCGCGCCAGACACATCTCTGACACAGCGGCTAACAGTAGTTTGATAACGTCCAATGTAACGCTCGGCGCCGACGCTTCCCTGAAAACTCCCAGTCCCGTAGAAATGGAGGGCGCAGAGGACTTGCCCTACGACGGTGAGTGAATGAAGCTCGCCACGCTGCGTCCGCAGATGAGAGTCTTCGCCTAGCTCGTCACACAGCGAGCGCACTGATGTCTTCGACAGGCGAAAATGACGCTGAAACTCCATGTCGGTCATGTAGGTGAACGAGTCCAGACCGTCATACTGACGCTTGCTGCCGCTGGATGCAATGACACAGGCTGCTGCTGCCGCCGCCATGTTCCCGAGTTGAACTCGGAGGGGGTTTCGCGATGTACGAGTTTAACACGAGTTCTGTTCTTTCTATTTGCCAGAGATTACTAGTATTACGGCAAAAGCTTCTCTTGTTGACAGAGTATGTACAGAAATGTCCTGTAGGGCTCCCGCGTGGGGTTTTTACTGAGAACCGACAGCCAGATTTATGAGAAGCGTGTGGCGTTGTTGTTTATGCTACGCAAGCGAGGCGCTTCCGACAGATAGCGACTGCGTAAGTCCTCGCCCACAATAGTAAAACGGGTAAACAGACCATTCCGTAGGCGGTGTCGTGCCCCAGAGGGGAGGGACTTGGCGGCTGCTTATATTCCGCGCCTTGACCGGTGATGATAGCTGACCGAAATCGATCTTGCCAGGCGAAGTGCCTAACCGTCGGCAGTGTTGGTGCTTGCGCCCAATACTGGGGTTGTTCCACATCCTGCGCTACACTGGCTCGCCGGGAGTTCACAACAGCTGTGGCTGCAGACACGCCAAGAAGGTCGGCTGGAATAGTAACGCCTGGTAAATTGACCTCTCCTGGGGCCGTATTCTGTAGCGGTTGGCTTTGGAACCGGTTCGGTCTGGCTGTTACCATTGGTCGGCGCTTCGTTATCCTCATCCCTGGTGGGCGGGACGACAAATTTTGTTGACCTCACACAGGTTGCCAATCATCTGGAAAGGAACCGGTTCCCTGCTACGAGAGGAACCGCGGAGAAGTGGTTCGCTCGAGGGTCGCGCGCGGTGGCGAGCATGATGTCAAGGGTTGCTAGGGCAACCGTGGCTGCCGGCTAGTCTCGCGCCAGCTGACGAGCCGGCACCTAGACGAGACGAGACAGAGACGGCAATGGCGGCTCGTTTGGTTGTGCTGCTGGGGACCGCTGAAAGACAACGACGCGACGAGAGGCAACGACGCGACGCGTTTGGCATGGCCGAAGAAGAGTTCCGAAGGCATTTTAGGCTCTCCAAAGACATAGTGCGACGTCTTTGCGATGAGCTGGAAGAACATCTCGGACCTCAACGATTTCGTGGTGTCGACACTACGATAAAGTTCTGTGCGCGCTGCGGGTTTTTGCCACCGGGAGATTTCAACAGTGCGTCGCGAATGAAGAAGCGATTGCACTGTCGCAGCCTTCGGTCAGCCGGATCCGTAATGGCCTTGGCGATGGCTGTAATACAGCCATCGCCAAGGGCATTACGGTTGTGGGCAAAGAAAAAAAAGATGCGTTAGATTCCCATCCACGGCGCAACAGAAAGCCGCCGTCAGCTGCTGGCCCAACACACGACGCCTTTGCTAGGTAGGGGTGCTCTTCGTCAAATGAAACGAGTATTTCGCGCTGCCTCGCTGATACATGAAGACCCAGCCGCCTGTCCTTGTGCGACGACATCGTTTCGGTTTCGGCGCGCGAACAAGTCCAAAACGTAAACAAAGGAAGGCAAGTTACTTGCATAACGTATGGCACACCACCTAGCGACTAAATAAGAAAACAACACAAATAAAATTACAACTCCCAGTAGCCGTCTGCGCCGCAAGCTCACATTTATTACTGAAAATTACATTTGCAAGTGTTCTATACAAACCGATGTGATACCGATGTGATATACTTCAATGATGAGCCTGGTCACCTCGTCAAGGATTTGTTCTAGGATCACTGTATCTTTAAATAGGGGCCGTCGCTTCGACCCGTAAAAATGCGCTGACCAGCCGACCAGTCGACGCTCGTGCGATCCTGTCAGAGAATCGGTCGCCTTGCATTGCAGATGCAAGGTCCCTTAGTTGAATACTTTTGACTCTACATGACCCCATCACCCGCAGAAAGCCATTGTTTGCCACTAAAGCTGTCCCCTAATTCCGGTATAAACCTTTGTGCATTATAATATGCATAACAATGGATGTAGTTCAGCTCCTTGAGTAACACTTAATGTTATATCAATTAGCGCATAGCGATGCTGAATACAGGTGTGCTTTCGTACAGGTCAGTTCGTTGGGCGCCATTTAAGAAAATCCAGTAGCCCTGAAATTACCGTCGCAGGTATGGCAAGGTTTCAAAGTTTGTGAAGCAGTAGCTTAGGTTTCGTGCGATGCAAAGCAAAGTACGATGCAAGTAGCTTAGGTGTCGTGCGATGCTTAGCAAAGTATGGAAAAACTGCGCTCATTTGTAGATGAATTTGTGTGTAGTGGAAGAGGTCATGTGCGTATTCGGCGAGCTATTTGCATGATAAAAGCTTCCGAAATCCATATTTAAGGGGCAGAGGGGAAAAAATGGTTTAATGTAGGGAAATAAGTTAGACGTTATGATGTTTTCCAGTTCCTTTGATGGATTTCTCATCAGAGAAATCGAGCGGTAGGTAGCAACCACAGCACAGATTCCTGCTGGGAAGATGTGAATAATTACTTCTTGTTTTTAATCAAAACATCAGCTGAGTTTTATGACTGCCTTAATTAGTAGCAATAAACTGGCAGTAAGCACCGGTTTTGTCGTTGTTTCCGTGTGCGCGTCCGCGATTCCTTCTTGCTGCTTCGACTTCTATTTATAAACATAAGATCTGAGTGGATATACAGAACAGTATTCTTAGGGAGCTTGCATTTTATGACATCGCAACTTGTAGAGACGATAATTTCACTGTGCATCACTTATGAACCTCGAAAATCTATTAAACATTCCTCGTTAGTGAAGACGTCAGACATTATTTGCAGTAAGAAGTTTATGGACAAGCTTGTTGCAGTAGAAAAGAGTCGTCAACAGTAACTGTTGAGAGCTGTCGGAAAATGTTTTCTTTCAATTGAGCCAACATCTACTTCAGCACGTTCGGTGGCGTTATTTCGAGACTTATTAAAGAGCATATGCGAAAATGTTAGATTGGGGTAAAAAATAATATCAGACGAGGAAAACTAATCTTCGGCATCTCTTAATTTTTCACGGTAAGCCACAGAATTCGAATGGTATTTTCCCATCTGTGCGGCTTGGTAATGCGTGATTTTATTCTGAAGATGCATTTTTTTCTTGTTCACAACATATTTGAGTGATGTGGCACAGGACAGTAGTTAAAAGCGCCTATAATGATTTTATTGGGATTTAGTTGTGTTTTAGGTTCAGTAATAAATTCTTTTATAATTGTCAGGTAATATCAGCGGGGTCTGACGGATGGTACTACCAATTGTTTTCGAGGGAAACCGCTAGCTCATTGTTAGCGAAGTTATCATTTATTTGCCCTTCTGTGGTTAACGACAACTTTGCGTGGGCGAAAGCTTTTACGCCGAGTGAGCTGCAGACATGCCAAAGGTCATGGTCGCTGAAACCCGGTATCAAGTGAAATCTTGTAATGTCTTCAACGCTGAATGTTAATGAAAGCTCGACGATATGTTTGCCACTTGTCGGCCAGGTTTTAATTTATTTGAGGTAAAGGTCCTTTACTAGGTCTAGGAATCCTTTATCCTCATTGGATGGCTCGCTGTTGTGTACTGAAATAAATAACCAGTTTATGAGTGAGTAGCTGAAATCTCCAAAAAGGTAAACTGGTGCATTGCGAAGCTATATGTGATGTTACTTAGGCTGCCGAAAAGGATTTCAAAAAAAAATAATTGCTGTCAATGAGGCCGGGAAGAAATGGTAAAAACTAGTTTTATTGAAGTGGTATGTATACAAAGCCATGAAAGCTCTCGGTTATCGTTCTAACAAAAAAAAAATGAAGATGAGCAGAAATCAGTGATGGCAGTGAACTTCCCTCCTCATTTCGTACTGTTCCTCTATGACAATGTAGTGTGAAGTCCTGATCGGAGGATAAAGCCTCACTATCAGCATTTTCAAGGCATTCTGTTTTTGTCATTTTGTGGAGCTCTTTTGGATATTCAGCAATGTAAACCACGTTTCGTTTGTTAGGTTCGCCCATTAGATCGCTTTCAATGTTGTACGATATATTCACGAAGGTAACTTCTAAATGAGTTTCCGAATCGCCTGATAGGTCAACTGATATAAAGGCTAGCGACAAAAGGACATATTCAACAAGGAATCATGAAGACGTTATAAATCAAGTAAATGCTCAACCTGTGGAGTGTCTCCAAAGCCTTATGCGGCTTTTATATATTCCATGACTGCCACATGACATGCGGCTTGAGATTACAGGACTTTCTGCACTCAAGGGCAATTTTGTACATCACCCCCTTTGCGCTTTTCTCGGTTCCCGGACTCGTCGGTGGCATTAGTCAACGAAACCCTTCACGGAAGATAAAAGGTACCAGGGGCGCTATAATGTAAAGCTATTCCAAACTTTTCATTCCGATTCTGCAATCAGCCCTTCGCGATTTGTCAAAAACTGTTTTGGGCCACCCCCCATTTCACTTGTCAGTGAGGTGACGTCATGCAAACGGTGATAGCTCCTCATGTGTATACTCTGGTTATGCATGATTGGACTGAGGAAAAGCAAAATAGTTATTTCTGATTGGAAGCGTTTTGGCCATAAGCCCTGAGCGATTGGTCAAAAGTTTGCGGGCTGCACCCACTTCACCTGCCTGTCACGCAACCTCACAAAACCGCGAAGACTCATCGCGTCAAAGGCGCGTGTACGCGTTAAAGATGCATTAAAACGCCAAAAAAAACTGAATTTCTCGGAATATCCGCAGGCTGCCCCGTTCCAAAAGGAAGAAAAGATGGCTGCCGGCGATCGCTCAGGCACTGGCTACTCGCAAGAGAGCATGGGTTTATTTGCGTACAATAAAACTTTTTGCACGGCCGTGTAATGGTTTCCAGCACTTTCGGCACGTTTACGACCACGCTCAGCCATTTTTGTTTGCTGAGGATCTTTTTAGCGGCATTCTTAACCTTCCATTGATACCGCCGCAATTTTCGACCAGCCATCGCAAGCTAAGTAAGGGTAAACGGACAAATCGCAGACGCCAACACCCTCTTCATCCGGTTATCGATTTTAGGTGCACTGGCTCGGACCCCTTGAATCCCTCTCCACTCGAGCGTGCTCCTGGCCTCTAATCAGCCAATTAGATAAGACAAGCCGCTCAGTGTAGGGAATGTTATCCGATCTTAAAGCAAGCAAAAGTGTCCTATAAACGATGAGAGCGTTTGATTGGTCTGCTTAGACGACACTGAGGATGACCACCTGATGCTTGCGTCAGTGGTTAAGCAAATTTGACGTCAGGGGACTGGAATAAAAACATATCGGACTAGTTTTACGTTATAGGGCACCAAGTGTACGAAATTCCCCTTGAGTGCGGCAATCCTACATCTGACAGACTGGACGCTCCATAAATGAACGAACCAGGGAATATGAACTAAATCAAATGAAAGATGGCGAGGCACATTTGACAGCGCACTGCAAGGCCCGAATGTGCAAACCACGTTTTCATGAGAATAAGATTCTTGGTAGAAGCAGAAATCAAACAGCACGTGACCTAATGGAAGCTTATTATATAAAAAAGAAAGGTTCAAGATTCATTAGTGATACATCTGTCTTGCTCTACAAATCGAAAACGAGATTCTCCAACCGCTGGATCATATAGGTTCGTGAACAATCTGCGCACAAACTAAATCAATTGGAAGTGCCGCCTGTCTTGGCTTCTATGTGCCTTCCTTTTTTGTGTGTATTTTAACTTGAGGCAAAAAAGAAATACGTATTTTCTTATGGAAAGCAAACAGTTTTTCTTTCTCTCAGCTCCATGTCAGGAAAACTACTTACCAGTTTCTAGAAAATTCCCCCCGAAACTTTTTTTCTTTTTGTAGAGCTCTAAAGACATTTTTTTTCATCAAATACTTACAATGATGGTTTTTAGTTCTGTTAAATAGTTCACTTCTAAGAATGATCATCACAGTGAAGTAGGTATTGTAGCATTTACGTTCTACTTTTGCCTTTTTGTGTTCTTGATTATTTCGTTTGTCCTAGTGTTTAGGCAAGCTATAACGTTTTTAATGCTGCATTCTCATAAGCGGTTAACGTTTCATTTTCCTTTGCACTTATCCGGTAAATATGAGTTGCATGTCAGCATTTGATATTAGGAGGTCTCCTGGTGGTATTTTTCTCGAGGCCTCCTTCTGTCAAACTGCAGATCATTTATATTGTGCTGTATTTACTACCTCTACACAATAATTGAAATACTGCAATCAATGCTGCAACAGTGCCTGAGGCAAGCAAAATGTCCTTTTTTCCCCTAAAAATGATTAATTTGACTAATTGGGATAAAATATGTCAAGAAGGAATCAAGTAAGATTATTTCAGGAAAAATATCAGGTCCACAAAGGACACATGAACGTTAGTCACCGGGCTAGCCCAGGCGCTCTTTAAGCTTGTTTGATTGTTCGCCTTTTCTTGAACTCAGTTTATTCAACTCGCAAATATTTCACACAGCACTCGAGCAACTGAATAAGGAGTAATTTTAGTTTTGAGTGAACAGAGGGAGTACTCGACAAAAGGGAGCGCAACAAAATATGAATAGATAAAAAAGAATTAGGGCAGAACTTATCTCACGATAACCGAAAGAAGGTAAAGGGATTAGCGTTTGAGCAATGTAGTGACATATCGTATCTCTGAAGCCACCTTTATTTCACATCTATAGTGGTCATTCTGATACTTGCGTCAATATACTTTTTTTAGTTTTATCTTCATACTGTCAATTTAGGAAATGTACTCCGCTATCGTCGTGCTTTGCAATGACACTCGCATGCCAAAGTCGTGCAAGAGCATGTCGGCATGACGACGACTGTGAGTGTGCCATTGTAGAGTGGCACATTGCCTGGCGCACATGCCTAGTGACCGAAGTGGGCGTCACGAACGTTCACTTAAGATTGGTGCACAAGTACTGGCATACACGCAATGCTCCGAATCGGCGTCAGAGGGCGCCTTCTAACAGTGGTGCCTAATCCATCCCGCATCTAAAATAACCCATGGTGGCGCTAAAGAGGTTTGTTGAAGAGCGACGAGCATGTACGCATTGCCGCATACGCATTGACCAAAGTCGGTCCGATGGTTGTGCTCGATCCCTCTTACCTCATGTAGCAGCCTCATGCTCTACAACTTTCCACCACGATCTATCCAGTGACGTAGTTATGTTTGAAGTACGTGAAGTGCCCTCAGACTGGGCCCGCCGTGGTTGCTTAGTGGCTGTGGGGCTGGTGTGCTAAGCATGAGGTCGCGGGATGAAATACCGGCCACAGCGGCCGCATTTCGATGGTGGCGAGATGCGAAAACCGCCCGTTTGCTTAGATTAAGTGCAGATATGATTACCCCAGGCGGTCCAAACTTTTGCAGTCCCCTAGTGCGGCGTGCCTCACAATCAGATCGTGGTTTTGGCACGTGAAAACCCATAATTTATTTTGTTGCCCTAGGAATCCTACCGGTAAACTAGTAATCCTATTGCAAAGCCCAGCACCCAGTGTCCTGTGCAATGCCGGATTATGGCTCAGTGTCGAGCCCTGGATACTGGGGCGCTGGGCAGGTGCACCATACGGGGAGGCGCTGGGTACTGGTGCGAAAAAGAGCTCTAGCGCGTTAAATACGTGGTGCCTGGCCACGTATATATTTTTTTTATACAGAAAGCAACAGAGAGCGTTCTCGTGCAATAAAAAAGTGAAATAAATAAGAATGCTTCGACGAGGATTCGATCGCCGGATCTATAGATACGAAGCCCAGTACTTTATCACTACGCCACTCCAGCTCTTTGTTATTTTTGCCTTATTGCATGGAATTATGAGTAGTGTCAAACCAATAATGTTAAATTATATTTGAACATACATGAGAAACAAATGCACGCATGGTACGCACTTCAATGAAAGTTCGAAATTCGGGCAAATAGACAGCCTAGCCAAAAGCTCCTACTTTTTTCAAAATTTACCCTAGCTCAGGGCACAAGGATATCGGAAATTTTTGCTCAAACACGCTATACACATCGAATCATAGTGGGCGACTTTAACGCCCGCCATACGGCATGGGGTTATATAAATAACACGCCGAAGGGTAACCTTATACATAACACTATGATGCACCACAAACTTACTTTAATCACAGATCCCACTATACCAACGAGAGTGGGCACCAGTACGGCAAGAGACACCACGCCAGACCTCACGATGACAAGCACACATGTGATAGTGAAAGCACACGAGGTCCTGCCGGACACATTAGGCAGCGATCGCCACGTGATGCAAACAATCCTAACGCAAAATTCCAAAATTTTTCGGCCCAAAATTCAGACCCTCGTTGACTGGGATAAACTCCGCTCGTACATCGCCGTGGAGGATACCACACCGCAGACGTTGGAGTCTTGGACTCAAAAGATACAACGTGCCCTCGACAGAGCTGGAAGAAAGATTAAGAACACCAAGAATGCCCCCCAAGTAAACCCCCACCTCCTCCATCTGTGGGAGGCCCGTCGAAGCCTCTCCAAACGATGGAAGCGCCAGAGATTAAACCGCAAACTTCGCCTTCGTACCGCTGCAGTCACGGAGGAGGCTGCACAATATGCCACCCAGCTTGCTCAAACAAACTGGGCCAACTTTTGCGGCACACTGAAAGGAACGCTGTGCACAAAACGCACTTGAAACCTCTTGAGGGCTCTTGTCGATCCCACTTCCACCAAAACCCACGCGGACACTACTACTCAAAAGCTGATTTACTTAGAGGAGCAAAAGGGCACGGATATTATGGCACACATCAAAAATCTGTATATTCCACAGCCCATACCTACACATCCGAACGCAGCCCCTTTAACACCCCCTGATCCAGACGAAAACCTGGATGCAGATGTCACACTGCCGGAGGTGAAACAGGCCCTTGGCTATATTACCAGGGACACTGCACCAGGGCCCGACCGGATAACGTACAAAGTCCTCCGAAATTTAGATGACACATCTTTGCAGGAGCTCACGGATCTCTTTAACGAACACTGGCGAAAGGGCACACTGCCTGGCGATTACAAACACGCCGAGATTAATCTTATTCCGAAACAGAATAAATCCTTACTGCTTCAGAATTTACGACCTATCTCGCTCACGAGTTGTGTAGGCAAACTTTTTGAGCAGGTGATTGTCCGGCGACTAAAACCCCACTTAGAAGCTAAGCATTTCTTCCCCAACACTCAGTTTGGCTTCCGCCCCAACCTATCGGCGCAGGATGCCCTCTTGCATATTAAATAGACCTTATTAAATCCCAAACGACGGACAGCCCGCACCAGAGCCATCCTAGCATTAGACATACAAAAGACCTTTGACAATGTAGGACACGGCCATACCCTCAGGACCCTTGCCACCACAGGTTGCGGCCGTAGGATCTGGCATTATGTCAAAGCTTTTTTGGAAAATCGTACCGCTGAGATTAGATTAGGTCCACTCACATCGGCCGCCTTTGCCCTCCCAAACAGGGGCACACCCCAGGGAGCAGTCCTATCACCACTATTATTTAACGTAGCCATGGCCCCACTCGCCAGAGAGCTCGCAGGTATCGCTAAATTGCACCACGCTTTCTATGCTGATGATATGACTCTATGGGTGTCACAAGGCTCCATTGGGGAGGCCCAAGATGTCCTACAAACAGCTATCAACGTTATCGAACGGCATGTTCGCATAATGGGGCTCTTCTGCTCGCCAGAAAAGTCCGAATTGCTCACTATTAAAACCCACAAAGGCGACCCAGGCATACACCTGTTCATACACGGTCAACAAGTGCCTCAGGTACATAGAATCAGGATCCTTCGTCTGCACATACAATCTAACCTAGATGCAGGTTTTACACTGAACCTCCTCGATAAACAAATAAAACAAATCTCAGGACTGGTTCGCCGGATTGCGTCACGCAATCACGGCCTGTCTGAAAAGGACACCATGCAAATGATTGAAGCTTTAGTGGTCAGTCGCCTTGCCTACCACCTCCCGTATCACCACCTCACTCAAAAACAAATGGATCAGGCTAATCGTCTAATCAGGCGGGCGGTTAAGACCGCACTGAGGCTGCCGATGCGCGCTAGCACTACCCGCCTCCTACAGACTGGTCTCTATAATACCGTCCAGGAAATCATAGAGGCACAGAGGAGTAATCAGCTTCTACGCCTCACCCGAACACCCACTGGGCGAAACCTACTCCGAACTCTGGGATGTGAGCCAAGCGGCACGATCCCGATGGAAGAGCCGTGGTTGCCCATTCCTGTAAGACTCGCAGCTAACATGCAACTCAAACCGTTGCCACGAAACATGAATTCGCACCGCTATCCGGGTCGACGTAAGGCGCGGGCTGATTACTACACCCGACGTTACCAAGATCGTGAAGACGTCCTTTATGTCGACGCCGCGGTCGGTCCGCTCAAAGGAACGGTCACGGCCGCTGCCATGACGGAGGATGGACGCATTAACATTTCTCCTTCGATTAAAACAGCGCGCACCGATGTGGCTGAGGGGGTCGCATTAGCCCTAGCAGTGGCGCATGCGGCTGCGGATTCTACCATTACAGAAATCTGCACCGATTCCCAAAGTGCATACCGTTACTTCCTTCAAGGCGTAGCACCTAAGACGGTCACACACATTTTGCAAAACATTCCTTCGCTTGCTCACCAGGTGACTATCACGTGGGTACCTGGGCATGAGTGTGTCCCCGGGAACGAGCGCGTTAATGCGCATGTCCGAGGTCTTTTCCTCCGGACCCTGGACGACCACTCACCCAACCCCATGGAAAAGCCAGGAGATGGGATCTGTACGTGCCACCAGATTACCACGTATTACAGGGATGGCAGACGAGATTTACCTCCCCCTCACCATTCCCTTACCGCCCATCAGAGTTCAATCTGGCGCCAGATCCAGACCAAAGCATTTATTTCTTCATATCTGGCACATTTATTTCACCCCGGTCTCCATAATCCACAATGTACCACCTGCCGAGCGATCCGGGCAGATCTTTTCCACTGTCTGTGGAGCTGCCCCACGCCCATGGTGGTAGAGCCTATTCCCAACCCTTCCTTTTCCTCGTGGGAGGCCGCTCTTCGGGCCACTTGCTCGGATGACCAGCTCTGGCTGGTGGACCGTGCTTGCCTAGAGATGTCGGCCAGGGGGCTCCCGGAGGTCTAGGAGCCCAACCACATTCAAATAGAACCAATAAAGTTTTATCCATCCATCCATCCTACCCTAGCTCCTGCAGTCTCACAGAAACGCAGGGTAGCGTTTATTGCCTTGGTAATGCTGGGCCTATCGACGCAAAAGACGGAAATGTCATCCGCATAAGCTAGCACTTTAATTTACTCATCTCCATACCTGCATCATTTAATGCTTGAGTTGCAACGCACATTTAGGCAAAGTGGTTCCAAGTATATAGCGAAAAGTAAAGGCAAGAGCTGACAGCCCTGACTAACGGATGACTGCACCGGTATTACATCTGAGATGGTACGGTTGACAATTAACTTTGTAGTGCAATGTTTATAACAAATTGTTATACCATTGTATAATGCATCCCCTACTGAAGATGTCGGATCAGTTGGAACAAACAATCTTGCTGAGCCTTATCAAAGGCTTTGGCGAGGTCGATCTGTAGAAGAGCAACTTGATCCATACTGCCATCGATGGGCTCAGGGACTGAACGTGCGATATGAACATTTGTCTGTATAGACCACCCTCGAATTCCGCATGTTTGATGGTCACCTACTAGTTTAGTTATGACTGTCTGCAACCTATTTGTCAGTACTTTTGCAAACGGCAGATGGACGTAGATAGATAATTTGCCATGTCATGATCGGGAAGCAGTTTTAGTTTTACAGAGATACGTCTCACACAGACATGGTAGATGCGCTATCGCCCAGCAACTAAATCTCACGGCTGTACCACAAAGAAAAAGTTGCTGTCCGTATTGAGAAGTATGCTCGGAAGTGCCACAACGTGTATTCTCACTTGCGATTGGAATTATAACTTCGAAAAAATTCTTAAATGAACCGCTGACCAGGGACCCTGTAAAGGCTATTACTGCCAATTTCGATAGCCGTTTCTTGTTTTTCACGCAAGGGATATGCAACGTTTTCTTGGTTCAGTGATGCGTTTCATTCTACACGTCGGTGATGTCGTATATCTTCGTCAGAGAAGCGCAGGCTAGTGCTGGCAGCTTTCGGCCACAGCACATATACGTGTGCTTAGGAGGTGTCACATCGGCGCACATCGCTCCTTGCGCTGCACTGTAGACATGAAATTTTTTTTTTTATTTCAGAACACCAATGCGAAAGGTGAAATATCGATTAATTTATCCTCCTAAGACTTGTTGATTCCTTAGCCCATTGCACCAATCGCGTGCAGACGAACACGGCGGATACGCGAGGCCTAAGCTTCGGCGGGGACTGATCTCGCGCGGGCAGCTGGCGAAAGCTAAAATCTGTGTATTTGACCCTCAGAAGCCTTCTTTAATACAATGGGGAAGGTAGAAGCGCACGATTCACCTCAACTTTGTTATGACTGCGATACCAATCAGCGGTAGGCTTCGAACTCAGGGTCCGTTCGAGCGCGTCTGAACTTCTAGATTTCATCTCTACTCAACAATACCGCGACAACGGCAACAACCCCCAGTGATACGTTAATTGCAAACTACTCAACAACGCGGCGTCTTCTGCGTTTACGCGTTTCGCCCAAGAATTTAGCTATCCGCCCAGTCAAAAGGAAAAATGCAAAAAGCGAAAGTTATCTTCAGTGTCAAATGTGCATGCATAAATTGGCAGCTCACGCACCCTTAATATAAGCGCGACATGAAATAGAGTTTTAGAACCCCAAGATATAGCATTATCTAGGGCCAGAGACCAGTATCAAGCGGTGAATTTGTATAAAGCATTTAAAATTCAGCAGCGCTCGTTCTTGCGTACTGCAACCAGCGCGGCACAAACACAACCAGCACAGTTTCGAGTGCGAACCAGCCAACTGCAGCGAGGACGACGGCCTGTACAGCACAAACAAGTGCGCCCCAACGTCATGGTAGTGGAACCAGCGTCTCGTCCAGCGTGGCCCAGCTCTTATCCGGCATTCTCACTGGTGTCCCAGTGAGTCCCAGTGAGCGCCAGTGTCCCCAGTGCGATCCAGTGTCAAAACACGCGCTCTTTTCACACTGGATGGCACTGGAAGACGCTGTGTTTTGCAATAGCGAAAGGATGTTGTTTTCGCATTCATCAGCTGCACCCACACTGTGGCACATATAGATGGACCCATCTGAGCGTGAAAGCAGTCTGTAGCAGCTGGTGGCAACTGCGAATTAACCGTGCAGCAGACGACGCAGCGCACAACGAACCAGCCTGCGCCAACGCGGACCAAGTGCTTTCAATTCTGTCGACCACGTGGCACCGGTTACATATAATAAGGGAAGGCAAGAGCGAGGAACGCCCACTGGAAATGGCATCGTCGATGCTGAACCATTCTCGTGAGATGCAATACCAGGCACCGCAGCCAGACGCTGGTCATTTCTCGTCCTCAATACTAGTGATCCAGTTTCGGCTTCAGTTCTTTATTCTACGGGTATCGTCACAGATTGATTCAAAAGCGACACCTGCCCAGTCACCTGCCCGACACCTACACAGTGCCCGAAGGTGACGTAAGCCGTGTCCACTGAAGAGCGGCTATACTTTGTGGTACATACGCAATGACCGAAGGATTCGTGAAAAATGTCCACTGAAGAGCGGAACATGACAAAAGTCGCAACCCCAGTGACGCAACTTCGTCTCACTAGTGTATTGGATCCTGAACTACCCAGTGTTTCACGTTGGTGGAAAAACCATTGCGTTAGCAAATCAGCACGCGAGTGTGCCTAAAGTGTCCTAAGGATGATATCCGCCTTAAAATGGACCGACTTCAGTAAGTTCTTTGGCTTGGCAAACATATTGTGCAACAGTAACGGGGTATCGCAGGGGACCCTTCCCAACTAGCAATTTGTTCACACGCGCAGAACTGCAACGTTTGTCCGTTACATTATTTATTATTCTTTTATGGGTTCCAAAATGCATGAACTAACACCACCATCGGGGTAGCATGCTAGGTGAAAAGCCAGGCTGGCATCTCCGGCACATCATTAAAGTTTGTAAATCCTTTTGTGATGCCATCAGTACCAGCGCTGTGAAGGGGTAAACGTCGCAGAAAACGCGATTCGCAAATGTGGTCCAATACCTTAGTAGGCAAAGCGTCTGGCAAATACGTTGCAAAAAATGTACCAGAGAATCTCTAAAACATGGGATAGAAGTGGAAGTTTTGTTTATTAAGGCGAAGTCTTTAGGTGGCTTATGCCAACGACAGTCTGGAAAACGCAAGCGTGCGCTAAAGGAAGTCACGCGAGATCGCCTCGCGCAGTCACGCACTCATGCCACTGCCCGCGCTTTCGTTGTCGTCTTTCACAGCGGACTCCGATGCCGCTCGTCATGCCAAAACAAGGCAATGTAAGAATGGGTCAATTTAGGCCCTGGAACCTTCCACCGTAGGTGGAAGTCGAACCCTCGAGCTTATGTACAAATCGAATTCACAATCTTTGGTGTTAAGGCGAAGTCCGTTAAGGCACTGCTGATTAATAGAGTTCATTAAGGTACTTGAAGCTATGATCTCTTGGGAGAGACACACTCTCGACCTTTAGTGGGAGTCTAACCCATAATATGTGGTGTAAATTAGGGCGAAGTTAATTAGGGCACATTTCATTAAGGCAGCGTCAATTAAGGCGCTCGAACTCACGACCTTTGGTGGGAGAAAAGAAGTAATGAGAAGTAACAACGGATTCGAATGAGAGTGTCCAGTGATTTAATGTCTGTTGAGCGCGCAGGCTTTCGCCTTCACCTCTATGGCGTATGCTAAAGTGACTCCCATTACTGTATGTGTGTGTGTGATACGGCTGACCTTGTAAAGCGTCTGGCAAATAGGATGACGACGAGATAATGATGGCCTAGTAACGCTGACAGTAGTATGACAACGGTGGCTGAATGGGGAAGGCACACAGACGGATAAAAGCAGCAAACAATCCTTAGAGATTACAACTGCTGGCAAAGAAAGTGATACATAATGTACTCTCTATTTTGTGTGGACCACCCGCCATGATCGAGGATGGAGTCAGCAAAAAACAGTCGTCAAGTGGATGCCGAGCTACCACATGTGCCTTTTGAAACATAATGTTATTTAAACGCTTCAATTCCAAACGATAAAAACTGCTTTGTCTTCACTGTTCAGCGACATCATACCGAAAGCACCTCAATCGCAATCCACTTCCCGAAAGTATGTATTGAAAGGTGACATATACTTCTTATGAACATGAAGGAATTTGAGACACAGACGAAATATGACTAGTCTTTCTCCTGCTTTCCAGTCGCCTGCATTCTCGAAGTTCATGTGACTTAGGACATAAATAAAGTGCCATAATATTTGCACTTTTACGGCCTAGGCAGTTCATATTCTCCTTGATACACACGCGTCGGGCATCTGGTGGCTGTGCAAACAGCTTGCTAGCGAATGTGGAAAAGGTTATTTCGTAGAAGTGCAAAATTAATGACCCTATAAGAATCTGCTTTCTGTCATGTCAACCTGCGTCGTAAATCAGCTTACTTTGAACAGTTGCTAAGAATAAAACTTTATGCAGGAAGTGCGCCAGAGGTTCGTTTTTGTCTCTAGACTTGCAACGTGGAGCTGAAAACATGCCGCTGGTTATATTGCACGTTTTAGAATCCTTTGTCCTCATGGCGACTTTCGCACGCGGATGTCACGTAGAGCCAAGTGACGGTGAGAGTTCGTTCCTTTGATTTAGTTGAAATATCAATATTGCTTGAAAAATATTCGGCCAATGACATCTGTGTCCAGCAGGGTTTGAGCGACATTCGAGAAACACCGGCATCGTATTAGTCAATTCATATTAAACGCAGCGCGAAGATAAAGGCAACGCAAGACAAAGAAGTACACAGGACAGGCGCTCAAATAGTAACTGACTGGTTTATCGAACACAGGAAAAAATAAACACAGACAGTTCTTCTGCGCCTGCAAGCTCGTGTTACTGTCACACCTTTGCAAGAGGCTGATTCCACAGTTGCGCAGGTTGATAGATGGGGCTCAAACGCAATGCCATTGTTGTCTTTATGTCGAGGGGTTCAATGATTTTACTTCCCTTTTGATCCACTTGCCTGAGGTTTACATATTTTCCTTCAGAAAACTACTTACAGCTGCATGAACAACAGTGTGCTGACCGATGTCATGAAAGTGAGCCTTTTAACTGTTTTTGGGCCGGGGTAACCATTAGGTAAAGCAGGGGCCACTCTGCCTAACCACAAACATTATTTCGAGTAATAGCGGGATGTAAGAAATACCACCACATGCACAAGTAACAAATCGATAACCATCGTTAACAGAGCCCACGTTCCTCCATGACTTGCCGGTCATTTTCGTAGTAACTTCAGCAAAGCCTCTTGTTCCCTGAGCTAGAAAAAAAATTTCACGAAAGCTCATCCTAATCTTCCTAAGCCAGTGTGAAGAAGGCCCGTGAATGTATGGTATTGCTGCTAATTGCTTCGGCATAGTGGTAGAACTTGTGCGTGGGCCAAGTTGAGCTGCGAGCAGCTTCAATAATTTGAGCAGCCACACAATAAAATAAAACACAACAAACAATAAAAGACAATAAAGGGGAAATCGGGAAGGCGGCATTTTTCAGGCGAGCCTATTATTCCCGAAAGCTGTGCTCCCTTTTCTGGTAGGAATTCTTGCTTAAGACAGAATTAAGATAGTTGTAGGCAATACCGGTTTTATATATCCTGAAATGCCCTGGACAATAGCTCAAGACCGAAGAACAACAGCACACATGTTCCGTGTCAAAATACAAACATAAATCCAAACATTGACTCCTTAGGCAATTCAAACTTCTCTAATAAATAAATTATATTTCCTTTGAAGATATTCATCATGTCACAATGGTGGAAAGAAAAAAGGAAAACTTGAGAAAATGAGTAAATCATCAACGCAGCAGGAAATTTTTTTCACCAGTCCTTTCATTTCATCTTCAAGAGCACAATCCACTGCAAAAAGAAATATATCACTTATCACAGGTGCCACCTGGGAATCAATGTAGATGGCCAACTATTCAATATGTAGCGCACCATCCCATCCAACCCGTCAAGACATGAGATCGAAACATAGAATTTCGAAGGAGGGCTCCACACACGTTAAGAAAGGTGAGCTCATCGTTACATTCAGTAATGCAAAGTTTTACGGACGGCATAAACTTGTCATGAGGTCTATTTTTGCGCTGTTTTTCCTGTGAAGTTGAACGAACTCGCCTTGTTTTACACTCTGTTCAAATCAGGTCAGTTTTACTTTTTTAAGGTTTCCTGTTTTGTACAATATTTCTTTTTCTGAATGGGTGTGGTTTCATGTAACTGATTTATTTGAAGTAAGCTCGAGTATGCTTCCGGAAAACTATGTTGGACAACTAATATGTATATGTATATATATATATATATATATATATAATTCGACGGGGAAGGCCATTCCTGTTTGAAGTCGTTAGGAAGAATATTATGCAAAAGTATAGTACCGTGGAAATGTAAGTGCTACCCTTGAAGTGAGTGGCCATTCACTCGCACTCGTACTTATTGTAATAAGATTGGATTATACGCTTCTCCGTGCAAGTCTACAAAGGCATTTCAGTTATGCCGTTAAGCGCAGTATGAATGCGCAATATTCCACAACATTGAAAGAAATATTTTTTGTCACGTTGCTTGTGCCATTGCTTTCACTCCGCCAGCGACGCCAGTTTAATATTAAAAAAATGCAATCTGACGGAATTCTCATCATATGGACCAATTGTAGGACCGCACATTCGACATCAGGGTCAATTGCTGGAAATGACGTGCTTGTGCTTGGGTTTAAATCCAGAGCTGATGATCAGTCAAGTAGCAGACCAGAACCAACGAGCGGCACGAGCTCTCTTGCAATCACAGTACGAATTGCAGACGTGTAGGTTGTAGAAAATATATTGCCATTTTTCCATGACAGGAGGAGGCGCGGAAGAAGGCAAGAAAATATGCAGCCATCTAAACTGGTGATGTACGAGACAAAAAAATAAATGTAAGGACGCAGGAAGAACAGCAAATAAAACAAGAGAGACGGCTGATTGCAAAGCGTCCATCCTTTTAACAAGGAGACTTGGCATGCTAACGGTCGGAGAAAGAAAAACACGCCAGACTTAAAGCTCTTTAACGGGAAGCAACTCGGGAATATGCACAACGCACATTAAAGGAAGCAGACCCCTTCGCGAACCAGCAAAATCATATGACGAATTCCGGCGACGTTATGCCAGGCTTTTGTATTAAAAATATATATTGTCTTATGAAGCCACATACATTCATATATTTCTCGAAAATAAGCGATAATAGGAACACCATATCCTACCTCCTTAAACTCGGTGTCATAAATCGTTTTCTTTGTGTACCGGTGAAAAACATTTTTGATGATAGCAATGAATTACAATGTCGCTGCCCGTACATGTTGAGGTTATCATGTTTTACAGCTCATAATTGTAGATAAGCAATATGTCTACCTCGACGATATGTTTTCATCACATAGAAACGTCTATCTCGGAAGTCGCAAGTTCGATCGGGCGACAGCGGCCGCGTTCTGATGAGCGCGGGACGGCAACGATGCCCTTGTACCTCGTCATGGTTATGTATTTGAAATACAGGTACAATATAGTGGCAAATAAGTTGTATCCGATAGGACACTTGAATTTTTATCTTAATGGGAAAACAGTAAATGGCTTATGAGTGGGAAAATCTGGCGTTGTCGGCGTCACCACACGAAGGTACAAGAAGGCTACGAGCCCCCGACCTTTGATGGCAGTCAAACCCACCACCTTTGGTGTTATTGACGCTAAGAACTTACCAGCATTGGTGCGAGGCGAACGCACGACCTTTGGTGTTAATAAAGCCCAGGTACAATAAAGCACAGGTAATTAAGAAAGAAATAATTCAAGCACTCGAACCCACGATTTCTCTTGGGAGTCAAACCCTCGTCCTTTGGTTGGAATCGAAACCACGACCTTCCGTTGTGGAATAATATCTAAGCATCTCTCGGTTGTCGCAACGCTTTCGTATTCATCTGCGTAGGGCTAACCAAGTACCGCTTAAATTGTTGCGATAGCTCATACAGACGCTCCAGGCGCATTTATACCGTCCAAGTCGGCGTCATCGTGCCGTTCTGTATAAAATCCAAGGGAGATATAATCGTCGCCGCACACCGCAAGACATATGCGCGCGTAAAAGCATGCGATGGTGAGCCGGCGACGGCAGCTCAATCTTACGCACGCAATGGAGGAAAGCGGGGAAGAAGCCCGCAGCGTTCCGTCACGCGCACGGCTTTAGAGGGAGGGGACTGGTGAGAGCGTTCTACTTCGGCGGTTGCTGCCTAGCCGCGCGCGCCGATCCGGGCTGCGCTGTTTTGAAAGCGATCTGCGACGTGCATAGGGTAAGCCGTTCACTGCGATTTCGCGGCTTAGTTCGCGTTGTTGCGAAAGGCAGCCCAAATGTAAATTCGCTCGCTGCCGCTGCTGCGCTTCCTCACTCAAGCGTTCTGACAGCGAATTTCCGCGACTATGGAGTGAAATGTATTGATCTTTGGTTTTGCGCGCCTGACATAATGCTTGTTAATTTAGTTAGTAAGCCTGTGTTTAGAAGATTATAAGGCCGACAAAACTACTATTTTTACTTTGTACAGCTGTCTACTAATTTAATATCACAATTCATGCTTCGCCATTGGGCGAAGTTGCGACTTTTTTTACGCGTATGATGGATATTTCAGAAATATACTTTTCCCACTAAGCCAGAGCACATTCGAAAGAACTTTGATGGCAGTTTTGGCAACTACAAATTTCTAATAATAAATCGCAACTTATGATGTCCTCATGGTTAGGCGCTACATAAAATACTTCAATATACAGCGTGTCGCAACCATCATTCACTATGATTTAAAAACATGGAAATGAGACGTCGCTGG
This sequence comes from Dermacentor andersoni, assembly GCF_023375885.2. NCBI lineage: Eukaryota > Metazoa > Arthropoda > Arachnida > Ixodida > Ixodidae > Dermacentor > Dermacentor andersoni. The sequence continues at coordinate 210,820,888 of NC_092816.1, read as the reverse complement.
ACAGAACCAAGGTAATGTTGTTTGCCGTCGCTTACAGATACCAAGACTATACTTTGCGTGCCGCCTAAATACATAATTAGGCTTCAATAATTAACCAGCTTCTCAAATGAAACATGGAACATGAAAAACCCTCTATACAGCTTTCTGTTCATCAATACATGCTACATAAAAGTATTCTTCCGAGGGTGAAAGAGGCCTTCGAATACACGCAATATTGCTGTGCGACTGGCAGCTCGAGGCACTTTGCGTGTATTCGCGCGCTGCTTTCACGCTAGGAAATACTTTTATCTAGCACGTATTTAGCAACAGAAAACTGTATCAATGGTTTTAGATGTCGTTCTGCAATTTTCTCATTGACGCTTCTCATTTCATTATCAAATTTCTGGATGAATAGTTATTGAAGGATAATTACTTAATTAGCCAGAATGAAAAAAAAAAAGATATCTACAAGTGACGGCAATAAACATTACTTTGGCTCTGTCTATAGCTACGTGACATTTGCATCTTTTTAAATCTTGGTGCATACGGAATCCGGACAACGTGAATAATATAGATGATACACAAGCTTTTGCGTTTGTTCGGTATTGATTGATTATTTGTAGTCTACTGCCTCTGATTGCTAATTTCCTTTATCAAAATTCAGGTGCCTTAGAATTTGCATTACGACCTAAGTTAGCGACCAAATCAAAAGTGCGTACTTGTGGACGGATGAGTTGTCTTTAATAATGTAAGCAAAAGTAACCAGAAAATATTACGCCTTTTTAATGAGCATCCGTGTTCGAGAACCACACACATACAAATAAAAGGACGAGTCAGTATACGATAGCATTAGAGCAATATTGTTTTATTTTCTTTGCCAAGAATAATGAAAGTATCACGCTGTTGTGGTGGTGCTCCATTGTATTTTTGCCATTCCAGCCAATTTTGCTGTCGCGATGTCTTACATAGCCTTGACACTCACGAACAACGCATCTGCTTCTTTGAGTATTTATCTCATTAGTAGGTCCTTAAGTTTTTACAGGAAGCTTATTTTGTGTTATCATTACGTCTCTTGTTCAATTTATATATCGGATGAATTTTTCTAACCCTACATTGTTTACTTACTCGAAAAAGGAAGATTGTTGCATACCTTAAGCTTTACGATTGTTTGCTTGGTGGCATTCTTACATTCACTTTAAGTAAAAATACATTATTCCTGGCTTGGGCTTCAATTAATATGAAATCATGTGCTTCTTGGCTCGGTAGCTGCTTAACTTCAAGTAATATCACATACCCGATCAGAGCGAGTAGGTCAACAATGAAGAAGCAATAAACAACCATAAGTTACTTGTAAAAATTACACTAATATGTATTTAGGTATAAAGGTACGAAAGGAAACATGAAAAGCAAGGCTACCTTAGCTGCGCATATCAAAGCGTATAATAGAAACTGCTGATGAATCTACCGCTATTTACCGATAAGGAAATATTTTCTAAATGCTGTCATGCATCCTTTTTTTCAGCTATATTCTTTGCAGCACAAATAGGTCGTGCCACGCATTACTTCTTCCAAAACTGCAGTCACTACATGGGGCAGCTGAAGCCAAATCCAAGTCCTGATATTACTAACAAGGTAATTCTGTGTTGCAGCATTTACTTCCATCAAAAAACTTTTTATTTGATGAACGAATGTGTACCTTAGGACCGTATTGCTAGGACTTATGCTTTGGTTTCAGTGAATTGTGGCGAACACACAAGCAGGCTCCTTTATGCTGTTGGCAATGCCCATATGGCACGGCCAGAAACAAGCGTTAGGTAAGCATGATACTGTAGAATATTATTTGACTGATACAGGCCGCGCAATCGTCCTGCTTAATTAGCGCGTAATGTACATAATCCTGCCTCCCTTTCTCAATATTTGCAGAAGGTGAATCCTGTTGCAGAGTGAATACAACGGGTTACTATTGAGAACCAAGCGCGAATTTAATCCGGAGAATAGCAAAGAAGCTCGAAAAAACCTACGCGCCACTTAAGGAACAGTCTAACGTGTGATGATGGACGTAATTTTAGAGAGAGAAAGAAAGAACATCAACAACAGGCGAAACAGGGCAGCCGCCATCGCATTTTTTAGTATATTCAATAGACTTTGGAGGCCGTGTAAAGTGCAGAGAGGTAACCGATGTACACTATTGAGCAGGAGAATGCCCGCCGAGGTCCCGGACCGTTGGTGAACGATGGCGAAAGCTCAAGTAGCATAGTGAAACAAGAAAATATAAATATGTAGGTTCAAAAATAGTTGAACAAATCAAGGCGGAAATAGAAGCAATGACATAGGTCTTGGTGCAACTTCGGACCAAAGTAAGATGATGCTCACCTTGATCATGAAGATCATCATCATCATCAGCCTGTTTTATATCCACTGCAGGACGAAGCTCTGCGATCTCTAATTATCCCTGTCCTGCGCCAACCGATTCCAACTAGGCCACGAATTTACTAATTTCATCGCTCCACCTTGTCTTCTGCCGTTCTCGACTGCGTTTCCCTTCTCTTGATACCCATACTGTAATCCTAATGGTCCAACTCTCATTTAACGGGCGTATTACATCACCTGCCCAGCTCCAATTTTTCCTCTTAATGTCAAATCGAATATCGGCTATACCCGTTTGCTCCCTGATCCAATCCGCTCTCTTTCTGTCTCTTAACGTTAGGCCTAGCAATCTTCGTTCCATCGCTGTTTACGCGGTCCTTAACTTGTTCTCAAGCTTCTTGGTCAGTCTCTAGGCATATGCGCCATATGTCAGCGCTGGTCAAATGCACTGATTGTGCACCCTGCTTTTCAATCATAATGGTAAGCTTCCAGTCATGAGCTGCCAATGTCTGCCTTATGCTTCCAACCCGTTTTTCTTCTTCTATGAATGTTCTTCTCATGTTCAGGGTTCCCTGTGTTTAACTGACCTAGGTAAACGTACTCCTTCACAGACTCTAGAGGCTGACTGGTGATCTTGAACTCTCGTTCCTTTGCTCTGCTATTCTTCATTAGCTTAGTCTCCTGCATATTAATACTTGACCCCACTCTCACACGCTCTCTGTTAAGCTCCTCAACCATTTTTTTTTAAATTCGTCTGCATTGTTACGGAACAGAACAATGTCATCAGCAAACCAAGGGTTGCTGAAATATTCACAGTCGATCGTTACTCCTAAGCCGTCCCAGTGTAATAGCTTGAATACTTCTTCTAAGCACGCAGTGAATTGCATTGGAGAGATAGTGTCTCCCTGTCTGACCCCTTTCTTAAATGTTATCTCCCTGCTTTCCTTGTATAGAATTAAGGTAGCTGTAAAACCTCTGCAGATATCTTCCAAGGCATTTACGTAACCGGTCTGTACTGCTTGATTACGTAATGTCTGAATGACTGCTGGTATCTCTATGGAATGCAATGCCTTTTCGTAGTCAATGAAAGCCATATAGAGAGGCTTATTGTACTCTGTGGGTTTCTCGATAACCTGATTAATGACATCGATGTGATCCATTGCAGAGTATCCCTTCTAGAAGAGGGCCCGTTCCCTTGGTTGACTAAAGTCCAGGGTTGCCCTTATTCTATTGGAGATTATTGTGGTAAATATTTTATATAATACTGGGAGTAAGGTAATGGGCCTATTATTTTTGAATTATTTAACGTCTCCCTTTTTGTGGAAAAGTATAATGTTTGCATTCTTCCAGTTTTCTGAGACTCTTGCAGTCGATAGACACTTTGTATAAAGAGCCACCAGTTTTCCAAGCATTATGTCCGCCCCATGTTTAATTAAATCGACTGTTATTCCATCTTCTCCTGCCGATCTTCCTCGTTTCATGTCTTGCAAGGCCCTTCTGACCTCATCGGTAGTAATAGGAGGAGTTTCTGTATCCTGTTCATTATTGTTTCCAATTTAGTTGACCTGACTTCTCTGGGTACTCTACAGGTCAGTACAGATTTCATCCGCTGCTTTTACTATATCTTCGAGATTGCTGATGATATTACCCTGCTTATATCTCAGTGCATACATCTTGGTTTGACCTATGCTAAGTTTCCTTCTTGCTTTTTTCAGGCTGCGTCCAGTTTTTCCGGCTTATTCAGTCTTTCTGACGTTATACTTTCACGTATCGCTTATTTTCGCCTTGTTGATCAGTTTTAACAGTTCCGCGAACTCTATATTATCTCTTGAGTTGGACACCTTCATTCATTGTCATTTCCTTATTAGGGCCTTAGTTACTTGGGAGAGCTTGCCTACTGGTTGCCTTGGTGCCTTGCTTCCCACTTCAATTGTTGCATCTGAAACCAGCCTAGTTACCGTATCATTCGTTAACTCTATGTCAATTTCATCTCTCTGTTCTAAGGTTGCATATTTGTTGGCAGGTACCAGCCTGAATTTGTCTGCTTTTTCCCTTACTGGCTCAAAGTTGACCTCCTTTTTCTTGACCAATTTTACTCTTTCTCTGTTCAAATTGAGGTGAATCCTGGCCCTCACTAAACTATGATCACTGCACTTTACCCTACCTATCACTTCTACATCCTGCACTATGCTGGGATCGGCAGAAAGTATGAAATCCATTTCATTTCTTTTTCCACTACTACGGCTTTTGCAGGTCGACTTTTTCTTGCTACGCCTCCAGCAAAAGGTGTTCATTATTCGAAGTTCATTACTTTTTGCGATATCTACCAGCATCTCTTCTCTAGCGTTCCGAGAATCAACGCCGTAGTTGCCAATTGCTTGTTCACCAGCCTGCTTTTTCCCCACTTTTTCATGAAGTCGCCCATTACAACAGTATACTGCGTTTGCACTTTTCTCATCGCTACTTCAACATCTTCACAAAACTGATCTACTTCATCATCACCGTGACTGGTTATTGGAGCTAGGCTTGTACTACCTTTAATCTTTACCTATTATTAAGTTTCATTACGACTACAGCTACCCTCTCATTAATGCTGTAGAATTGGTCATTGTTGCCCGCGACGTCCTTATGCATTAGGAATCCTACCCCATATTGTTTCTTACCTGGGAGACCTCTATAGCAGAATGCCCGTCCATTATGCAGCCGTGTATAAGCCTCACCGTTTCCTGAGTTAAAGCCGAATACATGTTCTGTAGATACAATCTCATGAATGTTTACTGAAGCAATTTAGTAAATTTAGTAAAGGGATTGCGCTACGTACGTGCACGTCCTAACCTTCACTTGAAATAGTCAGTTTAACACTAAGCGTAATTTAATCATGAATCTGCAATGTTATTCATAGCGTGTTTACTGGAGGTATTGAGAGACCTGGATTGGGAAGAATTGGGATAAGAGTGAATGGAGAATACCTTAGTAACTTGCGATTCGCTAATGATATTGCCTTGCTTAGTAACTCAGAGGACCAATCGCATTGCATGCTCACCGACCTGGACAGGTAAAGCAGAAGGGTGGGTCTGAAAATTTATCTGCAGGCAACTAAAGTAATGTTTTAGTCTTCGTAGTGAACAGCAATTTACGTTAGGTAGCAAGGCATTGGAAGTGGTAAGGCAATACATCTACTTAGGGCAGGTAGTGACAGTGGATCCGGACCATGAGACTGAAATAATCAGAATAAGAATGGGCTGGGGTGCGTTTGCCAGGAATTATCAGATCATGAACAGCAGGTTGCCGTTATCCCTCAAGAGAAAAGTGTATAACAGCCGTGTCTTACCAGTAAACACGTACAAGTCAAAAACCTGGTTCTTACGACAAGGGCTCTACTTAAATTGAGGACGCCGAAACGAGCTTTTGTAATAAGAATTATGGGTGCAACGTTAAGGAGTATAAGAAGAGAGCAGATTCGACGAGGGAACAAAAGTGAGTTAATGACATCTTAGTTGAAATCATTAAAAAGAAATGGGCATGGGAAGGGCACGTAATGAGGAGGGAAGATAACCGATGGTCATTAAGGGTTGCGGACTATATTCCAAGAGAAGGGCAGCGCAGCAGTGGGCGTAGCCAGGCTGTTGATGATGTTGAAGCCTCAACAGTTCTAATCTCACTAAGGCCGATGCTATCCCGAAAAATGTCTGATAGTTCCTCAAAGAGTCCTGCTAAGCTTGCTTCACTCGAAAGACTTCGGGAATTAAAGGTTGACATGGTCAGTTTCCGTTGGCGGCCTGTCCGGACACGTAGATTCTTAGTACCCTTTGCTGCGTAACAGGTCTGACCATTGCCTTGGTCAGGTGGTCCGCAGCTGCTGGGGACTGAGGGCCATGACCGAATTATGGAAATCATTCGGAAGGTAATGGCAGGGTGCTCCACCAGGGAGGCCAATTCCTACCCTGTTGACGGAGTGTTTTTGATGAAGCTCAGTGGGCTTTCCTAATTTGTTTGTACCTGGATTAGCATAGCCCCGCTCGCTCTCGGCATCTTTTGCTGGTGTCAGGGCGTGACTCCAAGCCTGGATATGTTGTGCACTAGAGGATATGAGTTTCAAGCTCACCATCGTCAAATTAAAGAAGAAGAAAAAAAAAAGCTTTATAGAAGGATTCGAACTTCTGACTATGGAAACCGAGCATTTGACATAGCTCATTCAGGTAACCCCGTAAGCGGCGAGGTTACCTTATCGCCGAAAAGTACAACCCAGAGGGCTTTACGCGATTTAAACTTCTTTGACTTATCTGCGGTAGATCTGTTTTCCTGATCGCGATGCATAACTAAATATAGAATGATTTCTAAATGGTTCTGGCGTTGTAGTTCTGGAATCTGGCCTTTGTAGGCGGCCTTGAACTGGGCTACGCAGTTCTCATATAGGGGGGAATGACGGGACAGAGAAAAGGCGATGTAAGAAGATAACGAAACGCTATTGCTATTGACACGACTCCGCTTGCGGGTAAAGTTAAGGCAGGATACTGTACGTTTCTGCTATTTATAAAAAACGAACACCATGCAAGTTAGTCAAGGGGAAAACTGACGCAGGGCGTGCAGATGCAAAGCCGCAATTTATTACCGTAGGGTATAATTCACCCTACTGTAGTGGTCACACGTCAAATCAACACTTCTGTGCCCGCCGCGGTAGCTTAACGGCTATAGCGTTGCTCGAGGTCACGGGTTCGATCCCCGCCGCGGGATCGAACCCGTGACCTCGAGCAGTTAGCCAATGTCCGGCCGGTTCATCGGGAATTGGGAGTTGTGCATGCTTGAGATGCATCTCGCTACCGTGGTTGGTTGTCCTTGGTGTGCCGGACTGAGTCAAGGTCTCCGTCTAGACCGTACCCATCGTTACGCTTAGCTGGCCGGACGCTACTGCGAAGTTTAGAGTCCAGTAATTTGTGGAGCAAGCGACTCACAGTATAGGTATGGGTCTCCACGCGTTCCGTTAGACGTAAGAAGTCGATTGATGCTGGCTGTTGCGGCATTGATGACAGTTATGTAGGGATTTAGCGATATAAAGCTGGGAGCCCATGTGCGTTGCGACCGTGCACAGCCTCTTTTCACGACCGACAGGCTGTGGTATGTTCGACAGCTACCTTTCTTGCCGTTTTCATGAGTCGGGGCATCGTGTTCATCGGTGACTGTTTCAATCGCCCCGAACCAAAACTGTGAACAAGGAATTAAACCAGCGAACAAAGACGCATACACAGAGGCAACTGCATATGACGATGTTGGACAATCTAATTACCTTTTTATATATACCAGCAAGGTACTCATCAAATGCATGTGCAGCTGAAGACGACACCATAATGCCACACTTTGTTCCACATGTCATTGACACATGCTATCAAAATCAAATTTCTATGTAGGAACACTCATTTTCAGTGACGATGAGTAACGCTACAGTAATAGAAAGGCCATTGGTGCTTCATAAACTGAAAATTTTCAATCTTCCTCGTGGTTGCCGTTTTTCACCAGCCAAGAATCGTTACCGAGTGTATAGAGGAACAGAACCACATCTACTAGAGTGATGGACTAGGTGACCATGCTCTTCTGCACCTACTTTTTGTCTGCTTCAGCCTCTAATTGATGAACTACCAAGTGTGGCCTATATAGACCTATCCACGAGTCACTTCTGTTTTGTACATCACTAGCGACGCACATTTAACCAATTTGCTTCTCTTGTGACGAGGTTTATTGAACTCATCAAGTGTCAGCCAGAAAAACAGCGTCCGCAGGAATCGTTCAGCTAGATTGGCGAACAGGCCGCGTGACACGCAATGGTGCGCCGATCCTCTTGAGGCTCCGAGACAAACTATCCCGGCGGCAGTTTCCAGTGCTATTATTCCTTACACTGTGATTTGTCGAGCACCCAAATGAACTTTTTTACCCGCCGAAATGTTCAGATACCAAGAAGATAAATTTGGCGGGGCGGAAACAAAACGTTAACGCCTTGCCGCTGTATTTTCTGCCCCGTCAGAGCTTGCAGTTCGTTTCTCGAGTGTCCTCGGCGAACTATCACGGCTTTGAGGCAAATAAGAGGCACGTTGCCCCCAATGTGTGGGCAAAACTTAAAGTGTGCGGAGTTATCTTGGCCTTTTCTTTAGTAAATTACGTATGCAAGGACACCGGAACTTTGTTTTACGCACAACGAAGAATTTATGGTGCTGCTCTGGGAGAACTGTGAAGCCGACAGAAATAACATTAAACACGAAAAAAAAAGCGAGGAGGGACACACACATGCAAACGCAAACGTATGAACTCTCTCCCACCACACACATTGCTATATAATTGACCGTTGATGACTACGCAAAAAAGAGATGTGTGCACACAAAGGACCCACTTGGAAGTGATTTCTATAGGAGTATATGTAGACACCAAATCGGCACTATATCCGTGAACTGCTTTGAAGACTAACTACTGTTCTATAGCTATTGAAGCTACATAGATACATTCACATTCTCCAGTTGACATCACTTCAACAATAGGCTAAGCCACTCAGCGTGAATGGCAAACTCAGCTAAATTGGGACTAAACGTGGACCACCGCAGCGAGCAGTCACGCCAGAGTTTCAAACCATTACGTTGTTCGTGCACTGTTCAGGTGTGTTTGACGAACGGAAAGTACGCCCATCCAAATTACACATTATTGCCCGGTAGCTTAATTCGGAACGAAATATGCCAAGGCGCCTAGTCATCACTGGCCAGGAACGAGCGCACTCTGCGCAGAGTACGCATGGGGACCCCTATAACGTAAAACTATTTCAATTCATTCTTAATCCAATCTGCTGACGTCAAATTTGCGTAACCGCCGACGCAACCATCGGGCAGTGACCTGCAGCGTTCTCTTACGAGCCCAGTCAAACGCTCTTCTCGTTTATAGGAGGTCACTTTTATGTGGGTTAAAAACGAAGAAGATTGCCTAAATTCAGTGTTTTTTCTCGTCTAATTGGCTGACAAAAGGCGAGAAGTGCGCTCAAGTGGAGGAGGCTACGATGGGGCCATGACAGCGCAGTGAGGATAGATAACCGGAGGAGAAGGGTGGTGTCGGCGTCTGTGACTGGTTCGCGTCCCTTTACTTAGCTTGCAGTGGCTGGTCAAAAATCGCAGCGCGCAACGAAAGGTTAAGAATGCTGCTAAAACGGACCCTAAGCAAAGAAGAGTCGGCAGGGCGATGTCGTATACGTGCCGAAAGGGCTCGATAACGGTATACTGCCACGCAAATAAGTCCATGTTCTCCGACAGGTTCGAGTAACCAGTGTCGGAGCGATCAGCGGATGGCCACCGTCTGTTCTTTTCGGTACGGGCCCTCTGAGGCTATTGAGAAAAAAAAATTAAGCTCTGTTCGGCATACTAATGCATCGTTAACGCGTACACGAAGCTTTGACGCGGTGAGTTTTCGTGGTTTTGCGGCGTCGCCTGAGAGACAGGCTGAGTGCGCGCAGCCAGAAAGCATTTGATCAACAGCAGAGGTCTAATGGTAAGAAGTCGTCGAAAGAGAAATATTTTTTTTTATTATTTCGGCTGATCTAGTCATGGATAATCAATGTGTGTGCGTCACATCAGATGGGGAGCTATCGCGGTTTTCGTTACGTCGCGTGACAGACAGGCGAAGTGGGGGTGGGCGGAAATTTTGTGACCAATCGTGGCGGGCTGATTGCATAATTGGAATATAAACTTTCGGATAGTTTTCTGTTATAGTGACTTTGGTCAGACCTTAGGTGTCGCGTTGTTCAATGCTAGTTGAGTGTTCAAAACTAAAATTAGAGAGACCCGACGGCTACGGCACCGGTAAGGAGGGTGGCCAAAGTTTCATTACTAGGCCGACACGCGCGGCCGAGCAGACGACAGTCGGTGACTGTAGGATAGATGTACTTCCCAACACGTAATTTCTAGCGAAATTCGAAATGCAAAGTTTTGGCTACATCAGACTGTTTATTAATGTGCGTTGCCATATGTACACAGTAAGAGTAAGAAGAAGCGCACTGATAAACCATCCTTCTTGATTAATTTCAGCTGTTGGCCAATAGCAGCCGCATATAAGAATCTGCTATATAACGAAATAAATGAGCCCCATACCCGTGAGGAGTAGGCTTCTGCTCAAAAGAGAGTGTTTGAGAAAAAGAAAATGTCACGCTCCGCCTGCGAGCTCCATGCGTTGCGGACTACTGTAAAGCTGGGCGGGGATGGTCACAGGCGCGTATGCTATCCGCGGACTCTGTTTTGCACCAAGCTTAACGGGTGGCTCAGAACCCCTTTAAAGAATCCCAAATTGTCCAAATGTTTTTCCAGGCTCCCCCTGTGACGCGCCTCATCATCATATCGTTGCTTTGCGCGCAATACCCCAGAATGTAGTCTCAGTGACTCAAACAATGCTCCGCTTTAAAGATGTAGCCTTAAGAAGCACATGCCTGTAAGAACTTCATTTCAGATCTCTCTCAAAAAGGGAATATGAATTTACCCTTTCTGCCTAGGAAACAGGTTGCTTTGCCATAACGATGGCCTATCTTCTTGTGGACTAAAGAAAGCAGTTCTCTTACCCATAACTGAATCGATAGGAGAGGAGCAGGCGGCTTTCAGTGCATTCTACACAAACTGAAGTTGCCGCGCTGCGCATGCTACGGGATTCACGGTCTCTCAGATTTAGTTCTGCTTACCAGGCTTGCCTGTGAAACGTCAAATGGCTGTAACTTCGCTTAGCGTTTCTCACTGGGCCCATATGGGTACGCGTAACTTTATTTGTTTCATACTTCAAGTACCTCACACTTACACCGTAACGTTTTGTGGCTCAAAGCATTCATCACGCGTTACCGCTCTGCCGTTACCTCCACCCTCGCCACCGTAAGCCTGGGTTCAGCGGGTTCGCAAAGCCGCGCCACGCCTGCAACTGGTGCAGCTTAGCTAGCCCGTGCCAATCGGGCTGGTGCCGGGTACAGTCGTGGCAACGGTAACATAGTATATAACGCTAGGCTGAATGAAGCAGCACTAAAATGGCAATCTTTTTTTCTTATCCAGCTGAGAGCATTGCAACAAATAGCCATAAAAAAGCTCAGGATAAACTTATAAAGTGCGCGGTAACTGATGAACCAAGAAGCAAAGCATCAATTAAGAACAGCGTGAAAAAAATCGCATCGCTCAATTCAATAAAAGAGGTGGCGTTTCTGGCATTATCCCTCATACATGTTTAGTTGACTGAAGAACTGGCGGCGTATCACGAAAACGTGTGCAGACTGTGCACGACAGAGATAGAACAATGCCTAATTTGTCAAAGTCCTCCAGCCTTCGCTTTTGAAGTCTCAACGTCTATAGCAAAGTTGAATACAAAAGTTCTGCTCATGCACAATAATTCAGTGCAGTCAAATTGCGCGCCATTTCGTTTTAATTTTCGCTGTTAACTGAACACACCTGATTCTAACTCCCCGTGTTGATTATTTTCTTCGAAATATTGTATTGCTCTATATAAAAATGCTCAAACCGCATATCATATTATTTCCTGCTTTCTTTGAAATCTAGACCGCACAGATAACGCCTGCTGTTTTAAAAATCGCTGTTTTATGCATTGAAGCACGAAAGTAACTGGAACACCAAAGTATCTCGATGACCACTTTGAAAATTATTATGTCGGAACTGATGCTGTCCACAAAACTTGTTCCAAGCTGATACGCTGTGTGAACTCAGCGGCCATAACTTGTAGAGTGAAATGTGCGGCGTAAAGTAAAAAATAAATAGTTAATTAGCGTACTTACGTTATTTATTCAATCGAAAATTTTGATTTCTCGTAGAAGTAATGGCTGCCTCATGAAGTAAGTTATATCAAGGTTTAGAAGTGTGCTACATGTCATAGGCAATCTTTGAAAAAAATTGGTGCGGCTGAAGAAAAAAACACTTTGTATACTTTGAAAATAAAGCTGAATTTTCATGAACACTCAAATGCTCTGTATTATACGAATCATGTAGCTGCTTTTCTCCAGCCTGTTCATTGAACTATGTTTGACACGGTGTGCGTGTAATGTTGAAATAGGAAGCATATTGGGATTGACAAAAGAAGTATGTGTCTTATTTACAGCCTTTGTAGGGAATTACTTAGTCAAGTGTTCTACAATGTCATGCTGGTGTCACTCACGAGATTTCCAAGGGTCATAAACCTAGTGCACTGTACAGCCACTTCAATCTGACCGAAAATATGGGTGATTTTATGTGTAATGTATGGCGAAATATGTATGCTTCTGGGGTGAACAGAAGCATTGGAAATAATGATTACCCCTGTTATGTTTGTGTGTGATACGAGAAATGTATTACTTTCTCTTGTGCCCTCGGTCAACTACAAAAGCAATCTTGTTTATATTTCACAGGGTTAGGAAGGGTTCTGTGGAATGTATACGCAAGTTTTTAAGTCTGTTGATTAATTACGGATTGTTCAATAAATCATATATGAAAGTGCTGAGAGTGCAAAGAGTGCCTTTTACAAGCGGCACAACATTTAGCCAGCTGTACTGGCGTCACAACAAACACCACCTGGTTAAAGGATCGCGCATTTCAAACAAAATATTTTTGGAATTGTGAGCACAATGTTAAATCGACGTGGATCAACTAAACCTTTTGTAAAGCAGAGTTATTTAACTAGGCCTATAAAGTGCCGAGCTGCCGTTTTATGATACATTTTCCTATGTCCGAAGACAAGTCTGCGCTACGAAAGTTTGGATATTGTAAATCAGCAGGGCATTTCGATTGCAAAGCTTTCGAAATGTTCACGCTGCTGGCCTAATTAGGAGCTGAAAAAATTATGAACGTAACCCGTGTTCTTTTTTTCTTGCTCTTTATGTGTAATATGACGTTCGCCTTGGGTCATCGGTGAGCTAAATAATAATTTAGACAGCTTCTTATTCTAAGTGAGAGTAAAAGCCAGGTGATTGGCGATGTTGTGGCAAAGTTGACAGTGCGTAGACTAGTTTGTGCCTTGAAAGCAAATTACGTATACACACTCTCTGGAGCGTGATGAAGGTATCCTGTGAACACCTTAGAATTTAGCATTTTGCCCAGTCAGAACTACAAATGCCACCGAGATCAAATTTTATTTGTTTTATTTATTTATTTATTGATACTGCGGTCCTGTTTGTAGGACCTTAGCAGGGTGCATACAAAGTGAAACTGTAAATATCTAAGTACAAAATACAGCGATACATAACATAGGTCACTCGCGATGTGCAAATGCAAGTGGTTACTGACAACACACAGTAAATCACTCGCTACATAAGCATAGGTGCGACTCAAATAATGGCAGTGAGCATTGGGTTACAACGTCATCAGTAAGATTATTCCATTCAACAATAGTTCTGGGGAAAAAGAAAAATTTGAAGCAATTCTTTTTAATAATTAACGGTGTTATTGTCTGTGATAAATCGTGATGTATCAATGTTGTAGTGCCCTTTTATGAGCTGAAATAAAAATTTTAAACGGCATCTTCGGTTTCTTTGTGTCACAGATGGCAATCCACTTCTCTTGAGAAGCTCTGTAACTGAAGTGCGCCCATACGAATTATATATGAATCGTACTGCCCTTTTTTGAACTTTTTCGAGTTTAGTAATGTTTCTTTTAGTAAAGGGATCCCATATGACAATCGCGTATTCGAACATTGGTCGAATGATGGCATTGTAAGGAAGAAAACGCACAGAAGGCGTAGCAAATTTTAGAGAGCGTCTTAGGAAAAATAGTTTTCGAAGGCAGTTTGCCGTGACAATGTCAACATGTTTGTTCCACGAGAGAGTGTTAGTAATCCAGATGCCAAGGTATTTATATGCGGTTATCTCAGAAAGCATGAGGTTTTCGGCATTGTAGTTGTACAGTAAAGGCTTATTTTTTACCGATATTCTCATAAAGACAGTTTTATCGAAGTTAATTTCCATTTGGCAATCATCGCACCATGTTACTATGCTTTTAAATGCATCATTAAGCCTAATTTGATCGTCAACAGAGGAAATTTTTTCGTACAGAACACAGACATCAGCGTACAGCCTAATACCCACAGAAATCTGATCCATAATGTCATTTATTTAAAGCAAAAACAGAAGCGTACCAAAAACTGATCCTTGGGGGACGCCAGAATCAACGGGCACCTTATCTGAACTGGCTGAATTTAGTGTGACAAACTGACGTCGGGTAGTCAAATTACTCTTTATCCAGGCGAGTAGTTTGTTATCTTGCAGAATGTAGCTTAGTTTATGCAGCAATTTGTTACGCGAGACTTTATCAAACGCCTTACGGAAATCCATGAAAATTACGTCTGCTTGTTTACGCTCGTTTATGGCTGCTGCAAAGTCATGAATGATTTCTACAAGTTGGGTATTAGTTGAAAACCCTCGCCTAAAGCCGTGCTGCATACAGGTAAGTAGCTTATGTTCTTCAATAAAAGCAGTTATATGTTTGTGAATAATGTGCTCTAACATTTTACAAGCTGTTGAGGTTAGCGAAATTGGACGGTAATTCTGAATGAGTGTTTTGTCACCAGATTTGTGCAAAGGCACAACTCTGGCATCCCGCCAGTCATCAGGTACTGCAGCTTCGTTTAAAAACCTAGTGTACAGAACATGTAAGTATGTTGCACACCACTCAGCATAACGTTTCAAGAAAGCATGTGGGATATTGTCTGGTCCAGGAGATTTTTTTTACTTCAACTTTCAACAGCAGATTTAAAATGCCATGTTCACTTATTACGACATCAGGAATAGGAGGTACGGACACTTCAAAAGGCAGAAGACGGCCGTCATCTTGCGTAAATATGTCTTTGAAATTTTTATTGAATGCTGTCGAAGCCCCTGCATCATCCTGCACGCAACCACCATAAACTACACGTCCGTCGTTAGAGCGAGACTTGGGGATCACCAATCTACAAAAATTTTCGGGTGACGTTTAGATAATGCATGGCAGTGTTATATCGAAATAGTTTTTCTTATCATGCGCAATTTTGTTCTTCACCTCTTCCGATATCTGTTCGACCATTAGTTTCAAGTCAGACCTGTTTGTCGTTCTCGCTCTCTTCTTTAGGCGTTTCAATTTTCGCTGCAACTGCAGCGTTACTCGATTTATCCATGCATTTCGAAAGTTATGTTTTTTAGCTATCCTTGGCACGAAACACTGAATGCATTCGTGAATTACCCCCTTGAAAAAAAGCCACAAATCATTCACTGAACAAGTGTTGTTTCTGAAAGAGTCATAATTAAAACTTAGAGCATCAAGAATAGACTCGTCTTATGCTTTAGAAAAATTAGGAAACAACTTGATATCGCCTCGCTGTTCCAATGCGACGCCCTCTAACGTCAAGACTACTGCTTTGTGATCTGAAATGCCGGAGGTGACGCTGAAGATCACTTTGTCTTTAATATTCCCACTTATAAGTAACAGATCAAGGATTGACTCAGAACCGTTTTGAATTCTGGTTGCCTCATTTACAACTTGCAATAGGTCGAAATTGACCACAATGTTTAACATTTCATTCTCGACACTTTAGGCACTGGTTATCCAAAAAGTGTTCCAGAGCAGATTGGGAAGGTTAAAATAACGTGTCAGAATCAGTTTGTGTTCAGGCTTTATTTGGCGATGCATATACTCGTTAAGCTGTTCAAATATTGTGGCAGATGAATTCGGAGGCCTGTAAACTGCTCCTAAAAGGTAGCAGACTTTATTTATGCAAAGTTTGCAAAATATGCTTTCCACGCCTGTTACGTAAGGCATTGCTATAACATGTAATGAAGATTTCAAAAAGAACCGCTACGCCTCCTCCTCTTCGATCACGACCTTTTTGAAAAACGTTGTAGCTTCTTGGAACGAACTCACACTCAAAAACGTCTTCGTTCCACCACGTTTCTGTGAGCACAACTAAATCACGATCGTGGCAGACCAACAGCGCTTCAAGGGACTCGATTTTATTCACGATGCTGCGGCAATTAACATTAAGGATGGTGATGTTCCGCCTATCTAATATTATAGGTCACGTCTTATTTTTTGCTATATTGAAACGCCCTCCCTTCTCCTCATTCCACCCTTACGGTGTGCCATTTACGATTAGCTTGTCAAAGACCAGCTTAACTTTCACCACCACCACGCTTTCTGCTCGTTCTTCTGCTGAGCTGACCCAAAGTTTCTTTCTTGTTTCGCGCACGTTTTTCGAAAAATCCTCTGATATTGAATACTGACTTCCTTTTAGCTTCGGACAAGCCTTCAGTATTGACACTTTATCTCGGTGGTCGAGCAGTTTGATTATAACTGGAGGCGTCTCTCCCTTCTTTTTACCAATTCTATGACACCTTAAATATTGTTAACAGTGAGGCCGAGCTTCGCAAAAAAAAAAATGTCGTTTCTTATTGTATTTGTAAGTTTATCAGGGCTTTCAGTGGTTTCTTCTTGTATGCCAAATATAACTAAATTGTTCCTTCAGCTTCTGTTCTCTAGTTCGTCGACCTTGAACGTCAAGGATGACACGTTACTTTCAAGCTTTACTACCGTAAATTTCAATTCCTTCATTTCTGCCTTTAACTCAGCTATTACGTTCATCTGTGCTTCTAAACCACTGATTCTCTCGGACACGCTTGCAATGTCAGGTTCCATTTTCCCCTGTTTTGCCAGAACATCATTTTGCGAGAATGAAGGAACACTATGGTGAATCTGTGCAGAGCTACGGCTTGTGGATAAAATACAGCCTTTGTAAAAAAAATTATTCAGGTGTTAGAATTGTAATGCGGGCGCCATAAGGTATGCTTGGTATTGGAGAGTTAATTGTAGAGCTGCTGGTTACGCCAGGTTAGTATACGGCGTAGAAGGGTTGCGTGGAAAGTATAATGTGTGACAATATAATCACGTTCCTTGCGTGAGTAGAAGTGTTGCAAATAATAAGTGAACCTCGTTTTCTTTGTCCTATTTTTGAGCATCGTACAATATATCCAGTTCGTTTCTTCGCTTTCTGCGGTGAACATTCTAGTCTTTGGTGATAATGAGGGGAGATTATCGGCAATGTATAAACATAGTTTGAAGTGTGAGGAGTAATTATGGCTTTTGCAGTAATTACTTATGCAAGGAACCTAGAACTTTGGGGTCACACGCGCACACCCACAAGCGAACACTCTGGCTGATTTTCGTGGGAAGCAGACTGCCTGTAGTGTAATTAATGCCTTTCCCAAAACTCTTTAATAAGTGCTAGAAAACATCATATATGCGCGAAAGATATCAAACGAACACGTGTTAAGTGTGTGATTGAATTACAGGCTAGCGCAACTCTTCTTGCAAGTTCTCAAAATAAACTAGTTCACTAAAAATTGATATGCGATTCTGCAACGTCTCAGAGACCGGCTATATTTTCTCATAAGTTGAACCTCTATCTTATGCCAGAGTAAACGAAATTATGCAGAGCAACCGCCGTTGCTATCCAAGAATATGCTTAACATAGTTTGGAAGGTGGTCGTTTTGGCGCTATGTTGCCCTATTTGTTATGGGTAACTCCCCCTCCACCACTTTGCCTTGTCCATACGCAAGAGTAAACTGGTTCTTTTCTGTCAAAACTTCCTGAAGGGCAATTTCGTGCAGCCTCTGCGACGAGAGCTTCATCATCTGTAAAGACAGCCTCTGCGACTTCGGTCAAAGAAGCAGCATTTGACAGCCACGTCTGAAAATGCTAACTCTAAAGATGGAAGAATGCGAGAACGGTCTCTTCAAGACCATTACTATCGGTACCACAACAAGGTGGCAAGGTTCTACAGTACTGTTGTGTTAGGCCGGATTGTGGTATTCTGTGGTATCACCCGGATTGGTTGACGTATACTGCTAGATAATCAAAAGGAAATAGAGGTTAGGTGCCAACGAAAGTTCGAAGCTTTAGCACGAAATTTAAATAGTATAATCACTGCATGGAATGGTTAAATATGGACAGCGAAATTCGCCAATCCCTGAATGGCCAATTAAGCGAAAATAATTTACCGCTTCTTAATCGGTAATACTACTGTGGAGCCTTATTTTACAATGTGATTGTGTTCCAGTTTCTCCGAAGCCTTTGCGGAATATTAGACGCCTGCCACGAGCGCTTTCCAAACATATCGTTCAATGTAAGTACCGTACATGATAACATGACTGTCGCAGTTAGTAGTTAGAAGCGCTCCCCTTTGTTTATCTGTCTCTAACTGATGTTTATTAGAACATTCCCAGTTCGCATATATATATATATATATATATATATATGTACATATACATTTCCAGTAGAACCGCGGCCTCTTGCGTAAGTCGCGATGGATGTATGGCTGGATGCTGGATTGATGCTTTTAGCGTTCCCTTTGGCACGGGGCGGTGGGTTGAGTCACCAAGCTATTGTTATTGTATTGCCTAATGTTCTACCTATGTTAAAAAAGAAAAGAGGAAAGAGAGAAAACCCACGATGAATTCCCATAACCAAACTTTCCGAACCTCTACTGTGAATTTTTTTCGTGCACGCCTCCATTGTTTGTCCTTTCCTTACTTTCCTTCCACCAATCTTCAAATCGCCGTTTACTAATCTATCCTGTAGACATGTAGACACGTTCTTTTCCCCGTGCTCTTGCTGAACCCAAGGGCTTCAAGGAGGCCAGAGATGCCTAAATCGATGGCGGGGTACATATCTGCAATTGCTAATGAAACATGCTCGAACATTTCTCTAGGTTTACCGCAGCAAGCACATCTTCACCGTCCTTCTTAAATCTATCTTATATCTTAATTTATAAATGCCTGTTGTAGGGCATTCTGATCTCGCTTCGAAAAGTTATGACCTTGTCTTTGCGTTGTCATAAATCGTTTCTTTACCGATTTCGTTTTTTACTCTTAACTAGTTACTCAAAACAGGTTTCTTTTACGTTGCCGCCACCCATGGGATTATCTAAGCTTCTCTGACTTCCCGCTTGTGGTTCTTTGTTGCCGTGTTGCTCCCCATACAGCTCACATATTTGCTGGTAAGCTTCGTAGTTATTTTGCCCCGCTGTAGATCAATGTTTTTCCATTACGAATACATGAAAACTCTCCCAGCCCATTTCCTTTATCCATATTCATCAGTCGCTCATCATATTGAATTTACTGTGAGCTTGTCTCACTTCAAAGCTTGTCCAGGCCACATCCCCCTGCACAGCTTCATTTGTAGTCTTCCTGTGAGAGCCCAATGTGAGGCGTCCCACTGATATTTGGTTGTCATTGTAGCCCTGATTTCAAGCAAACAATCACATTTCCAAATGTAATTCCTGGAACCATTACACAGTTCCACATATCCCGGAGCACCTCGCACCTGTTGTACCCACTAGCGCTCTGCCTTTCATTATGGCCAAAATTCTCTTCTCCTTTGCTGTTAAAGTTTTTTTCCTGTGTTTCCATATATCTATCATCTTCGTTTATCACGCACATACCAATGTGTTTATATTATTTTACCCCAGGTATTTCCTGGCCCCGAATGGACACTGTCTGTTCGCTGTTTTCATTGAATATGATAACAATTGACTTTTACCACTAAACTTCGCACAAATTCTCGCCTTCCCGCCCACATATATCAACCTATATATGCGCAAACTCAGAAAAATTGACCAAACAAATCGTTTTTTACAAAAGGGGCACTTGCACCCTCAACAGAAAGTAGAATTTTTTATTTACTTTCAGGTGAGGGCAACACTGTTTTCCAAGCCGTCCCACATGTAGTACACTGGGCATATTAGCTGCTATGTACGGGTGTGGTAAACCTTAAAGCCTTTCACGTGCACACCCACGTCGCAATTTTTGCACCGAGTGGTTGTTTTTTCGTGCCAGTCAGCGCACCTGGTCGGTTTGCATCGAGATACAACAAGGTCAGTGCGGTCAAAACGACTTTGTGCCTGTATGGCGGACTGCCGGCATTTTCAGCGGGACGACTTGCATCCGTATTTTTTGTAGGTATGCCACTGCAATCGCCCTCCGAAACGAAAGATGCTCAATGTTCCCATTCTTTAGCTTATACAACTGCAGACAGGGTCAAGGGAAGGGGAAGAGGTGGGAGACTCTCTTCTGTCTTTTTCCCACTTTAGGCAGCAGCCAGGAGGTCTTGGGCTTCGGCGGCGTTTCAGCCATCCTGATGAGTCGGACTTTCACTTCCGCATCGGAGCTGAGAAGCGCGGTCTCCCACTGCTCCAGAGACCTGGTTTCTAAAGACGACTGATCTTTCTGTTGGTCGTGACCACGTTCGAGGGGACACGAACAAACCATGTGTTGAAGGTCTGCCCTGTCTTTGGAGATATTGCGTTCGGCTGTATGCAGTCCTGCGCAACAGCGGCTGTAGGCTACATGGTTAGGGAAGCTGTTGGTCTGGAGCAAACGCCATTCCACCGATTGCCACTTTAGTTAAAGTTCTGTGTGCTGCAGGATACCTGGCCCTCACATGTCTTTAATGATCAAGGCTGTCCTGATAAGACACCAGCCTGTCCCACCCCGACCGGCGAAACGAGTAAGCGTCAGCGGTGGAAAGGTCGGCGTCGACTTGGTTGGTTAGGCCTCGAGCCACGTCGTGCGCGTTCTGGTTCCCAGGGAGGCCGGATTTTGAGTGCTTCTGACGACACAAGCCCCCTAGCGAAATTTAGGATGGCCAAATTGGAGCCGCTCACATTGAATTTGTATTTGGAGCATGCCGTCATTGCCAGGGCAATGGCCGCCTCCTTCGCAATTTCTGGCGACGTCGTGAGGATCGTGCCGGACACGATAGAATCGTGGTACGTGTAAACTCAAACAGAAAGCCCTCTTTCCTTGCTCACTGGGGTACGAACCATTGATGAGTCGCTGCCTGTAGCCTCTGCCTTACGGGAGTATGAGCCATTGCTCTGCCCTGCACTGCATTCGGGATCGTCCCACGATTGTTATATATAGGGCCCTGTGGCGTAATATCCGGTGTCAGTTGTAGGTGTCAACGGCGCCCTATAACGGTATCGCTTTCTACACTTAAAGGCTAAGCTTAAGCGTTCACCATATTTTATATTTCCAGCCTTCTACACAATCGTGCTTCTCTGCCGATTTATAACGTCATTTGTACACATGAGTTGTTTCGCATTTTCGTACTGCTTAAATACACAGGGCGTGATGAAGCATGTGTATGTATCTGTGTTATTGCTAAGTCGGGGCATGGTCATACCTAGTACCCTCCTCTAAACCACATCATCCTCGTTACAAGCTGAACAAACACTGCCGCTTGGATTGCCGTGTCCTCCTGCTTGTGCGCATTATGCAGCGCACCCGCGCCACGCAAACAACGCAAAGAGCTAGTTTTGCGTGGCATGGAATAAATAAACGTGCCGTCGTGGGTTATTGCATCGGGCAGCTGTGCTGCAGCCCACGTTTTCTTCCATACGATCGGGCACGTAATTCGATGTTAAACCAAAGCATTTATTGCCTGTTCCTTTGACTTCCCAGCGTCTGCCACCACCATTATTGTCGTCGTCGTGTCGAAAGCATGGATCATTCTGAAAGTAATGTCGTTGTCACGGCACCGTCGTCGTACCATCGCCATCGCTGTTCGCTGCTTGCTACTGTCTTGCAGAAACAATGAACATACTGCGAATTAAGCTGACCCAGTGTTTCATTCATAGTGCGGATTAAGGTAGCCCGTTGTGGCAAGTGATGCGCGTTAGCCGGACGTCATTTCTGACGCCGTCAAGCTGTCGTTTCGATACCCTCGTCGTCGTTTCGTCGCTTTCCTGCTAGTGCGGTCAATCTTTCATCAACAGGTCAGGTCCTGGCTATTCTTCCGTTTTCAGTCTACCACTCTCAGTGAGTTGAGAAATCGCCGCCATCCCACCGGTATCTGCGTCCCGTCGTCGTCATAGCGTCATCGCCATTCAGTCGACGTCTTTGAATCGTCGTCCTCCACCTATGCCAATGTCTTCATACCACTGTTGTCATATCTTTTGTATTTTCGCTGTGGATGTCACGCAGTGTCGTCGTACTGTTTTTAGCGCTGTTGGCGGCTGGTTACAGTTCTGGTTACAGCCATTGCGCAAAAGAATGCCAGATATAGTACAGAAAGCCTCAACAGCGATGCTCTGCGACCGCCTAGCACATAGTCATCTAATGCCGAACAATGGAAGAAACTAGATCAATGTTTATAACTTGAGTCAAGGGACAATATAAGCGCAGTGAAGGTGTCCCGAACGCAAGTATTTATCTCTCAAACACGGTTTTCCTATATGTAGATTTTGAAAAGATGCGTTGGATCTACTGTAATATTTATATGGATTGCTTTGTTTTGCGCAGGACACCATTCCTTGCATTCACGATGCCGCATGGAGCCAGTGGGTATGTTCTTCGCCCTAACAATGATGTGTCTGTTGCCCAGAAATTATTTCTTGTCAGTAGCGTGCAGACAAACAATTTTATTTAAGGCTGCAGTAATTGTATACTTCTTTGTGGCATCGGCGCTTGGTTGGCGTGTTTTCATCGGTGTCAACAATTCCTCACGGCGTTGTTTTTTTAACCATGTACTAGAGAATTCCTCACTTTAGTTGCTTTACAAGTACATAAAACTGCCAGTACTGGTTTTAATGCACGTACAAAAGGTAAACAATATGGTGCAATTTCAGTAACAGAACGCTGTCCAGGTTTATTTATTCTTTTATGTATTCCTTTATTATTCAGTTATTTATCGTGTATACATAGAGTCTCAAGCCGGCACGAAGGCCTGATATAGTGTATGTGCGCCTGTGTTTGGCCGGAATGGGGGGAGCGCGTTCGAACAGTAAACGTACAACTTAAAAAGCTAATAATAATAATATAGTGGCATAATTATGCACAGAAAAACACATACAGAAGAAGTTACTTAACGAAACATAATCACTCTTTTAGAAAAAACTTGAAGCCGCCAACAAAAGAATCCCGAGTATTGACACGATGTTCCTTAATGCCTTATTAGAATCATATTGCCAAAGGAAGTTGTAGGTGAAGATAGAGTTTAGTTGGTGCAAGAATGGATTGCACCTGAAATGAGCGCAATAAGCGCTCGAAAACACAATGAACGGCTGTCGTGTGAAATCCACAAAACAAAAATTGACGTTGACAAAACACTTGAAAATACGTTATCATCGGTTTGATTGTGCGATTTCGAAGGCAGGGCAAGGAAAGGGATTCTTTGATACTTTCTGCTCTCTAAACGGGGGAAAATTGCTCTTTCCTGAATACTTTCGCTTTATTGTGCATTAATTTAAGTTGAGCGATCAAACAGGTCTTGAAGTAAATTCCCTATAACGTCAGTACATTCTACGTTCGAATGAACAGTTGTAGCGTAGGATCATAAATTAGTGGAGAGCTTAGCCAAATAGAAGTTGTGTGTAACGATTACTTGTGTGTAACGAATACCTCACATGCCTTAGTGCTTATAATAATATTGTGCTCGAACGAGGATATATCAGAGGACAAATGAATTCTGGGATACTTGAATGTGTATTCTCTTTATATGGGGATTTCCTGAATTTCATATTCCTTGTATTCGAGGACAAGTGGTCTTGCTTTGGAAGCATAAAATTACGTTTACTGATGGCAACACTAAATTACTAAGAGCAGTTGAGGTCTAACTGTAGCCAGTTCTTATCCTGAGTGGTACTACTATTTGCGGAGCACATATTCATATGCGAATAATATGATGGTGGAAGTGTTTCCTCTTTCGGTAATTCAAATTGAAAATAAAGTATGGCCCGGGGCTAATTCTTTCGGCACGCTGCATTTTACATATAAAAGGTAACATGGATTCATAGAGACTGATTGTGTCTCGTTTCTTTAAAATAGCTATCCAGTTTTTTATACTTCTGTTCCTCTTTGCTTTCCTTTAATGTATTACTAGCCGGATATGTGGTATTTTTTCGAATGTTTTCGCAAACTTCGTGAATGTAACAGGGAATTCTAGGGTGTAAGCAACGGAGTCATGGAAATCATTTATTAATTCTAATACTTGAGTTTCACATGAACAACGCCGGAAAATAGCGAAAGAAGAATTTCTGATCTGATACGAATTTCACAACGGTACATGATATGATCTGCTCTAATATTTTGTAACACATGTTTGTTACTGAAATTGGCTTGTATTTTGATACTGGGGAAGCATCGCTACAGCAAAGGTCTTGCGATGGTGAAGCATCGTCTGAACTGAGTATTTAGCTATAGGAAGTAAGGATAGAAGTATTACCGGCGTTATGAACTTTTAATAATTCGCTTACTAACTACGTTAGCAATCATAGAATGTGCAAACACGACTGAAAGAGGACGCAGGAAGAAACGGACACGCAGAAACAGCGCTCTCTCTGTGTATCTGTTTCTTTCTACGTCCTCGTTTAGTCGCGCTGAAACATTCATGAAATAAAACCAAGTAGCGCGCCAATTTGTTTTAGCTAAATTAACAAGCACGGCGTCACGCGCGCACACGTAAACATGACGTCACCTCACAGGATGAGCGCAGAAACTCGCTGTCAAAATGCTGGAGTGCGCGATCACGGTAGCAGCAATGAGAAAACTTACCTTTGTGCCACCCGCGCTTCCGCGTCAACGAAAGTCAAAAGCACATCGCGTACCAAGCGCACCGGCACCGCGCGCACTCTTCAATCATCGCAGATCGCATTGACGATGAGGCCCGTGCGAGCGCGCGGGCCCCTTCGACGATCGCTTTCAGGCTAAGGCGACAGCACGAACTCACTGCAAGCCACCGAAGAATCACTTCCCCTTTCCTCCCTCCATTGCTTCACCCCGTGGCTGCACCCTCTAGCCACGACAGGGGAGGGCGCGCTTCCGGCCGCCTTCTAAAGCCCACACCAGACGTACGCTTGCGGACGAGCTCGCGTCTTCGTGCCAAACGCCTGCCACACCTCGCGAGGAACGGAGGTTTGCACCCACAAAGACGCGCGAGAGCGCGCGAGAGCTGGGCTCACTCATAGCCACCTTGGCGTACGGCGCATCGTACTGTGTTACTGACAGTGCTTAAAAAAGCTTCGATATCTATAAGCGTACTTATATTTTAAATAGGTGTTTGATCAGCAGAAAAGGAAAGAAGAAGCAATCTCTTGCCGGATATAAATCAGCTTTACTGATAGTTGAATGTACCGCACCGTAGCTTGATTGATTGATTGACTGATTTTTACTGGTTTATCACACATACATGTGATGAGAGGCTCAGGCAAATGCCATTCAAGGATGGCTTGAGGTAGTCCTTAGTCACCATACTGCCAATGACAACAGCATAGGCACACGCTTTTTGTTCACATGTTCGTACACTTTCACAAAAACATCATATTAAACACAACATTGTCATGCACTTTGACAAAACCGTAAAATTAAACACAACACTAGTTACTGTCCTACGTAGGGCATCCGGCGTTACGTACGTCACTTCACCTCAGCGTCGAATGCCAGCACAACATTTCATAACAGCGTACACTTATTAATAGTGGCTTTAAACAATATAGCTAAACACAAATCATAAACAGTTCTAGAGGTCAATATATGGCTAGAAAGAACGTGTAAAAGTCAGATAGTGTATTTCGCAAATATCGATTTGTTTTTCATTAAACTAATTTAGCAGATGTGGAGCTTTGTATTGAAGCATTTGCCGACCGTATCCAGTGAGACAATACGGAACATTCGATATTTCTGTTGTTCTTGTGTTATATGACGCTTCCTTTGGATAGGGAATTACTAAACCCTTGAAGAGAGAATTATGACAGTCATAGTTAAGGCGATATTAACGCAACAACTTATACTCATATGTGCCTTGTGCTGTAAATATTCTAACGTTTGTAAAGAACTCCGCAATAGAATGCCGGAGTGGCTCATTATCAATTATTCGCGAATCTCCTTTTTGCATTACTAAGAGCCGCGTGAAGTTCGATTGTGTACTAGTCACCCAGACCAAATGACAATAGTTTAGATACGAAGCGAAGAGTGCATTGTAGATCAACTGCTGCGTAGCCAGGCACGCCGACGCGAGGCTGCCCGAGCCCGTGATAACAAAGAGGAACTGTTCTTCGAGATCGCGTCTCATTTCTACGCGTACGAGCCGTGTCGCACCGTCTGCTCATGCGTGGATGCGCGCACGCGAGCTAGCACGCGTCCACATGCGCACGTGTAGTTTGGGCTTAAAGCTTTATCGACCTCCTCGCGAGCGCGAGGTTACGACCACTAAGACACGTTCACCGACGCACCACCGGAAGCTTTGACTGGCACCTACAGTATATGGCACGCAGCTACGATTTTATAGCCCTTGCAATTGATGCGGAACTTCACTGCGACGGGGACAGCATAATTGCGCCTGGAGTATCTAGAAAAACTCGTAGTTTCGCCCGAAAGGCGCAAATCGGTTGGGATAGCAAATTAGTACCCAGCTATACAATGTAAGGAGAGTAGTTTCATCGGCCATATAAACTTGGAAACATTCGCTTACGAACTGAATTAACAAACGTGGTGGTAACGCGCAAAAGAAAACATGAACACATCACACACTCGGTGAGCGCTGACGCTCGCTGCGAAACACTGGGCCCTGGTATAAACAGGTGCAGCATCAGCAGCGAGCGAAGTGTTCTTCGTGCGGTGTGTCCTTTCAACGCAAGAGTAGTGTGAACACAGCTCGCACAATCGAATGAGCTCTCTGCAGGTCCTTTCAAGACGCGGCGCGCGCCACCGCGCGCGGCCGTGCAACGTAGGCATTTGTTGGAGCAGGCGAAGCTGCTCCCCCCCCCCCTCCCCCACCATCTCTGTCCCGTGCTGCCTCTCCGCTTTCCTCCTTACGTGGCACGCGAGATTGGGCCACAATTGCCAGTTCCCTTTGAGCTCGATCTCAAAAAGCGCAGTTGCTAGCGGAGCGCAACACCAAACCTTACTTCCCTCCCTGCGATCCCCCCCCCCCTCGAAACGGAAAAGGGCGCGTTTGTTGCCTTCTTTGTCTTTCTCGCGCGCAGGATTTAGCCGCGATCGTGGGTTTCCCTCACGTGCTTTTCTTCGCACATACAGCATACGACGCGCGGCGACGGTGTTATTGCCCTTCTACTTTATGGAAAACATCGCGGCGACGGCGACGCCGATGAGAGAAAAGCGCCCGGAGTGTCCATATAATTGCTATCACAATAAAAAGCTTTGTGACATTGTACCTTATATATTAACAAATATTGAGTTTTGATGTAACGATTCAGACAGGTGTCAAAGTGGATAGCCACAAAATGAAGCAAGACAATATCAGAGGCTTCAAACTGGTCTTGCTGTAATAAGTAGACAGGACAGAGGGAAAAATTGTAGTTCCATGTTTGTGTGTCAGTAAAGAACAGGGTTTACCATTAGGTAAATCTGCAATGTTCGTCGCTACAGCACCTCAAGTATATATGTCACAATTTTCCACATATGCGAGAAACATGTAGAATGTTAACAATACTTATGACAAATTGATAATTTTGTCTGATATTATACTGGTTGTTGTGGGCGGGAAAATACGGATAGACAGTGCTGTCAGGATATGGCTATGAAAACTTCATTGCTGCTTATACTTGGGAATTATTGATTTAAATGATTTGTACATACTGGGCTATGGCAGGAATTGGTTTGGGAATAACAAAAGAACAAACTGTCACGGCTATTGCAAGCATTCAGTGGCTGCTAGATATTCATAGGCAGCATAATTTGGGACATTTGCAGGCGAAGCTCTACAACATTCAATGATTCGGATAAAAATTATACATAAATCCTCTTGTACGAGAAGTATATGACATGGAAGCGAGATCATGCTAATGTCTAGCTTTTAAAAGTGCTGAAAAAGTTATATAATCCAATGAATTGACATTAGAATAGTTAATTCGCAAAAAACACTGATTACAATTCTTAATTACGGCCCCACTAAAGGAATCGAAGAATTACCAGAAAATATTTGGTTACTTTTACAATATTCTTTTCCGGACAATATTTTCCGGTCCACTCAGTGCGTCCTCTGCTGCCATTCATGCACTGCTTATCCTTACGAACATTAGATGATATGCAAAATTAGGCAAGCAGCCTTTCCAACGCAGCCGACTTGCTCTAAACAAGATGGCCGCGTCGCAGTTAGTGTTACCAACCCCCGGAAGGGGGGTGGTAGTTTCGTTTCAAGGAACATGCGTGCTCCAAGCAGTTGCCGGACATCCTAGCTTATTTTTTTTGTTTTTATTTTGGGGAAGTTCAAATCGGGCGAAGCGCGGGAAATGACTGTCTTCGTGCATCCATCAGGCTTACCTCCACTCACCCTTGCCACTCACTCTCAGATATCGAAAGCCCGATCGCGGTTGGTCATGAGCTTTGATCGTCGTCTCAAGTATGAAAATGGAAAGATAAGACAGTGAAGCTTGATCAGAGATGCAACGAGCGTAATACGCAGGAAGTCAAGTCATCCAAGCATCAGACGAAGATGGCTAAACCAGGCCGTCCCGTGTGTTGCGCAGTTCTGTGGTCTTATAACACCGGGAATTCCAGTGCTGCGAAATTTTCCACGTGTCCTACCGACAGCTCGTAAGCACAAGTATTTTACTTTGATTTCTGAGTGCTTTAGATATGTGCTCCATCATTCGTTATATAGTTCAAATAATGAGAGCAATCATGGGCTGCTTCCTTCTCATGCAGATGCATGTAGCCAGTTCAAAATTCCGCGGGTTCTTACTTCTCATACTGTCAATGAAATGCATGGATTGTACTCGACATTGTTTCTCTAAGCAAAAAACACGTGTCGTCATAAAATATGTGGTAGTCAAGTTCCGTGTGATCAGCCCGTGACGGTTAATTTTCGCGTTGGTTTGGATCTTCTGGAATCTATGTTCGCTGGTGATGTAGAAATTTCAGTTGTGAATGAAAATTGCTTCAGAAGTTGAACGCTTTTGCACTGAGTGGAGGTGAGTCTTTTTCCAGCAGGTAATATGTGAATAAAAACAAAAATGTTCAACTTTTACTTACGTTGAGTTTTGGCTGTCTCAGGAATCGGCGAGCTTTGGTTGATACCGACACGTGTACATGTTTATCTTTCTCGAGTGACCACGTTTCCCCGCTTAACAAATGTGATCATGCAGCGCAGGATGCGCCTGCATGTATAGGAAGTTTCTGGAATATTATCGGTGGTTCCATCCGCTGTCTGTCACCGAGCCTTGTGTAATCTGGTTGCATGTATGCGCGACGCGTATAGTGTAGAACTTTGTGGAAGACAGACGGGTCCCAGCGATTAGTCGGGAATATTCGACGATCGATGTATAAAAGCCAACGCGCTCGACCCGTTGATCACATTCTCGACGATCACCGACTGTGTTCGCCGCTCTCGTTGGGCTTTAAGTGTAGCCTGTTTTGTGGGCACAGGTTCGCACATTAAAAGCTAGTTTTGTCTTTCACAGTATTGCCACTGCGTTCTTTAAAGTCACTAACACGTGAAATCTGGTGGAGGTGCTTTGCGTTCATGTACTGGACGCCCCCACAAAGCCGTGACCCAAGCCCGCACGCGGAAGACAGCACCAACGTCGCCAAGAACCAGCGAGGTAGCCGCAGGCTGCAAGGACTGCCCCCGAGCACGGACTTTTGCCTGAGACGACCAGGAAGATCGCCACCAAGTGCAGCCCCAGCGTCCCCCATCGTGCTGCAGCAGCCAAGGAAAGCTCCGCGTTACGTGGTTCAACGTTCGAGGACCCGAAAAGCTGGCTTGAGACATATGAGAGTTCGCTACATTTAACAGCTGGAACAGCGACGACAAACAGCGACATGTCTTCTTCGCATCGGAAGGCGATGCAAGGACGTGGTTCGAGAACCGAGAAGCCACCATAACTACCTGAGACCTGTTTCGAAGCGGCTTCCTGCAGATATTCACAAGCATCGTACGCCGACAACGGGCCCGAGCGCTATTAGAAACCCGGGTGCACAACCGCGATCTTCACGCAGGAAATGAGCCGTCTATTCCGCCACGCCGACCCTGAAATGCCCGAGGAGAAGAAAGTCAGCCTACTTATGCGTGGTGTGAAGGAGGAACTTTTTGCCGGCATGGTACGAAGCCCATCGAAAACCGTCGACGAGTTTGTTCGCGAGGCCACCAGAATGGAGAAGACACTCGACATGCGAAACCGGCAATTCGACCGCCACACGAACTCAACAAACTATGCCGCAGTTCAGTCACTGGCCACCGACGACCTGCGCGAGACTATTCGAGTGGTCGTGCGGGAGGAGCTAGAGAAGCTGTTCCCGTCGTCACAGCCTCACGTGGCTACGATTGTCGACGCCGTACGTGAGGAGCTCCAACAACAACTCGGAGTAGCCCTTGAATCGCCGCATTCTCAGCCGCAACCGATGACATACGCCGCTGTAGCCCGCCGTCACGTTCCCCCTCCGCGCCCACGGCAGAACCCAGTGACGATACAGTTCCGTTGTCCACCACCACCCCCGCCGCCAGCACACGCCAACCCGTCACTCCACGCCGCATTCCAAGGAAGACTCACGTTTGGCGCGTCCTCGACCAACGTCCGCTTTGCTATCACTGCGGCGAAGCAGGGCACATCTACTGCCGATGCCCATACCGCGAGTTACCGCGAGGTCAATCGCGATATCACGAACGACCACGCGATATCGCCGACTACCTCGCCGCCACTTAGTGGAGCCCTCGACGACCGTCCCGTTCGCCGGCACCAGGCCGCTACCTGTCGCCGCAGCGCCGACCATACACCCGCTGTTATGATTGGGGTTTCAATCCCATCGCTCGTAATCCGTTGTCAAGATTGGAGTTTGGCATGAATTAGAAGGTAGCTGGCCCATGCTGTCGTGCAACTTATCCACGCTGAGGACGTTGATGAAGGGAAGGACTGCTTCTCATCGAGAACGAGGAATATGGGTTTATTTACAGTATTTACATGAAGTTCATCAGTCTAGCATGACTGCGAGAGAAAGTACGTCAGTCTAACACGACTGCTTGAGAGAGTGTCTCAGTCTAACATGACTGCTTAAGAAAGTGTATGGAGCATCCGCACAACAGCCGTTTATAAGCACTCGGCCCTCCCCCGGATTCCAAGGTGGCGGACACGTTCGTCCAGGCATCGTAAACACGCCGCCTCTCCGCGGGACGGTTTGCACACACACACACACAAACACACAAACACACACACACACACACACACACACACACACACACACACACACACACACACGCACGCACGCACGCACGCACGCACGCACGCACGCACGCGCACACACACACACACACACACACACACACACACACACACACACACACACACACACACACACGCGCACGCACGCACGCACGCACACACACACACACACACACACACACAAAGGTTCTCGGTCCGAAACTGACATCACACGAATTTCGTAGAACTCGGAGCGGTCCCTCCCAGTGTGCCCGGGTAGCCATTGTCCTGCGTCTTGGTCGGCCCGTGGGAAGGGGCCTCCGACGATGTTCCCGCGGCAACTCCCCCACCCGTAGCAGATCAGGACCGCGTTGGTGGGCTCGGTAACAATAGTTGGCCCGCCGAACTCATTCCGTCACAATGGTGATTTAGTGACGTCGTGGCTAGAGGTTTGCGGCGGCGCTCCAGGAAAAGATGACGCCCGCGGTAGCAACTGGTGGGCGAAACTTGCACTGCAGCTGGCCGTTCTTAACAGCTCCACCATGGCCCGGAAAATCTCGACTGTCTAGCGCTGATAACCACTCGGCAGGAAGAGAATGGCTGATGGCCAGGGGGTGATGTCTTGGCTTGTGTAACCACTTGTGCAATGATGTCACCGCCCCAAAACATCCAACAAGGACAGGCAACTGCGAAATGAACCCCACAACACGGCTCTGCGCCGAGATGACGTACATTGGCTCTCACTTTAGACCCGCTGCGCTTCAAAGAAAACATAAATGCAGAAACAAAAACTGCTGAATTTCGCTATGCCAATTTTTGAAGCAATTTCGTGCTGACAAATTCAGCCATCATGGAGGGAACCTTGCTTACTGAGAGGGGATCTTCTTGGCTTAACAAAATTAACAATAGTAACCCTAAAATTTAGGCGGCACCCTCCAACGCAGAACTCAAATTAGTCTGCTCAAACCATCGACATTGCTATGCATCTTTCCCTTCTTATATCTAACGGAGAAGTTGTACTCTTAGAGAGTGAGACTCCATCGGAGCAAGCGGCCATTTTTGTATGACATTTGATTGAGCCACGTCAGAGGACAGTGGTCGGTCTGGAAGATGAAATTCGCTCGGTACAAGTAACACGACAACTTAAGGGCGGCCCAAACTAAACAAGCGCATTCCTTCTATGAAGCGATGTAGGCTTCCTCTCTTACATTTAGTTTACGGCTGAAATAGAGGATAGGATGCTCCTCGTTATCGTCGCCGACCTGACTAAGTACCACACCCATACCTCTGTCGCTTGCGTCGCATTGAAATATGAATTCCTTTGTGTAGTCTGGCGCGCGAAGCACAGGACGAGAAACCAATAGCGTTTTCAAACTTTGGAAAGCGTTCTTCTTGTCCTTATCCCAGTGTACGCTACTTGGTGCTTCCTTTCGGAGGGCGTCCGTTAATGGACTTGTCATTTGCGAGTAATTCGGAATGTACCGTTGATAGTACCCCACATGTCCCAAAAATGAACGAAGGTCGGTTTTCGTGCGCGGTTGAGAAAATTCTCCAATCGTAGCTATTTTCAGCTCGGCTGGCCCTCTCGTGCCTTGGCCGACAACATGGCCCAGATAAGTAACCTGTGAACAACCAAATCTGCACTTCTCACTCTTTCACTGTTAGGCCGGCTTCCCTCAACCGTGAGAACACCTGTTAGAGGTGCGATACGTGTTGTTCCCAGCTGTCCGAAAAAATTGCTACATCATCCAGATATGGCAAGGTGAACTCCTGCAAGTTTTTTAGGACAATATCCATTAACTTAGAGAAGCTAAACGGCGCGTTATTCAGCCCGAAGCTGCGTGCGAGAGGGGAAAAAGTGCCTACAGGTGAGATGAATGCGGCATAGCGGCTGGCACTGTCTGAAAGGGGAACTTGCCAGTACCCCGCACGAGATCTATAGTTGAGATGTATTTAGCAGCGCTAACTCTTTCAATTCGTTCCTCACTGTTGGGTATCGGGCACAGCTGGTCCCTAGTGATGGCATTTAACTTCCTGTAGTCAACACGCGGACGCGGGTCCTTGTTAGGGGTTTCTACCAGTATTAGCAGGGAAGTGCAGTCACTCTCAGCGGGCTCAATAACTCCCAACTTTAACATGCGCTGTATCTCTGCCTCCATAATTTCTACCTGTCTTGGAGACACCCTGTAAAGCTTTGATCTTACTGGTTTGGTTGATGTCAGCTTTATTTCATGCGTTATTAGTTCGGTGCTACCCGGCCGATCGCTGAATCTGTCGAGATATTCCCCTAACACCTCTTTTACATCTTTTAGCTGCTCGGGTCTTAGAGCTTTCGAGCTTTCCGAAGGTTTTACTACTTCTTCTAGGCCAATTTCTGAGTCGGAGGTCGCCCTATACTCCTTAAACTTGGTACTAGTGCCATCCTGCTCTTTGATAGTATAGTTAACGACTCCGTTCCGCTCTATATACGGCTTCATCAAATTGCAGTGATATATCTTCACCCCCTTCCTTCGACCGGGCATTTTCAGAGCATAGTTAGTATCTGAAAGTGTATGCAACACTTAAGCGGGCCCGTCCCAGTGAACTTGAAGATTGTTCTTTCTTGAAGGTTTGAGTATCATTACCGGGTCTCCAGCGTTAAACGAACGAAGCCTCGCATTTATGTCGTAATAGAATTTGGCGTTCTTTTGAGCTACTCCCATGTTCTTTTTGACTAGTTCTTGGGTTGCGCTTAGCCATTCCCGCAAATTTAGAACGTATTCAACCACTGTTGAACTCTCCCCTCTTTCCTCCCTCATCTCTCTTAACATTCTCAGTGGAGAACAGAGTGTCCTCCCATACACTTGTTCTGCTGGCGAGAACCCTGTCGCTTCATGTGGAACCGTTCGCAAAGCAAACAAAGTTGCCGGCAGACAGTTCTGCCAGTCCTCCTTATGCTCGTAACAGAGCGCACGCAGAACTCGCTTAAGCATTGAATGCCACCTCTTTACACTGTTCGACTGAGGCTGATAGACAGAACTATGTATTAACTTTACCCCGCACTTTTGCAAGAATGTGGAAGTCAGTGCGCTCGTGAATACTGACCCTTGATCCGCCTGAATTTCGGCTGGAAACCCAACTCGTGCAAACACTGTCAAAAGCGCGTCTACTACTTCGGTGGAGCTGAGCTCTTTCAGAGGGACTGCTTCTGGAAACTTTGTAGCCGGACACAGCATGGTAAACAGGTACCTGTAACCCGATTTTTTTTTTTGGTAGGGGCCCTACCGTGTCTATCACAAGTCGTCTGAAAGGTTCCGTTATTAAGGGCACTACCTTTAGGGGAGCCTTGCATGTCTCTCCTAGTTTACCCGAGCGCTGGCAGGCGTCGCATGATCTCACAAAGTTTTCTACGTCTTTGAAAGAACCAGGCCAGTATTATTCCATAAGCAATCTTTCCTTTGATTTGTTTATGCCTAGGTGCCGGAACCACCCATTTCCATGATAGAGACTCAAAAGGTCCTCCCTGTACTTAGTAGGTACGACTAACTGATCTAAAATCCTACCCTTTCTATCTCTGAAGTGCCGATACAACAATCCTCCTCTCTCATGTATCGTCACGTTGTGCCTAGCAATGCCTTCTTCAGCTGTGTGGTGTAATTTAGCTAAGCTGTCATCATTCTTTTGCTCCGCTGCCATTGACTCTCTGTCCACACGTAAGAGCTGATCAGAGTTCTTTGAGGCCGGTGATAATAACGACCCTGTCTCGCTTGCGATTGTCTTAGCTTGCTCTTCCTGCAGGCTTGAACTTTGACACTCTAGTGCTACGCTCTCATTGAGCTGGTCAGCTAGCAGGCTCTCCTCAACTGTTTTTTTGTCCATGGGGCCTAGCTCGGATTCGGGTATTGAAGTTATCCCCTTTTCTGCTTCCGCTGGAGCAGCTTGTGCATTTTCAGCCGAAAGCGACGCGATTTTACGAGCCTGGCCGCGGGTCAATGCCTGTACTATGCCCTCTCCCAGTTTAAGCCCTTTGTCACGCAGTAACTGATTCGAACGATTTGAAAAGATGTAAGGGCACTGCAGTGACAAAAATTTGGAAACTGCAGCTTCAGTCTCTAGCTCTCCGAATGGTCCACTGATTTTGACTTTGGCGACGGGCAGACACACGCTGTGTTCTTCTACAACCGGTTTGATCCATGCTACTTCTCCAGTAAAGTCATCTACCGTCACGTAAGATGCATGGACAATGTCCATCGTGGCGGCACTGCCTCTTAGCACTCGGCATGGTTTGCCATGAAGTTGCAGGTCGTGAAGATATGGACTTAAAAGTTCCATATTCTCGTCTTTTTCCTCCACGTAGGAGAAAACTACGCTAGGCTTCCCGCAGTTTACAGCTATATGTCCCCGTTTGTGGCATTTATAACAGCGGATCGGCCTAAAAGATTCGAATTTTCTTTTATGTTCCTTTTGTGTAGTTTCCCCGTTAAGTTTCTCCTTGCTCTTTTCTGCGGGCTTTTCCTCCACGTCTGCAGGCTCCGATCGTCTAGTCTGCGAATCCTTTTTCAACGGAAATGTTTTCCGCGGTCCATTTCGACCGTCCCAATTTCCCTCCTCGGCGTTCAACTGTCTACGCGTTGCGTACTCTTCGGCTAATTCAGCCGCCCTTTCCACAGGGTTCGCATTCCCTCTGTCTTGCACCCACAGTTTCACAGCTTGGGGGACGCTTTTGTAAAACTGCTCTAGACACATGCATTAAATGGTCATGTCTCTGCTGTCGTATGCTTCCGTGCTTTTCAGCCACTCGACTAGGTTGGCCTTTAGGCCGTAGGCAAACTCCGGATGCCCCTCGTATATCTTTCTTGGCTGTGCTCCTAAACCCTTGCCGAAAAGCGTCGGCTGAAAGACGGTATTTCTTCAGGAGACTAGCCTTACCTTTTGCATAATCATATGCATTCTGTGCACTCAGTCTGGCGATTACTTCCGCCGCCTCGCACGGCAACATAGACAGCAACCGCTGTGGCTATGTACTCGGGCCGAAGTTCATCTTCTGGCAAGTCCTCCCAAAATCGCTTAGGAACAGGCCTATGTCGGTCCCGACCTCAAATGGCTTTAACAGCCTGTCCATGCGGTAGGATTCTGCCTCACTTGATCGTCCCAGAGCCCCTGCATTTCCTTGAGACAACTCCAAACGTTTGCTTTCAAGTTCAAGTTGCATTTTTCTTAATTCACGTTCCTCTCTCTCTCTGTCCCGTTCTTCTCTTCTTTTTTTTTTTAGAAGTTCTAACCCAATTTCAATTTCTTCCTCACTGGCATGTTCGGAAATTAGCTGCAATAATTCCGATTTAATATTTCCTTAAGTACATCTAGGCCCAGTTTCTCACCAACAATCAACAATTCGTCTCTCAGCAGTATCCTTAACTCCATGATTGCTGCTTTACTGCCTTGATCCTGCTCGCTAAATCTAGCTAGGAAAACACAACCCAGCTAACACTCAACAATGTAGCTTCCCTACTGTTCTAAACAGAACAACCACTAGATGAAGCCTAGAGAGCCAAAGTAAGAACCAAGCACTCACCGCAGACACAGCACCACGTCGCAAAGTCCATCTCACCGCTGTCAGCCAGTTGTTGTGATTGGGGTTTCAATCCTATCGCTCGTGATATGTTGTCAAGATTGGAGTCGGGCATAAATGAGAAGGTAGCTGGCCCATGCCGTCGTCCAACTTATCCACGCTGAGGACGTTGATGAAGGGAATGACTGCTTCTCATCGAGAATGAGTAATATGGGTTTATTTACAGTTTTTACATGCAGTTGATCAGTCTAGCATGACTTCGAGAGAAAGTACGTCAGTCTAACACGACTGCTTGAGAGAGTGTCTCAGTCTAACATGACTGCTTAAGAAAGTGCATCGAGCACCCGCACAACAGCCGTTTATAAGCACTCGGCCCTCCCCGGATTCCAAGATGGCGGACACGTTCGTCCAGCCATCGTAAACACGCCGCCTCTCCGCGGGACGGTTTGCACACACACACGCACACACACACACACACACACACACACACACACACACACACACACAGGTTCTCGGTCCGAAACCGACATCACACGAATTTCGTAGAACTCGGAGCGGTCCCTCCAAGCACGCCCGGGTAGCCATTGTCCTGCAACTCCCCCACCCATAGCAGATCAGGTCCGCGTTGGTGGGCTCGGTAACAATAGTTGGCCCACCGAACTCATTCAGTCACAATCGCGATTGAGTGACGCTGTGGCTAGAGGTTGGCGGCGGCGCTCCAGGAAAACATGACACCCACCGTCACAACTGGTCGGCAAAACTTGCACTGCAGCTGGCCGTTCTTAACACGGCTCAGCCTGGGGCCGCTCTCCAAGCCCATATCCGAAAAACTAAAAGCAGCAACCGATGGAGGTGCAGTTGCTGTTTGTCGAACTGACGAAGATCTTCCGCCGCCGACGACGACGAGGAAGAGACCATCTCGACGACACAATAACGACACGCCGCCGTCCCGACGAAGTCAGGCAGCCAAGACTACGCCGACGAAAGACGACCTGACGACGCCACATACCAGCCACAGGTCAACGCGACGCAGCCATGATCCGACGCCAAGACCTAACTGTAACGCAGGACAAAGAACCACCGACTTGGACGTGCTTGTCGACGGCCCCACAGATACCGCCTTAGTTGACACAGAGGCCGCTTACTCCGTAATGAGTAGACATATCGCCGCCCAGTTGAAGGAAGTTAAAACTGCATGGGAATGCCCTCAAATTCGAACCGCTGGACGACATCTTATTACGACTACTGGAATCTGCAGGGCAAGAATTACCGTTCATGACCGGGCCTACCCTGCCACCTTCGTTATCCTCCTACAGTGTTCACGAGACGTCGCTATCGGCATGGACTTCCTGAACCAACACGGCGCCATCTTATACCTGAAGTCAAAATCGATAACGCTGTCGGAAGATCATGCGGCACCGCCGGGGAGCTGTCGTAGTCACCACGCCTTCAGTGTGCTCGAAGATCAAGTCAGCATCCCGCTCCGCTCCTGCATTGTCATTTCTGTCGGCACGAAAACACCTGCAGACGTAGAAGGCGTCATCGAGGGCGACCAACATCTTCTGCGTGACCGTGAAATTTGCATCGCAAGAGGGATCGCCCGACTCCACGGAGGGAAGCGGAAGTTATGCTAACTTCAGCCAAGAGTTCAAGCGCACCAACAAGGGCACGACAATCGCATACATCGAGGAAACTGTGGAAAGCCGTACTGTCTGTGTCTTCTAGGATTCTGTAGCATCTACACCGATGAGCATAGTCCCCGATCCAGACATTGACACAAATCCAAGTCTTCCTATGAGTAAGCAACGACAGATCAGAAGTCTTCTCCGGCGATACAAAGACTGCTTTTCGACGTCATCGAGGATTCGACAAACACCAGTTGCCAAGCATCGCATAATAGCCGAAGATTGCGCTCGACCACTCCACCAGAGCCCTTACCGAGTTTTGACGTGAGAACGTGAACCTACCAAGCAACAAGTCGACGAAATGCTGCGCGACGACATCATCCAGCCGTCGAAAAGCCGGCGGGCATCTCCTGTAGTCCTGGTGAAGAAAAAGGACAGAACCCTACGCTTCAGCGTCGATTATCGTCGACTAAAGAGGATCATCAAGAAGGACGTATGCCTCCTTCCACGGATAGACGACGCATTCGATCGGCTTTGCAACGCTAAATACTTCTCGTCGGTGGAACTCAAGTGGCTACTGGCAAATAGAAGTCGACGAGAGAGATCGCGAAAAGACCGCCTTCATCACGCCAGACGGCCTCTACGAGTTCAAGGTCATGTCATTTGGACCGTTCTCGGCGCCTGCAACATTTCACGGCGTCATGGACATGGTGTTAGCAGGATTGAAGTGGCAGACTTGTCTTGCCTACCTGGATGACGTCTTTGTCTTCGCCGGAAATTTAGACGATCACGTTAGGCGGCTTGCGACCGTATTAGAAGCCATCAAGTCATCAGGGCTCTCTCTCTGAAGCCGGAAAAGTGCCGCTTCGTTAACGATCAGCTCCTGTTGCTAGGCCACGTCATCAGCAAATCTGGAGTACACCCGGACCCGCAGAAGACAGCTGCCATCACAAAGTTCCCGCAGCCACTTGACAAGAAGGCACTGCGCAGATTCCTTGATATGTGTGCCTACTATAGGTGCGTTGTCAATGAACTTTCACGCATAGCGGAGCCGCTAACACATCTAACCAAATATGATGTCGAGTTGAAGTGGGAAACGCCGCAGGCCGACGCATTTCAAAACTCAAACGACGCATGCAGTCGCGGCTGGTACATGCACACTTCGACGAGGACGCCGATGCCGAAGTCCACACTGACGCCAGTAGCCAAAGCTTCGGTGCGGTCCTAGTCCAGAGGAAAGACGGACTTGAACGGGTGATATATTATGCTAGCTGGTCGCTGTCAAAAGCGGAAGAAAATTATTCTACGAATGTAAAGAAATGCCTCGAAATCATTTGGGCTGCAGCAAAATTCTGCCCTTACCTCTATGGCAGACCATTCAAAGTCGTC
The DNA here is from genome assembly GCF_023375885.2 of Dermacentor andersoni. Lineage (NCBI taxonomy): Eukaryota > Metazoa > Arthropoda > Arachnida > Ixodida > Ixodidae > Dermacentor > Dermacentor andersoni. The sequence continues at coordinate 210,780,831 of NC_092816.1, read as the reverse complement.
AGCGACTATCACGCGTTGTGTTGACTAGCTAACTTAACGGACCTTTCAGGACAGCTGGCGCGGTGGAGCGTCAGACTGCAAGAATACGATGTCACGGTAATATACAAGTCCGGAAGAAAACACTCTGATGCCGACTGCCTATCACGCTCCCCCATCGATCCCCCGCCGCAAGACGACGAGGACTACGGTGCCCTCTTTGGAATAATAAGCGCGGAAGACTTCACGAAACAGCAACCAGCAGACCCGGAGCTAAAAGGCCTCTTCGAGTATTTGGAAGGGAACACCGACGTTGTCCCTAGGGCTTTTAAGCGCGGGTTCTCTTCATTCACGCTACAAAACAACCTTCTCGTGAAGAAGAACTTCTCCCCAGTCCGCGCCAGCTACCTTCTTGTTGTTCCGTCGCCGCTGCGTCCAGAAGTACTGCACGCCCTACACGAAGATCCAACCGCTGGGCACCTCGGATTCTCCAGGACGCTGTCGAGGATACAGGAAAGGTATTATTGGCCGCGTCTGACCACCGACGTCCCCCGTTATGTCAAGACATGCCGAGACTGACAGCGACACAAGACCCCACCGACGAGGCCAGCAGGATTGCTACTGCCGATCGAACCTCCTCGCCGACCATTCCAGCAGATTGCGATGGATTTTTTGGGGCACCTTCCGACGTCAACATCCGGGAATAAATGGATCGTCGTTGCGACGGTCTATCTCACCCGCTTCGCTAAAACTGAAGCTCTACCAAAAGGCTGCGCAGCCGAAGTGGCGAAAGTTCTCGTCGAGAACATCCTGCGGCAACATAGTGCTCACGAAGTTCTCATCACCGACAGAGGAACGGCCTTTACAGCAGAGCTCACCCAAGCAATTATACAATACAGCCATATAAGCCACCGGAGGACAACTGCCTACCATCCGCAAACGAGTGGTCTCACGGAGCGCCTGAACAAAACCCTCGCCGACACGTTAGCAATGTACGTCGACGTCAAGTACAAGACGTGGGACGCGGTCCTGCCGTATGTAACCTTCGCTTACAACACGGCGGTGCAAGAAACAACACGGATCACGCCATTCAAGTTGGTTTACGGCAGGAACCCGACGACGACGCTTGACGCCATGCTGCCGCACGTCACTGACGAAGAGAATGTTGACGTCGCTAGCTAGCTCCTGCGCGCCGAAGCCCGATAGCTCGCCCACCTGCGGATCAAGAAGCAGCAGCGTACCGATAGCCGACACTGCAACATCCGACGACGCTACGTCGAGTACCAGCCCGGTGACCGTGTTTGGGTTTGGACCGCGATACGCCGACGAGGACTCAGTGAGAAACTATTGCGACGTTATTTCGGACCCTACAAGGTCATCCGACGTAATGGCGCACTAGACTATGAGGTCGTGCCAGACCGCTTTCCGCATTCACAGCGGTGCCGCGCACGATCTGAAGGGGTCCACGTGGTGCGTCTTAAGAGGAAGCTTTAGCTCGGGTGCTCCTATCTAAATACATGTAAAAGGAGAATTCGTTTTTCACGGCAACCACAGCACCAAATTTGACGGGGTTTGTTGCATTTAAAAGAAAAATTTAAAATCTAGTGACTGTTGGTTTCGAATTTTCGATTTAGGTCGTCAATTTTTTATTAAAAATTGGTAAAAATCGCAAATTTTCAGAAAACGAAAGTATCAAGTTTACAACTCTTTAACTCAGTAAGAATAGGTGATACCGCAATTCTGTGAATTGTACCTTGTAGCACGTCTAAAGCGGACAAATTTGACATCTTATACATGAATCTCAAAAAATGTATTAATATGTAATTACAACTTTTCCAGAACCCTCGTAAACAGCGTAGCAAACTCACGTAAGATGTAAAATGACATATGAAATTTGTCCGCTTTGAATGATCTAATGGATGCCGTTTACAGAACCGCGATATCTGTTCTTGATGCAGAGCTATTAGTTTGTAAACTTCGTGCTTCTATTTTTTTCAAACTTCTGAAATTTTTAAAATCTCTTTAACAAAATTCAAGCCCTAAATCAAAATTCCGCTTCCAACAGTCACTAGAATTTAACTTTCTCTCTCAAAAGCAACAAATTTCATTAAGATCGGTCCAGGAGTTATCTCAGAAAAACGTTTTTGCGTTTTTACATGTATTTGAATAGGCCGCGTCGGAGTTGGGCCCGAGCTAAAGCTTCCTCTTAAGCCCTTTAAAGGCCCGTTTACAGTCCGACGTTATCGGCGCGCGGGCGAACGTCGTTGGCGGTCAGTCACGCTACGTCGGTTGCGCTGCGCCAGCCGAGATGCCATACCCTCTATACTTCAACGCGCGCGCTGTAGGCTGCTATCTTCAGAGCATGCGCAGAAGGTTCGCCAAGTCGCGCGCCGTCCGCAAAAGCCGTCTGCGGAGTTGTGATGGCGCCTTTTTCTTCGCGCGCAATGCATTGTGGTGCCAGAGTTCCGCCGACTTCGACGCGCGAATGGCTCAGGAGCCATATCGGCGCCGGGCGCGTTGGAAGCCGCCGGTTACGTTGGCTGCGCCGGTGCGCCCGACTATAGAGGGGTCGTTTTCGCCAACGTGACGTAGCGTGTGCGCGCGCGGGCGTTACGTCGGACTATAAACGGCCCTTAAGGCTCGTTTATAGTCCGACGTTATCGGCGCGTGGGCGAGCGTCGTTCGCGGTCAGTCACGCTACGTCAGTTGCGCTGCGCCAGCCGAGATTCCATCCCTTCTATAGACCAGGCTAATCGAACGCATACTCTCGCACCCGGATTGCCCGGTCGACCAGCGCCATTTTGTTCTGGGCTGCCAAAGCGTGTTCGCCGGCGACCAGCAGACATGGCTAGCGCTAGCTTTAGGACTCCAAAGTGCGGAAATGTGCCCGTTCACGCGAATCCAAAGTACAAGAAGTCATCTGGGCATCGTTGCGTCGTGTTTGGATGCCAAAATAACCAGCGGAAAAGGAGCAGGTTGCTTAGCGCTGTTTGCGAAGAGCACAAAACACGTAGGGAATCGTGCCGGTGCGGTGTTTTCAGCCTGCACCGATTTCCATCCGCAACGAAGAATGACAAGCTGCGCCACCGGTGGATAGCTGCAGTGAATAGGAAGAACTACCAACCCAGTGAAAATGCACCAGTGAGTATTCGATCTGTGTATATTTTGGTGCCACGTTCAACTTTGCGCCCTACGAATGTAATATGTGTAACACGCAGGTTTGCTCCGAGCACTTTCTGGACAAGCCCACAGAGCAGAATCCCGCGCCGGTGCTTCGCCTTGGCTATAACAAGAAGGCAAGCCTTTTCGTGTTTTCATTCAGGCAGAGCTCCCGACGGTTAAGCGGAACAGTTCAGTTTGCGGTTAGCGATACTTGCAGCTGCTGCACGGCATGACCATTAAGCGTGAACGACAAGTTGTAAACGATAGTATGTTGCCCTGCTGGTGAGCGTTATTGCTAATGAAAGTAAAACGAAGTCTGCTCGTCACGTAGCATGCGTCGACAAAAACGTAAACAACGACTGCTCGTCGCCGAAGGCGTTCTTGCAGCGCGCCTGTCTTTACGAGCTGGTGTTGCAGGTGTCATTCGTAACGAATTCATTTGAGCATCCTGAGCTCTAAACTGCGTGTGGGCTGTTATGCAGGGCAAAGCGCAAAATTTTTCCGTTCATAAGGCGAGGAAAATAAGGTGCTTAATTATTGTTGTATTTTGTTGTATTTTGTAACAAAATTTTGCTCGTTCTCACCAGTTTCTTTTACTGTTTTCTAAGGGAGCGCTAACAATCCGATATGGCCTCGCACAAGCGAAACAGGTCTGATACCAGGTAGCTGCAGTTGGTGGGGCTAATTTTTTGGAATGCAGGTGCGGTTGTTGTCTTGTACCAAAGGCTTCCCTGATGATGCAGCTTTAAGTAGGGATGGTAATTTTATGTGCCCTGTCATGGTTTGTGCAACTGTACAAAACCTGCATCCGTCATGCTCGCCCTGTTATATGGGCTTTGACTGCACATGTAGTTGAACATTATAACTACTGTAGTTCCTCATTTTCCAATGAGTGCAGGTTTAGCATCACATGCTGCTTGTTCGAGTACTGTAGGCTGGTGTTCTTAATGTTGTACTCTTAAGGGGTTGCACGATACAATTGGCCTGGTGCATTTTCTATTTCAATTTGAGAGGACTTTATGTCTTCGCAACAGTGATGGCATGGGAAAGAACTACAGCCCTTCTTACTATAACATATATATTGTTTTCAATGTGCAGGTGGTGAAGGGCAGGCGTCTGCTAATCAGGCAGTCAAACGACCTCGCCAGTTGGTTGCCAAACGCGGCCAACCCAGTAGTGACCATGACAAACAAGACCAAACTGAAAGTGCAGAGGACAATGTTCTGCGTGCTTTAATAAAATGTGGCACCAACACAGTGCTGTAAAATCCTTCACAGGTTACGTGCTTACGTGGTTACCCGATGTATTCGCTTCTGCAGTCTGCACATCACTCAGTGTGGCCATTGCGGACTTGCATGAGGTCTTGAAGTTTGATTGAATCGAGACAGCGAAAATGACAGGCTAGAAAAAACGCGAAACACGCCTTCCGCCCAGCTAAAAAGCCCGAGTTTCGCTTTCGCGCCGGGTCGCATCTCCCGGCGTGGCAGCCCAGGCCTGCTACTTCGCGGCGCTTGGGATAGATGGCGCGACCGGCGCTCATCAATATGGCGGCGCGCTTTGAATTCACGGTGTTCTGGTGTATACTGCAACGCGTGCGCCGTGTGTCTGCTATCTTCAGAGCATGCGCAGATCGTTCGCCAAGTCGCGCGCCGTCCGCAAAAGATGTCTGCGGAGTTGTGTTGGCGCCTTTTTCTTCGCGCGCAATGCATTGTGGTGCGAGAGTTCCGCCGACTCCGACGCGCGAATGGCTCAGGAGCCATGTCAGCGCCGGGCCCGTCGGGGCGCGTCGGAAGCCGCCGGTTACGTTGGCTGCACCGGTGCGCCTGACTATCGAGGGGTCGTTTTCGCCGACGTGACGTAGCGTGCGCGCGCGCGTGCGTTACGTCGGACTATAAACGGCCCTTTACGCACGCTAACGAACTTCCTAAGTTTGTTGTTTCTTTGGTACGGGTATTTTCGTTCATTACTTTCGTTTGTTTGCAGCATCGCGTCGATGTGTTTTAATAGGGGGGTATTGACAAGTGTAAATGTTTATTTTTCTCGGGTGACCACGTTTCACCGCTTTACAAATGTTATCACGCAGCGCAGGACGCTCCTGCATGTATAGGAAGTTTCTGGAATGTTATCGATGGTTCCATCTGCTGTCTGTCACCGAACCTTGTTTAATGTGATTGCATGTATGCGCGACGCGTGTAGTGTAGAACTTTGTGGAAGACCCGCGGGTCCCAGCGATTAGTCTGGAACGTTCGACGATTGATGTATAAAAGCCGACGCGCTTGACCCGTTGATCAGATTTCCGACGATCGCCGACTGTGTTCGCTGCTCTCGTTGTGCTTTAAGTTTAGCCTGTTTTTTGGGCACAGGTTCGCCCAATAAAACTAGTTTCGTCTTTCACAGTATTGCTACTGTGTTCTTTAACGTCGCTACCACGTGACAATACACTTCACAACACACAAATAAAATTAACGGTTGATGGTGCCAGGAAGTAATTTTCTTCTTAGTAGCCCCCTCTCCACCTATTTTTGTGGACTAATTGAACTGTAGGCCAAAAGTTAACCACAAGTTAGTAGCTTTAGGGCGACTACTTTCACGTAAGGACAAAATAGAATGCATGTGAATATTGGTAGTTAAACCCGCCGTGGTTGCTCAGTGGCTATGGAGTTGGGCTGCTGAGCACAAGGTCGCGGGATCGAATCGCGGCCACGGCGGCCGCATTCCGATGGGCGCGAAAACACCCGTGTACTTAGATTTAGGTTCACGTTAAAGAACCCCAGGTGGTCAAAATTTCCGGAGTCCTCCACTACGGCGTGCCTCATAATCAGAAAGTGGTTTTGGCACGTAAAACCCCATATTTAATTTTTTTTATTATTGGTAGTTCACGACAGTTTGCTATATAAATATGTTTTCGTATAATTGCTTGGCACTGGTGTGTACGAGCGCCGTCCGATTATTTTAAACAAATGAATAGAATCTGCCAAGGTAAACGCAGCAGGAAAAAACGCACTTCATAAACACGACACACTTCAGCGGGTTCTGCTCGGCGATGTGGCCAATGTCGCCGCGCGGCTAGCGGCCCTGCAAGAGAGCACGAACACAGCCCACCTGCAAGCGAAGTGTGAAAGTTTGGCTTCGCGGTAAGCCTCCTGCTCCTAGCAGCGCGCCCTCTCCTTCTACTTTCTGCTCTCATCAGTGACGTAATGGAGGCAATGTTTTGTTTGTGAATTATTTCCTGTTCGATATCCGGCAACCTCCGTTGGTGGAAGCGGCGCTGCCGCTGCGTATCGCCATGGTACCGAGTGTCCAAGGGAGGTACAAGCGGTTTTCGCGCCCTGGCATTACTACCTAACCAGAGACACGTGTTTTCGAAGTTTGGATGTTGCGAGGGAGGGAAGGCCGTGGTAGTGGTGTCAGGAGCCTGCGTATAAGACGTATTTTAATTCTGACTCGAGGTCCGCCATTGTGTTTAGGTCAAATGAGTTGTGCAGAAAAGCACACTTGAAGTATATCTACATCCCCTATTGCTTCTAAAATATTTCGCCGGCCATCTTCTCTCGTTTTTGTCGTGAAGACACCAGCAGCAACGCAGGAAACTCGCTCTATATGATGGCTGTGAGACAGGGCGCTGTTGCATGAACGTGTAGCACACAATATTGTTGTTACTCAGCGCGTGGTAAGGCACCTCGTTTATTGTTGCTGGGACTCGAAGAAGACCCTTCCGTTTGAGCCAACGAATGTCTCTAAAAGTGGTCCGTAGGTGATATCTTGGCCATAATGTCCTAAATGACGTTAATTATCGCAACAAATCAGCACCGGTTAAATTTGTCGGCCAAAATTTGCTGAAGCCATCACTTTAAGGAAACAAATATTAAGCTACCGTGTTTGCTTATCTGGACATGTGCGTCCGCGAGGGTACTGCATGGCACATTCTTGGCCGTATTGCTGCAGTTGCCACTTAATTTAAATTTGCGCATTGCGTCACCTGTTTTAGCTTGTCTCATCAATTAAGTAACATATTACATGTACTATAGGGTACTGAGAAAAAACGTTGCACTTTCGGCTGGAAGGCGAAACATCGATTGTGATAGTAGATTATTAGACATATTACGAACTAACGATAGTCGTTTTAATGGCCGATTGAACTAGTAATTAATCGCTTGATATGCAAATCAACAAGCATGACGTTACACGTGTGCAAGAAAACATGAGCGCATCCCCCTCGATGACCAGCGACACTCGCTGTCATCACAGCAAGAATGACAGCAGCAGCGAGCGAATTCACCGTCTTGCGGCCTTTCACTTCACAGTGAACTAGTGGCTAGAACATCGCGCACACCAATCAGCCCTCGGAATGCCTAGACTCTGCAGACATTACAGTGCGTTTGCAAGATAGGGCCTGTGTGGTGGCGTTAATTTGTGCCATAGCATAGCCAGCCGCAGCCGAGGTTTAATGCTTCCAGTTCCCCACTCTTGGTGTCTTGTACGCGATGGAAGGCTGCACGCTTCGTCCCACCTTCCTCCTTGACACGCACGACATCGAGCCAGGCCCCGCACACTCTCTGCCACGGCTAGGAAGCCTTTGCAAATACTGCGCACAGGCACGAAAGTGAGGCTTCAGGATGCGACTGGGTGGTACCTAAAAGCGAAGGTCGTTGGTGAAACTGCTCCACGTTCCTATTTGAAACGAACGCAAGACCACCGTGTCCGCGACGCAACCGCCGACATTTCCTTAGGACGGGTGAGCAGTACATCGGAGAAAGTGATGATGACTGCGAGGAGAGTCCACCATGTGAAAATTCCCGTGCGCCGGCGCCTGCAGCACCAGCTGAACCAACAGCGCAAGCTCTAGAAACAGCCGCAGGATCAATGCTACCAGCAAGTGACAGCGATCCTTCGCTTGGCATCCAACCGACGCATGCTACTAGAAGGTCGACTCGTGCCGTCCGGCGTCCCGTGAAGCTTCGTTATGATGAACATTTTCAGCAAGTGTCATAAGCTTTAGAAAATGTGTTTATGTATCTAAGTCTCTGTTTTGTTTGTTACCCGAGGGAGGATGTATCGGACACGTGTAGTGATTATATCAGCATGGATGCGCATCGGTGATGCGCACTATGTACAGCGCACTGCATCGCGTCTTTATAAGCCATGCTCGCAATAAACCTTCGTTCTTTCCTGCACCTGCTATACTGATGTAAGCGTCGTCTCCCTTGGCACGTTATATGGCTTCAGAAGTGGGATCCGAACCCACGCCCACATTCGCGGGTTAGACGAGTTCGAATAATTAACGAGCTCCACTAGTTCTTTTGGCGCTGGAAGAGCCTCTAAAGAAGGAACTTCAAAGAATATATGGTACGTGCTTACATAGTTGTTAATGTGAACGAGCCTACCGAGTCGGCCAGTCCTTTAGTTCTGGCAAAAAAAAGAAAGATGGCACGCTACGGGTCTTCATGGACCCCAGAGTTGTGACCAAGTAGATAAAGCGGCAGCATTTCCCGCTTCCTAGGCGCGAGGATCTGGAAGTCCGTTTAACCAATGCCGCGTAGTTCAGCTGTCTTGACGCGAACTCCGGCTATCATCAGATACCGCTTGACGAGCGGACATCTAAGATCTGCACTTTCTCTTCCCTGTTTGGGAGGCACCGTTCTTTGCGTCTGCACTTCGGCATTTCCTCCACACCGGAGGTATTTCAACTAACCATGGGTCAAGTATTCGATGGCCTACCTGGTGTGCTAGTGTACATTGACATTTTCGTTCGGGGTTCCAGTAAGAAAGAATACGATGAACGGTTCACAGAAGTGCTTAAAGCTGCCGAGAAAGCAGGGTTGACTTTCAGCGCGCAGAAATGGAAGTTCGGTATGAAATCAGTGAATTTCCTTGGTGACGTCATAAGCCGACCGGACATATCGCCTGACCCAAAGCTTATCGAAAGCTTGGCGAAAATGCCGACACCAACGACCAAGACTAACGTCCAGCGGATGCTGGGATTGCTTAACTATTTCAGCAAATTCGTGCCACGGTTGTCCGAGCGAACGACGCTTTTAGGAGAGCTTATCAAGTCCCGCGCAGAGTTCCAATGAACAGCAAAGCAAGTGCAAGAGTGGAAAATCTTAACGCAAGTTTTGACTACCATCCCCTGCTTGCAATCTTTAGTCCGCTACGAGAAACTAAGCTAACGTGCGACGCATCAAACCAAGGTATCGTTGCAGCATTATTGCAAGGCTACAATGGTAACTGGCAACATGTAGCATATGCATCTCGTGTATTAACCCGAGCCGAGCAAACCTATGCACAAATTGAAAAGGAGGCACTCTGAATTTGTTTTGGCTGTGAAAGGCTTCACGAGATTGTGTACGGAATAAAAGTGCTTATCCAAACAGACCAAAAGCCGCTTGTCGCGATCCCGCAAAAGGAAATCGCCAACATGCCACCGCGAGTGCAAAGATTCTTTTTGCGGCTGCTAAAATACAACTTTGTCTTGCAGTACATTCCCGGAAAGCAGCTGGCTCTCACTGACATGTTGTCAAGCTCAACGGCTGACCAGGGCGAAGACCAAGTTGGCACCACTTCTGGTACCACAGACGACGTGGAGATCCATGCGGTGCAGACCTTGGACTACATGGTCCCTTCCGAAAGGCCGCGGTTACTGCAGCAAGAAACGTCTCGTGACATATACCTACAAACCGTGAGGAAAAGGTTAGCAAGCGGGCAGCCGGCGAAAGGAGAACACAAGCCATTTGCGAAAGAACTGTCAGTCGTTAATGGAATGGTGATGAAGGGCTCGAAAGTTGTAATACCGCAGAGCATGCGACAAATCATTCTGAAAAGAATACATACTGGCCACCTCAGGTCACAAAAGTGCAAAGAGAGGGCCCGAACTCTTGTGTTTTGGCCCGGTCGGGACGGCGAAATCGCTGCGCTAGTAGAAAGCTGCGCAAGATGCAGAAAGTACGTGTACAGGCAACCACATGAACCACATCTAATGCGGCCAGTTCCAAAATGTGCTTGGTATAGGGTCGGTGTAGACATCTCTTCTTATGCCGGAAATTCGTACGTGGTTGCTTACGACGTCTTTTCAAATTTCCCTGCCGTTGAGAAACTTGAAGACACAACCGCAGCAACTACAATCGCAGCCCTTAGCGCCATGTTCGCCAGGTACGGTGTACCTGTAGAAGTTTGCACAGATTACGCACCCCAGTTTTCAAGCCACGAATTTGCCAGATTTGCCAAAACATACGACTTCGACCAAGTAACCTCCAGCCCGCGCTATCGACAGTCGAACGACTTGGCTGAGAAAGGTGTGCAAATCCTAAAGCGCATAATGAAAAAGACTAGAGAGGCGAGGGAGGACTTCTGGCTGGGTTTACTAGCCTATCGCTCAACACCACTGGAACATGAGCATTCTCCGGGTGAGCTTCTGCAAAGAAGGCGACTTCGTTCTAACTTTCCTGACTTCGGCAGGGAGTTACAGACCCCTGAGAGGAAGCACCACCCAGCCACGGCTGGGAAGCCTTTGCAAATACTGCGCAGAGGCACGAAAGTGAGGCTTCAGGATGCGACTGGGTGGTACCTAAAAGCGAAGGTCGTTGGTGAAACTGCTCCACGTTCCTATTTGGAACGAACGCAAGACCACCGTGTCCGCGACGCAACCGCCGACATCTCCTTAGGACGGGTGAGCAGTACATCGGAGAAAGTGATGATGACTGCGAGGAGAGTCCACCATGTGAAAATTCCCGTGCGCCGGCGCCTGCAGCACCAGCTGAACCAACAGCGCAAGCTCTAGAAACAGCCGCAGGATCTATGCTACCAGCAAGTGACAGCGATCCTTCGCTTGGCATTCAACCGACGCATGCTACTAGAAGGTCGACCCGTGCCGTCCGGCGTCCCGTGAAGCTTCGTTATGATGAACATTTTCAGAAAGTGCCATAAGCTTTAGGAAATGTGTATATGTATCTAGGTCTCTCTTTTGTTTGTTACCCGAGCGAGGATGTATCCGACACGTGTAGTGATTATATCAGCGCGGATTCACATCGGTGATGCGCAGTATGTACAGCGCACTGCATTATGTCTTTAGAAGCCACGCTCGCAATAAACCTTCGTTCTTTCCTGCACTGGCTATGTTGCTGTAAGCGTCGTCTCCCTTGGCACGTTACACTCTCCAGTTCCAAGGACTTTATGAAACAATGCATCCGTTTATGTTTATATATGTATGTCATATTGAAAACAAATACTAGCTGAGAGTCCGCGCTTGTTTATGTTCCCCCCTTTTGCCATTCCTTAGCTGGTTTCGCGCGGTTTATCAAGCTGTTGACAGGGTGATCATTTTTAAGCTCCATAGAAGCTTGAAAACCAGCCTATGGTAGACAGCATGATTCTTGTCCTTGAGCTGTACTTGGCGGAAAGGCGGGCATTCCTAGCACGAGAAATCGAAACACATATTCCGGTAAATAACCAACATTCAGTAATTAACATAATAAGTAATTATATTCACAAGCAGCAGGAACTAATAAAACAGGGCAGGACACTTTGAGTGCAGGCAAACTGAAGAACTATCACGCAGGGACCTTGTCTTCTCTTCTGCAATCTTCGTTTTTCTCTACGTGCCGCATATTGGATGTAGCATTTGCCTCCCTCCAAAGAGAGCATTGTCGCGATGCTCACTTAGCGGTCGGATTATGTGTCAGACGAGCTGTGGACACTTCATTCCGAAAAATAGATCTTCACGCGCACAATGTTCACGACTTCTGGTGCACGCTGACTCGCCCTGGAGGAAGCAGGACTGTCAGGGATAACCTCATAGTTCAGGTCGCTGAGGCGCCGTACATCCTTTCACCGACGAAATAACCGCTTGAGGAGCTTTTCTGAAAGCCCTAGCCGACGGATGGGACTCCAAACCCAGACTTTGTCGTCTGGCTGATATGTGATGTATCGCTGACCTAGATTGTAGCATCGAGCGTCGTAGTCTTGTTTTCGGGTGTTTCTTACGCGGGAGAGTTGTCTCGCTTCTTCAGCGCGTTGAGCGAAAGCTTCAGCTTCCGTGCTTGTATGAGTGCAGTCATGTGGCAACATCGCATCGAGCATCGTGTTCACTTTAAGGCCATGAAGAATGGTAAATGGGGTCTTTCACGTTGTTTCCTGTTGAGCAGCGTTGTAAGCGAATGTGATGTACGGTAGAATGTCATCCCAATTTTTGTATTCCACGTCTATGTACTTAATCAGCATGTCCGCGATAGTCTTGTTAAAGCGTTCTGTTAGGCCATTCGTTTTCGGGTGATAGGCTATGGCCTTTCAGAGAGCCGTGCCGCTGAGTCTAAGCACTGTCTTTGGCAGTGTAGCCGTGAAGGCAGTACCTCTGTCCGTCATTATCACCGTTGGCGCACCATGCCTCAGAAGTACGTTTTGAAGAAAGAATCTCGCTGCTTCGTTTGCGGTGCCACTTGGAAAGGCTTTGGTTTCTGCATAATATGTAAGGTAATCGGTGGCAACTATTGTAACATTCTACGACAAGCGTGTACAGAAACAAAACACAATCGCTTTATTCTTCTTCTTCTTCCCCCCGTTCCCACCAGATCAGTCCCTTGTCATCACGCCCCACTACACTCTCCCAGGCTTTGTTTCATCCATCCGCTCTAAATAAGGGATGACATTGGTAATGGCTGCTATTTCCATCGCACCGTCTTCTGTCGTATTCCCGATGCTTTTGAGCACTCCTTTTGTAGCCAATTTTGCCACTTTAAACGGAGCCACAGTTTTGTGTTAGGACCGCCACATCCTTCCCGCACTAGAATCATATCGCCTAATGCAACTGCGGGAATATTTTTGCTAAGACGTTTGTCAAATGTTCTCTTCATAACTTCCCTGTGCTTTCTTGGCTGTTCTGAACTCTTCTTCGTTTCGTTCAAGTTATGCTTCTCTGTTGTGCCAAGTATATCGTCCGTAGGCAAATAGCCTCCTTTAAGGCGGCGTATTGAGGACTGCATCCAAGAGTGCTCGTATGATATCTATTGTGGTGCGACACAGCTGCTTGTAGCCAACACTTCCACCCTCTTGCTAATCCTGGATATATACTTATGTATTGTTTTATATCTCTGATAACTTGCTATGCTAGCCCATTAGCTGATGAATGTATGGTGTTGTGAAATTCGGGGTAATGTATCTGTCTTTTGCAGACCTTTCAAATGCCTGACTCTTGAATGCAGGACAATTATCGGATACGACACATTTCGCTCCTTTAAACATGTCTCTATTCCAGAGAGATGTGACAGCATTAGCAGTTTTTTTTCCTGGCTTGACAGCATTAGCATTTTCTTTTCCTGGCTTGGCAGCTAGCATCCTTGAGCATTCATCAATGCACGCTAGGAAGACTGCGTTTTTTTCACTCCTTCGCTTTTTTTCTTCACTTCAGCGAAATCAACATGTACGGTTTGAAATGGCACATTTGAATGAGGTGGAAAAATCATGCTGTCTGTCTTCTGCTTATATTTTACTTTGTTCCCTTGACATTGTTGACAAGAGCTAATGCAATCGCTAATATATTTCTTCATACCGGGCCATGTACATCTCATTTTGTAGTATTTTCGCCAGAAGCCGTCATGCCCTCCTGACTCTGGACTGTCGTGATAGAGGTCGAGAACGTTGGTTTTCAGTGTATGCGTTGCATGAAACTTTCCGTCGAAGTACATCAGCTGTTCTGTGCCTCCCCACATTTTAGGCAAGTTCACACTTTTCTCGTTCCCACAGTTACTAGCAATGGGAAGTCGAGAAAGTGCGTCAGCATCTGACAAATCTTGTCCGCTCCTGTGGGTCAACTCAAAATCAAACTGTTGAATTTAACTGATCCAGCTAGCAATCCGCCCTTCCGGTTGACTACCATTCAGCAAATGAGTAAGCGCCTGATGGTCAGTGAACGGTTTGAATTTCGTGCCTTCTAGGTACGATCGAAAGTACCTAATCGCTAGCACAACCGCCAATGCCTACTTTTCAGTTCTGCTGTAGTTTTCAGTTTCTGCTGTAGACGACACCACAATGCACTATTGTGGTGTCGTCTCCCTTCTGTCCTTGTTTGCTGCCGCTAAATATGCTTTCCAAATCATAGTACAGGCCCTTACATTGGAGATATGTATTTTCCTCTATTTGAACTGTGCTCCTCCCACTGTTCTTTGGTACTCTGATGTATTTATTCCCTTACTTTTAATTGACTTGTGAATTGATAATCAACAACTCTGTATATACAATTACCGTTCCTCTTTTTTATTCCTGCTGCACTAGGATTTCCTTTATATTTATTTTTTATCGAACCTTCATCTAACCTTCACCTACAGGTACGACAAGTGGTTGTTACTTGGATATAATAATCTGGAAAAAAAGAAAGATCTTTCTTCTCCTATAAGAAAGAAGCTTTGGGACGGCCGTGATGTTGTCGGGGCCAGGCGGAACACCTTAATGACTCACAACATCACCTAAGAACTGGAGTTCCTCGAGACCAAAGTCACTTTTCTTGCTTTCAGTGTTAAGCCGGCGGACCGTATCGTTTGTAGAACCGCCAGCAGCCATCTAATGTGTTCCTTGAACGTTTGCGAAAAACTTTGAGGTCGTCGCGGTATACTAGGCATGTCTGCCACTTCAAGGCTGACAGAACCATATCCATGAGTCGCTGAAAAGGTGCTGGAGCTCAGCTAAACCGAAAGGCAGAACCTTGAATTCATAAGGCCCATCAGGCGTTACGAAAACAGTCTTTTCTCTTTCTCTCTCGTCAACCTCGATTTGCCAATAGCCGCTTTTCAGGCCCATCGGCGAGAAGTAGGGGGCATGCATCTGCCTGTCGAGAGAATCGAGGATACGCGGTAATGCGTATACGTCTTTCTTTATCACCCAGCTCACCTTACGGTAGCCGACACAAAAACGTAGACTGGCGTCTTTAGTTTTGACCATCACTACTGGCGATGCCCACGGGATTTTTGATGGTTGGATAATGCCCTCGTCGAGCACGTTCTTCACTTGCTCTCGGATCGTTTCGCATTCTTTTGGGCCTACGCGGTGCGAGTTTTGTTGGATTGATCTGAAGAACTGACGAACTGACGAACCAGGCGGTGCCAGTAGCTGGACACCAGCACCTCTAATATGCGGCCCTGACCATTACATTTTCACTTTGCGAAGTCTGTCAACCAGTCTTGCAGTTACGATTGAAAAGTCCACGCCAGTGTCTACTAGCGCCATCCACGTCATGGCCGTCAATAGATACAGTAAAATCGGTGCAACCAATCTCCTCTGTAGTCCAATCATCCGGCTGTATCGGCTTCTCGTTCGACACCAAGGGGGCATTTTCGGCACTTCGACGTGTGGCAAGCTTTCCCACTTAGGTCGCAGCCTTCAGTTTCCCCGGCATGAGCTGGGAGATAGCCCTAGGCTCACGCCGGTAGAACTGCATCTAGTCGCTGGAAAACGATGTTCCGGAGAAGAGGAGCGCGACCGGTAACCAGGAGACACTGCTTGCCAGCTCATCGAACTCGCGTCGATGTTCGCTCGGCTGCCGTCATAAGCACAACGAAACGCATTGGATGGAAATGCTTCGTACCATTCGACGCGATAAGGGCAATGAGGGCAGATGTGGCTCGCTTCCCCATAGTGGAAGCACAAGGGCCTGTAGTCAGCAGTGCGCCAAATTTCAGATCTGCGAAGCGGTGGTCCCATCTGTTGTTCCCTATTGTAGCAAGGTGATGCCGGTGGTTACTGCTGGTGATACTGCGGTGTCGGTACCGGAGGTGGCGGCCGACGGACAACATCTGCGTAGCTGGGCTGCCACATCTGGGAATGTGATGGCGGTGTAGGCATCGGAGGTGCCGGTCAACGGGCAACATATTGTCACGTGGTGGTGACGTTGAAGATCACAGTAGCAATACTATGAACGACAAAACTAACTTTTATTGGGTGAACCTGTGCCCACAAGACAGGCTACACTTATAGCACAACGATAGCGGCGAACACGGTCGGTGATCGTCGAAAATCTGAACGGTTCAAGCGCGTCGGCTTTTATACATCAATCGTCGAATGTTCCAGACTAATCGTTGGGACCCGCGTGCCTTCCACAAAGTTCTACACCATTCGCGTCAGGCGATGAAATCAGATAACACAAGGTTCGGCGACAACATAAAGCGGATAGAAGCATCGATAACTTTCCAGAAACTTCGGATACATGCAGGCGCGTCCCGCGCTGTGTAATAACATTTGTTAGGCGGCGAAATGTGGTCGCCCGATAAAGGTAAGTACACGTGTCAAAATGCGTAGCTGGGCTGCACGTTTCGGAATTTGGCTCGGGAGCCGCAAACGCTTGTTTTATTTCTTGGCGCACAACTCAAGCCATAGACGCAGCTGTGCATTTATTTGGCGTAGCAGTGAGCTCCTTAATTAGTTCCTCAACAATTTCACATATAAGCCGGTGCAAGGAACCCTCGTCTGTGAGTACACTGCTGCGGCGCATGCCAGTCCAGTGCTGGTTAGGTGATCATGCTGGCGGCTGTGTAGGTGTAACGCGCGCTCTATGGCCGTCCATTCTTTAGTAAATTCATCGACGCTCGTTAGCGGGTTCCGCACAAGACCGGCAAACAGCTGCTCCTTCACGCCGCGCATGAAGTGGCTGATTTTCTTTGCCTCGGGCATAGGGATCTGCACTATGACAAAGGCGAGCCATGTCCTCAGCGAACATAGCAACATTTCATTCGGCCTTTGAATCCGTGATTCGAGAAGACGCTGCGCGTATGTGTCGCCTTTCGGTGCTCGCGAACATACGGAGGAACTGGCGGCGGAACTCATCCCAGCTTGGCCAGATTCCCTCGCAATTCACGAGCCACGTGCGGGCTCCGTCTTCAAGAGAGAAATACACATGGGATAGCTTCTGCCCAGCATACCACTCACTATACTTGGCTACGCGTTCGTAATCCTTCAGCCCGTCTTCTGAATCCTCGTAGGCGTTGCTGTAGAAGCACACGGGAGATTTAGGAGTCAAAGGAGTCACCTGTGCAGGGCATGGCTCTGCCATGGCTTGGACACTCGTGGTAACAGGCAGACTTCCTGGTAGGGGACCAAATTCTGGGCTTACGCCTAGTAGACGACGGCTGGCGCGGTGAACGTGTGTTTCGACACGCGGAAAACGTACTGGGCTTGATGTGTGGCTGTTGACAGCCGTCCCAGACATTTACCCAGCGCCTCCACCAGTGCCACGATTTGCAAGCAGCAGTGACTGATAAAACAGGGCAGGATGCTTTAATTGCAGGCAATCTGAAAAACGATCATGCAGGGACGTCGTCTTCTCTTCTGAAATACGCGAGATCTTCGTCTTTCTCTACGTGCCGCATGTTGGATGTGGAAATAGTATGGCACATATTAAGATTTACGAATTGTAGCCGCTGAGGTTGCAGAATCCACTTGAAATGATTATCCTGTTTCACACCAGTTTCGTGATATTACTTGTCATAGTGTGGGACAACAGACATGAATGTTACAGGTATTTCTGTGCTTAATGCATCAAATAGGTTAAAAAATCACTGGAAGAATAGTTGACTTCCACAAGCAATTGAATGGCGCATGCCTACAAACTGGCGTCATACTGGAAACTTTCTCCAAGTGGATACGCCTTGCAAGCTCAGTGCCTCCAAGTCTTAAATTGCCATATGTGCTGTAGCAGCACATATGGCATGTCTTAATGTCTTAATGCGCAGCATTAAGACATTCAATTATTAGCAGCAGTACGCTTGGTATGAGTAAAAAATGAAGTCACTAAAAATATAATGCCAGGATGCGCGATGATGCGATCAGATTATTCAACCAAAATCCCGATACAGGTTTCAAAAAAAAAATGTTCACATAAACTGTTCCGTATGTTCATTAATTACCACCATACATCATATTACGTGTCGCCTATGTGGCGCCTGCTAGCGCAAACGCCAAGCACAGAGACATTCAAAATCATGCATGGGAAGACCTTTGCAAACGGCGTCAAAGGGCCGGGAAACGTAAGGCTCCTTGGCTTTAGGGAGCTGCCGACGAGTCGCCGAGACACGACTGTTGGAAGTCATGCTAGCCGTGTGTGTGCGTGCTCGTACCAGCGGCGCCTACTCTTCCTTCGGACGCTCACCCCTTCTCCGCGTCTGCCGACGCGAGAAGTTGGCGCCGGGTGCTTGCGGGTGCGCGCATCAGAGGGTTATGCCCATTTATGGCCCGATCTGGCGCCTGCGTTCCTGATTGAACCAAACCGTACTAGCGTGACCGAGAGTACTGGCAGGGTGAAGTTTTTCCAGATAACTGCCACGCCACTGCGCTGCTTTGCCGCAACCGCGGGCAGTGTTGCCCGGTTTGGCCATATATAGCTAGATAGGGATAGAGAAAAACAATTTTGGCGTCGACTTGGGCGACTTGGCTATGTGGTCTATATTTCGGCTACTGAACGCCTGCGACTTCGCTTTGTTCGGGCTATACGTCGCGCCCAAATCCATAATGCAAAAGGGTGGGGGGGGGGGCAAGACGTGCAGACCCGGACACCAAAGAAGTGGGCAGCCCGTACTCCGCTTCTCTTCTCTTGTGTTTGTGCCTGGAAGCCTTCCCCTTCATTGCATTATGAATCCTTACCAACTAGCTCACCTTTCTGTCGTTATAGCCCCTAATCCATGCTCTAGAAGTTATTCTCATTGAATAGAAACAAATTTGGAAGGCTATGTTTTAGCTGGCTAAGCCGGCAAGGTGGCTGTGCTTGTGTGCGTGCGCGAAATGCACCCCCTCCCCTCAGCGTGCTGTTGTCTGAGCCGGTGGCTTGCATCCTTGATGCATTTAAAGTGACACGGCGCTTAACGATGCCAACATTCGTGACAGCAGCATCGTCCTATTCTCGTCTTATCGGTTTCAGTAATTAGACAGCCGATCACCAGGCATCCGGATGAACCAAGGAGCAGAGGGTGTTTCACAGTAGACTGTTCTAACATGGCTATGGTCTGAAAGAGAGAGTAGTAAAGTAGGGTGGGGCGATCGTCGCCCCGGCGCGAAAGAAGGGTGTTCATAGCCATGGCTTCTGAGTGAAGTATCGCGCCGGGCACTGCTTTCGACCTACTCCATGTTTCTAACGGTATGCTTTACTGCTATTTTCCCTTACCCAGAAAATAAATATTATATCCAATGTCGGCGCACGGTGTCAGCACCGTTTTCTGTATGAGAAGAATGATCCCTAACCACGCAGGCCCTCTGCCTCGCGCATAGGCGTTACTGACTAATTGAACACCTCAAAGTAAAGTTCATCAGAAAACTCGTGAAGTATGACTTACACAGAAGGCACAGACATGATAGCGTCGGACTGTAATTTGAACATACGAGAGGACATATTTCTGTTATGCGGAAACTCAAACACAAGCATGATTTTCAGCTGCCGTTTGAGGTCTGTCGAAGTGGGAGCGGCGCGCCCTGCTCTGTTCCTTGCAACATCATCCAGATGGAGCTCGCATCCGCGGCAGCGGCGGCGCTCGCCGCGCGGGGGGACGAAAAATAAGGAACGAGAAAGCTAGCCTTTGTGCATAGCTTCACCGCCAACGTTTCCAGGTTAACACTACAGTTACACAAGCTGCAGTTGCCGGGAAACGCGAGAAGCAATCAGATATTTGAATGCTTTCGTGCTCCATTCTTAAAGGCGAAGCTTCTTGCAAGTTTTTGTTCGTCCTTACAGCTGAGATTCGTTTCGATAGCTTCGCCCTCTTTAGCGATTCGCCGGAACTTGAATTTCCGGGGCCAAACAAAAGTTTTTTGTGTGTAAGCATGATGTCGCTAGTGTTCATATTAGGCGTGGGTTATGGTGTCACAGACATTTTGTTATGACGGGTTGTCCAAAATGGGAGTGCCGAAGTCCAATGTGAAAATTTATGTACAAGTAAAACATGAGATAATGATGGCTATATTTGGCTGCAAATTTATTGTCTCATTTTTGTGTTTGGATACATTTGGGCTACGATTTCTTTAGCTTTGGGCTACCTCGCCTTGTTCAACCTGGCAACAGTGCCCGCGGCCATTCTTGGCTGTGGGAGCTGCGCCAGAGCGGCGGGTGTCTGCTGTGGGCTTAATATTTGGTCGCTCTTAGCCAACACTGCGATAATTAAGCTCCTATAATATACTACGTAACTGCAGGATAATACTGCAGCGCCTCCCCTCACAGAGAACGCGTTTAGGTGCTGCAAATACGGATATTTTGTATATTTCCTTCTATGCTTGCAGGTTTGTCTCCGCAGTGTTCCACACTTACGGGGCTGTTTCTGGCGCACATTCAGCGCGCACTTCATTCTGAGCGGAGGTATTTAGTTAAGTGTGGCATGACGAACGTAAACGTGCTACAAAACAGAATAAGCACGAGATGACGCGCATAATCAGGAGAACGAGGCAGATATACATGGCTTGCTCATGCTAACGCTTTTCGTCTTTCATTTACTTTCTTTTATTTCAAGCGTTGGATTTGCTTTACAAGACCACCTCCCGCGCTCTACTGTTTTCTTATTAACATGAAATTAAATTTGGCAATTTATTCTGTATGCTCGTCGGTTCGTACGTAGGAACCTTGCTTGCTGATCAAAGAATATGTAGTTAAAATTAAATAATGAAGAAGGACAGCTCATAATGACCTAAACGTACATTTCACGTTTTACCGTTATTGAAGGCTATAGCAGTACTGATATTTAAAGTTAATACAAGTATTCGCAGTACATCAAGGGTGGTATTTTAATGCAAACACACATAACATAGCCACAAACAATAAATGCTTCCCAGTTTACGTAAGAATCCTACGTTAGGCCATATATTACGTATGACAGGACGCACGGCTTATATATCAATGCTGTTGTAACAGTTGAAATTTCATGTAATAAATGCGTAAACGGCTAGACCAGTAATAGTTATATATTCATTTCAATCAAGAAAAAATAAATTTATGTATAAATGAAAAATTTTCTAATAGGAGGAGGGGCGGGACAATTGCAAATGATGCGCATGTGAGATTAAAAGCTTCCGGCGGGTTGCCCGAATGCCTCCGCGTCATATCACCTCCAGACCTGGCGCCTTTCTCTCTTCTCATTGACCTTTCACACGTAAAGCCCATGCACCTTTTTAGTCCTACGGCGTAATCTTAGTAATGTCGTCACCGCATTACATCATTACCTCAATTCTCCTAACCTTTCTCGCTGCTCATATTGAGCTATCATACGGCGTAACGTCGTCCCCACATTGCATCATCGCTCTCGATGTTTCTTTAATTTCTCGCTTCTCTTCGCTCATCCCGTAGTTACGCGCTTCCGCCACATTTCTAGGCATTGCATCATTGCATCGATTGAGAGCCAATGAGGACCGCCGTGTGAATCTCCGCATGGCTACCATTGGTCGAGTTAATGCAGCCGCTCTTTTCGACGCTAGCGCCAAGGCGCCCTTCAGTTACGGCCCTTTCAGGTGGGTGACACTTTGGCTGTTGACGTCGTCATGGAAACATGAACAGCAGCCGCGCGGCACCTCCTCTCCAAAGCAGCTTCTTTAAAATTATTATAGCGACTTGTCCGGCCCGCTGCCCGCTTCCCCACCTCCCCCCTATGCCGCATGCGCAGTTTTTGTTTTGTGTTGCTTTTGCGTGTACCAGCGGCCCGTTCTTAATGCATGCGTGCAACGCCACGCTATAGCTTTTTTTTTTTCAATAAGATACACACCGAATGGACGGCGTGCCACGCGCGAGTACACAAATAACGCCAATGAGTCCTTCAAAGCTTAAAGACACATTAGAATTCTTTGTTCCAGACTCCAGTGCTGTGAAGACAAAACCCC
Organism: Dermacentor andersoni; assembly: GCF_023375885.2. NCBI lineage: Eukaryota > Metazoa > Arthropoda > Arachnida > Ixodida > Ixodidae > Dermacentor > Dermacentor andersoni. The sequence goes on along the minus strand of NC_092816.1, from coordinate 210,758,871 downwards.
GTACGGGATATAAAGAAAGAGCGTGCTGCACTGTAGATGAGAACTCTGCTTCTAACTTTTGTTGTTACTGGCATACACTACGGTGCTCTGTTGCTTGATGCTCGCTCGCCCATAGCGATGTTAAACCTGTTTGTTTTACGCCGTCTTGTCTACGTGTCTTTCCCTGCTCGATGATCAACGAGACGTATGCTCCGAATAAATGCCGTTGAAGTTGGTGGCCCCTCGAAGTCATGAAATAATTTAAATATAAAGCGTTAGTAATGCTAGAACTAAGTTCATTCCGTTCCCTAATTCTTTTAAGGAAATATGAATATTTAAAGAATTTGAGTTAAATGTGTATTCATTAGGTGTTTTAGAGTGTTTGTGACGTGTTGATCTAGAGCGATTCAAAGAACTTCGCACGCATGTGTCAATGGTTTTGTCACCATGAATAAGTTGAAACAAAAAAGTTTATTGTACTAGTTTTGCCCTGCTTTGCAATGTTGATAAACCGGCTCGTTTTCATAATTCAGTTGAAGAATCCATTAACTTGTATTTATTATAAATTAGCCTTATTCCCTTCCTCTGCAGCCTCTCTTAGGAGTTCTTTTTGTACATAAATCAAACAATAAAGTCGTACTCCAACACTGGTCGAACAAGCATTTTGTAGGCCAGCTGATTGGTACCCGCTGGCGCAAGACGAAGGCGTCTTCTCTGTATCGTATCCCGTCTGATAATCTGAGGGGGTGTAGCTCCACTTCCCTGTGTATCGTGGCATGACGATCTGAGGTGCGTTGCCCCATTTTACTGTACAAAATAACTGTTCAATAAATCCCAGGCACTCGTGCTCTTGCAACCGCAAGCATGGGGCCATGCTGATACATGGTGTCAGAAGTGGGATTCGAACCCACGCCCGGAAGACTGGCATGGAAAGAGGAGTCACTTTGGTGCTCAGCCTATACATTTAATTCCATTTGAGGTTAAGTTGGTAACATGGGTTTGCCATCAGAGAGCGCGTGCTAAAGTGACACCTAAACATTTACCCTAGAATACACTAGTGAGAGATGTGTTATTATAATGTGTGTAAAATCAGATATGTGTTTCTTTCTACTTACTGTTAGCGTTACTGATGTTTAGGCATTAAGAGTCATCTCCCACTCCTAACTGCAAATAAAAGGTAGAATTTTGTATATGATGATTATCATTGCAATTAATTATGCCGTACGAAAAACAATCGTCAGCGAATAGACAAATGTTACCGTTTAAGCGGGAGGGCAAATCATTTGTGTATACTGAAAACAAAACTGGTTTAGAAAATTGGAGGTCGGTTGAGCTTCGCCTTCAAGAGTGGAACGCGATAGCGTTATCGCACCCCGTTCGCACCACCCACTCATTCACTCGGCATGGTCTTGAGTCACAGAAAGACGAAACGTGTGCCTGAGCAAGCGGAATGAACCAAAGAACTCGGTGTCACGGAGGGAGAAACGATCTATGCGAGCCAAACGTCGTGATCGGCACGAACAGCCCGGCCGCGACGTGCCATGAAGGCGGACACAATCATGGGGCTGACGCCTCGATGAGATTGTCCTTTATTTCGCTTGGGAGCACCACGCAGACGCATGACTCCTCGCCAGCAGCTCGGCACACATCGCAGGGGACGCTTTCCCACGAGACGCGCTACGGTGCAGCGATCACGTCAGAGGCGTCCCGCATCGGACGCTGCACCTAGGAATCGCACTGTGAGCGGAAAGAGGAGTCGCATCGCGTAAACACGAGGGTTCGAGTGACGCACGCTGGAAGTTGGAGGGGGAAAAAGCGAGAAAACTTATTAAACGCCAGGGTATTGGGGCATCCTCGCACCGGTCCCCGCACGGCCCCAACGCGCTCAAACGAGACGAAGGGGATAAGCGGGCGAGTGGCGCGCCACCTGTCGGAGCAGCGCCGTACATTGCGAAAGGGGGGTCTTCTGTGTTTGCCGCAAGACGGCTCTTCGTGTGCGCCAAGCGCATAAGAAATGTATCGGAAACGTACTTCGCTACTGGTTTAACTGTGACTTCTGTAATTTACATGCTCATAATTACCGATATACCCCGCAGTGTAACTTTCCATGGCACATTTCTCAGGCATCACCGCATTCACTAGAGGTGCTTTTGTCCTGCTTTGAACCATGGAACGCATGGCTAAGTTGTAGCGTTTCTGTCTCACACTCCGGAGACCCTGGTTCTATTCCCACCCAGCTCATCTTGCAAGTTGTTTTTTATGAATTGCCTTCCGGGATTTTTCGGCCATGGCCAACACCTCGACGCCGACGCCGACACCGACGCCGACGACAAAGGCTTTTCTGCGACACGAGCTCCTTAATGCTGTCGCGTTAAAACACTGCCTTGGCGCACTCCAGATGTAACAGGTGCTAAGTTGGAAGATCGGTTACGAATATACAGGATTTATGAGTGGCAAAGGCGCACTCACTCATGAGTCAACTCGCTCGCATTCACTCACGCTCATTTAAAAGGCGTGAGCGCGATTGAGTGCCTGTGAGTGTAAGTGGAGGCGAGTGCCAGCGAGTGTGAGTGGAGGTGGCTGTGAGTGTGAGTGAGTGCCAGTGAGTGTGAGTGGTGGCTAGTGCGAGTGCAAGTGAGTGCCAGTGAGTGTGAGTGGAGGCTAGTGCGAATGCAAGTGAGTGCCAGTGAGTGTGGGTGGTGGTGAGTGCGAGTGAGTGTGAGGGGAGGTGATTGGGAGTTCGAGTGAGTGCCATTGAGTGTGAGTGGAATTGAGTGCGAGTGTGAGTAACTGCCACTGAGTGCGAGTGCGAGTGACTGCCAGTGAGTGTGAGCGGAGGTTTGAGTGCGAGTGATTGTGAGTGGAGGTGAGCGCTAGTGCGAGTGAGTGCCAGTGAGTGTGAATAGACGTGAGTGCAAATGAGTGTGAGTCGACGTGTGAGTGTGAGCCTGAGTGGGCGCTTGTGAGTGTGAGTGGAGGTGAGCGTGATCGTTAGTGAGTGTGGGGCCTGCAAAAATTATGGTGAGTGAGTGTGAATGAGTCTTCTCCGACACTGCCGACCTATGAGAGTAAATGATTGGGGAAGTCATCAGTGAATTTTTACCAACTAGTTGAATATGTGATTAAAATCTTCGTGTAATGGGCGCCTCTCTGATTATTCGATGTCAAGGTCTAGAATTGTGTTATCTGCAACAGGTGATTTTTCAAAATTCTGTAAGACCTAAAATTGATCACCCCGTGTAAAAGCTGTGGTTAAGGGTACATCTGACGTGCCGTTTCCAGATTTATACCGCAATGTTAGACCGACGTGGCGTTTCTACAGCGAACCTGTATATGGCTAGCGGATTTGTCCGTTCGTCTGTCACCTCTGGCCGAAAACTCCAACGGCGCAAGCCTATCTGCATGCGCGAAAAAAGAAGAGAGGCTGCCTAAGCAGTGACGGCGTTTCACTCCATCGTAACTGAGCGCAGGAGCAGCAGTTTCTCTCCGGGTCCGAAATGGGTAGGCCACGCGTCATAGGTACTCCTGAGGGGCAGGCAGCTTTCAATCAGCAACGCCACCAGCCGTACAGAGAACGAGCTCGTCTACACCGTGTCGACACAGCAGCCCAGGAACAAGATCAGGCTCGTGCAGCCGAGCGCAAGCTGCAACTGCGTACCGTTGATCCTGAAGCCTACCAAGCCGTCGTTTAATGAACCGTCGCGATTAACCCAGTGATAACCTTCGGGGCCGCACGTATCAGCTTCGCTGGTTAACCATCTGTACGGAGCATTTGGGCGGAGATGTTTTTAATTAAAGCATGTCTGACGTATCGTATTGTTTTCAGCATGTTTCTTCTTAAGATACGCCGGGCGTAAGCACGCAGAACCTTAAAAAGAACCTTAGAAACACCATTCCACCTTTTCAGATAAGAGCTAGATGCCCACAATTTCCAATCTTTGTTGGCCTTGACCCTTGGCCACAGCGACAGAAAGATTAGCGACGCCATCCAGGAGTTTATTTCAGGGTCAGTGAAATTTTGACTATAAATTGAGAACCATGTTCATAAAGTAAAACCTATATTTGCCAGGACTAACGCTGATCAAAATTCGGCCCTAGATTTGTCTATTGCCGAATGCAACTTGCTACCTTCAAACATTGTCTCACTTACGGAATCATTCTTTCATGCAACACTGCTAACCTTTTTACAGCGTATCAACCTGTCTGAACCCACATATGCTTGAATATTCAGTTAAACAAAACAGTCTTTTCACGTGCTTTGGTATTGTATACCATAAATTCCGTTTCATCTTTATGTATAGGTGTAGATTGTTTACCTAAGTCATAATTCAACTGTATCTTTAAACTAGTGTCTTGATTGGCACGGGTCGTCTCCATCGCGTTGTAAGTTGTTAAGCGTTTTCACGCAGCGAACGATTGCAGAAGCTCCGCATCTCGTTTCTTTCTTTCGTTTCTTTTTTCTCTTTGGTTGTTTCTGTCCGACGTTTAGATCCTTTTTTATTGTTCTTAAGTTCTTCCTACATTTGCATTGTACACATTGCACTTATGCTTGAACTTTCTCGTCCCCCCCTTAGTAATGCTTTAAGGGGCCTTGGGGTACTCAAATACATAAATAAATAAATTGAAGGCTTGGTTATCTTTCTGCGACGCCAATTTTGTTAAGCTGCATTATTGCTTTCACTTATTCGTTCATTCTAATAAAGTCATTACCAACAACCCACTTACTAATCCTCACGGTAACTACGTATTCACAAATTTCCTCTGCATTTTTTTACATTTGTTTGCGAATTTATTTTTAATTGAACTACCCAATATGTACCACTTGAATCTAGACTCTGCATCTACGTCTATGTCAGTGCTCAACCCTAGTAACTGTTTTCGCAATAAATACCCTTCCTGAAGGCATTATGGCTAGTGGAAAAAATCTATTCAAGATAATCATATACATGACATGTGACAATACGTTCACGCATTTTGTATTATATGCTTGTCAATAAAATTGGGCAGTAACTTTCAGAAGCATTCTTATTGTCACTTTTGGACACAGACACGATTTTAGGAATATTATAGTCAAAGGGGAGCTGGCTTTATGATAATGAGTATTGCAAACTGTGGTACGAAATTTTGTAAGACACTCGTGTTTTTTTTTTTACACTTGAGAGCAGATATTATTGGCACCTAAATGACTGGATATTTCGAGGTTATTCTCGAGGCCTGTAATGCCATCATAATTGAAATTGATGCGCGCCATGTACTGGCAGCCGAACTCAGTATTGAGGAGTAAATAAAAGGTATTCTCTTGCGAATATGAACTAAAGAAACTTGTTAAATACTACTGGAGATTCAATGCAAGTAAGTGGAACTTGATTCTCTCCATCTAACGAATTGCGGTGCGGGCCGCTATCAGATGATCTAACCTGCGTAACTTTTGTGGGTTGGATTTAAGAAGGCTTGATGTATGGTGAGAAAAGATACTGCTATTTAGCATCACGTATATTTGTGCAGTAAACTTTAAAACGTAGGTTATTTGTCTCCCTAACCGTGGTTGAGCGTGCAGCTTCGCATTCGTTAGCCTTCAAAGGCACTTAATGAACCAGGGGTACGTGTTATGTTTTTAACGGTGTATACTTTTCTACTGTTGCCCATAGCATTTTCCTCAATAGAAGGCCAATTGCGTTAACTGTCAAAGGGCAAAACAAAGATAACAATGTGCGAAAAACAAACGTCTCAAGTTTAACGTTTATTCTGTTATAATCGCCATCGTTGTAGTCACGGACAGTGTCACTTGAAAAATACAAAAGGAAAATGATGGTGAGCTAAATTAGCTTCTAAAGTCAAATAATTAAATTAGTTCGACAATTGTTTCATAGGGGCTAGTAAGACATTACCCTAAATGTTTCAGGGAATAGGAGGTAATCATAAACAAGAATGCCAGAGAAACCAAGTCACTTGACGACCAAGAACTGGACGACAGTTATTTCCTGTCAAATAGAGGAACTAATATGACCAAGAAAATAAATGTCAGCTTGACATATTCTAGGTCCTTCACTAATACTCAAGCGTACTATAACTAATACTATTGCGAAGTTGAACAAGCGCCGATTCGACGAGGGAGGGCAATAAGAACCTACAATCGACTGTTTGTTGTTACAGGTAGGCAACCGACCGGATGATCTCACTAATAGAATTTCTGTTAAAAAAAACGTTATATATTTTCTTTTCTTTGTTTCCCATCGTCTTCAGCATTGCCGGATGACCTTACGGGGGAACGGTCTATACTCAGACAACGCATAAGATGACAAAAGCTTTATAGCAAGCTCTATAAAGGCGAAGGACGGGCTGCAAAGAATACAAAAAGTGCCCATTGGTGACTATGTTCGAGTCGGCAGGACCCGGGGTTTCTTGGCAGGACCCGGAGTTTCCATTGGCGGCCTCAGAGATTCAGAGATTCTTAGCACGCTCTGCTGCGTTACAGGTCTGACAGCCGCGTTGGTCAGGTGCTCATATAGCTCCTGAGGACTGAGGGCCATTGCGTAATTGAGTTGGCCTTTGGGAGTTACTACTATAATTTACTGCACAAAATTAAGTTCAGTGCATTCCCCAACACACAGCGACAATGCCACTTTTTGCAAGAGAAATGGGCACCATAAAGGTAGCGTTGGAGAGAAGAAACCTTGCAACTTGTCTACGACCAGAAGAAAAAAAAAGTGCTGATTTGTCCAGCAGATATATTGTGCGTTTACTTCTTTTAGTATGCATTCATTACGCAGAGTTTCGTGGTGATTTCATATATTGCAGTTCCTGTGTAAAAAAATGCATTAAGCAAGTATATGATGGCGTACTGTCGTGACTATTTAAGGATGTGCTACGGTGATACGGCTTAGCGATAATAATAAAGTAATGCGATGATGTAACGAAATAAACTATACGGAAGTAGCATGAAGCGTGTTCAGCATCGCATAGTGCTTCACACTTCAATTCACCGATTCCAATAGGAGTGGCACCTCCTCATAGTTTTTTTTAAATATAACCCAGATTTTTCATTCACTTCGCGGAGAACACGGTGAAAACATGGAGGAGCCCGAATGGCGAGACTAGAAATGAAATAGACTTTATACTCTACGCTAACCCTGGCATCATACAAGATGTGGACGTGCTCGGCAAAGTGCGCAGCAGTGACCATAGGATGGTAAGAACTCGAATTAGCCTAGACCTGAGGAGGGAACAGAAGAAACTGGTACATAAGAAGCCGATCAATCAGTTAACACTAACAGGGAAATAGAGGAATTCCGGATCAAGCTACAGAACAGGCATTCGACTTTAACTCAGGAAGAGCACCTTAGTGTTGAAGATATGAACGACAATCTTATGGGCATAATTAAGGAGTGTGTAATAGAAGTCGGTGGTAACCCCGTTAGACAGGATGCCAGTCTCAGGATGCAGATCGCAGGAGATGAAAGATCTGATCGAGAAACGCCAATGTATGAAAGCCTCTAACCCTACAGCTAGAAGAGTGTGGCAGAACTTTCCAAGTTGATCGACAAGCGCATGATAGCTGATATAAGGAAGTATAACATGGATATTATTAAACATGCTCTCAGGAACGGAGGAAGCCTAAGCGCAGCGAAGAAACTAGGAATAGGCAAAAATCAGATGTATGATGTATCAGATGATGTAGATGTGTCAGATGTAATCAGAATATCATTACTAATATGGATGAGATAGTTCAAATGGCTGAGGAATTCTACAGAGATTTGTACAGTACCAGTGGCACCCATGAGAAAAATGGAAGAGACAATGATCTAGAAGAATTTGAAATCCCACAAGTAACGCCGGAAGAAGCAAAGAAAGCCTTGGGAGCTATGCAAAGGGGGAATGCAGCTGGGGAGGATCAGGTAACTGCAGATTTGTTGGAGGATGGGGGGGGCAGATTGTTCTAGATAAACTGGCCACCCTCTATACCCAATGTCTCATGACTTCGAACGTACCGGAATCTTGGAAGAACTCTAAAATAATGCTAATACATAAGAAAAGGGACGCCAAAGACTCGAAAAATTATAGACTGATCAGCTGACCGTCTGTTGCCTACATAGTATTTACTAAGGTAATCGCGAAGAGAATCAGGAACACCTTAGAACTCTGTCAACCAATGGACCAGGCAGGGTTCCGTAAATGCTACTCAACAATAGACCATATTGACATTATCAACCAGGTGATAGAGAAATGTGTGGAATTTAACCAAACTTTATATATAGCTGTCATTGATTACGAGAAAGCGTTGGATTCAGTAGAAAGCTCAGCAATCATGGATGCATTACAGAATCAGGGTGTGGACGAGCCGTATGTAAAAATACTGAAAGATATCTACAGCGGCTACACAGCCAACGTAGTCCTCCATAAAGAAAGCAACAAAATTTCAGTAAAGAAAGACGTCAGGCAGGGAGATACGATCTCACCAATGCTATTCACAGCGTGTTTGCAGGGCGTATTCAGAGACCTCGATTGGAAAGAATTGGGGATAAAAGTTAATGAAGAATACATTAGTTACTTGCGATTCGCTAATGATACTCCGTTGCTTAGTAACTCAGCGGACCAATTGCAATGCCTGACCTGGAGAGGCAAAGCAGAAGGGTGGGTCTAAAAATTAATCAGCAGAAAACTAAAGTAATGTTTAACAGTCTCGGAAGAGAACAGCAGTTTACGATAGGTAGCTAGGCACTGGAAGTGGTAAGGGAATGCATCTACTTAGGACAGGTAATGACCGCAGATCCGGATCATGAGACGGAAATAATTAGAAGAATAAGAATGGGCAAGGGTGCGTTCGGCAGGCATTCTCAGATTATAAACAGCAGGTTGCCTTTATAACTCAAGAGAAAAGTGTATAACAGCTTTGTCTTATCAGTACTCACGTACGGTGCAGAAACTGGAGGGTTACGAATAGGGCTATACTTAAATTAAGGACGATGCAACGAGCTATGGAAAGAAGAATGATAGGCGTAACATTAAGGGATAAGAAAAGAGCAGATTGGGTGAGCGAACAAACGGAAGGTAATGACATCTTAGTTGAAATCAAGAAAAAGAAATGGGCATGGGCAGGACATGTAAAGAGGAGGGAAGATAAACGATGGTCATTAAGGGTTGCTGACTGGATTCCAAAGGAAGAGAAGCGAAGCAGGGGACGGCAGTAAGTTAGGTGGGCGGATGAGATTAAGAAGTTTGCAGGGATAACATGGCCACGATTAGTACATGACCGGGGTAGATGGAGAAGCATGGGAGAAGTATTTGCCCTGCAGTGGGCATAACCTGGCTGATGATGATAATGATGATGATTTCATGGCGTAATACACGTGGAAATTAGCTCCTCACATTTGCGACATGCCATATCCATATTAGGCCGTGCGTGGAAATCGTATATACAGGGTGTTTTAGCGAACGGATTCAAAAATTTTTAAACGTTGCTTATGGCAGATTGAGGTGGTCACCTCAAAGCGGCAGAAACTACTTGCATAAGAAATTGAATTGCTCCGTTGACGAATTAACAAAAATTCGCTAATTAACCTCTAACCTTATGACCTGATGGCTCGAAATGCCATTTACAAATTGTAGCCGTAGAGTTCACAAGACCGATGCACTTGGAATGAATTGTCCGATTGACACCAGTTTTGAGATATTAATGAGCGAACTTTACGGAGAAATGCATTGACGTTTCAGTTACTTTTGTGCTTGAGCGCATAAAACGACGTTTTAAGAAGGTAACTGCGAAGCCTGTACATTTCTCCCCAAAGTTCGGGAATTAAGATCTCGAAGCTGGTGCTCCATTGAGAATTTCGTTCAAAGTGGATCCGCCTTGCGAACTGCATGGCCTATAATTTTTAAATTCGAATATGGGCCAAAAATAATTAGTTAAGAACAGAACTAGTGATTTTTCTTTAGTCGATTAGCATTTAAATGTTTCGTGGAACTAATATCCCTCTCTAGTAACAGACCAGCTCATGAACTGCAATTGTGCTATCTTTTATACGCAACTGTTAAAAATCTTTGAAAGTGTTCGCTGGAACACCTCGTATATCGATGACATCGTCATCATCAGCATGGTTACGCCCACTGCAGGGCAAACGCCTCTCCCATACTTCTCCAAGTACCCCGGTCATGTACTAATTGTGGCCATGTTGTCCCTGCAAACTTCTTAATCTCATCCGCCCACCTAACTTTCTGCCGCCCCCTGCTACGCTTTCGTTCCCTTGGAATTCAGTCTGTAACCCTTAATGACCATCGGTTATCTCCGTCCTCATTACATGTCTTGCCCATGCCCATTTCTTTTTCTTGATTTCGACTAAGATGTCATTAGCTCATGTTTGTTCCCTTAGCCAATCTGCTCTTTTTTTAACCTTTATTGTTAGACGCATTATTATTCTTTCCATAGCTCGTTGCGTCGTCCTCAATTTGAGTAGAACCCTTTTCGTAAGCCTCCAGGCTTCTGCCCGGTACGTGACTACTGGTAAGACACAGCTGTTATACTCTTTTCTCTTGAGGGATAATGGCAACCTGATGTTCATGATCTGAGAATGCCTGAAAAACGCACCCCAGCCCAGTCCCATTCTTCTGATTATTTCAGACTCTTGATCCGGATCCGGAGGACGTATTTACCATCACCTCAAAGAACGGTTCTTTCACCATCATCATTTTCATTCTTAATGTACGGCGTTTTCATTGTACTGACCAACTTCTATCCAATGACAACTTGTCGAAAATCATAATTATTCAGTGTGATTTTTCTATAAAAACAGGCACGCATCAGTAACACAAGATCCGGACGTTCCTTGCAGTCTTATAGCAATAGAAATTATGCAGGCACTCCACACGCATAGTCGACGTTCAAATGGCGATACTGTCTCGTATACAATTCAAGTGCCAGGAGAAACAGATGGAGAGGAAGGCCGACGCAAGTCATAGGACAGGAGACATCTGATCTCGACACAGGGCGTGCGTTGCGCCAAGATTAAGGCCTGCGCAGTTGGCGCTCGGCCGCCAGCAGTTGGACTTCGTGCTCGGGCAAGTTCGGACACGTGTGGCGCGTACCAACATTTCTGTTAGTGGCTGGGTTTTTGTTCTGTGTGTTGTAAGCTAAAAGTATAACGACCGACGCTGTGCATTCTGCGTGCGGAAAAGTGCTGCAATACTATAGTATGAATCCGATCGATCGCCCCTTGTTATTTTCGTCTATCAGGAGTCAAGTGATGCTGTGCCCATGGAACAGAAACAAGTGGTTCAGAGAATGCTGGTGAGCCTATTTTATACACATTCGCTTCCACCGTATGTTACTCATCTAAATTTCAACATTGCTGTAGATGCCTCGGAAGAGCTGTCAGTAACCCTGAATAGACAAATATCGGTAAATGCATGTGCAAGCACGCCATGCCACCACACGAATAAATAGACGACTCATTGAAGGTAGAAACACACAACGAACAGGAAAATATAAACTTCAAGGAAGCAAGTATGAATAACTATGACCATGTGTATTACCTCTAGCTTCTGCTTCACAAATAAGAAAAAAATATTTTGTCCTGGCTTTTCACACTTAGAAACCCTGTAAGCAAGAAACAAGTGGCGCCCATGCCGATTTTGTGGATGAGCTGGAGCTGACCTGGTCATGAGATGCGTAGATGCGATGGTCATGAGATGCGATGAGATGGTCATGAGATGCGACCACGATGTGTTTCCCAGTTTGATGCGTAGCGCAGTGAGAAAGTGCTCTGTTCTCTCTCTCTCTCTCTTGCTCTCTCTGTCTATATTTATATACTGGCACGCATACTCTATGTTTATTCGGTGACCGTTTTCACGGGGTAACAAATGTTAAACGCTATCGGTCAGAACAGGACGCCCCTGCCGTTAACGGAAGTTCCTTGAATGTTATCAATAGTTGTATTAGTTGGCTTTTGTCACCAAAGCTTTTGTAATTTGACTGCATGCGCGACGCGAATGGGGTAGTATTTCTGGAAGCCGCGCGGCCACCAGCGAATAAGCTGGAACCTTGGACGAGTCATGTACAAAAACCGACGTGCTTGACCCGCGGAACAGGTGTTAACTATCGCCGACTGTGATCGCCGCTATGGTTGAGCTTTGAGTGTCACTTGTGTTGCTGGTCACAGGATCGCGAAATAGAGAGTTAATGTTTCGAAGTCACGGTTTTCACAGTGTGCCATTCTACCCCGCACGACGACGCGACAACGTATATATACAGCTTGGCCCACATAATTTGAGCCAAAGATTTAAAAATGAAAGGCACTTCGGACGTGAGTTCATCCGAATGCATTATGTTGGAACTGGCCTATACACACTAAACATTTTTACGCCCTTATGGGTGTTAAGAGGGGTGCTTTCTGCATTTACACCCCTGTCCACACCCTTTGAGCACCCTTTTCGGTCAAAACACCCTATCACAAGGGTGTACACTACACATAGGTGCGACTTTGCTAGAAGAAGGGTGTTAAATCGACGACTGAAGGGTGTTGAACGCATTGATGCATAAATCTAAGTAACGTGTACACGTCCACGCATTGAGCAATGTGTGTAGGTATTGCATTTTTAATGATAAAGCATTTTATGGCCTTTCAGGTAGGAAAGATGGCGTTCTCCGCAACAAAAATCCATACGGGACCCTGCTCATGTCAATCTTGTCATTTCCCTTGAAAGCATTCAGAAAGCATTCAGAACCGCGCCGCCCTTTTATTCTCTCAAGTTATTCACGTCATTTTAGCGTCACGTCCATGAAAAGAACACTAGGTCAACCTGACCTTTGGTTACGTCGTAGGTACCTTCGTCTGTGTATTTTTCATAGAATATGGTACTTTAACCCTTCTCTTAAAGAAAATATTTCACCACACCAAGTTGTATCTCGTCTCGCATCGACCATCAACAAAAAATTGATTTGCCATGCTTCCTTTTTGCCAAGAACAGCCACTGAATGGAACCGCCTTCCCGCCTCCACAGTCTCAATTTGTGACACCACTAATTCAACATCGCTGTTCAAAGTGTCTTACAGTTTAATTTTCTATTCTTGCCCTGCACTGCAAATATTGTATACTTTCACCCCTTCTTTCTCTTGTGTCTACTAGGCCTTGAAAGTATATTATACATACTTTCAAGGCCTAGTAGACACAACAGAAAGAAGGGGTGAAATTGCGGCATTATTGCATTATTTACCCATAATTGCTCATAATTAAGGTTGTTCTATTTACTGCCTTCTGTATCACTACTGACATCATACAAGACGCTGATGACGTCACATTTTATTGCTTTATTATACAAAGCAATAAAATGTGACGTCATCAGCGTCTTGTATGACGTCAGTAGTGATACAGAAGGTAGTAAATAGAACAACGTTAATTATGAGCAATTATGGGTAAATAATGTGAATTAGGGTGGAACGAATTCGGTTAAGGTTCGTACAAACTGTAGAAAGGTGGATTACGGCAGATGAAGGCAGAATTGTGAAGACACGTGACAATGTATGACGTATCACGGTCACGTGATATTTGCAAGTGTACATCCATGAAGTGATTAAGTTTTCGCATTCCTAAGTTTTCGCATTCCTCTTAAGATGCATAGACTAGATTCTTCAAACAAACGGAAGTAATAAACAAAAACACCCGTAGCAAAGAAACAATAAAATAAGAAAGTTCGTCAACGTGCGTAAAAGGGCTTAAGACGCACCACGTGGACCTCTCCACATCGTGCGCTGCGTCGCTGTGAATGCGAAATGCCATCTGGCACGACCCCATAGTCCAGTTCGCCAATACATCGGACGATCTTGTAAGGTCGAAAATAGCGCCGGAATAGTTTATCACTGAGGCGTCGGTGTTGATGCGGCAGAGTCCGAGAGGACAAACGCATTGCTGGTTTGCAGAATTTCCTCAATGTATGCGATTGTCGTGTCCTTGTTGATGTGCTTCAACTCATGGCTGTAGTTTGTCAGCAACACTTTCGTTTTTCCTCCGCACAGTCGAGCGATCTCTCTTGCGACACAAGTTTCACGATCGATTAGTAGACAATGGTCACCCTCGATGACGCCCTGTACGTCTGCAGGTGTTTTGGCGCCGACGGAAATGACAATGCAGGAGCGGAGCGGGATGCTGATTTGATCTTCGAGCACACTAAAGGCGTGGTGACTACGAGAGCTCTCCGGCGCTGCCGCTTGATCTTCTGACAGCGTTATCGATTTCAACTTCAGGTCGATGATTGCGCCGTGTTGGTTCAGGAAGTCCATGCTGAGAATCCCGTCTCGTGAACACTGTTAGAGGATGACAAAGGTGGCAGGGCAAGTTTCGTCATGAACGGTAATTTTTGCAGTGCAGATTCTAGTCGGCGTAATGAGGTGTCCTCCAGCGATCCGAATTTGAAAGTCCTCCCATGCAGTCTTAACTTTCTTCTACTGGCCGGCGATGTGCTCACTCATGACGGAGTAACCGGTCCCTGTGGTCCCTATAGTGGTGACTGCGTGGCCGTCGAGAAGCACGTCGAGGTGGTGGTTGTTTGTCTTGAGTTACAGTCAATGCTGCAGCGGTGGCGTTGAGGCAGAGCATCCGCCTCGCGTGTCAGAGGACCGTGGTTTGAAACCCGGTGCCGCGCAATTTTCCACCGGATTAAAAAATAATCCGCGTGTTGATAAAATTGCATAAATACGCCTGGAGTGCGGCCTGATATCCCGGTGACAAGAACCCGCAACGCACTACCTCATCATAGGAGGATTGGCCACCCTGGTGCAGTACTCGGCTACGACATCCTATATGAACACAACAATCAAACCCCGGCCCTCAGTCCTAAGCAGCTGCGAAGCAACTGACAACGGGGGCGGTGAGAAATGTGACGCAGCATAGGGTGATAAGAATCTCTGGCTCCGGACAGGCTCCATTGGAATCTGAACCTGGCAACGTTTAACGTTAGAACGTTATCTAGTGAGGCGAGTCTAGCAGTGCTATTGGCGGAATTAGCGGGCAGTAAATGGGATATAATAGGGATCAGTGAGGTTAGGAGGACAAAATAACCATATACAGTGCTAAAAAGCGGGTACATCCTGTGCTACCGGGGCTTAGCGGAGAGACGACAACTAGGAGTCGCATTCCTGATTAATAATGATATAACTGGTATCATACAGGAATTCTATATCATTAACGAGAGGGTGACCGGTCTTGTGAAATTTATTAAGTGGTACAAACTGAAGGTCGTACAGGTCAATGCGCCTACATCCTGTCATTGTGACTACGAAGTGGAAAGCTTCTATGATGACGTCGAATCGCCGACAAAATGCACTAGACTAATGGGCGACTTCAATGCGGAGACAAGGTAGGGGGTAATATGGCATAGGCAGTAGGAATAGCAGGGGAGAGTTATTAGTAGAGTTTGCGAAACAGAATAATATGCGGATAATGAATACCTTTTTCCGCAAGCGGGTTAGCCGAAAGTGGACGTGGAGGAGCCCGAACGACGAGACTAGAAATTAAGTAGACTTCATACTCTGCGCTAACCCTGGCATCATATAAGATGTGGACGTGCTCAGCAAGGTGCGCTGCAGTGACCATAGTTTGGTAAGAACTCGAATTAGCAGATCTGAGGAGGGAGCGGAAGAAACTGGTAAATAAGAAGCCGATCATTGAGTTGGTGGTAAGAGGGAAAATCGAGGAATTCCAGATCAAGCTACAGAACAGGTATTCGGCTTTAACTCAGGAAGAGGACCTTAGTGTTGAATCAATGAACGACAATCGTGTGGGCATCATTAAGGAGTGTGCAATAGAAGTCAGTGGTAACTTCGTTAGATAGGGTACCTGTAAGGAATCGCAGGGGATGAAAGATCTGATTAAGAAACGCCAATGTATGATAGCCTCTAACCCTACAGCTAGAATAGAACTGGCACAACTTTCCAAGTTAATCAACAAGCGTAAGATAGCTGACATAAGGAAGTGTAATATGTATAGAATTGAGCATGCGCTCAGGAACGGGGGAAGCCTAAAAACAGTGAAGAAGGAACTAGGAATAGGCAAGAATCAGTTGTATGCATTAAGAGACATGCCGGAAATGTCGTTACTAATATGGATAAGATAGTTTAAGTGGCTGAGGAGTTCTATGGAGATTTATACAGTAGCAGTGGCACCCACGAAGATAATAGAACAGGTAATAGACTAGAGGAATTTCACATCCCACAAGTAACCCCGGAAGAATTAAAGGAAGCCTTGGGAGCTATGCAAAGGGGGGGAAGCAGGTGGGGAGGATCAGGTTACAGCAGATTTGTTGGAGGATGGTGGGCAGATTGTTCTAGAAAAACTGGCCACCCTGCATACGCAATGCCTCAGGACATCGAGCGTACCGGAATCCTGGAAGAACGCCAATATAATCTTATTACTTAAGAAAGCGGACACCTCAGACTTAAAAAATTATGGACCGATGAGCTTACTGCCCGTTGCCTACAAAGTATTTACAAAGGTAGTCGCAAATACAATCAGGAGCTCCTTAGACTTCTTTCAACCAAATGAGCGGGCAGGAATTCGTAAAGGCTGCTCAACAATAGACCATATTAACACTATAAATCAGGTAGCCGAAAAATGTGCGGAATATAGCCAACCCTTATATAGAGCTTTCATTTATTCGGAGAAAGCGTTTGATTCTGTCGAAACCTCAGCAGTCATGCAGGCATTACGGAATCAGGGTGTAGACGAGCCGCGTGTAAAAATACTGAAAGATATCCATAGCGGCTCCACAGCCACCGTAGTCCTCCATAAAGAACGCAACAAAATCTTATTAAAGAAGGGCGTCAGGCAGGGAGATACGATCTCTCCAATGCTATTCACAGCGTGTTTACAGGAGGTATTCAGAGACCTGGATTGGGAAGAATTGGGGATAAAAATTAATGGAGAATACCTTAGTAACTTGCGATTCGCTGATGATATTGCCTTGCTTAGTAACTCAGGGGACCAATTGCAATGCATGCTCACTGACCTGGAGAGGCAAAGCAGAAGAGTGGGTCTAAAAATTAATCTGCAGAAAACTAAAGTAATGTTTAACAGTCTCGGAAAAGAACAGCAATTTACAATAGGCAGCGAGGCACTCGAAGTCGTAAGGGAATACATCTACTTAGGGCAGGTAGTGACGGCGGATCCGGATCATGAGACGGAAATAATCAGAAGAATAAGAATGGGCTGGGGTGCGTTTGGCAGGCATTCTCAGATCATGAACAGCAGGTTGCCATTATCCCTCAAGAGAAAAGTGTATAATAGCTGTGTCTTACCAGTACTCACCTACGGGGCAGAAACCTGGAGGCTTACGAAAAGGGTTCTACTCAAATTGAGGACGACGCAACGAGCTATGGAAAGAAGAATGATAGGTGTAACGTTAAGGGATAAGAAAAGAGCAGATTGGGTGAGGGAACAAACGCGAGTTAATAACATCTTAGTTGAAATCAAGAAAAAGAAATGGGCATGGGCAGGACATGTAATGAGGAGGGAAGATAACCGATGGTCATTAAGGGTTACGGACTGGATCCCAAGGGAAGGGAAGCGTAGCAGGGGGCGGCAGAAAGTTAGGTGGGCGGATGAGATTAAGAAGTTTGCAGGGACGGCATGGCCGCAATTAGTACATGACCGGGGTTGTTGGAGAAGTATGGGAGAGGCCTTTGCCCTGCAGTGGGCGTAACCAGGCTGATGATGATGATGATGATGTACGAATTGCGTATGGACGCTCACAGCAACAAGCCATGGACGGAGTGGAAGGAGAATTTTCTCGGCTCTTTGGGATAGAACAAGATATTATTAAGAGATAAAACTATCGCATTCAAGTACAGGTATGGGTCTGCACTCAGCCACTTTTATTAAAAGGAGGCATTATTTTTATTAAAAGCAGGCTTCTCCAGCTGGCTGACTTAGCCTAGCCCGAGACGTATCTGGTTCCGCTTATCATTCATGGTTTGAGTCCGGAATTTCAGAAGCAAATACAAGTGAGAGGGCCCAAAGCAGTTGAAGAACTTCTGCAGGGAGTGCGAAACCTCTACCTGCAAGACTCGGGACCCAAGCGGCAGCCCATGATGCCCACTGCCACACGAGCTGATGAAAGACGCCCGCTTGCAAGCTGGAAGTCTACCGCTTCTCCTGTGTCCTTTCTCACTGACCAAGGAGGCTCCAGCCAACACGAAGAGTCAAATGCTGTGGGAAAAAACTAAATAAAGAAGGCTTCGGCTTCCTCCTGAAGACACCAAGAGAAGCTGTTTATATGTCGCATGCAAACCTCTTGCATATTTCTGTTTTCATTGATGGAAAGGAAAGGAGCGCGTTAGTTGACAGTGGAGCAAGCATCACCATTATAAATGCCCGTATTGTTGAGACTGAGAACTACAAAGTACAAGAGATGTTTAATATCAAAGTAGTAATATCAGGCAATTGACCAGCACTTTCAAGCAAGCGTCTGCAAGAGTGGGCAAAGCAACGAGGAGCTGTTTTGCGACGCTGCGCGACGTACCATCGTACAGGAAATGGCTTGCCTGAAAGAATCATACGAGACTTGAAACAGCTTATTTCCATGTATCCCAGTTTCGAAGGCGGATGGAAGCGCTGCTTGGAGGCTTCTGTAACTCATCACAATCGGTCGCACACTGCGAGTATTGGCTGTAGTCCCTATTTCGCAGCATTTGGAAAGACACTGGTAATCCCTCCTTATCAACAGCTAGGCATTGCTGACCGCCTGCAATTGTGCGAGAAGCGGAAAACTGCGGAAGCCTACCAGCGATACCACGACGGTATGAAGAGGCAGTTCGACCGCCGCCACAACACGCGCATACCCCGTATACAGCTGAACGATTTAGTACTCGTCAGAAAAGGCCTTCCGCGTACGAAGCAGGTGTACATGGGACCGTATCGCGTGGTGCAAAGTGCAGTACAGAAAGGTGTTCTCAAAAGAGTTGGCTATGTCAACGATGACGGCATGCTTGAGTTTGCAACCATTGGGAACATATTTATGTATCATTGCAGGAGGGATGAGTCTTCAAAGAGGGGGAGTGTGCGTGGACGTTGTGAAGAGCAAGTTACAGGGTTTTTTAACGAAGACGACGAAGGGACGAGTGGGGAGAATAAAGATGGCTAACAGCATAGCCTAGCACTACTGTGTATTATTACAAGTGTAAGGAGGTTTATTGGAAGAGTCCAACAAACAGGCGGTAGCTCTGAACGGGAGAACAAGATGGTGGTGTTCGAGCGCCCATCTCGTGCCCTCCGCTCTTGATGATGATCGGGATGTCATTTCTTCCTTTCTTCATTACAATTGCCCCCGTCGAGAAAGGTGGAGCCATCCTGGCGACCTAACAGGTGGGGATGAGAGGGTCGAAGTACGGCTTGAGGCGGTCTACGTGAAAAAAATCACGTCCACGTCGACGACGGTCGCCTTGCAGCGTAAGAGGTTCAATGACGTAGTTTACGTGCGAAGTACGCTCGACGACGCGGTAGGGACCATGATAATTTGGGAGAAGTTTGGACGACAAGCCAGGGGCGCAGGGTGGTACAAGCAGCCACACAAGTGCTCCAGGATTGAATGTTGCGGCAGGAGAGTGGCCATTATCGCGGGCGTTTTTCTGGCGTTGTTGGTCGGCTGTAGGGAAGCGCTTGGCTAGTTGTCGGCAATCTTCAGCGTACCGGGTG
The DNA here is from genome assembly GCF_023375885.2 of Dermacentor andersoni. Classification (NCBI taxonomy): domain Eukaryota; kingdom Metazoa; phylum Arthropoda; class Arachnida; order Ixodida; family Ixodidae; genus Dermacentor; species Dermacentor andersoni. The sequence goes on along the minus strand of NC_092816.1, from coordinate 210,739,216 downwards.
GCTTCCGACACGGGCGTGCACTCTGAGGCATCTGGTGCGTATGGCAGCAACGAGTCGATAGTGTGCGTCGGCTGGCGACCATACAGAAGGAAAAAGGGGGAATACCCGGTTGTGACTTGCGTAGCGGTGTTTTACGCGTATGTCGCAAATCGAAGAACCAGGTACCAGTTGGACTGATCAGATGCAACATGTGTCGCAAGCATGTCGCCCAGTGTCCGATTAAACCGCTCAGTGAGACCGTTCGTCTGAGGGTGGTAGGCAGTACACGTCCGATGTACAATGTTGCACTGGTGGAGAAGTCCTTGGATTACATCAGAGACAAATACGCGGCCACGGTCACTGAGGAGTTCGCGAGGAGGACCGTGTCGAAGCACAAAACGCTGGAGGATGAAAGAGGCGACGTCCTGTGCTGTTGCCGTGGAAAGAGCAGCGGTTTTGGCGTATCGTGTAAGGTGGTCGACAGCAATGATAGCCCATCGGTTTCCCGCCGTGATCACAGGTAAACGTCCATAAAGGTCAATTCCAACGCGGTCGAATGGGCGGTCTGGGCACAGAAGGGGCTGTAATGAACCTGCGGCAGGATGCGGTGGTTTTTTTCGTCTATGACACTCGTGGCAGCCACGAATGAACTTGCGGACAAAGCGAAACATTCCGCGCCAGTAGTACCTTTTGCGTAGGCGTTCATAGATCTTGAAGACACCGCCGTGAGCACACTGTGGGTCGAAGTGAAAGAACGCGCAGATTGTAGAGCGCAGCGTTCTGGGGATAACTAGGAGCCACTTCCTACCATCTGGCGAGTAGTTGCGCCGTTACAAGAGGCCATCACGGATGCTGAAGTGCGAAGCTTGGCTTCGCAGTATTCGAGTGGTCGAAAGGGTGGGTGCCTCGGATAAAACGTCAAGAAGCGAAGCGATCCAGGGATCGTGGCGCTGTGCAGAGGAGATGGTGGCGACGTCAAGAGCTGACAATGGGTGGTCTATAATGGATATGGACACAGTTTCGGTAGATAGTGGGGACCGCGACAGTGCATCAGCATCGGCATGTTTGCGTCCGCAACGATATATAACGCGAACGTCAAACTCTTGAAGTCGAAGAGCCCAGCGGGCAAGGCGACCTGACGGATCCTTCAACGAAGACAACCAACATACTGCATGATGGTCCGTAACTACATCAAACGTGCACAAGTAAGGGCGGACCTTGGCAAGCGCCTAGACTATTGCCAAGGATTCTTTCTCGGTGGCACTATAGTTTGACTCAGCCTTGTTGAGCGTTCTGCTGGCGAATGCGACGACATAATCTGCGAACCCAGGCTTTCGTTGCGCGAGAACAGCACCGAGGCCGACACCACTGGCTTCTGTGTACACCTCAGTTGCGGCCGTGGGATCGTAGTGGCGCATTATAGGTGGTGACGTCAGGAGACGGCAAAGGGTGGAGAAGGCTTGGTCACGCTCAGAAGACCATGACGAAAGATTGGGGGCGGTGCTTAAAAGTTGGGACAAAGGCGCCATTATAGAGGCGAAGTTGCGCACTAACCGACTAAAGTAGGAGCATAACCCTATGAAGCTTCGTAACTGCATTAGAGTCGTCGGTTTGGGAAAGTCGGTCACGGCGCGTAGTTTAGCCGGGTCCGGAAGCACGCCGTCCTTCGACACAACGTGACCGAGAATCGTAAGTTTTCGCGAAGCAAAGCGGCACTTCTTGAGATTTAGTTGCAGCTGAGCGGTCTTCAGACACGTCAGGACGTGGTTGAGGCGTTCCAGATGGGTTGCGAAATCTGGCGCAAAGACAACAATGTCGTCGAGGTAGCAGAGACATATGTACCACTTCAAACCCCGCAGAACTGAGCCCATCATGCGCTCGAAGGTGGCAGGCGCATTGCAGAGGCCGAAGGGCATGACATTGGATTCATACTGACCGTCAGGCGTGACGAAGGCTGTGTCTGAACGGTCGGCCGCCGCTAAAGGCACCTGCCAATACCCGGAACGCAAATCTAACGATGAACAAAACTCGGCACGTTGTTGGTAATCAAGGGCATCGTCAATTCTGGGTAACGGGTACACGTCTTTTCGAGTGACCTTGTTTAGGCGCCGGTAATCCACGCAGAAGCGAATTGATCCATCCTTTTTTTAACGAGCGTGGGCACCCTGTTGTGAGCACCACAGGGTGCCCAAGGACTTTGTGAAGGGCGAATAACGTCGCGTTTAAGCATATCGTCAACCTGGCCGGTAATAACTTGACGTTCCGCGGTAGACACGGTAAGGGCGTTGTCGTACTGGCGAGTTGGAGCCGGTGTCGATGTAGTGAACGATGGTAGAAGTTCGGCCAAGGGCACGTTGGGCAACATCGAAAGAGTCGCGGAACTGGTAGAGCAGCTGGAGAAGAGCAGAGCGTTCGAATGGGGACAGTCCATCTGCGATCGACAAATCGAATAGATCGGCAGCTGGTACATCAGAAGGATTAAGAGCACTGACGACGTCGAGGTCGCGTCGAGCTGAATCTTGCTGCACGGAAAAAATTTGGCCGATATCAATGGTTTGCACGCATCCAAGGGATTCACCTTTAAGCAGTTTGATGGGATACGGAAGAGGACTTGTGAGGCAGAGAGCACTTGTTCCATTCGAAATAGAGAGCGTCGAGTAAGGCAGAAGAAGTGGCTTCCGACTTAGAAGGAGGCGTGATGGTTCAAAGAATGCAGCTTCATCACGTATGGTGTTGCAGAACATGGGGAGCAAAACAGCTGCTGTCGGCGGAATTTCTGTATCTTCTGTTACGACTAGTTTGTGTGCGGCTTGATGAGCGGGGTTGTAGGATTGGTCACACAACGGGAAGAGCTCAAGTTCACATCTGGCACAATCAATAACGGCGTGATTGTACAATAAAAAGTCTCAGCCAAGTATGAAGTCGTGCGAGCACGATGAAAGGACGGTAAACTCAACAATGTAGTGCTGTTTAGCGATAGTAAGTCAAGCAGTGCAGGCAGCTATAGGCCGACCAGGGTCTCCATTCGCTGTACGTAAAGGCATCATCTCAAGAGGCGCGGTCACTTTCCGAAGCTTGCGGCAAAGTGTGGCGTCTATAACAAAAACGGCAGCACCGGTACCGACAAGAGCATATGCACGGGTGCCTTCTACAAAAACTTCGACAATATTCGACGGCAAAGTTCGAAGACTTGAGCATTTCGACAGCGCAGCTCTTGCCTCACAAACTGCGGGGGCTAGTTTCCCTCATTTTCAGGGGCTGGTCGACGACGCATGGGCGACAAGGATCGGCGACGGGGTGAAGGTGAGCGACGAGACGTGGGTTGCGGATAGTCACGTGAAGACGTGCTTGTTTGGGGACCCGGACCTTCATATCGAGAGCGGGGATGATCCATGTAGTTCTACGAACGGGCGTCTGAGTATCCTGGCGCGCGACCGCGGCAGAACCCGGCGATATGACCAGGGCCACCGCATGCAAAACAGATCGGCCAGTTGTCGAGCGTTTGCGAGGGATTTGCAATGTTGGGAGCAGCCCATGTCACGGACGGCTGAATCGTGGCCGCAGCAAACGACACATCATAGGACGGTGAGGACTGTTGAAGCTGCTGCCGCTTTACTACCTCAGCGTAACTAAGAGGCGCGGCTACAGGTTACTGCTGAATGGGCACCGCCATGGCCTCGGAAATCTGTTCTTGGATGACGTGTCGAAGCACGGGAGCCAACGAGATTGGTCGCTGCAGTTGCTGCTGCTGTAGGAGCTCGTGACGCTGAGCAAACGGCAGGAGAGACAACTGACGGGCCACCTCCTCACGCACAAATTCTTTCATTTGTGCGAGAAGGTATGACTGGTCAGGCACGATGTCCAGTGCAGCGAGTGGTTGACTGTACGTGTGAGATGAACGCCGGGTGAGAGCCCGCTGCCTTCTCAATTCGTCATAGCTGTGGCACAGAGTCACCGCTTCAGACACTGTGCCAGGAGGCTTCGCAAGCATTTGAAAGACTTCATCGTCGACGCCCTTCATCATATGCTGTATTTTGGCACTTTCGCTCATTGAAGCATCGGCGCGCCCGCAGAGATCGATTATGTCCTCAATATAGGCGGTAAAAGTTTCGTTTGGTTCCTGTGCCCATGTGCGCAGCCGTTGCTCGGCGCGTAACTTCCGCACGGCAGGGCGACCGACAACGGCAGATATTGCCTCCTCAAAAGCGGCGCAGTTCTCAAATTCCGATTCGTGGTTCGTATACCACAACTTCGCCACGCTAGCCAGGTAAAAGTTTGCGGTACTCAGCTTAGCAGCGTCATCCCACTTGTTGGGTCCACTAACTTTTTCGTAGGCCGACAGCCAGTCCTCGACGTCCTGGTCTTGGCGTCGGATGACGGCTGCGTCGCGTTGACCTGTGGCTGGCACGTGGCATCGTCAGGTCGTCTGTCATCGGCGTATTCTTTGATTCCTGACATCGTCGGAACGGCGGCGTGTCGTTACGTCTTCGAGATGCTCTCTTCCGCGTCTTCGTCGGCGGCTGAGGATCTTCTTCAGTTCGACGAGCAGCAACTGCCCCTCCATCGGTTGCTGCTTTTAGTTTTCTAGATATGGCTCACAGAGCAGCCCTGGGCTGACCCAGTGTTCTACGTTATTTGCCTCACGCATACATGCAATCAGATTAAACAAGGTTCGGTGACAGACAGCGGATGGAACCATGGATAACATTCCAGAAACTTCTGAATCCTGCAGGCACGTCCAGCGATGTGCGATAACATTTGTTAGGTGGTGAAACTTGGTCGCGTGATTAAAAAAAACAAGCACACGTGTCGATATATTAGGTCACAATTAATTCTATAATAACATGAGTTCAGAGATATGAATGCTCGAAATATGCCTTACATTGCATTAATGCTCCAGTTTCTCTCATGGTGCAGCACAAAAAATGTGCAGAGAAAGAGGAAAGTTACTTAGAGCATAATGCTTCTCGCACACACTTATGCCATCTGTACCTTGAAACAGGTGTCACTTCAGGATACAGGCCTCAATTCTACAATATCAACGTGTCCCATAATTTCCTTGTCTTTCTGCTGTTTAGTCAAATATGTGGGCTTTGCGTTTTTATGTGACCACACGGGAGAGGCAGAATAACTATCTTAGACGGTTTAAAATAACAATGCCTCGTTTACTTTTCTCTCTTGGTCTGTAGAAGTTATGTATTTTTGAAAGCAAACTCACAAAATCGAGCGTTGAGTAAAGCTTGATAGCAGGCGTGGCAGGAGGATCTGTATGCTACCTGATTAAAAAAAAACATTGTACGTTTCAGGTGCCACTGTGGCCAGTGCAGGCATATGGATTCAGCCACAGACAACATCTGCTGCCATAGCATCACAAAACTACACGCCAAGATGGAAGGCAGAGCCTGCATCACAGCTCACCCAACGTTTATCGGTGGAATTTTAAACCTGCATGCCACCGAGATTGGGACCTGAACATGAGAGCCCTGAACCAAGAAGAAGTCACTGCTGTCGACATACACAAGTACAGTAACAAGGGGCTGCAACCTTGAACTCCTTAAATTTATCTATGCAGTAGCTGTCATGTCAGCTGTGTTACAATTTCTCTAACGAAAAGCACTATTCACTTTCGCTTGACAAAAACAGAAGCAAGCCTGTGAATATAAGAAATATTTTATTCCTTCTTTTGCAAGGGGTGCAGAATTACGACATTTTACCACTTTGCAAGGTGGATATGGCACAGGCTCGGCAGGCGCAACCGAAAGCCTCTTCCAAGTTGCGTAGGGCTCAAAATCGGGAAAATATATCCATCAGATCAGCACGCAGGCTGTCGTTATGTAGCATATAAAGTGGGAGGCCAAACAAAAAAAGAATTTTTTAAAGAAAGAAACGAGAATTGAAAAAAAATTTACTTGAGGGACCACTAGTCATTACCTAGTCATTTAGCGTACCCAAATATTTAAGCTCCAAAGAAATAGTTCGTATTTCTGTCCGGTACTTATTGCCATAAAATGTGTTAGAAGTTCTAGTCGTGCCAGCAATGATAACTAATGAAATTTTGAATTCAGTAGAGATAGCATTTCTGTAGCTCAGTGTTTGACCTATGCAAAGAAGTAGAATAAATATGATGTGATAAATATCTAGGAAGGTACGTGTGAAAAACATAAGCTAATTGAAAAAAAAGGTCGCCCATTTGGACCAACCCTATTTGCAAAATGAGAAGTAATTTGAAGAATATTGCACTTATTTTTTATATTCTAGTTCGTTGCACACATCTCTATGTCAGGAATGAGTGTCAAAAATATAATTTGATTGTATTCGTTCTGTAATAAGTTATCAAAGTTAGGGTAACATGAGCTGGAGCAGAATCGTGTTTTGAGAAACATGTAAACAAATGTTTCAGACCATGATATCCGAAACACAGATGCCTAAAATGCACTTGGCTCATATCTAAGGTCCTTATGAAGTACACAGGAGTCTCGTTTAGTTCGTGTCGTTGCTCGTCGACAACATAAATAGGAAAATTATTTTGTATATAATATATATAAAAGAAATAGTGGTGATTTTTGAATAAATGCAATGTGGTTTCCGTTTCGCAATACGAGGGTATGCGTTGGAAAACTCACTAACTGCCAAACTAGTCATTTAGAAAGGTAATTTATTTTGAAACATATTTCAGAATATTCGGGTGTTCAGAAAATGTAAAAAAAATAATATTCGGCAAGAAAACTGAATTTTTGAATATGGCATTCCACCTTAACTTATTCCCCATTTTTCAAATAAACTGTACAGCACTCGGGATGCATACCTAAATTTGGCACTGCAGCTGGCCTTGCTGCGGTGCCACGACAAGCTACGATTCCTAGGTACCTCAAGACAGATACAACAAAATACTGCTTCAATTCACGCAACACAGACCTTACAGTAGGACACATATTCACACGTGTGCTTATCTTTATCGGCCGACCACGTTTCACCGCCTAACAAGTGTTATCGCACAGCGCGGGACGCGCCTGCATGTATCCGAAGTTTCTGGAAGGTTATCGATGCTTCTATTCGCTTTCTGTTGTCGCCGAACCTTATGTTATCTGATTTCATCGCCTGACGCGAATGGTGTAGAACTTTGTGGAAGGCACGCGGGTCCCAACGATTAGTCTGGAACATACGACGACTGCTGTATAAAAGCTGACGTGCTTCACCCGCTGATTAGATTTTCGACGATCGCTGACCGTGTTCGCCGCTATCGTTGTGCTATAAGTGTAGCCTGTCTTGTGGGCACAGGTTCGCCCAATAAAAGTTAGTTTTGTCATTCACAGTATTGCTACTGTGTTCTTCAACGTCTCCACCACGTGACATCTGGTGGAGGTGCTTTTGTTCATGTACCGGACGCCCCCGACAAGCCGTCATCCAAGCCCGGACCGCAAAGAGAACACCAACGTAGCCCCGGACGATCGAGCAAGCCGCCATCTTCAACAGCTGCCCCCGGAGCACGGACTTCTGCCTGAGAAGACCAAGAAGATTGTGGTCAAGGCAGCCCTAATGGCAGCCCCAGCGTCCCCCATCGTGCTGCAGCAGCGCAGGGAAACACCGACATGCCGCGGTTCCACATTTGAGGACTCGGAAAGCTGCCTGGAAGCGTATGAGAGGGTTGCTACGTTTAACAGCTGGAACGGTGACAACAAACTGCAACATGTCTTCTTCGCAATGGAAGACGCTCCCAGGACGTGGTTCGAGAACCGGAAGCCACCTTGACGACCTGGGAGCTGTTCCGAAGCGGCTTCCTACAGACATTCTCAAGCGTCGTACGCCGAGAACGAGCCCAAGCAGTATTAGAAACCCGGGTGCAGCTACCTAATGGGACAACCGCGATCTTCACGGAGGAAATGAGCCGTCTATTCCGTCACGCCAACCCCGAAATGCCCGAAGAGGAGAAAGTCCGCCTACTCATGCGTGGTGTGAGAAAGGAACTTTTTGCCTGAATGGTACGAAACCCACCGAAGACCGTCGACGAGTTTCCTCGCGAGGCCACCAGCATCGAGAAGACACTCGAAATGCGAAACCGGCAATTCGATCGCCGCATGAACTCTACAAACTACGCCGGGGTTCAATCACTGGCTAATGACGATCCACGCGAGACTAGCAGAGCGGTCGTACGGGAGGAGCTGCAGAAGTTCTACCTAAGGTCGCAGTCGCAAGTGGATCCAATCGCTGAAATCGTCAAAGAAGAGGTCCCGCGATCGCTTGGAGTCCCTGAGGTGCAACCACGATCACCGCAATATCAGGCGGAAGCGATGACCTACGCCGCCGTCGCCCGCCGTCGCCCGCCGTCAAGGTGCCCCTCGCGACAACGCCAGGGCCCTGTAACGCCACAATTCCGTCGTTTACCGCCGCCGCCGCCAGCACGCCCACGCGTCGCCCAGCGCAGCTACGCGAGGAAGACGGACATTTGGCGAGCCCCCGACCGCCGCCCACTCTGCTACCACTGCGGCGAAGCCGGCCAAAGTGTACCGCCGATGCCCATACCGCGACCTGCGATTGCGAGGGTTCGCCGTCGACGCACCGAGCCCTCGGGAAGGTGAATGCCCTCGTGACATCGCCGACTACCTCGCCGCTACTCAGTGGAGCCCTCCATGACCATCTCGTTCGCCATCACCAGGCCGCTACCTGTCGAAGCAGCGCCGATCATACACCGGCCCAGCCCGGGGCCGCTCTGCGAGCCCATATGCGGAAAACTAAAAGCAGCAACCGATTGAGGTGCGGTTGCTGTTCGTCGAATTGACGAAGATCCTCCGCCGCCGACGAAGACGCCGAAGAGACCATCTCGACGACATAATAACGACACGCCGCCGTCCCGACGAAGTCAGGAAGCCAAGACTACACCGACGAAAGACGACTTGACGACGTGACGTTCCAACTTCAATTCAACACGATGCAGCCGTGATCCGAAGCCAAGACCTAACTCCAACGCCAGAGAAAGAACCACCGACCTCGACGTGCCTCTCGACGGCCACGCATTTACCGCCTTAGTGGACACAGGGACTGATTACTCCGTAATGAGTGGAGGCATCGCCTCCCAGTTGAAGAAAGTTAAGACCTCCTGGGAAAGCCCTCAGATTGGGACAGCTGGAGGACACCTCATCACACCGACTGGAATTTGCACGGCAAGAATAACCATTCATGACCGCACTTACCCTGCCACCTTCGTTATCCTCCAACAGTGCTCACGAGGCGTCATTTTCGGTATCGACTTCCTGAACCAACATGGCGCAATCATCGACCTGAAGTCGAAGTCAATAACGCTGTCGGAAGATAAAGCGATACCGCCGGAGAGCCCTCGTAGTCACCACGCCTTGAGGGTGCTCGAAGATCAAGTGAGCATCCCGCCTCGCTCCAGCATTGTTATTTCGGTCGGCACCGAAACACCCGCTGACGTAGAAGGCGTCATCAAAGGCGACCAACGTCTACTGCTAGACCGTGAAATTTGCGTTGCAAGAGGGATTGCTCGACTGCATGCAGGGAAAACGGAAGTGTTGCTGACAAACTTCAGCCAGGAGTTCAAGCACATCAACAAGGGCACGACAATCGCGTACATCGAGGAAATTCTGGGAACCAGTAATGCGTTTGTTCTCTCGGATTCCGCCGCATCTATCCCGACGACCATGGTTCCCGAACCAGACAACGACATTAATCGAAGTCTCCGCGTGATTAAGCAACAGCAGCTCAGAAGTCTGCTCCGACGATACAAAGGCTGCTTTTTGACGTCATCGAGGATTCGACAAGCACCAGTCGCCGAGCATCGCATAATCACCGAGGCGTGCGCTCGAGCACTCCACCAGAGCCCTTACCGAGTTTCGCCGCGAGAACGCGAAGCTATAAGAGAACAAGTCGGCGAAATGCTGCTCGACGATATCATCCAGCCGTCGAAAAGCCCGTGGGCATCCCCTGTTGGCCTGGTGAAGGAAAAGGACGGAACCCTACGTTTCTGCGTCGATTATCGTCGTCTGAACAAGATCACGAAGAAGGCACACGTTCGCCCAATAAATGTTAGCTGTGTCATTCACAGTATTGCTACTGTGTTCTTCAACGTCACCACCACCTGACAATATAATACACGCCAGATGTTATACCTTAGGGCAGGTGTTAATGGCAATAAAAAAGAAACACTATTTGCACCTTGCATGATGATTAAGATTCCTGCTACAACACAATTTTTTATGGAAGCTCGAATTAGTAGTTCCGCTTCATCAAAGTGCACTGAAATGCTTATCAACAGTAAAGTCAACACAAAAGCCTGAGCATGGATGGGGGTAACTGACATAATGCTATGGTTACCGCTTGTACAGTATCTACCGTGAAAGGTATTAGCCACTTCCTGACCACATCCTGCAAGCTTCCCGGCTTTCGCGATCACGAAGTTAAGCAGCATTCAGTTCAGTCATTATACAAGAGAGGGACCACTTGGTATGCCGCACACTTATGGCTCCTCCTGTTGAGGAATAGTTCGGCTGCCTGGCATGAACAAGACAACTATGGGCTGACAGCCGACTCTGTTTTAACGGCTTCACTGATCCATCTGTAAATCCAGCCACCTATGCCCACTACAATCACCACATGTGTCCCGCCACACGACAATCCCAACTACAAAAACATCAAAACGGCAGTTCTCGCACATTTCCAATGTGAAGACATGCCACCACATAAGGTGGTTCTTCCACCAAAGACGCAATGTTTAGATGCAGTCAGTGTGGACGCTCTCAATGCACGCAATCTGCCTATCAGAATGCCATGATTCCGCAACTTCTTGGTGCCACTTGCTGCCAGCCCAGCATCCACTGCACAATTTTTGAAGCAATCTGCTTGCCGAAAAAAGGAAGCAACTCGAAGTACTATTCAGCAAGCTCTATCAACTTCCATGTTAGTGCAGAAAATCATTCGAACACCAAGGTAATCGGGATACTTGGATATATCTTTCCACTGTTTTTCAAAGAACACTCGAGCGCATAAGCTTCTGTCATCCCTAGCTCATTTGCCGCCGTCCTGCCGCAGGTTCATGTCCCAGAAGGCCAGCTTATGGCGCCTGTAACCCCGCATTACTTGTCCTAGGTGTATACCAATCCATGCTCACGTGGAAAGACAAGTCTGTGGAGCAGAAACTGTATCTGTTGGCTGCCGAAACAGTTCCTCTGTTAGGTTTCCCTGCAATTCAGGCCCTGAGTGTATGCTGCTTGCTTGCTTGAAAGCTTTTATTCGAAACAGGAAGAGAGGTAGGGCCCTTATGGGGCTCCGCAATGGGTGGAGTCTCTATTCCGGGACCCCATTGGTACGAGCCGCCAGCTTAGCCCTCTGGACCAAGGCCTTTTGGGCCTGAAGGTCCGAGCAACCGAGCAGCGTCGCCTCCCACTCCTCTCGGGTTGGGTTAGGGTTGAGGGGAAGAGCTGGGTTTAGCTGACAAGCCCAAACCATGTGGTAGGTGTCAGCCACCTCCCCACAGTATTGGCACTTGCCAGTGAAGGAACAATCGAAATGTTTCAAGATTGCCGGGCACAATAAAGTGTTAGTGAAAAGTCGAATCAAGATCCGTTCATTAGCCTTGCCAAGCCCTTTTGCGGGAGTTGGGTATTGGCGATGCCTATCTTTGTAAAAGGTCGTGATATCTTTGAATGTTACAAGATAAATGCCTTCGGATTCCAGGTACTCACGGTCTAACTGGGGCGCCCGGTATATGAGTGCTCGGGCCGCCGTGTTCGCGGCTTCATTCCCTGCTAGGCCCTGGTGGCTCGGAGTCCAGACCAGACAATGGGGGGTAGGATCTACTCCCCCGTTGCTGTAGTTCTCCAATATTCGTTCCGCTAGTGGGGTGATCCAACCAGCTTCATAATTTCGACAAGCCCCGCGTGAGTCGGTTATGATATATTGAGACCGGGGGTCAGAGGCAGCCAGGGCAACAGCTACTTCTTCTGCATGTGTTGAGCCCGAGGCTTTGAAAGTGAGCCCATCTACTTGCTTTTCCTCGTGAATGACCGCTGCCGTATACCACCCCCCGCGGCATGGACCGGCCACATCCACGTAGAAGACTCCGCGTTTGTTGCCATAGTGGCGTTGCAAGGCGTCCGCCCTCGCCTGGCGGCGACCACTGTGGTCTTCCCTATCCATTTTTGTGGGGAGGGGTCGAACTCTGATGGCGCGTCTCCAGGGTTCGGGTACTCGGATCCGCTCCTGAATGTGAAGGGTGTGTTTCAAGTGGAGCCGGTCCAACAAAAGCCGTCCCGAGTTTGTCTGAGATAGACGTGTGTACTGGCTGGTAAGGTGGGCTTCCTTGAGCTCCTGAAAGGTGTTCACTACTCCCAAAGCGAGAAGTCTCGCGTTCGAAGCTGTGACAGGGAGGTCAAGGGCCCTCTTCATCACTTTGCGGAGGATGACTTCGAGTTTGGCTTCATCATGTTTCCGCAGATAGAGATACGGGACCGAATATAGAATTCGGCTTGTTACGAACGCATGAGCTAGCCGCACAGCGTCCCTGCTTCGTAATCCCCCTCTCTTGTTGGACACACGCCGGACCATTCGGCCCACTTGGTCCCCAACCTTGCGGAGCTTTGCTAGTGTTGTGTCGACTCTTCTTTGATTGTGGATAAAGAGTCCGAGAATTCGGAGCTCCTTGGTTTCGTGTATGGGACCACCAGCCAAAAAGAGATGTATTTGTGTAGTGTCCTTAGGTGTTGGTCTAAGGTGCACAAATTCTGATTTGTTTGGTGCACACTGAAGTCCACAGCGCTCTGCGTAGCGATCCACTACGTGGGCGGCTGCTTGCAGGTTTTCCTCTATGTGCCCTATGTTTCCCTCTGTGGCCCAGATGGTGATATCGTCGGCATACAGCGCATACCGCACGCCTTCGATACCGTTTAGCTGGGCCGGGAGATGCATCATCGCAAGGTTAAAGAGCAGCGGGGAAAGCACAGCGCCTTGTGGCGTCCCCCTAGTACCCATTTCGTAGGGTCCATATTCCGTGTCTTGGATTTTGACGAGTGCGGCTCGATCCGTCAAGAAATCCTTGATATAATTAAATGTGTTTTTGCCACAGTGGGTCTCACGGAGGTGTGCTAAGATAGTGCTGTGTTTAACGTTGTCGAAAGCTCCCTTTAGATCTAAGGCCAGGACAACTTTGTCGTTGTGAGGGTGCTCCGTTGGCTGTAATATGTCGTGATTGAGTTGCAATAATATGTCTTGTGCCGACTTGTGTGGGCGGAAGCCGAACATGGTGTCTGCAAAAGTGTTATGCTTTTCCAAATATTCTGAGAGCCTATCTCGCACCATCGTCTCCATTAGTTTGCCCACACACGATGTGAGCGAGATAGGTCTCAGGTTGTCCGTATTAATTCTGAGTGTATGCAAGTTCCTTGACCATGTTTTAAGCTGACAGAAGCTATTCACGAAGGTGCTCTTTGACCCTGGCCTGTTCAAAAGACTGGAAACGCTACCTGAAACCTACAAGATCCACTTGTAACAATTTCTCAGTGTGCCTCGACGCCTTCTGTTACCTCGTCATGAGCCCATAAAGAAACTGGACACGATAAAAGCAGAGGGGCTGATCTGCCGTGTCGACACTCTGAGCGGTGTGCCGGACTGACAACTGTCCCAAAAGGCCTGGGTGAATGCAAAATCTGCATCGATATCTCTCCGCTTAAGAAGGCCGGCACATGCGAATGTCACATGCTGCTAACTGTGGAACAATGCCTAGACTTTGTTGAAGGTGCCAAGTTTCTGTCGAAGCTCGATTCCGCATCCAGCCACGCTGTCTCCAGAATCTCAATTGTACACAACATTTCAAACCACATTTGTTCGCCACTGCTTCCTGCGGCTGTTATTCGGCATTACATCGGCGCCCAATTAATTCCAGAAACAAATGCCCCAAATGCTTAAAAGCCAAGTTGGTAGGGTAAATGTGATTGATGATATCTTCATCTTCAGCAACACTCGTGAAAAGCTTGACGAGCACCTCCGGCAAGACCTTGGTCGATTCTTGAAGACAAGCATGATGCTCAACCGTAACAAATTTTATTTCGGCAACAGCAACGTCAAGTTTCTAGGAGCCATCGCTAGTGCTCGGGGAATTTCACCAGAACCGGACAAAGTAGCAGCCATCAAGCGTATGTCACCTCCGGAAGCGCTCTCTACTGTTCGTCTACTTGGACTGGTGAATCATGTGGGATGTTTCTCGCCAAATGCCTTTGACATCGCTGCTCCAATCATGGCATATCATGGTTTGTTGTAATAAAGGAAGTTCCGGGGCACAGGCAGGCAATCTCCCGCTGGATGCGATTCGTGTCTGTTGGTCTTCTGCGGCAGTGCTGTCGGCATGCAAAACTCTCAGCGTACCCGCTCGGACATCCTTGACGGTAACTGCAATAAGTAGCGGCAATCCAATGCTGCAACAATTGTCGCCAGATTAATACTTATTCTACAGCATTATTGTTTATTGTCTTGTAGAATTGCAAGAGAAAAGGCACCACGTAGCCGCGCTGTGCAAGAAACCTGGCACTACGATAGGCTGGCACCGAGTATGGGCCATGGAGACTTTAGCCGCTAGCTTTTGCAACTAATGTTAATTCAATTAATTTCATTTCAGTATCTTTTCTTCAAAACCGGCGTAATTCACACCCATGGAGTACACATTACAATTCTTTCATGTCAGCACAGGGTGTAGCGATGCCTTCGCTCGTCCACCAAGTCTTTGATTGAAACTTCATGATAACTTTTGCTAAGAGGTGGTAGTGGCGTGCTCGTCTTGAGAACTTGTGTTGCAGCGTGAGCAGGCTCCACAACACACTGCCGCAAAGAGGCCACATAAACTTCAATTTTGAGGTAAAATAAATGGAATATGTTACATCTGAGGGAAACGATCATAACAGGCCTCGTTCTTTTGCAGTGTTGGCTTACGGCTGGGTATAATGCATATAATGCTTTTATTTGTACTACAAAGCAAACGCCCAGAACAAGCAGAAAGAAATTTAAAACACAAGTTATTGCCAATGATGCATGCAAGTTTGGTCTGTTTTTTTTTTTGTAGAGATCATTGAAATTCCAGCAGATATTTAAACTCTACTTTCATTTTTTAGTTATCGATATCATGACGGCGTCACGGGAAGAATGTTACACCTAGCACGAACATGACATTGCAAAAACAAAAGGAGTATGGGGTTGTTTGAACAGCAAGACGATCCGATGAATTTTCTGTAATGCAATGTCTACAGTGTCGTCGGACAGCACAAACACAAGGCCTTCCAATTTTGTCGAGTGCCATCTGAGACCGCCTACCACTTTTACTGACATGCTGTTTATTTCCCCTGAAAATCCTATTAGCCGCGCCGTTGAAGACTAAAGGCATCCCGATGGTCAGCATGGAGAGATGACTGCTGTGAACTCATAGCAAGAGCAGGTTTCCATAATTCACCTGTACTTATGGTAAGCCTCTGCAATGCATTGTCAGTTTCTTCTACCAAAAAATTTTTTTCTGGCTGTCAATACCTGGTAGGCTTTCCAGAGAATTAGCTTTGCATAAGCAATGTTTACATTTTTACACTGTTAGCCTGTATTGCACATGCCTTCTTTTGTTATTCGGTTGTAAAGACGATTTTTCATTTTTTATAAAATTGGGAGAACATGTGAATATTTTTAAATTAACATTGTAATCTTTTAATTGATTTTGCGTCGTCCAACTTATTTCACCGGAGAAATCATATGCTTACCATGTATGAAGTTAGTAACACAATAACCCCCCGCACAGGCTTGCTGACTATGGCGTTCTGCTGTTATGCGCTAGATCGCCTGCTCGTTTTCCGGCCGTGGCTGCCGCACTTCGATTGCGCTGAACTACGAGAAACGTTCATGTACTTAGCCATAGGGGCAGATTAGTGAACCTTAAGTGATAAAAATTATCCCTGAGCATTGCCCTACGTCGATCCTCATATTTGGCTCGTTAGGCCTCACAACTTATTTAACCATTCGACACGGATACAGATACGAAGAGCTTTATTAAAAGGATCCTTAGATGTGCCTCCGCCCCCCCCCCCTTAGGGCGACACCGTGGGCCACTCCCACATGGGGACAGTTAGGCCTAACCTAACCTGTCGCATCGCAAGCTCTCTGGACAGCCCAACGCTGACGATGGTATTCCGAGCTCTTGATGGCCGAGTTCCACTTCTGCTCAGTGATGTCCTTATCCTCTCGCAACGAGGGACACTACCAGAGCATGTGTCTTAAATTGCATGTCCCCCCACAGCTAGAACACTGAGAGCTAAAAACGTCCGGGAATAAACAGTGCAAGAAGGCCAGACTAGCATAAGAGCTAGTCTTAAGCATACTAAGGTTTGTAGCTTGAGCTACGTGAGCGTTTTATGTGGTGGAGGAAAGATTATTTTTTCCAGATAGGAGTGTATTGTGAATTCATTAAAGGTGAATAGGGCACCCCGGAATTAATCAATAAAATTTATATTGTCACTTTCATAGACACTGCGAAGAAACAGTAAATTCATTGAGATTCAAATGGTATACTTTCATTTCTTTTTGCTTCTCCGAAACACCGACGCCGGTACCTGAGAGTGACGTGACAAAATCCAAAGCATGTTTTTCTGAATTTGGACCTTCGTGGCTCAGTGAACTTGTTTGAGACGCAAGCTAAGTTTCGCCATTGGCTTTTACAATAGAATGTAGTCAACGAAGTCAGGCTTTAGCGATAAAAGAAATCAAATAGGTCCTAGCAGACACGGCCTAAATCTTTGACGTTACAGCGATCTGGGGCGGGATCTTGCCTACGGCCTCGCCACCCAGCATTCATTTTTGAGTCTGTTCTCGCTTGCGAACCTATGCCTTGTTAACAGATATTTTTTTGGTATTTTACAAGGCTACTATACTACCACACCTTCAAAATCTTTAGTGCGTTAGTGCCGTTAGGGCACTGCACGTACTTTTTGGGATCTATATGTGTATGTTTGTTTACACCGAGCCGCTTTCACGGCTACCTGGCTCACTGGATAGTACAAGGTCAAATGGGTCAAATGCGCGCTACTTCAAGCGCCCGAACGCGCTCGTGCCACTGCTCACTCGTTCGTCTTCTTTCACAGATGGCTATGCTGCGCAAAAAGTTATCATCATCAATATTCGCTTGAACGTCGTCGTCTTCCACAGCTGGCCTGTTAGCGTCCCTCAGTGCAACCACACGCACACGCTCTTCCCCCTGCTAATGGGTTCGTCGTCGTCTTCCACAGATGGCTCCATTGCCGCTTGTCATTCCAGCATGGAATTTGACTTGTCTTCTGTTGTAATTGGGAGGCCGCGCTTACGGCGGTATGAGTCATTACTTAAAAGGATATCAGCCATTTATTGTCTTACGTGACGGACACATTTAATAACAGAGGTGATACGTGAATCTGTGTGCGTAAAAATAAATCGCCATGATCAGCACAGACCACGACAATAAATATGTTCATACCTTTCTTCAAAATTCTGTCACCTCTGTGTGGTGTGCTAAACAGCTTCGATGTTTATCCCCCTTCAGCGAGTGGAGTGGCCCATAAATTTTTCTCTGTGTCCCTTGTCCCGCTTCGCGTCGCACCATGTCATTTGCAAAAAAAAGCTATGCTAGCTAAGAGCGCAATTTACGGCCACCCTTATGCGCGATTTGTCCTTTTTTTGGCGCTGTTCGGGGAGCTGAGGCAATATTCAGACGCCTCCGAAGTCATTGGACTACGCGCTTATCGAACACGTACGGCGAGACTCTGGAAGCCCGCCAGTATTATGCGTTCCTGGGTTTTTCAGGTTTCTCTGTCCGAGTAGAGGCACTAGACGTCCTACAAACGGTAGGCCCAAAGCACCGCTGAATGGTATTACTGTGTGGCTGAACAGCACTTCCCGATTCCGCTGTCCGGGCTGACGGCGCTGCTGCCGATTCACTCTACGTGGACCGAACTATCGCCGAGAATCGTTGTGTGAGTCGCCCTGCTGTGCCACTTCGTAGAATAAAGGCAACTGTAAAAATGATAGCAGCTTTCGCGCCCAACTGAAGGAAACGTTCTCTTGGACATTAATGGTTATGACCGCCTTTTCCGACTCCTATGGCAGGCTATACTTCGAGTGTGCTCGATGTCCAACGTTCCAATTTGTGCAGTGGTATCATTCATTACAGTTGTTAGCAGAATGGTCGTGCGAAGCGCAATTCGTTCACGTAAGTCGGACTTGGTATCGTCAAGAGTCATGACAGAAATGTTTTTGTTTAAAGCAGTGGCGTGAATCGGGTATGTCAAATACAGCACAGATTTTCGTATTGCCTGTTGCAATGTGCTCTTGAAGTGTAGTTATCGAGAATGTAAAATCATTTCGACTGATTCTAATTCTCTCTTACTTCGTCACATGCTGTTCTTTCCAGACCTCAAGCAGCTATGGTTATATCATGTCTCTTAGGTTTCTTCAGTTGTAACTACGCGTGCATTGTTCAGTGAACTGTGCGGGCTTACCGTGATTAGAGCCCTGCCAAGTTCCACAACTTCGAACAATTTCTAGATTTCTAGTACTGGTGTTTGTCGCAGACTTCGAACAATATGTCACCGCAGGTCATTTTTGTGGCTGTGTGATCGGTATACCCACGAATGATGGGTCTAACGTCAACGGATAAGAAGAGAGCAGATTGGGTGAGGGAACAAATGCGAGTTAATGACATCTTAATTGAAATCAAGAAAAATAAATGGACATGGGTAGGGCATGTAATGAAAAGGTAAGATAACCGATTGTCATTAGGGGTTACGAACGGGATTCTAAGAGTAGGGCAGCGTAGCAGGGGGCGGCAGAAAGTTAGGTGGCCGGAGGAGATGAAGAATTTTGCAGAGGCAACATGGTCCCAAATAGCACATGACCGGGGTAGTTGGAGAAGTATGAGAGAGGCGTTTGCCGTGCAGAGACCGTAGCCAAGCTGAGGATGATGACGATGATGATAATGATGGTGATGATGAATCGTGGCCTTGTTTTTCAGTAACCTACTTCACAACAGCGAATCGCGACTTCCGCTCTCTTCAGGATTTTCGCAGTGTAGAACATGGTACACCGATAAATCTCTTTCTTGCAGAGGAAGAAAATGATGGATCCAACTAGGCTCAGTCATTTCGAAAGAGGGCGATCAGACAATTGGGATAAATAGCAAAGATCGAAAATGTGTAGTAGGTTGCGGCAGCTATGCCTGCAGCCCACCACCATGCCCAATAAAGGGAGCCTGCGTGAACCAAATGAATCGCAGATGGCAGCCAAATAGTTACTATAACCAGATATAATATGCACAAAGGAGTGAACACACAATGCAAGGTTAACGCAAGCCGCCTAGGAAACAATAACCAAAAAACCGAGCACATGAAAAGATAGAAAAGAAAATACATAGGAGAGTAATAGATTGAGGAGAGCGAGAGAAAAAGCGACCGTGGATTTCTCCTTGCTGGGTCAGACTGGCGGTGCTGTTTCCATGAAGTCGAGGCCAAGCATGTGCTGCCTCTGCCAAGGGTATTAAAGGTTTAAATTGTAGGTATCGGTTCAAGCGCCACGGTTCCCCTTTTCCTGAACAAGACTAACCCATGCATGGCAACACTCTGGAGGGTCCAAACCTCGCGTAATGAAGTCCATGGTATCTCAACACACGAAAAGCGTGCTCTAGCAAATGCCCCTGCAGGGGTATAATGCGTCATAACTGGATATATAATGACAGAAACTCTCTAAGTGGATAAGTACTACGATGCGAACATCTGTTCACATCAGTTGTGAAAATGGCTCTTGAACAATCGAAAACTACGCGCAAGGTATCCGATATTCGATTAGATTCTCGCACTAGGCGATCGTTACTTCATTAGGTCTCAAAAGTTACTTTCGTACGCCCCCATATACTGTAATTATTTCCATGCGATATGCTATAGCGCGCGGAGCATCTCCGGTGGCGAGTTTCAAGAATTTATCTCGCCTTTTCAGGCTTATTCAGCGGCTATGAACAATGTGGGGATGCGCGACTCTCACGCGTCCCTTGATATGTTGTTTTCCCGCACGGCTCGCGTGGCCTGGCACCCGTGGCGGTTGGAGTGGTTGAGGCGCAGTACGAGAGATGGCGCGAGTGTTGCTATCGGCGGGGTTACTTGGGCGCCGAAAGAGAAGGCGCTTCCTCTTTGGTTCGGGACACCAAGCAGTGCAGACGTGCCGTGCCGCGCGTGTGCCGATCCAAGCTTCTGCGAGACTGTCTCGCGTGGCCGCCTTCGAACGCGCCACCGTTCGCGCGACCGCAGACGCGAACGACCAGGCGTTGCGACCCAGCATGGGGCGAACATATTCGCTCGCTATCCGGTCGCGGTGAGTCGGACTTCTAGATTTGTCGCGCGCCCATCGGCATGTTTTGTGGATAGCAATTCGGCTAGCAGGCATTGATCTATGAAAGGGGCCATAAATGCCCTTGCGATTGTTTGCACTACTGTCTTGTCGTTGCTTTATCCCAAGAGTACGGGAGGAGAATCCCACAACAACTGGCTCGTGTCGGAGCGCAACAAGATCAATTCCCTAAGTAGAAGATTCTTCAAGCTTTCCCTCGGCCTTCCTATTCAAACGCACACAGAAGGCCTGCTCAGGTTGGGAATCCACAACGCGTTCGAACAAATTGCTGAAGCCCAAGAGTTTTCTCAGATTGTCAGGCTCTCTGGTACCCCAGTGGGCCGAGCCATACTTGGCATGCTGGGACGTAATCCCATGGCAGTCGGTCACGACACCGTGAAGCTGCCCAACGACGTAAGATAGAAAATTTCCAGACATCGGATTCCACGTAATATGCATCCGACCTACAACGAAGGACGAGGACGAGCCAGGGGTAGAGCTCCACTCGCCAGTGCCCGCTTGGACAAGCATCGAACATTCTTCGTGGGCGCTGCTTCGTACGCTCAAGAAGAAGCCTTCACTTCATTTTTTATTGACTTTGGTTTCAAAGTCTTCAGCTGCGCTACCATCCGCACTTCTGGTCCCAGCGTTGCAGAGCAGGCTGCAATTGCTCTTGCATTGACGGATGGTGTACATGACACAATTTATTGACTCCAAGGCTGCTTTCGGGGCCTTGCAGATGCGAATGGCGGCTCCTCAGGCCCTACGTATCATACAACATGCTAAAGACCTATAACATGGCACATCGGCCTGGTTCCCTGTGGATCTTGGAACCATAGAGTGTGCCTCACTCAACCCCAACGAGGAGGCGCACTCGGCAGCACGAGGTTTGACTCAGCGTGCGCCGGGTAACATGCGTCCTCTCCTGGGTGACCCGAGCCTCTCTGCTCGTACAACGATATGTGCAAACATAATTATCTCTCAATAAGATTCCTGCCTTTGCCGTACTCCTCGCTGTGAAGGGCCCAGGCAGTCACTCTCATACTTCTGCAAACAAGCACTTACCCGTACCCTGCGGTACTGCGCACAAAGTACCCCGAATGGTTCTCAAGCACGGACTGCCCCCTGTGTGGTGGTTATGTGGACTTCGAGCGTGTCCTATGGGGCTGCGCATCAGCCGGTCCCCCTTTCACCCAAGGGGAAATGATTAAACTTAATAAGGCCCAGGACCAGACCTCCGAAATCCTAGCAGTCCAGGGAGCCCGCGAGAGGGCCTAGCCAGGTGTCGTTGAGTTTACTGGCGTGCATCGTGGACCGAATAAAGTTCTTTCACTCACTCACTCGCCTTTTCACGCATTTTTCCATGGTTAATTGGCTAAAGCATCGAACTCGTGTTTGTGTGCCAGCCTTTGAAACCGACCATCGAACATTTTTATTTATTTATTCAGCATTTCTTATAGTCACTGCTAGCCACAAGTAATGTCCCAAGTTCTCCATAAATGACCATCATCATCATCAGCCTGGTTAGCCCAGTGCAGGGCAAAGGCCTCCCCAATACATCTCCAACTACCCCGGTCATGTACTTGTTGTGGCCATGTTGTCCCTGCAAACTCATTAATCTCATCCGCCCACCTAACTTTCTGACGCCCCCTGCTACGCTTGCCTTTCCTTGGAATCCAGTCCATAACCATTAATGACTATCTCTTATCTTCCCTCCTCGTTACATGTCCGGCCCATGCCCATTTCCTTTTCTTGGTTTCAACTAAGATGTCATTAACTTGAGTTTTTCCCTCAACCAACTGCCTTTTTCTTATTGCTTAACCTTACACCCATCATTCTTTCCATAGCTCGTCGCGGTGTCCTCAATTTAAGTAGAACCCTTTTCGTAAACCTTCATGTTTCTGCCCCGTACGTGAATACTGATAAGACATAGCTGTTATACACTTTTCTCTTGAGGGATAATGGCATCCTGCTGTTCATGATCTGAGAATGCCTGCCAAACGCACCCCAGCCCATCCTTATTCTTCTGATTATTTCAGTCTCATGATCCGGATAGGCAGTCACTACCTGTCCTAAGTAGATGTATTCTCTTACCACTTCCAGTGCCTCACTAGCTATTGTAAACTGCTGTTCCCTTCCGAGAATGCTATACATTATTTAGTTTTCTGCAGATTAATTTTTAGACCTACTCTTCTGCTTTGCCTCTCGAGGTCAGTGACCATGCATCGCAATTGGTCCCCTGAGTTACTAGGCAACGCAATATCATCAGCGAATCGCAAGTTACTAACGTATTCTTCATTAACTCTTATCCCTAATTCTTACCAATGCAGGTCTCTCAATACGTCCTGCACACACGCTGTCAATAGCATTGGAGAGATCGTATCTTCCTGTCTGACACCTTTCTTAATTGGGATTTCGTTGCTTTATGTAAGACTACGGTGGCTGTGGAGCCACTTTAGATATATTTCAGTATTTTTACATACGGTCGTCTACACCCTGATTCCGTAATGCCTCCATGACTGTTGAGTTTTCGAGTAAATCAAACGCTTTTTCGTAATCAATGAAATCTATATGTAAGGGTTGGTTATATTCCGCACATTTCTCTGTCAGCTGATTGATAGTGTGAATATGGTCTATTGTTGAGTAGCCTTTACGGAATCCTGCCTGGTCCTTTGGTTGACAGAAGTATAAGGTGTTCCTGATTCTAGTAAATACTTTGTAGGCCACGGACAGTAAGCTGATCGGTCTATAATTTTTTTAAGTCTGGATTTTGTTAGCGTTCTTCCAACATTCCGGTACGCTCGAGGTCATGAGGCATTGCGTATACAGGGTGGCTAGTTTTTCTAGAACACTCTGCCCAGCATCCTTCAACAAATCTTCCCCAGCTGCCTTCCTCCTTTGCACAGCTGCCAAGGCTTTCTTTACTTCTCAGGGCGCTACTTGTGGGATTTCAAATTGCTAAAGACCTATAACATCACGCATTGGCCTGGCTCCCTGCGGACCTTGGAAGCATTGAGGGTGTCTCGCTCAAGCGCAACGAGGAGGCGTACCTTGCGGCGCGAGTTTTCAGCTGTTGGTCATAAATGGGCAGAAACTGAAGAGAAGAGAAGATTCAAAGAACGCTATCATTTAGAAATGCAGCCAATCTGTAATACCACAACTGTTCTTCTCAACCGCCGGCCAGTGCGCTTTCGCCATTTGCGTCAACCACGAGCTTTGCGCCGCAGTTGGGTAGCAGCGGCGTGTTGAACAAAAGTAAAGCTGCTCACTAAAATACCTGTACACTAGTTTACCCGTTAAAGATATATTGTTCCAGAGCCTGTACTTCCTTTTATTCACATGGTGGTCGAACGATCGCAGCGCAGCATTGAGACTTTATGAGTGCCACAAACAAAATAATGTACCGACTTCGGGACGACGCGGGTTATTTCCACTCTAATAGCGACGCTCACTCCTTATCGGTCTCGCCGCGGCCGCTTTACGTTTTTTATGTCATGCAATAAGGTGTTCCAGTGGGCCACTTGGTTATGAGATATGGTCCGCTCAATATCTAACCTGGCGCCTGATGCTTGACTCCAGCGTATATCCACGTTTGCGGAGATACGTTTGGAGCCCACTCAAATTTCGAAATATGACAATAAACTCGAGCCTTTTAAGAGAGGAGCCTTTTAATAGGGATGGTTTTGAGTTCAATGATGTCAGCAGTCGGCGGAACACTGCAGAGTTCGAGGTCGCCGTTCCATTCGTGGCCGCAGCGGCCGTGTTTAAAGAGGGCACACTTAAAAAAAGAAGCCTGTTCTACCGTGTTTTGCATAAACGTGAAGAACATCAGGCGATCAAGAATTATGCGGAGAGCCCCCTTGCGGCGTGGATAAACAACCTGCTGTGTAGATACAGGTTGTAAAGCACCACGTGTGGCAGGATGATAAAGGTACCCTAAACCTATTTTGACGGCTGTGTACGAGCGTGCCGAGTGAGTAGGTGAAGTCTTTATGATAATTAGGAGACAGATCTCACCACTGCGCGTAAGGCGTTGAATTTATTAAAAGGTTTTATCACTGTACATCATCGCTGCAGGTTGCAGCGGCGCCGTTCCTCTGAGTTTTTACCTACACTTTCCACCCTACGTAGCGTCGGTGTGTGATGTAACTCGGGCAGGCAATGCGATTGGCTAACTAGGCTGTTGTATAGTGATTATTATTCAATGTAACATCAATGGAGACATTACTCGGTCTCTAACCGTTCATTCTACCCTCTTTCTCTTTTTTCAGGTGGCTACAAGCACCTGCCTTCTAATGGCGCTGCAGTCGGTAGCGGCAGCTGCCATCAGATATCCCCTTTTGCAGAAAAAAAGTAAGAGAAACGGCTGTCTATTCATGCCTAATATAGTCGTGAAGCTTCTTTGGCGTCTTGTTACGGGCGATTATTCTCACGCGTGCTGTGCATCCTGGCTTATTGCGTGCGCTCTGCAGCTGTGCTTCACGGGTCAGGGGTGCATCTTCCTAGTTATCCGCCCTATACGTGCCATGTGGTGATGGATGATTTACAGCTGCAATAGCTCGTTAATCACATGCGTTACCGGTTCATGACAACAGAGGTACCGAATCTCACTTTTCTGATAGCTTGATCACGATGAACGGCCGCTAATTTGGAAGCATTCTACAAACGCCCATTTTACAAGAGGTAAGAGGCCTGTCCGCTGTTTTCAATAATTTTCTTGAGCACAGAAAACTGTGGAGATAGTTTCCCATGAATTGCAGCTAATTTAACCCACACGTAATCACCAACGACGAAGTTGGGTTCCTTGGCACCGCGTTTTTCATTGGTGTAACTCTTCGACTTCATTTGCTTGTTCTTTATGCGCTCTCGCAACTGCTGTAGTGCCTTCGAAGGGTTCTTGCTGAAACATTTGTAAGGCAATCCTACAATGTCGAGTCTAGTTCGAGGTTGGCGTCCATGAAGAACAGTGGCCGCAACACTGGTAGTCGCATAAGGCGTACAGCGATATGTTTGCAGGTAATCAAGCGTCGCTGTTCTTATATCATGGCTTTCTGACAGGGCCAATCGAATATACGACTTTAATACTATGTTAACTCTTTGAACGAAATCATTAACTTGCAGATAATACATGGTAGAGTTGTTATGCATGATTCCGAGCTCTGTGAGAAATTATTATAAATCCGGTGAAGATTGTGGTCCACGATAGGCGCACCTGTATCCACACTTCGCGCATCATTGAGACGGTATGTCCGAGGACGATCATTTCACGGCAGACACCGAATGTTTTATTCCACGAGCACTTTCTTGGCATTCCGCCAGCTTTCTACGGTCCACAATGCTTCGTCCACACGCTCAAGTTCTTGGAAGAGACCCCGGCAAGGTGGTCTGTAAAGTTCTCGCTTTTCACTGCAGAGCATGCTTTGGCCCAGTAGTTTGCTGTGGAGCACAGAATTCACCCTACATAAAAGAGGGGAAAAACATAAACGTAAGCAAAACCACACTTAAGTTCAATACATTATCCTATCGACAAACTGACGTATTTCTTGACGTTTTCGATCTTGAAATTAAACAAGAAATGGAGGAGGCGAAATTATAAATATCGGAGAAAGCCCACGTTTTCAATAGTTCACCGATCACATAAGCTACGCTCTCGAAGAGGATACGTAGTTCGCCATGAATAGATGAGTACTGTTGTAATTAAATATCGTATGCCTTTTAACTAAAGGCTATGACAGATATAAGGATTTCTGCAATGTTAATCAATGTAATCGAAATGGTATATTCATCTTGTGTGATAAACTTGTGTGTTAACGATTTGACATAAACAGGCACTAACATGCTCTCAGCATGGCTAATGAAAAGAGAGTAGATTTGCGTTTGACGGTATTGTTATTGACGCACTTAGCTATCTGGAATATATGCCACTTCAAGTTCGCCCATTGCTCTCTGTGACTGACATTTCTAATGCAAGCAATATTATTAGGATGTGACAAAGTGAATCGATCTTCTTCACTGATCAAACGGCCTACAATAAACTCCTTTGCCAACTCGTCCTTGTTTGAAGTGTTTCCAATGCGCTATAATCACATTGCCAGATTTTTTTATTGTGTGCACAAACAAACGTGTAGCATCTTATTATAAAACTTTGAAGGTGCCCAACTCCTATATTGCAATAAAATCTTAGGCAGATCTACTCTGAACAAGCGATTCATTATCTGATGATAGCTTTCCACAATAGCATTGTGCTATCCGGTGCTTATTGGCTGGTCGAGGAATGCGTCACGCAAAGGCAGTAGTATCGCCATAAGTCTTCATCCGAGAATATGTCCCCAAGTGAAAATCATTCCATCAAAAGTACCCACACCAGCTTTGATGGGGTTGTATGTGTTCATTGCATGAAATTCCATAAGTTGAATCCTGAACCTCTTATTTGTTCTGTAATTTATGCTGTTATATGTGTCGCAATGGTTCAATGTCATCTTACAGCCCTTTGATTATGCTCTTCAATGTACTACAAACGTCATAAATCTCACTGTCATTAACGAACTTTTGTATTCACTACGACTTAAGAGCACATACTTTGTATGCAGTTCATAGTCATCCTCAAAGATCATGTTGCTCATACGACTACCGTGCATACACATCACACGCCACCTCACACACCTCGTACATAATCTCGTCAGGTCTACATCGCACGCATCTCATACAAGCTATAGGCATTCTTATAGCACATCGCATAAATCTCGTGTACTTCGTAAAAGTCTGCGTAGCACATCATACAGATCTCGCACATTTTCTATGAGAACTCGTTCAATATGCACAGCATATCGTTCATTTTTGGTCAAATCTGTGCGACATGCATACATCCTGTTCAATTTCTCATAGAATTCTCATACTAATTTTTCAATGGGCAGAATCGGCTTTGTAGTGAAGATGTCTTTTTGTGACTGCACAATCAATTCAACGACACCTCTATCACCTCGGAAGCACCTAAATTACGTGGAGCACTGGCTTCTCGCTGAATGCTAGCATATGCTTAGTTAGCTTCTGCATGCATTTTCATGACACTGCTAACTCTCCTAACGTCTCATAACTCTCCTAACGTTTCACCTCGTGCTAACTCTCCTAACGGAGTACAGCTGTTTGTAGCCAGGGCCAGCTGCACGTGAAACACCTCGTATGCGCGGTGAATGATATTCATCGTGGCCAGACGAGTATCTGGCACGTAAGGCACATGTCGACCGACCGAAGGCTTTCGTTAACCGCGGAGCAGTATTTTGATGCTAAAGCGTGAAATGGCTCATTGAGTGAATTAGCCGGCGTTCGGCGGCTGTAGCAGCGAAACGGCACCAAAATTCACATTGGCTACCACGCCACGCATCGTTTGGTAATTAGAAGATACTCCACAGTGGCTCGTTTGTAGCTAATAGAAACAACAGCACAGACAGTTCTCATTATTGTAGCAAATTCAGTTTACGGCACTGTCACACAGAAATGGAAGCAATACGCGGATATCCTAGATTGAGGAAGGGGCAGTACCTGTCTCGGATCTAAAGCCCAGAGCTGCATTGACTGCTACACTAATGCATTTTGTGAGATTAATGAAAAGTTGTTGAAATAACGTGTTTTCATTGGCAGCCATAGCGTATTGTTGCGTGTGGAAAGACACAGACAGAAGAGGCTATTTACAGGCTATTTACACTGAAGCCAGGCAGCCAGGCCGACACTCGCTCGCGCCAAGCGCACCGACCAACTTCATCGTCGTTCTCGCGGCGGCTCGTCTCTTGAGCATCACTCGATGATATCGTAATACTACCGCCCCGGCGGCAAAAGCACCGTCACGGTGCTGTTAAATATCCAAGCCGCGTGGAGAGTTGTGGGGTTTGAGTCGGGCGACGTGGACAATGTCACTGGTTGTCACAGCGGAGGACGTAGTGGGCGTGGCTAGAACGATTTCAGAGGTGACATCGGTCACTTTGCGGAGCACGCGATATGGACCTGTGTAACAAGAAAGGAGTTTTTCACATGGGCCAACTTTACGCGAAGGTGACCAAAGCCACACGAGGCTCCCGGGCACAAAATGGACATCACGGTGATGGAGGTCATAGCGTTGATTTTGCTTGTATTGAGACACTTGTAGACGAGCGCGCGCAAGTTGGCGAGCGTGGCCAGCATGGGCGATCGCATCACGGGCATAATCGCTAGTTCAAGCTGTGGCGGACGGAAGCACAGTTTCCAGTGGTAGCGTTGATTCGCGGCCATACAAGAGGTAAAAGGAGGAAAAGCCAGCAGTTTCGAGACGGCAAGAGTTGCATGCAAAGGTAATGTATGGTAGAGCCAGGTCCCAGTCACGGTGGTCGTCGGAAACGTATTTGGATAGCATGTCTGTAAGGGTGTGGTTCAAGCGCTCAGTGAGGCCGTTCGTTTGGGGATGGTAGGAGGTCGTAAATTTATGCCGTATTGAGCAGGCACGCATGATGTCGTCGATGAATTTGGCAAAACGTACGGCCACGGTCTGTTAGCAATTGACGCGAAGCACCATGCATCAAAATAATATCATGTAGGAGGAAGTCCACAACATCAGTTGCGGAACTGCTCGGAAGAGCACGGGTTACGGCGTAGCGGGTCGCGTAGTCCACCGAGACTGCCACCCACATGTTCCCTGACGTAGATTCCGAAAATGGGCCGAGAAGGTCTAAGCCGACACGATGAAAGGGCTCGGCAGGAAAGTCGAGCGGCTGCAGGTAACCAGCGGGGAGCTGGGAAGGCTTCTTGCGTCGTTGGCAAACTTCACAAGTGGCGACGTAACGTCGTACGGAACGGGCAAGACACGGCCAGAAAAAACGGCGACGTACACGGTCATAGGTTCGAGATACGCCGAGATGTCCTGCCGTTGGCGCGTCGTGGAGCTCTTCTATAACGGTGGAGCGGAGGTGTTTAGGTATTACAAGTAGGAACTCAGAGCCGTCCGGATGAAGGTTATGACGGTACAGAGTACCGTCGCGTAGGACGAAGAGGCGTAGAGTAGCATCGGCCGGAGAGTGCTCATAAAGGTTGATGAACGCTCTGATGTAGGCGTCACGGCGTTACTCGTCGGCGAAATGAAGCAGCTGTGATACAGAGAACAAGCAAGAAGCACTGGCAATATTAGAGGAGTCAGAGTCGTCAACAGGGTAACGCGACAAGCTGTCAGCGTCTTGGTGCAGGCGACCAGACTTGTACACCACGGAATAGGAAAATTCTTGTAGCCCCAAAGCCCATTGACCAAGCCGGCCTGTAGGATCTTTTAGCGAAGAGAGCCAGCAGAGAGCATGATGGTCAGTGACTACGGAAAACGGGCGATCGTAAAGGTAAGGACGAAACTTCGCAACCGCCCAGACTACAGCAAGGCATTCTCGTTCCGTAATTGAATAGTTGCGCGCCGATTGTGTGAGGAGGCGGCTCTCATAAGCAACAACGCGATCCTGGCCACGCTGACGCTGGGCTAAGACGGCACCTACGCCATGACCACTGGAATCTGTACGCAATTCTGTAGGGGCATCAGGGTCGAAGAGAAGAGTAACAAGACGAGAGAAGGCGGCGGCTTCTGCAGTACCCCACGAGAATTGTACGCCTTTCTTCAAAAGATTAGTGAGGGGTCTAGCAATTGCCGCAAAATCTTGAATAAAACGACGAAAGTACGAGCACAGCCCTACAAAACTTAGTACGTCTGCGGCTGTCTTCGGAACCGGAAACTCTCGGAAAGCGTGAGTTTTGTCGGGATCAGGCTGTACTCCGGAAGCGTCAACCTGATGGCCCAGAAGAGTAATTTGTAAGTGGCCAAAACAATTGGACGAGTTAAGCTGCAGCTTCGCCTTTAGAAATACATCAAGTATAGTTGTGAGACGCTCAAGGTGAGTGTCGAACGTTGGCGAGAAGACGATGGCGTCGTCGAGGTAGCAGAGGCATGTGGACCATTTGAAACCTTGGAGCAACGAGTCCATCATACGCTCGAAGTTGGCAGGGGCGTTGCATAATCCAAACGGCATTACATTAAATTGGTACGGGCCATCAAGGGTGATGAACGCGGTTTTTTCTCGGTCCATATCGTCAACAGCATTCTGCCAGTATCCTGAACGAAGATCAATAGACGAGAAATAGCTGAAACCGTGCAGGCAGTCAAGGGCGTCGCCTATACGTGGGAGCGGGTAGACGTCCTTTTTTGTAATGTTGTTCAGATGACGGTAGTCTACACAGAAGCGCCACGTGCCGTCCTTCTTCTTAACCAACAGCACAGGTGACGCCCAGGGACTCGAAGAAGGCTCAATGGTGTTTTTATCGAGCATTTTGTTGACTTCGTGTTGAGTTACTCGGCGTTCCGACGCAGAAACTCGATATGGTCGCCGGTGAATAGGCGTAGCATCGCCAGTAAGAATCCAATGCTTGACCGCGAGCGTCTGGTTTAAAGGCCGATCGCCGATGTCGAAAATATTTCCGTAGGACGATAATACTTGGCAAAGCTCTTCAGCCTGCGCCGAGGACAGGTCCGTCGCAACCATTTTCTTTATATTCGGATCGGCACCCGAGGCTTGCGCGAGGGGCCTGCTAAGCTCGCGAGAACCATCGGTCGATAACGCTGCCACGTATTGGTCGCCGAGACAATCAACGGTGGTAAGGCAAATACCTTGCGGTAGAATTCGCTTTGCCAATCCAAAGTTACAGACAGGCATGCGAGTGCGGTTCCCAGTAATATTAAGTATACTTTGAGGCACTGTAACATCATACCTTATTGGAATGTCCGGCAGAGGAGTGACGAGGTACTCGCCATCAGGGACTGGTGGGTAAGACAGCAGTTCAATTTAGGGTATTGACTTTGGCGGCAGGCGAAGAAAACCGGTCGGACGTAAGCGGCACTGGGGTGCGTCAGAAGGTTCTGCGAGCACCGGCAACTCAAGGCGAAGGGTACTGGAAGAGCAGTCAATAAGAGCAGAATGTGCGGAGAGAAAATCGAGGCCGAGAATGAGGTCGTGGGGGCAATGAGCAATTACGGTGAAGAGGACAGGAGTGTGGCGGACGGTGATACTGACGCGTGCCGTACACATGCCGATGATAGGCACAGTACCGCCATCCGCAACGCGGACGACGTGTGCCGACGCTGGGGTGAGGAGTTTGTTCAATCTTCGTCGAAAGGCAGCACTCATAATTGAAAGATGTGCTCCTATATCGATGAGTGCCGTGACAGGATAGCCGTCAACGTCAACGTCAAGAAGGTTTCGGTTCGTGGTTAACGTGAGCAGAAGATTTGAGGGCAGGGTTGACAACGCAGCTTCACCTCCAGAAGCTACAGTGCCTAGTTTTCTGACTGGATCCGGGAGGCGATAGGCGGCGAAGAGAAGCGACGGGGTTGGTGCGAACGAGACTGATGGTGTCGAGGTGATGGCGAGCGGCTGTACCGAAGGTTCGGAGCAGGAGCATCAGCGGCAGTGGATTCATGGCGGGTTGTATAGGGAACGGAAGGTCCAAAGGTGCTGGAATAAGCGGTGGTGTATGTCCGAGGACGTGGTGGCGACCGGTTGGGGCAGTGTCGAGCGACGTGGCCGATGCGACAGCAGTGGAAGCAGATGGGCCGGTCACCAGGGGTACGCCAATCGGACGGGTTGCGGCGAGATGTGGCGGACACGGACTGCTGAGGACGAGGAGGGCCGCTAGAGAACTGGGGAACGCTGGGTTGAGACGTGGAACACACGGAGTTCAGACCCATGTTCTCAAATTCCTGTCGTACGATGGCCTGGATGATCGCAATGGTGGTTGCTGGCGGATCGGAAGGCGTCGTAGAGAAAGCTGGCAAAAAGGTGGCCTCGAGTTCGCGGCGAACAATACGGGTGACGTCGTCACAGGTGGTGGTCTGACGTGGACGACTCTCACATGTCGACGTAGCAGCAGTGTTGGGTAGCCGCGTGATGTGGTGTGTGATACGGCGGCTCTTAGCTTCTTCAAAGCGACGGCACTCTTTGATGATGGCGTCGATAGTCGAGACGTTGCCGAAAACAAACAAATTGAAAGCGTCGTCGGCGATGCCTTTTAGAATATGTGACACTTTATCGGCTTCAGACATAGCATCGTCAACTTTGCGGCATAGAGCTAAGACGTCGAGGATGTAGGAAACGTACGGTTCCGTAGATGACTGAACGCGAGACGCAAGAGCCTTTCTCGCGGCAGCCTTGCGCCCAATGGGGTCGCCGAACAGTTCCCGTAGCTTCACTTTGAAATTGTCCCAACTGGTTATCTCGTCGTGGTGCGTTTGGTGCCGCACGTGTGGGGTGCCGCCGAGATAAAAGATGACATTGGCGAGCATAATTGTTGGGTCCCACCTGTTATTGGCTCTGGCGTGTTCATAGAGTTTGATCCAGTCGTCAACACCCTGGCTCTCCAGGCCAGAGAACACACCTGGGTCGCGATGTGGGGCGACCGTGACGATTGGAGGAGTGGGCGCGTCACCAGCAGGCATGGTGACAAGCTCGGTGTGCCAACCACTTCTGAGTTCCGTGGTGAGGACGGAGATTGCTGACCTCCACCAGAATGTTGCGTGTGGAAAGACACAGACAGAAGAGGCTATTTACCGGCTATTTACACTGGAGACAGGCAGCCAGGCCGACACTCGCTCGCGCCAAGCGCACCGACGAACTTCATCGTCGTACTCGCGGCGGCTCGTCTCTTGAGCATCGCTAGATGATATCGTAATAGTATTTATGCGTTATAAATCAAATCAGTCAGGATTAAACAATCTTCTGCTGCATCGCTGAAAAAGGCCCAGTCTCTTGAAGCAACGCCAGTATAAAAAATAACTGTTGACTCCAAGCGTGTTCCGCTTAGTGGGAAAACGCAATAGGAACTTCGTGGCAGTGCGGCGAAAGCCACGTGTGCAGAACTCCTGCAGCACTTTCAGATAGAAAAAGAAAACTCTTCAAGCACATCCGTTGTTCTACAGGCCTGTGCGTATATTCCAAGGAAAATGTACTGCAGATCAGTAGAGTCCCAGCGTGTCCGGCATGCCGGTATACGCAAGGGGATTACGGGGTTAATGAATCAGCAACCGTGAGTGGCCGGATTGGTGGCGTCACCTGGTGCCACAAAGCTGCTCCAGACACACACAGAGGTAAGGTTATTTACGAACCTGCAGTAACTGAATGTGAACTAAGTTTAGCTAAAGTTGACTGTAGTAAGGGGGGGGGGGGACTAAATTTACAAATATTGGAGTAGTCAAATGTGTTGCACAACGCCGATATAACTTTCTCGGAGCTACGTCATCGTAATTACGTTGCTTTTAACAACTTTTGTTCGACATGAACACTTATGGAACCCCAACACGAGTTAAATGCTCTAAAAACAACACTTTTGCGCAGAGACCCCCAACAACCCACCTCTAAGATGTCTTTAACAAAAAAATATACTATAAAAAGGGTTTATTAGACGACGAAGGGATGACGGGTAAAGCACTTCACGGAGCAGAATCTCTAAGCGCGAGCATCTGCGGCATACGATGCTGTTGGCAATCCTACTGCCTACGTCCATGCGTTCTTCTTCATTACAATGGCCCCATCAGGAAAAGGATGCATTCTGGCGAATCAGTATGAAGATGACGCTGCAGAATAATGATTTGACTTGGGCCGCTGGACGTGGCCGACTTCGCCGTTACGACGATGCATGTCAGACAGCGGTGCGAGTGGCTGTATGAGGTAGTGGACTAGAGAAGTTAGCTGCAGAATGCGGTATGGTCTATCGTACTTAGGAAGAAGTTTTGAAGCGAGTCCTGGTGCGCGGGTTGCTACGGACAACCAAACGAGGGTTCCCTGTAGAAAAGTTGGAGTCCAGTTGCGATCATCGTGTTTCGATTTTTGGCGATTCTGATCGTCCGAAGTGAAGCGGCTGGTTCTGACGAAAGTCTTCAGCTTGTTTTGCGACGTCCAAGATTGGCAGGCATTTTGATGGGTCTGGGTGGTAGGGCAAAATGGTATCGATTGTATGAGAAGGACGACGGCCATAAAGAAGATAGAAGGGGGAGAAATATGTAGTGGGTTGCGTTGCGGTATTCTAGGCGTAGGTGACGAACGGAAGAACCAAGTCCCAGTTGGAGCGGTCGGATGCGATGTACATAGCCAGCATGTCACTAAGGGCGCGAAAAAGCGTTCCGTGGCACCATAGGTTGGCGGGTGATAGGCGCTACATGTGCGATGAACAATGGCACATTCAATCAGCAATTTTCAAAGACTTCAGAGAGGAAGGCATGGCCTCGGTAGCTAAGGCGTTCACGAGAGCCTTCATGACGAAGCACAAAACGGCGCAGTATCAAAGTGACAATTTTCTGGGTTGTAGCAGCTGGGAGGGCAGCAGCCTCAGCATAGCGTGTTAAGTGGTCGACGGCAACTATAATCCACCGGTTGCCGGACGTAAATCGAGGAAGTGGACCATATAAATCGACACCTACACGATGATAAGGTTGAGAACGGCACGGCAGGGGTTGTAGTTTACCAGCTGGGAGGTGCGGCGGAGATTTCCGTTGCTGAAGTTCCCGGCAAGAACCGACGAAATTCCGAACGAATGTGTACATCCCCTGCCAGCAGTAGTGGTGCCGAAGTCGCTCATACATCTTGAAAACGCCGGCGTGGCCACATTGGGGACCCGAGTGGAAAGAGGAACAGATCGCTGATATAAAGGGTCTCGTGATAACGAGCTACCAGGTAGGATCCTCTGGTGTATAGTTGCGTCGGTAAAGGAGCAGATCACGGATCGCAGAACGAGAAACTTGGCGCCGAAGAGTTCGAGCAGCTAGAACCTTTAAGTATGCGAGAGAAGGTCTAAAAGGGATGCAATCCAGGGGTCATTGTGTTGTTCGGCAGCAATAGGGTCAAAGTCAAGAGACGACAACGTGCGCTCACAGGGGGACTCACGAGGGGCTTCTAGCGAGAGCGCTGAATGGGAATGAGTGCCAGCATGGGAATGCTTCTGCTCGGAACGATGCATCACGCCTATGTCGTACTCCTGGATTGGCAGCGCCAAGGAAGCGAGGTGGTCAGATGGGTCTTTTAAATTCGACAGCCAACATAGCGCATGGTGGTCGATCACGATATCAAAAGAGCAGCCATTAAAATAAGGGCAAAACTTGCCAAGCGCCCAGACGGTGGCGAAGCGCTCCTTTTCCGTGACGCTGTAATTGCTCCCCGCCTTGGTCAGCGTAGGGCTCACATAAGCCACAACGTATTCTGCCTGACCAGGATGACGCTGTGCGAGAACAGCACCTAGGCCTACTCCACTCGCGTCAGTATGTACTTCAGTAGGATATTGGGGGTGAAATTGGCGAAGAATAGGTGGCGTCGTGAGAAGACGGTGCAAGGTGGTGAACGCATGGTCGCAGGCAGGGGACCACGATGAGAGGTCTTTGGCGCCACGAAGCAGTTGCATGATGGGTGATAGTATCGATGCAAAATTTCGAGTGGAACGCCAGAAATAAGAGCTTAAGGCGATAAAATTGCGATGTTCTGGCACCGCACTGGGCTTAAGAAATCAGAGAAAGCCGGCAATTTTTCGGGATCCGGAAGAATGCTATCCTTGGACACAACGTGGCCGAGGATCGTCAACTTGCGTGCAGTAAAGCGACATATATTCCTTGAGATTAAGCTTCAGACCAGCATTGGTTAAGGAACTCAGCACGTGGGGAAGGCGGCACAGGTGTGATGCGAAAGCAGGGGCGAACGCCACAATGTCGTCAAGGTAACGTAGACATATCTTCCATTTAAGGCCGCTCAAACATCATCCTTTCGAACGTAGCAGGCACGTTGCAAAGTCCGAAAGACATCACGATCAACTCATATAGGCCATCTGGTGTAAAAAAAGCAGTTTTGTAGCGATCGGCTTCCGCCATCGAGAGCTGCCAGTAGCCTGACCGCAAGTCCACTGGAGAAAAGACCTCAGCTCCTTGTAAGCAGTCCAGAGCATCATCAATGCGCGGCAATCGGTAAACATCTTTCGAACGTAGCAGGCG
The DNA here is from genome assembly GCF_023375885.2 of Dermacentor andersoni. Taxonomy (NCBI): domain Eukaryota; kingdom Metazoa; phylum Arthropoda; class Arachnida; order Ixodida; family Ixodidae; genus Dermacentor; species Dermacentor andersoni. The sequence continues at coordinate 210,702,840 of NC_092816.1, read as the reverse complement.
CGTTGTGAAGTCCGAAGGACATGGCAATCAACTCATATAGGCCATCTGGTGTAAAAAAAATCAGTTTTGGAGCGATCGGCTTCCGCTATCGAGAGCTGCCAGTAGCCTGACCGCAAGTCCACTGGAGAAAAGACCTCAGCTCCTTGTAAGCAGTCCAGAGCATCATCATGCGCGACAATCTGTAAACATCTTTCAACGTGATCATATTTAAGTGCCGAAAATCTACCCAGAAACATATGGAACCGTGTTTCTTTGTGACAAGTACGACAGAAGAAGCCCATGGTCTTCGTGAAAGTTTCATCGTGCCTCGACTGAGCATGTTGTCGACCTGGCCGGCAATGACGCGGCATTCCGCAGCAGATACACGATACGGACGTTGGCGCAGCGGCGAATTCGAACCAGTGTTTATGTGGTGCTCGGCTGTTGATGTGCGAACCCGCCACACTTGTAAGACGTCGAAAGAACTTTGGAATCGCTACAGAATGGTCAGAAGCTGGGTTCACTACGAGGGTGTCAGATCTGCCGGCGATGAATGGGCTGAAAACATCCGTAGATGTTGGATCAGGAGCAGAGACGGCGCTGAGGTGAAGGACGGCTGTAGGGCACGCCTCGTCGGGGACGAATACAATCTACATGGAATCGATGGTCTCGAAGTGGCCAAGGCAATTCGTAAAGAAGAAACGTGAGCGGGGATATAAGCGTATTATAAACGGGTATTGTGCTGCAACCGGCGGCAAGGTGAAGAGTAGCAAAATGCAGAGGAAGGGTTGTTTGGGCAGCGAAAAGTTCGGATGGCGTGACGAAGACCGTTTCATCGTGGATAGCAGCAAATTAGACTGGTACAAGTGCTGACGAGCATGGCGTTATATTGGTGTCTTCCTTGACAAGTTTAGCAGAAGAATGGGGATGAATGAAGATGAGGTCACTGAGCTGGGTGAATTCAACCTCAGGGCGAGCGCAATCGATCATAGCGTTGGGGGAAGAGAGAAAATCCCATCCTAGAATAATTTCGTGGGAGCACAACGACAGCACTACAAATTCTATAGTGTACATTGCGTCTTGAATCAGGACACGGACTGTACAGGCGGAGGTTGGCTCGACGGGTCGATCACTTGCAGTCCGCAGTGACAATCAAGAATGTGGCGGGGTTACCTTATGAAGTAATCGGCCAAATGTGACATCGATAAGAGAAACAGCTGAGCCGGTATTAACAAGCACGAGTGTAGCGACAGCTTCGGGAATCAGGGCTAATATCATTAGTAGGTAAGGAACGAGAACTTCGGCATTTCTAAACTTGCGCAGTTGTTGCCTCGGGAACTGTGTCATCCAGTCTCCCTCGTTGTTAGAGATGGGCCGCCGACGCATGGGTGAAAGCGACTGGCGAAGTGGGGATGGCGAGTGGCAATGGTCGAAGAAAGGACGATCAATGTGAGTACGAGATGGCGGTGGGTCATATTGAGTCTAATTTGTATTGGAGTCGACCGGATTACGAGGCGCCCGGAGATCATTGTCGATAGTTTGCACCCGGCGTCCGAACGTTGCGACGTGTCGGGGATACTTCATGCAAAGCATATAGGCCGATTGTCGTGCGTGCGCCACGGCTTGTCAACAGGGGGCCGGTCCAGGAGACGGGAGGATAATGGCGGCGCACGGGCTTCTGAAAGGCTCGTATCGGCTCTTGGCGCAGCCTGGCAGCCACCGCAGCACAAGCTAGCGGAGTGGCCGCAAGCGGTTGCCGGGGAACAAAGGGTAGTGCGTCAGCGACTTCTCCTTGAATGACGTTGCGGAGAGCAGATGGTAACGGACTAGCAGGCACCTGGGTGAAGGGTACCAGGGACTGTTGTCGTACGACTTCTTCCCGGACAAAGACCTTGATCTGCGTGATCAGCAACGCCTGGTTGGAACCAATGGCCAAGTTGGAGATCGACGCCTCTGCTGTAGGAGGAGGACTCGTCAAAGCTCACTGTTTGCGTAGCTCGTCGTAGCTCTGACAGAGGGTGATAACGTCGGCAGCAGTGTTCGCGTTCCTGGACAGTAGCATTCGGAAAGCATTATCATCAATTCCTTTCATGATCTGCTTGATCCGGTCCGCTTCCGACAAGATTGCTTTGACGCGTTTACATAGATCGGCAGCGTTCTCTACGTAACTGGTCAATGTTTCACCCACGTCCTGTGAGCGGTTGCGCAAAGGCTGCTCGGCTCGGAGTTTGCGGACAGCGCGACGGTTAAATACCTCCGTAAAAGCCGCCTTGAGCGTAGACCACGTTCGGAAATCCGCATCATGGTACTTTAACCAGAGGTTAGCCATGCCGGCGAGATAGGAAACAATGTTGGTTAGCTTGGTCGAGTCATCCCCTATGTTATGAGCGCGCAACTGCTCGTAGGATGCGAGCCAATATTTATCGTCGTTTTCGTCCATGCCGCTGAAGATGGTACGATTCTGCTGGCAAATAGCGCCAGCGCAGAGAACAGACGGCGACGGGAGCGCCTGCTGGTAGGCGTCTGGCACGGCTGAAGGTTGCATCTGAGTGGGGAGTTCCATGGTGGTAGAGGTGAAAGGGACCCAGCGCGTCCGCCAATTATTAAGCGGGTTTGTTAGACGACAGACCGATGACGGGCAGAGCGCTTCACTGAGCACAGTCTCTAAGCTCGAGCCGTTGCAAATCCTGCTGCTTACGTACATGCGTTATTCTTCATTAAAATACTTTTACTGAACTCCCTTAAACTGGGTAAGAATCCTCTTTGAAAGGTGCTTTACTGATATTTTAGGTGTGGCTCACAGTATCGCGGTATTTACAGAATAAGACGGTAAACGTGGTATATTTTTTAAATTCGGGAAGGTTTTTTTTTGCATGACAACCATCTTTGTCGATATATTTACGTTTATGAGTGCAAATATTGATAAGTGACAGTAAATAAAGCTTAAGTTTTTTTACACTTCGGCCTGTCCGAAGTCGTGCTTTCTTGTTTCAGCAATGCAGCAAAAATAAAGCGATAGAGAATGATGGCCGCGCGCACGCCAAAGTGAAATGTTTCTAAATTACCCACAACACGTCTTGCACTAATGAAATTAGGCGCAATCCTTGTACATTTTTTTTATTTTACACCATATCTCACTTCACCATGGTGCTGAGGTAAGCATTCTTTTTTTTTTTTTCAACCAAGATTTTGTCTCTGCACTAAATTAAGTGTAGGAATCAGAAACAGCTTTCTAAATGTAAACTAAAGGTAGTCGATTTTTGTGGATCGTGTATTTGGCATGAGGAGGAGGAATAAACTTTTATTGAAAAGAATTATTAACCGGAGCCTCGCAAGGGCCCCGGTGATTTTCTACACACATACGCTCAATAAACCGCTTGGGATGAAATTTAGTAATAACAACGAATATTTCATCTGGAATTGACGAGCGGGTTCTTAAGTGTTAAATATATGGTCAGTGGTTGCTGCCTTTCTTGAGCAACCCTTTTTCCTCAATTTTGAGCCATACTTTTTCTGGATGAGTAGTCGGTGTAAAGTCGTTCAATTATTATTTGAATTTCATCCCACCCCCCTATAAGAAACCGCAGAGGGCGTGATCATAACGGAGGTCAAAGTTTCAGAAGCCCTACAAGGTTTTACTTTATCTCATTCGATGCTATTTCTCAATATGACATTGCAAGTGATAAGCTAACCACATAACCTTAAACGCATTTGTCCACGAAGCTTTCCGAATTTAGAAACACAAAACTCTGTATTTGAGATTTTGGTGGCCCACACAGGTACACAGGCCAAGAATAGGTGTTTTCGGTAGGCGACGACGTCTGTTTCACACAGTGGCCCTACCGTAATTGAGTGTCACCATGACAGGTGCGGCCATATATGCAGTCCCAAGAGCGGTCACCACTGGGCTAGGGCGTGTGCATGCTCACCAGGCAAGTTTGAATTATTCAGCGAATGTCAATTTGAAGATCAACAAAACGAGTTGGAGGCCAAACAAACGTATTAGCGCCCGCCATACCTTGGGTCGGGATGAAATGAACTGAAAAATTTAGGCACTTGGAATCGAAATAATAGAAGTCGACTAAATTTGCAATGAAGCTGAAAATAGTTAAAAGGTAAACAAAAACCCGGGGCACTTCGCTGACCAAATAAAGATTTAAAAGAAAAGAAGACGTTTCGGCTCCCACACGGGAGCCTTGCTCACAGGAAAACTAACTCTAAAAAAAAAAACGTCTTCTAAAATCTAAAAAAGAAATGTCTTCTTTTCTTTTAAATCTTTATTTGGTCAGCGAAGTGCCCCGGGTTTTTGCTTACCTTTTAACAATGTTTCATCCCGGCCAGACGGGCTTCCGTCAAACACTGAACTTCATTAAGCTTAAAATTTTCACACAAGTTTGCTTGTTTCTGGATTGCACAATATTTTGGCCGGTGTGAGAAATATTTTCTCCTGTGTTTCTCCTTGCTAAGCAATTTTTGCTGCTGAAGTCATAAAACCGCGGAAAAGTCCGAAAATTCTACCCTCCTAAATTTGCTAGACGCCTTCCTATTTGCACGAACGACATACTGACACGACGCATGAGGAGTAGCTGCCCAGACGCAACGTTTACTATATTTCCCAATGCGCAGTGGTTCGCAGCGACCTAGTAACGGCAAAGCTTCATGTCGTATTTAATGGAGACTCTTCGTGCTTGCCTAAACTATGTCCCCTATGTCTAGGGGTAAAACATGGCGTAGACGTCGTCCTCCTTCAACTGAACTTTCACTGCTACCCTGTCGTTTTCACTGGTGCTGCAAATAAGACAAAGGTCCAGCTTCTTATTCGGTGCGAGTATTTAGTACTGTTTTGGTTATTGTGGCTAGAAAGATTACCAACGAAGCAACAGCCTATGCCATCCTTTAGTACGTGGATAATGATGAGTGTCCCAATTGGTGTGTCCACAAGCCCATTGCTTCTCTCTGATATGGGATATCCCTTGCACTTATGTCGGCACAAATATCTGATAGTCTCGTCTCACGGCATCAGGAACTGTACGTGCACATCGTCCTTGTTGGGCTGTGTAGCTCACAGCATGTGATGCAGGTATACAAATAAACATAAGAGCTGTTCTTCAAATATACAAGTGAGGTTAGCAACTGAGCCTCGAGACCCCACACATTGAAAAAATAATAAGTTCATTCCTCTTTCAAAGCAATCATTCGTAACACGAAGGTGAAGCACGTATAAGCAAACTAGCGGCAGCTTCGACGCACATTCACAAATACAAGTCTACAGATGTGCAGGCTTTTTTATTGATTAGAGCTTCGCGCGAAGGACCAAGGGATGACTGCGATGACACCGCTGGTGCTTCCTAGCTCGGAGCTATAATCGTAGGCTATCGCGCGTCATAGGCTTCTCGGACGCCACGATCCGAGCGACAGTAGCTAGAGTGCGTCATTAGAGATCCCCCGGCATCACGCGCTCACCCACATACTCAGATGATTATGCTGACGATGTTTGTTGGTATGCTCTTTGAAACATGGTGGATACACAGGGTTTCAATCAAGTTTTACTACAAATATTGCTATGTAGCGGTTTGCATATCTGATCTCTATCCAAACTTTCTTATGCAAAACCTCTATCACTTTAATCCATTACCTACGCTTGCAATGACTGTACCTTTTTTCAATATTTCCGCTGATTTTATTACGCAAGCATTATATGCCCTACTATTAATTACGTCGACCTAACTGAAAGATTGTACCAAGAATGGCCGACGCCGCAAAGGGTGAAAACTCGTCAGTGACACTAAAGACTGCTTACGAGCGGGAATGCGCCAGCATTTAGTCCCTTTGGTGAAATGTGTCTTTCCGCGCGTTCCTTGTCCGCGCAAACTCTCGCCTGCGATCTGTACTTCATCTCGCAAGCTCTTGACAGCGCTGTCAATGGTAGAGCTCTCTCGCGCAATCAGTGCTTGAGAAGCACAGCAAACGGTCCGTCCAATATTTTAGCGATCTAGAACTATTTTTTAAACAATACGCAGAAACCTGAAGCATAAATATGTACAGAACTTTTAAATATATCGTGAGATAAATAAACAAATCCCGCACGGACACAGCTCTGCGGAGCCTGTTGCGAGGTGGCGATGCGCTGCCTTTCGGCCACGTGACGTCGCCCGAGTCGATTGTGTTGTCGCAAGCTGAGTCGCCTATGGCCGTCCATCGAATGCGCGTGGTGTCCGCGAGCTGGCGAAGCAGTTTACCTTAAACGTCTGTTTAAAACACTTCGTGTCGAGTGCGAGAACATTTCTAGTGCGAATACTTTCATTACGAGGGCGGCAAAACCCACCCGAGTGAGCAAGCGAACGCTCTACGGCGGACAACGCAGACGTAGACGGCGGGTATATTCGGATATTCGCTCTAATTCACCCAATAGAGTAAAGTTTCTCAAGCGCTGATTTGACTCTACGGGATAAGAAGGCCATGAAGTCAGGTATGCTGACTTCTTCAAGTAACTCCAAGGCATTCTCTCGATTTCCCTCTTAATTCGTCAATAGTAGGCGATCATCGTCGTCCCGTCTGATGGTGAATAACGCCCACGTGCTTCAAAACGTTCAATGCGCCAAGACGTAAAACTAATCAGTTTGTAGGAGGACGATACGGTGACCCAAGAACCGTGCCGTCTTTCCAACATTTCATTTTGGCAAAAGGGCTAAGGCGGCGTGCAGAGCGGCGGCTGCGGCGATCAAGAAGCCAGGCTTCCAAAACGACACTGCGCGGAACGAGCTTGCGTGTCAAGAACGCACTGCGCATCTTTATCATTTTCTTTGTTCGCAGCCGGGTGAGAGCGCCGACCAAAGCTCCCCTCGTTCGGGCGTCGGTGGGCTCTGAAAATTTGATCAATAATAATTATTCTGAATGCCCCTTTTTTCTCTTCCACCCCTTTGGTCTCTCCTGTACGCTTCTTCCTTCACTTTCACGAGTGTTACTTGACATTTGTCATTCCGCATGAAAGCGAGTTGTTGCCGTAGAGATCGCTAGAGGCTACAACATCACCTTCAACGAAGCGCCACCGTTGAACACTTTAGACAAGAAATGGTAAGGCGGAATAATAAAGCCAAGCATGTACTAGGTTTACATTGCCTGTATTTACTGTCCTGATTGATTACTTCGGACAAAATATTAAGAGAGTTTATGTTGCAATGGAAATACTTTACAACTGTACAAAACAGCCCTTACACTTGTTACGTATGCTCTCTTTGATAATTTTCTAGAGCCTTTCTACCGACAATCTGTATGAAATGTGGATAAACATACGTGGGTCTGCACGAAAAGATACCACCACACTCAAAAATGCGTATGTTCTTCATAGAGGAAAGAAAAATAAATTATCACGTCGAATACAGGCATCAAGTGTGTTTCACAAGAGGTAATGGCGTGTCTATGTACGCTTGAAGTTGCCAAGTATTACTGCCTTGCAGATGAAGTCGCTTTGTTAAGTGAAGATGCAAGGCAGGAAGTTTAAAAAAGAGACATCATTAACATCGGCCTATTCTTTGTTTCACTTCACGTCGAAGGCCTCTGGTTCCCATCACAGCCCGTGATTCTGTGCCATCCTCGACTACACTTCGCGTGTCTTGGTACGCATTCTGTAACTCTAATAGACAACTAGGCAAAAAAGTACGCATGGAATTATGCTAAATAGCTATTCCACCGCGAGCCGTCTCTTCACACTCGCGAAAAGCAGCTGCGCACAAAAACGGGCCAACTGCGAGTACCGCAATTATCCTAGGTTCCGAAAAACTCTATGGACCTACCAGTGAGCGCATTATGCTTTCACTGTCACTTATGACTCGAAAATCCAGTTACCTTTTTGGGGCTAGCTCTTGCTCTTCCTTAGAGGCAAACTTGGGGTTAGCAGTGTGGCAAAGACCCTGCGGATAACGAAAAAGAGCGAAGCTTGCGTTGAGAAATGGAAGAACGAAAGACGGGAGCAATACGTGGTGTTTTAGGCAATCAATTCTTGTAAACAAATATGAATATGCGGATACTGCTCTACCACAATACTACTTTTATGGAACCTATCACACTGTGACGATGGGGACAGCCACCAACAGTAATTACGGTGGTCGTCTGTGTTTCTCCTTCGCGACTCCTACCACATGTCAGAATAAAGAGCAACCAGTCATTTGCTCAAGGTTTCAGGTGTCTGTGCGCACACATCGGTGTGCCTTTCACGGAGCAATTCATAGATATCAGAGCCAGTGCCAGGCTTTTCTTCTATGCACTTCAGCGTTTTAAGAGAAATTGCAACCACTCTCTAATAAAGCCGTTGGTAGTGCGTCCAGTTCAATCTTCCGCAACATTTGGACGGCAAAAAGCGCCAAACATAGTCCTGCGGAAGACCGTGTTCCCTTAATTTTCATCTAGACCAACTGAAGTGCGGCAACCTATGGAATGTGTTAATTTTCTTTCATAAACTGCTCTAACAATATATTCCGTGTAGCCTAGAACTCATACGTAGAGATTGCGCTGGACAAGGCTGCGAATATTGTTAACACTTAGGAGTTTAGAGGCATGCAAATACCAAGAAATTGAATCGATAATATATGCCCAAGTGCTCATAAATGTATTAACCAGTAAAGTTGAGTTAGCTTACAGAAACCATTCTACTCTTTCTAATGCGCCATTTATTTGCTTTTCTTGGCCATGGCATGCCCGCTGGCCTTGGCTGTGGGGTCCGAAAGGCATCCATAGGCCGCGGTAACACTGACTGCGCAATGGAAGATCACTTTTGTGCTTTCTTGAAAGAGATATTTTCCTAGACTTCTAATCTAGGAAAAGAATATTCTCGGGGCAGGCCCCGAGAGTATTAATGCACGCTCTGAGTGATGTAGTCCAAGACATTAGGTGTGTGATTATAGGCACCGCAATTTCCACACGTGAGCCTCTCTCTTCTCCGATATCCATTGCCGCAACCATGGCATCCAAAGCTGCCCCGAGGTCTTGATATATATGCTCTCGCGGGAATGTTGACATGCCCTCTTTCTACGTACTCATGGGGCCTGCTACTGCGAATTGTTAGGATGCTGCCCCTCGCTATTTCTTAGTCTTCCCGTTGTATGTTTATTCTCTGAACATCTAGTAAATTGTGCGCTTTCCATCCAACGAGCAGTTACTTTTCACTAAAGAGAGAGATGTCGTCATCTGAGACTTCCCCACAGATAGTGTTCACGGACTTAGTCCGAGTGATTCTGTTCGGAATCTATCAATATATGTTTCTATTTATGTATGGTAATGTGTTATATATTTGGGTATTTTATGCACTTTCTCGTGGATTTTCGTTTGGATCCTTCTATGTTTGCATTTGTGTCAATACCCATTTGCAGCCTACCTGGGGCATCGGGATACAGTGGTCAGATGGGTAGCGCATTGGGCTACTCTGCAAGGCTAACATTGTTGGGAACCAACCATCTTACCAATTTCGGTCACTGAGTACGTGGTAATGTTTACTTGGGCCCCGTTCTTCAATGAAACGTCTTTCAGGCCGGGAGTTTGCACTGTACAGGCTAGGTACCGATGTACGAAGAAAGTTCTGACGCCGGCTTGGCGGACTGGGTATTCAGCGGTCTATGCTGGTCTTGAATGAACGTCTTTTAAGCCAATATTGGTTATGGGTATGGGCCAGTAGGTGTGTGTAGCTCAACAATGAGAATCTTTGAGACCAACTTGGATAAGTATGTGCTACTGGAAATGTGCGGCTCTAGAACGACCGAAAAGATGCCTTCATTTCTTCCCATCGAGAGCAGAATCAAACCCATCTTACAAGGGTGCCTCCAGGGCACTTACCCGACGCTTTGCAGTCAGCAGCATATTTGAACTGGTTATGTGCCGCTTTTCAATATGCTGCTTTCACGCTAAAGCTCGCTAAATGGGTATGTGCGCTCTTCCATGTACCCCTCGCCAAATTTGCTCACTGGTTATGCGCCACTGGGCGCACTGTCAGCGAGGGAACACCTGTTAGTGCTCGAAGGTACCAGCGCTCCACGCTTTTAGCTTCTGCGGCCACGTGCCGACTCGTCGGCCATGCCACAAGATGGTGCGGCGTACCTGGAAAGAGGCGCGAGAGAGGGGCGCCACGTGCCGCATGATGCGTTTTAAGTGTTTGCGTACGCACCGACACGGCATGCAATTCGGAGGCCGCGTGCAGGCTACACCTTGCTGCTACTAGATGGCGCCGAATGCTTGATTGGTTGGTTTGGGCGATTGGTTCGGGCGATGTTTTAGAGCGCCGCTCTTCGGCGCCCTTTCCTGCGCTTCGCGTCGCCATGGTGTCTCGCAGTTATGCCTTGTCCTAAGCAGCTCTATAGACAAGAACGGCACCGAGAGCGGCGCTGCTGCCCCGGCGTTGAGAGCGCCGCATGCGAAGCAAAATTCTATTAGCGGGTGGTACCCCTCTCCCATCTCTCGTTCGCGCCGCCTTGATTGCCTCCTGCACTGCGCATGTTTGGGCACGTTTCGCGCCGCGCGCGGTGTGTGCCTACGTGTGTGCGCGTGAAGGGCGGTGTACAGTCTGTTTCACATTTAGGGGAAAACTCGGAGCGCATTGCATCGCGATGCGGCGAGCGCTTGAGTCAGGCGGCGGCAGCAGCTCGCGCAGGTGCTCAAGGGGCGGGATCTTGAACGGCGTCGTCTGCAACGGCGGCGCCCGCTGGTCGCATTGTCGCTAAACGTTCTATCAGTTGCAAGGCGCCGATCTCATCGTTACGGCGTGAAATGAGCCGGTATTCTTTATTATGCGTTGTGCGACGCCAACTGATATGCCTCGAAGGTAAGTTCATCGCTGCAGGGCAGTCATAGACGACGTACTGATTCCATACATTCTTGACGGCCCGTTTCTGGAAGGCGACTATATATTCTGACGCGATAGGTCGCTGATCCACACTGCCCGTGTGGTGCAACAGCTGCTAGAAGAGCGCGCAGTCACTCTCTTGGAGTGGCCGCCTCAATCCCCGGGCGCCAACATCATTTAAAATGTCTGGGGCTCGTTGAAAGTATCGCTGGCGCACCGTCCCCTCTATCAGTCGCCCGAGGATAGGCTTCGATCCACCATCGTCAGTGACTGAGACGTGCTGCGAATGAACACATCCCTGATCAAGTCATTCTGCACTTCACTGCCTTCCAGGATGAGCGCTGTCATCGCTGCCGCTGGGGACATGACGAGATACTAACTGAAGTTCCGTGCGTGACGTGTCCAATTCCCCGCCGGCGGGCAGAGTTTGTCTGGTGTAGCGAATCATTGTCGAGAAAAATCATTTCCAGCTCATTGTCTGAACCTAAAACATTCATTTAATCGTATCCGTTTGTTTCATCGTGTTCGACTCCCATAATTATCATTGTTGAGTGCTTTGTTTTCCTTTCGAGTCAAACAAAGACTGAACACGTTGCGCGCACATCTTAGTGCGTCTTGTCGCTGCTTATTACGGTAGCACACACAGTGAAGAAATATACGTGCACTGCCCCTGACAGTAGCACGCTTCCCGACAACGAGGCCAGCGCGCGCCGCCGTAGCAGACGACGCAGATCACGACTCCGCCCCTCGAGCGTCTGCGCCTGCTCAAGCTGCTGCCGCCGCACGGCTCCATTGCTTGCCGCATCGCGATGCAATACGTTCCGAGTTTTCCCCTAAGTGTGAAACAGACTGTACACGCTTCTATTTGCCTTTAAGAAGATCGGTACGCTTGACGATTATTTTTATGGCTGCAATGCGGCGAAAGGGCAGCGTCTGCTTAACCATGTAAGTGACGCTGAGCAGGTGATTGGAAACGACATCGTATGTACCGCCGGAAAAATCGTCAGCACATACGATCGATGCGGCACATACATACGGCACATACGAGCTAAAGTCATTTTTGCAGTTTCTCACAATATGTTGGCTACAAATCCGTGTTGTCTCTGATGGCGACAACGGTCTTCCATCGACACTGTGCGGAAATATAAACAAAATATATCGATGACTTAAATGATATTGCGCGACAAAAAACGACACGGACGTGAGAGACGACACACCAAGCGCATGTCGTCGACACACCAAGCGCTTGGTGTGTCGTCTCTCACGTCCGTGTCGTTTTTTGACGCGCAATATCATTTAAGTAATGGATTACCAACTTGCCCGGAATGCTGCTCTCAAAAATATATCGCTGCATAGCACAAGTACGACATGCGAACACAACTTTAACTAGTGCGTCCCCTACAATATGGAATAGAAGCAGCAGTGTAGACAGCTTGGCCATTTTTAACAGTGCTCAAGAGACGGAAGTTGAAAGTATTAGTAATCATTCCTGCTTCAGCAATGCCGGCGCGACCAAGACGCGGGCGTGTATCGTCCAGCAACTCGATCGATCGGTGCAGTGGTGAAGCGGGAATGAACTCCGGTCATGTTCAATGCATCGTGCACATATTCAATTTCTCGGCACGCGTGAACTTCGGCCACTGCTAGCGCATACAACAGAAGTGGTTTCCATTCTTGGGCAGCGCACTCATAAACGAAACACGAGAAAGAAGATAGGACAAGCGCTCGTCGAACAACTTAAAGCTTTTATATGAATAAAAGGATTATGTACCGAGTAATTATTAAATTCATGTGGGTTACATATAAAAACCGTCATACACTCAGGAGTTATCAATGAACGAGCTCGCTTCGTTTTCCAGTTGTTTACTTCGCTCGGCGCACCGCAGTAATCCATGTGTGTCGTCTGCTTATTTCTTTACCATTTTCTTGTGAATCGGCAGAATTTCACTGGTGGCATCAACCCTATCGTGTTTACATTGCTGTCGTGACAGTTAACAACACAATAATAATTTCCGGTCATCCGAAGAGGCGCCGTCGCAAACCAGAGACGTTTCGCGCGCAGCGCGAACTGAACGCGGGCGCGACCGCTAAGGGAAGCGGCGGCGGAAACCTACACCCGTTGGACGTGAAATTTACAAGTACTGCTCCAGGAGGGCACATGTAATGGCTAACGGAAGCCTCTGAAGCGCACGTAACATTACGCTAATGCAGACGTCGCATGGAGTGTTCGCATACAAAATTGGCTGTCCGCCATCTTATACCCCCGTGGCATGCACAGGCTTCGGCGAGCCCCATCTAGCGCTGGTTCTAGCTTTGGTGTTGCCGTTGCCGCTTTGGTGCCCTGACGGCGCCGTCAATAACACGAAATAATGACAAGTTGTTACACTAGTAAATAAAATTTATTGAAGAAATACAATCGCGCCGAGGCGCCAACTTCTAAAGCAGCACTAGCGCACGAGTATTATGAAACGCCAACGAGGAATTTACCGGCCCACGTACGACTCTACGATCAAAGTGCACGTTAAACATCCCCAGGCGAGCTAGATAAAGTTATCCGGTGCCATCCACTACGACCTCCATCCTAGCTTTAGTCGCTTCGGAATGTTAAAAACATTAATCACCACAAACCAAATCAATACATGCGGGCGTACATTCGAAGCTAAAAGACTGAATCGTAAGTAATAGTGAGCCTTGCAATAGCGTTGATAATGTGCTAACTTCTGGTGGAGCTCAAAACACACCCTGAATAAAGTCGCTTTTATGTCACAGGCCAGCTGCAGATGCGTGCATTTCACCGCAAGACGATACTACATGAAACAAAGAGAGCACATTCGAAAAAAGAAAGCCAAACAACGCGGTAAAAACCACGCAGAGCATGAACACCCACTTGTTCGAAGCGGAAGGCGTGAACTAGGCTCAAAATAAGAGGTTGTGAGTAGCCGTGGCCCTTACTTCACTAAGCCGTGCGCTCTTCGCCACTTCCTCGAAGTCAGCCCGCCCGATCCTGCGAATCCACACTTCTTTTTGCGTTGCGCCCGCCGGACGGCAAAACAAAAAGCTTTTTGCCCTCGCTGTGTCTGTTGCGGCAACCGAAGGTGCAGTAGCATGGCATCGCAATTAAGTTCTCGGCCCTGCACATTCTATTACGCTAACGCACTCCGTCAGTCCGCCTGCCGTACTTTCGTCGCGCAGGCCCAACAATGGAGGTCGGCGCGCGCTGGAAAGAAAAAATATACAAAAGCGCGGCGCCTGCTCCACGCTGGAAAGAAAAAAATATAGAAAAGCGCGGCGCCCGCTTCCACGTGACACAGATTGGCCAATGGGGGAGCGGAGGAGGCTGGGGCGACAGGAGGCGTGGAGGAGGACGCGCCAGGGTGAGCGGGGTGGGGGAAAGATCTAAGAATGGCGCTACTTTTGAAAGATTGAGGGGCTTTAGGATGAAACTTGGCGTGCGGTCGTCCATAGGGCCAGCGAGCTACTCTAGCTGCGCGCGCCCCTCGCGAAATCTCTCGCGCATGGCGCGAACCTTGCTCGCTTCGCGTTTCCTCCAGTGCCAACCCTGCGTGGCGGCAATCACAGCGCCGGCTCGGTGGAGGCTAATCTTGATGATGCGCTGCTGCCCAAGCCGAAACGCATAGCCGCCGTAGTTCGCCACGTCGTGTACCTCTCCTGCGTGGCGGCGAACACGTGAGAGCGCGCAATGTTCTGAGGTTGCCGGAACGCGCCTCTGTATCAGCGGATCACAGTGCGCGCTTCCCAATCCGAAACGCAAAGCCATCTTTAGTTGACTCACTAGCAGCGTCAGGCAGTCGCTGCCATCTCTTCGCCGCGCAGCGTTCCTATGCGCCTACGCGCTGCCTGCCGCGACCTCCCGATATACGAGGCAGTTGCGCCAAAGAACGCTCCGTTTGCTCTGGCTGGTGCGAAACGTTCCGCAGGAGACACATTGCCCGAGGCTCACAGACGGTTTATATTATAATATAATCCGTATGCTTATATAAATAGTGTATTGTCATCCAGTTATTTCTGAGCCAAGAGCGAGGCAAACGGTGGAAGTCCTTGGTCAGCCGCTGCTGCTAAACGAGCTGCCCGAGCATATGTCCGGCGCTGTGGCCGCCAGAATCCAGAGGTGCGCTACGCCGAACCCGGCATTGCTGCAGCAAGTCGGGCATATATCCATCTATTTCTCCGACCAAAAAGCTTCCTTGATGACAACCAAGAACTGGGAGTGGAGTTTTTTTTGAGAAAGGAATATATGTGAAGATAAAAAGTTATCCGTAACTGTACATACATGTCTTGCTCGAACTGTCTGCCTCAATATATCGAAAAGCCGAAACAGCTGAAGAGCTGCGCTCAAATTTCGCTTTAGGAAGTAACGTATACGCGTCGGCAAATTTTTTCCTCGCCCTATTTTAAAGACTTTTTCTTTGTCCTATGTGCACCAGAAGTCCTCATATTGCCTTAGTTTGAGGAATGTGGTCGGAAAGTGGCAGGCAAATACCTAGACCCACGCTCCATTGCCCGTAACTAATGTACCGGAGTAGCTTGAATGTGTTCAAGAATTCCCATGGTTGGTATGAGCGCTTGCATTGCGTCACACTTCTTGTGTGATCTACATTTTTAGGGTACTTTGCGAGCTTTCACGGGGCTATCTATCTATATGGGTAAGTATCCATATGTATATGTTTGTGTCTATGTATCGTTGTTTGTATTTATAAATATTTGTTTGGAGCAAAATGCGCCACTGAGTAAGTGGCAGCGGAGAGAACAATTATGAGCGTTCGAAGGGACCGGTGTGCCAAGCCTCCTGTCTTGGACGCCATGCGCAGAGTTATCGGCAGTGCCACCAGATGTCGCAGCGTGTCCATAAAGAAGCGCGAGTGGTGGGCCTCCTTTCCTGACGTCGCGTTTGTGAGCGTATGCAAGTACCGGTGCACTTTTCACTTCGGAGACCACGCGAACGCTTCGTGGTGGCTTACTGAATGTTCCTAAGGAAGCGCAAAAAATTAATCCCGCTGCAGCACGCGCCTGATACATAGCTCTTTTCAACGATAGCAATACTTTGTGCCGCAACATTGGCCCCATGTTATACGCACTACGCTTGACAATCATTGTGATATGGGTTCTGTGTCAATTTTAATGTGGTAGCACTCTTAGGGCACATCCCGCACTTTTCATGTTTATATCTATGTATGTGTATCTAACCATTTTCCCACCTACTTGCGTAACGCATCGGGCTGCAGTGTTAAACGAACGAGGTTCCTTCAGTGATGTGTCTCAATGTGCACACACGTGCCGCTCTTTATGAAACTTCTTCCACTTCAAGATGGCTCCCTCTACATAAGGGAATGAGTAGTTATCACTCTTCAAATAAAGTCTTTCATGCCGACTTAAAGGGATATTTACCAATAAAAAACGACACCTATAAAGAAAGGGTCACGAAGGCGACAAGCTCTGCAATGCCCCTGCATGTTCGGAAGAAATATTGAAACTATTAAATTGGAAAGGCTGAGGAGTGGGGATCAACGGCGAATATTCCACCAACCTTCGGTTTGGCAGATGACACGGTCCTATTTAGAAGCACTGGGAACGATTTACAACAAATGATTGAAGACTTTAGCAGAGAAAGTGTAGGAGTGTGGTTGAAAATTATTAAGCAGAAGACAAAGATATTGATCAATGGCCTGGTAACGGAACAAGAGTTCAGGATCGCCATTCAACCTCTAGAATCTGTGAAAGTGTGCGTTTACTTAGGTCAATTAATCACAGGGAACCCTCATCATGAGAACGAAATTCACACAAGGATAAAAAAAGGTTGGAGCGCATACGGCAGACTTTGTTAGATCCTAACTGGAAGCTTACTACTATCATTGTAAGGAAAGGTGTACAATCCATGCATTCGACCAGTGCTGGCATATCGAGCAGGTGAACAAGTGTAGTACCGCGCCAGGGGCCATGGAACGAAGAATATTAGGCGTAACGTTAAGAGACACGAAGAGAGCGGTGTGGATCAGAGAGCAGACTGCGATAGCGGATATTCCGATTGACATTAAAAGAAAAAAGTTTTGCTGGGTAACCGGCGAACCATTAGGATTACAAAATGGGTGCCAAGAGAAGGGAAGCGCCTTCGAGTACGGCAGAAAACTAGGTGAGTTGATGAAATTAGGAAATTCCCAGGCGCAAGTTGGAATCGCTTGGCGCAGGACGGGCGTGATTGGAGACGGCAGGGAGAAGTTTTCGGCTTTCAGTGGATATAAAATAGGCTAAAGACGATGACGATGATAATTTAGCCAAGTACATAGAAACATAGTTTCTGTCGCTCAAGTAACTTTGAGTAATTTTACGATGTTTACATTCTCGTAACGAACACATGAATTTCTAGGAAGTTGGCATCAGTTCGCTGACATTCCCTGCATATTGAGGATGTTCTCATCACGATTAGGCCACATTTCTCTAGAACAGTTTGTAATTTCAATAACACAACAAATAATTATTAGTGATTTTTATTGAACAATTATGAAAAACGTCACTTACGTTAGCTGCCGTTATGAAGAAAATCATCTCTTCGCTGATAAACTTTATGTAGCCGAGCCTCAGCTGCGTGTCTTTGTTGACAGTCTTATGATTGTACATCGTCCTCCATATCTGCAAAGGAAGGGGACCATGTTGCAATAATACAGTGTGCAATGAGTGCATTAGTTAAAGTCAGCCAGAGCATCTAGTCCATAGTGGCAGGCGGTCTTTTGTGTTTAGTTGACTAATTGAACTTCCTTGGATGTTTTGTATGGGGCATGGTATTTAGGCTAACTTTAATTGCGCATATCTATTAGGGACCCAGCTTCATTTTTCTTTCAATTGATTTTACTGGTTTGCATACAGAAGAATACATTAGCCTACTTCCGTCAATTTCGTATTGCATCACCTTATTAAAGAGTCGGTGAAAACGTCATCTTTAAGCAGAAACAAAGTAACCAGAGCATACTTAGGCCTTAGTGCTTCTCACTTTTTTTTTTTTCCTGTGAAGGTTGATGCGAATTAGAGCATTTGAGTTTATTGTAGTGTGCTAAGCTCATCTAGAACGTTTAACAGCATCGTCCCAGAAGGCTCAACGATGGCCAGGTCTCTTCTTGAATTCAGTAAGAACTGCACTGACACAAAAACTTCTACCTGTGCATAAAAAAGAAAGAGTGAATTTTGCGGTTGCCAGCCTCGCTAGTTATTGCCTAGCTCTGAAAATGAAACAACGCTTTCTTTTGCTTAGAAATATGGAACGGCTATACATGGTCAGCTGCAAAAGCAAACATATTCTCCCAACCTTTCTTGACCTCCCTTGTATAGACCGGTGTACGATAACTAGTAAGCGATGATTGCTCGTGAGAAAAGAGAATTTCATGACATAGGGGAAGAATAATTGTCCTAGTCATGTGAACAGCATCCTTATGTACTAGAAAACGTTACGCAGGCGGAGAAGAAATGGCGGTTTTCATTGTTATAAGATGGCTCTTGTTAAGGGTAGTCATTCAAGAGGCCCCAAAGCTCCTCAAAGAAATCTACTTCAGTGCTCTTCGGAGTGAGACACTTCCTTAATTAATTCAGTAAAAGCCGATGTCCCCATACGATCATTTTCGGCAACCCAAACAACCCAAGAGCTAGGTTGAATGCGTGAATTGACGAAGTATTCATGATCTCTACCATGAACATCGCATAAAACCTAATGGTACCCGCCGTGGTTGCTCGGTGGCTATGGTGTTGGGCTGCTGAGCACGAGGTCGCGGGATCGAATCCAGGCCACGGCGGCCACATTTCGATGGGGGCGAAATGCGAAAACACACGTGTACTTAGATTTAGGTGCACGTTAAGAACCCCCGGTGGCCAAAATTTCCGGAGTCCTCCACTACGGCGTGCCTCATAATCAGAAAGTGGTTTTGGCACGTGAAACTCCATAATTTAATTTTTAATTTAAAACCTAATGGTAACATAGGATAAATTATTAACGTGCTAGAACAGGGTCATAACCGAGTGCAAATAGGACTGTTACAACGGGATATGTAAGCAGACGATGCCCTGTTTCTGACATATGATAGCACAGTTGTGAGTGGTGCGTTCGGTATAGCACGTTGTCAGTAACACGTTCACGACAAAAGTGACGCGTGTAGTTGTTTATCCTTTTCTCGGGGTCTATATTTCTCCCACAAAACACTTAAGGTTATCGCTCAGCGCAAGGCACGCCTGCCTGATTGGACCTTACAGGAACGTTAGATATATTTCTATGCGTTGTTGGTTCTCACAGAAGCTTGTGCAATGTAATTCCATTACCAACGCGAATTCTGCAGTACTCTCAAGAACATACGCTGGTACAGGCGATTATGCTGGAAACTTTGATGACTCATGTATAAAAGCCGATGCGCTTAACCGGCAGAACAAATTTTCTATGATCGCCTACAGCGTTCTCGCTATCGTTGTACTCTGAGTGTAACATGTTTTCGCGGGTACAGGTTCATCCAATAAGAATGCAGTTTAGCTATTCACAGTTTTGCCACTGTGTTTTTTCTCAGTCCCTACTACGTGACATCTGGTAGAAGTGCTAGTACGTTCATGTACCGAACTCCTCCGCAAAGCGGCGGCCCAAGCCCGACACCTAAGGACAAAGCCAACGTCGTCAAGGAGAGGTGAGCAAGCCGTACGCAGCAAGGACTGTTCCCGGATAACGGACTTCTACCTGAATAGACGAAGAAGTACACGGCCACGACACCAGCTACAATAGCAGACCCAGTGTCGCCGACATCCATCATGCAGCAGAAGCCGAGGAAGCCACCGATGTTCCACCGATCAACATTTGAGGACCCAAAAAGCTGGCGGGAGACGTAAGAAAGGGTTGCTATATTTAACAACTACAACAGTGACGACAAGCTTCGCTATATCTTTTTCGCATTAGAACACGCCGCCAGGACGTGGTTCGAGAGTCGAGAAACCGCCTTTACCGTGGGACCTGTTCCGGAACGGCTTCTTCCAGACATTCACGAGCGTCATGCGTAGAAAGCCAGCACAAGCTCTACTACACACCTGAGTGCAGCTATCCAATGAGACCATCCCGATTTTTATGGTAGAGATGACCAGTATTTTCCGGCACCCCGACATGGAAATTGTGGGGAAGAAAGCAGTTACGCTTCTCGACGTGGAGCATCAAGCAAGAGCATTTCGCCGGACTAATCTGCCACCCACCCAATACCATCGCTGAATTTTTAGCCGGGGCAACGACTATTAAAAAAAATGTTGGAAATGTCCACTAGGCAATACAGCTGCAAAGTGCTCACGCCGCAGTGCGCCATCCAAGCACTAGGCCCTGACGAGCTCCGAGAGACCATTACGGCTATCGTGCGTGAAATGCGCCAAGATCTTGCCTTCGTAGCAAACTCAGGTGGCTTCGGTCACTAACATAGTCAAGGATGAACTACAGCAATCACTTGGAGTTCCTCAGGTGAATCCCGAATCACCAGAACAGATACCAGAAGCGATGACAGAAGCCGCCGTCGCCCGCCACCATGTTCCCTCTTCGCGCCCGCGTCCAAGCACGGCAGCGCCGCAATTCTATCGTCCACCGCCATCGCTGCCAAGCCCGTCCATCGGCCACCACAGCATTCCAAGTTTGGAGCATTCCACGTTTGGCGCGCCCCTGACCACTGTCCTCTTTGTTAACTTCGCGGAGAAGCGGACCACGTCTATGGCGGGTACAGATACAGCGAAATGGGTCTGCGGGAGTTCGCTATCAACGCTACGCGCCCGTAGTAAGGTCAATACTATCGTTATATCATCAACTACCTCGGCTCCACTCAGTGGAGCTTTCCGCACTCATCCCGTTCGCTCTCACATGGCCGCTACCTGTCGCCGCCGTGCCGACGAGACCGAAGCCCAGTCCGGGGCCGGTTCATTAGCCCATATCTGGAAAACTAAAAGCAGCAATCGATGAAGGTGCAGTTGCTCTTCGAACAGACGAAAATCCTCTATCGTCAAAGAAAACGCCGAAAATACTATCTAGACGACATATCATGCAGACATCGCTATCCCGACGAAGTCTAGAAACAAAGAATACGACGACAAATAAACACCTGAAGACGCTACGCTCAAGCCACAGGTAACAACGTCGGAGCCGTGATCCAACGCCAGGACCTACCTGCATCGCAAGACAACGAACCACCGACCTCCAGGTGATTCCTGTCGGCCACCCAGTCACCGCCATGAGTCCCATGAGTGGACTTCGCCATGACTACGCCATAACTACGTCATGAATTGACCCGTCACCGCCCAGTTGAAGAACGTTAACATTGCATGGGAAGGCCCCGAAATTCGGACCGCTTTAGGACGCCTAAATATCGGCTGGAACCTGCAAGGCAAGAATTATCGTTCATGGCCGGATCTGCCCTGCCACTTTCGTTATCCGTCAACAGTGTTCATGAGGTGTCATTCTCGGCATGAATTTCTTGAAGCAAGACGGTGTAATCATTGACCTGACGTCGGAGCCGATGACGCTTTCCGAAGATCAAACGATAAACTCGGCGAGCTCTCATACTTACCAAACCTTGAGTGCGCTCGAAAATCAAGTGAGCATCCGACCTCACTCCGGCACTTTTATTTCCGTCGGCACCTAAACACCCACAGGCGTAGAAGGCGTCATCGAGGGCGATCAACGTCCACTGCCTGATCTGAAATTCCCGTTGCAAGAGGGTCGCTCGGCTTCATGGAGTAAAAGCGAAAGCGATGCTTACGAGTTTTAGCCAAATGTTCAAGCACGTCAACAAGGGCAAGGCGATCTCATACTTCCACGAAGTTTTGGAAACCAGCAATGTATTTGTCATATCGGATTGTGCCGCATCTACCTCGACGGCCATTGTTACCGAACCAGACTTGGACATAAATCAATGCCTCTCCATGAGTCAGCAGCAACAGCTCAAGAGTCTCCGACGATACAAAGACTGCTTTTCGGCGCCATGGAAGGTTTGGCAAATACCAGTTGCCAAACATTGCAATTAGCCGAAGAATACGTTTAATCGCTCCACCACGGCTCTTACTGATCATCGACGTGAGAACGAGAAGCTATAAGGCAACAAGTCGATGAAATCCTGCGCGATGACATCATCCAGCCGTCGGAAATCCCGTGGGCGCCTCCTGTGGTATTAGTGAAGACAAAGGATGGAAGTCTGCGGTTATAGGTCGACTATCGCTGCTTGAACAAAATCACCAAGAAGGACGTATAGCCCTCCTAAGAATAGACAACGCATTAGAATGACTCTGCAATGCCAAGTACTTTTCATCGAAGGACCTCAAGAATGCTTATTGGCAAATTGAAGTCGACGAAAGCGATCGATAAACGACCGCGTGTATGCGTCTAACGCCCTTTTCGAGTTCAAGGTGATGCCATTCTCATTGTGCTCGGCGCCTGTAACATGCCAACGCGTGATGGGCATAATCTTGCCAGGATTGAAGTGGCAGATTTGTCTTGCCACCTTCAAGGACGTTGTAGTTTTTCCCATGATTTTAGAAGATCACCTGAGGCAGCTTCAGAGTGTACTAGAGGCTAACAAGTCGTCTGGAGTCATTCTGAAGCCGGAAAAGTACGTCTACGCTTACTAAGAGCATCTGTTCCTATGCCACGGCATCAGTAAGTCTGGAATCCATCCTTACCTACAGAATATAGCTGCCGTCGCCATGTTCCCGCGGCCTGCAAGCAAAAAAGCAGGCCAAAGATTCCTTGGTCTGCCTGGCTATTACAGTCACTTTGTAAAAGACTTTTCAATAGTTGCGAAACGTTTAACACATCTCGCAAAAGCTGAAGTCGAATATCAATGGCAAATACAAGAGGATCACGCATTCGAGGAACTGAAATGACGGCTGCAGTCACCAACGGTGCTTTCACACTTCGAAGAAGACGCCGAGACGGAAAGCCACACGGGCGCAATAGCAAAGGCCCCGGTGTCGTGCCAGTTTAGAGGAAGGACAAAGTTGAAAGGTGATAGCTTATGCTTATGGGTCACAGTCAAAAGAGGAAGCGAATTATTCTACGACCGAGAAAGAGTGCCTTGTGATGATTTGGGCTGCAGGAAAATTTCGGCCTTACGTATACAGCAGGTACTTCGAAGTGGTAAGCGGCTACCAAGCCTAGTGTTGTCTGGCAAACAAAGGATTCTTCGGTCGCCTAGCCCGATCAAATCCCAGATTCCAAGAATTCGATATCACCGTGGTGTATAAGCCCGAGAGAAAGCATTCTTACGCCAGCTGCCTGTCTCGCGCCTTTTTTGAATTGCTATCGCAAGACGAAATGGATGACTACGCCTTCCTAGGAACAATAACTGCAGGCGATTTCTCTTTACAGCGATGAGCAGACCCGGAGTAAGAAAGCCTTGTGGACTACTTAGAAGGCAAGAGCGACGTTGCGCGTAGAGTATTTCGGCGCGGACTGTCTTCATTTCGCAGGCGCAAGGACGTCCTTGTGAAAAAGAACCTCTCTCTTGTCCGCGCAAACTACCTTCTTGTGGTGTCCACAGCACTCCGGCCATAAGTCTTGCACGCCCAGAAGAGCGATCATACATCCGGGCACTTCAGATTTTCCTATGCCCTCGCAAGAATGCAAGAGAAGTAATACTGGCCGCGCCTGACCGCCGACGTCGCCGGTTACTTCAAGACATGTCGGGACTGTCAGCGACACAAGACACAACGGACAAGGCCAGCGGGTTTACTACAGCCGATCAAGCCTCCTGACCAACTGTTTCAGCAGATCAGCATGAATGTTTTAAGACTTTTTTCCAACGTCAACATCTAGAAACAAGTGGATCGTCGTGGCCATCGACTACCGTAAACGCAACGCCGAAACGAAAGCCCTGCCCAATGGTAGTATAGCGTAAGTAGCCAATTTTTTGGTCGATGACACCCTGCTACGACATGATGCGCCAGAAGTCCTTATTATTGACGGAGGAACGGCTTTTACAACTAAGCTTACTCAAGCCATACCGCAGTATAGCGAGACAAGTCACCAGAGTGCCACTGCCTATGACCCGCAGACGTACCTAACGGTACGTCTGAACAAGTAACTCGCCGACACACTAGCCATGTACGTCGACGTAGAACACAGCACGTTGGATGTCGTACTGCTGTTCGTAACGTTACCTTACAACAAGCCGTACAAGAAACAACACAGATCGCGCCGTTCAAGCTTGTTTACGGCGGGAACCCAACGACGACTCTCAACGCTATGCTGCCGCACGTTATCGCGGACAAGAATGTCGACGTCGCCGCCTATCCCCAGCGAGCCAAAGAAGCCCGACAGCTCGCCTACCTGCGGACCAAGAACCATAGAGGACGACAGCCAACACTACAATCTTCGACGACGCTACGTTGAGTACAAGCCCGGCAGCTGTGTTTGCGTTTGGACTCGAGTGTGCCGTCGAGGACCTATTGAGAAGCTTTCGCAACGCTATTTCACACCATACGAGATCATCCGACGTATTAGCGCACTACACTACGAGGTCGTGCCACACAGCATTTTGCAGTCACAGCGGCACCGCTCACGGCCTGAAATAGTCGATGTTGTGCCGCTTAAGCCCTTCTACCAACGCAAACTCTGGGACTCTGCATGTTTCTTTATTTGTTATTTCTTATCACAGCACGTGCTGTAAATTCTTACGCTCGTGTTTGTGGCATCGTAACGATGCTTATTAAGTGGGGGGCATCGACAGATGCAGTTATATGCCCTTTTCTGGTGGACGGAATTTCACCCGTTAACATAATGTAGTAATTACTCAGCGCAATACTCGCCTGCTTGATTGTTATCTACTGGGATATTATCGATGGTTTTCTTGCGTTGCCTGTTGTCACCGAAGCTTGCGTGATCTGATTGTATGCCCGAAGCGAATTACGCAGTACTTTCTGGAAGATACGCGCGCGCCAGTGATTACTCTGGAAAATCGGATGGCTTGTTTGTGAAAGCCGACGTGCTTAACTGCCAAATCAAATTTTCGATGACTGCCGACTGTGTTCGCCACGATCGTTGTGGTTTGAGTGTAAGCTGATTTTGTGGGCACAGGTTCGCACAATAAGAAAGTAGTTAAGGTGTTGTCACTAGGTGAGAATAGCTACTGCTAAAAGTTCGTCAAAAATAGTTTTTGCGTTCATTCTTCCCTGTTTCTTTATGTCGCGTCATCAAGAATGAAGGACGAAGCCCGCTGAAGTTAAAGCTTATCTACGTATGTCGTAACCCTGGTGTGCCGCGAAATTTCCTACCGTCATATTATTAGCTTTAGCCGCCCTCAACTGACAATACCACCCTTGGGTAGTTCTTCTGCAACTTATTTTTAAACTGCCTTCGACGAACTGAGTACGTCCAGGCGTTTCTTGTAAGCATGACCAAGGTTGAACTATGCTCGTTGATGGTGTTTTACATTTCCTAGCAACGCTACGGTAGGCTGACTGTCTTAGTAGTTTCCTGTACTTCTGGTACATCGCACCACACATTGTTTGAAGCAGCGCAAGCAGGAGCCATTTTATTATGACAGAGGAAGGTAAATAATTTCGCATCTGCGTTCTTTAAGGGGCTCCTAAATAACCTCTCACATTTTTGCGTATTTCAAGTACCCACGCGTATTGTGTACATTTTTTTTATTTTATTTTATTTTAATTATACTGTAAGCGTTTACAGGCTCTTACAGGAGTGGGAACAACAAAGAAAAACAACAACGAAAGGTACAGATTGCCAGCAAAAAAAAAGATCCGAAAATGAAAGAAACGAAAGTCCTAATACAGTACAGACTGTTCCTGTACTAAACAGTACAGGAAAGGGTGCGCGTTATACACTGATTTTGGAATAACTGCAAGCGGCATACACAGTAAAAGCATACACTACAAGAACTGCGGTCAGCATCCACATGAAACATACACTCCGTGCGCAGCCCCCCCCCCTTTTTTTTTCCTTTCTACAACGGCGCAACCTGCTGATCAAAAAAATTTTCAATCTTCACAGAAAATGTGATAACAGATTCCGAGGATACAATGTCTTGTGGCAGTTTATTCCATAATTCTATGACTGACGGAAAGAAGGAATACTTGAATGTATTACAGCGGGAGGTATATGGCCTGATACTCTTGTCATGGTTTGTTCTGGCTGAGCGTTGGTATGGTGGTTTTAGGTACTCGTGTTTGCTTATATTAATGCTGTCATGATATAGAAGGTAGAGAAACTTTAAGGCAGCAACGCGTCGGCGAAGTATCAATGTTTGAATGTTTGCCCGATTGCGTAGTGCAGTTATGCTGACGTCACGTGAATACTGCGAATACACAAACCGGAGAGCTTTATTTTGAATTCCCTCCAGTTGATTAAGAAGGTAGATTTGGTGCGGATTCCAGATAATACTGCCGTATTCAAGGATTGGCCTTACAAGGGCCTTATAACTTGCTAGCCTAACTTTGGAGGGTGCCAGTGCAAGTTTCCTGCGAAGGTATCCCAGCTGCCTATATGCTTTTGTGCACGTCTGTTTAATGTGAACGTCCCATTTTAATGTGCTTGTCATGGTAACACCCAAGTATTTAACTGAGTCGGCTTCTGTTACATGTAATCCCGTTAGATGATATGCAAATTTGAAGGGTACCTTTTTTCGAGTTATATGCATGGATGAAGTTTTTGCTACGTTAATTTTCATTTCCCATTCTTGACACCATCTGGCAATGTTAGTTAAGGAGGAATTAAGCCGAATCTGGTCATTAATCGTCCGTACTGTGGTGTAGATGACGCAGTCATCTGCAAACAGCCTTACTGTTACGTCAGGTTCAACTTGAGAATGAATGTCATTAACAAAAATTAGAAAAAGAATCGGACCCAGCACAGACCCCTGTGGAACACCGGAGTAGACATCTAACTCTTCAGATTCAGTGCCATTTATTTTAACGTACTGGCTGCGGTTAGAGAGATAGGCGGTTATCCAGTGTACTATGGTAGTGTCAATCCCAATATTCTTAAGTCTGTCAATTAATTTTGGATGGGGTACCCTGTCAAATGCTTTGCAAAAGTCTATGAATACTGCGTCAACTTGAAGTCTCGAGTTAATTACTGCAGCAAAGTCATGCGTTATTTCGAGGTGTTGAGTGACGGTAGAAAGACCTTTGCGAAATCCATGTTGTTTGGGGTACAGTAGATTGTTATCTTCTAAGTAGGTGGTAATTGCTTTGCTAATAATATGTTCCATCATTTTACAACAAGAACTAGTGAGTGAAATCGGCCTGTAAGTGTTCACCAGTAACTTATCGCCTCCTTTCTGAATCGGAAGGACCTTAGCCGGAGCCAGTCCATCGGCAGGGTGGCTGTTTGAAGTGATGCTACGAAAATTGCATGCAAGAAAGGAGTTATCTGTTCTGCGTAACGCCGCAGAAAGGCATTGGAGAGATTGTCAGGACCTGAAGATTTTTTAACATCAAGCTGAAGCAATAAATTAAGTATTCCTTCTTGGGTTATGACTACTTCAGACATTGATACCGGAGGATCCGTCACAGTTTCGCTTCCTGTAAGTGTAGGGGTACGTGTAAAAACGGACTGAAAGTATCTGTTGAATGTGTTGGTGACAGTGTGAGCTTCATCAGTTATGATTCCATTTACATCGATTTGAGTCACTTGGTTCTCGGGCCTGGACAAGTAGCGCCAAAACTTCTGTGGGTGCTGCGTCATAAAATTTATTAGTGTTCTTGAAAAAAAAAACATCCCTTGCCTTCCGTAAAGCAGTTTTTAGCTCACCAGAAAGCCGGCGAATATCTTCAGGATTACGTTTTTTCTTCCGCATCCTTTGCAGTTTTCTTTTTAGGTGGATCACACTACGCGTAATCCATGGGTTTCTGCGTTTTGTACGTTTCAGTCGCGTGGGAACGAACGTTTCCTCACAATGGAAACATAATGCGGTAAGGATAATTTGTGGCGTACGCGGCGCCGGGGCGCTACAAATGAAAAAGAGAACAATTATGTGCTCTTCTCCTCGCCTTTCAGGCGGTTCTCTGCGCATCGTAAGATCAACAGAGTGACGTCAACAGGGTAAACATTTTGGAGTGGTCAATGAACAAGAACCCACAACTTTCGGTTCGTCTGCTAGCGAGCCACCATGGAGTTGATGCCAGCCGTACACTTTCTCTTCTATTTTCGTTGCTTGCTTTTGTGAACCAGTGTTACTTGTTTTGCTTTGCGATTAGCTCTGCCACATCATCGTATTTCACGTACACAAGTACTAAAGTAAAATAAGAAAGGAGTGCCGAAACTCCCCACTCGGGAATTGTTACATAGCGCATAGCATTCTTTGTTGTCATTAGTTATGGCAGCGATGCTGTTCCCTTGAAGCCAGGACTGCACTATTGTAGGATATTAAATAGCAAAAAATACCATGCACACTATGACAATCTTTCCCGTAACCTCGTTTTATTACCAATCTTGTGTTTGGTAACAAAACACTGTAGTGATGTTTTTCTTAATTTGACCGTCCACCCACTCGCCTTCTTTCCAACGTGTCCTGCTCACAAGCTTCTCCTTGTTGTTTCAGATGCAATTCTCTGTTTGCTTGCGGGGATATGCTTGGCGCATTGGTCATGTGATGTGCTGAGCATGGAATCCCGAGCGACTATCTGTACGAGAAGAGCCGGGCCTGCTCCCGAAAGGTCAGAGAGAGTGCATGGAACCCAGCCGCAGTATTTCGAAGCCCGCAAGACCCCTTTTTGCGTAAGCAGGGGACTTTCGCTTCCTGGCCGCAACTAGTCGAACGGGGCCTACTTTATGCCTAGCACAACTAGGGGCGCTATTGGCCTCTCCGCACGCCTCCTGAGGCCATTACCGACGTCGCCACGATGGAGTACGCAGTAGACGGAGAAGTTTCGCTGGAAAATATGATATCTAAGTCTATGGATTTAGGCTGCCTTCAAAGCCCATGATCGAGCTCGCCCGAGGAATGGGAACGCCGAGACCCCACAGGTTACAGCTATGACACCGATGGACGCCACCAGCAGACGTCTGCCAATATAAGGTGTTAGAGGCCATAAGTGCTGTTTTTAACGGTCATGAAAAGCCGGTTCTCAGAAAAGCAAAGTCAGCTGCAAAGAAACTATGCGGAAACCCACGCTCGACCGCCTATTGCGTATCATCGAAACTACTAAAAATTGTCCCTTGACATGATTTTCACTGTAAAAAGGCATAAACCTGAGTGGCCCCTGTAGGTTATAGTACCCGGGAAGGCATATGTCAGAAAGCAATTGCCCTGTTCTTTCAGGAAAAACTAAGACTACTAAGAGTTGACGATACTTTCCAGGTGAAATCCTCAGACGATGTAATAACGTTTTTAAGAGAATATTCTAGCACTGAATGAGCAGCATACTTTGTAGAGGTTAAAATGTATATTATTCGATCCCCCACGATGTGGCATTGGAGTGCGTGAAAAAATGTATACACGCACAAGATGCAGTTGCTTTTCAAAATGCCTGCGGGGTTTCGACTGGTGGGTTCCTGGAACTCGTTTCTGTATATTTGAAGTCTACTCATGTTATGTGGGAGGGGAATGTGTGCCTCCTGAAACGCGGCGTGTTTATAGTGTCATGTATTGATGCCAGCATTTAATGATTTGTATCTTGTCCATGTAGATTACTTCAGAATGCCCTAACCAAACAAGTGTCCGAAAAGTCTTTTGTTATGTTGACGATTACTTAGTTCTGTATTATGGCCGTGGCACGAATTCAAATTGCGCAGTTTTGAGGCAGCAACGTACTTTATTCATGCGCTTCAGCACCTTGCTGCTTCCCACGAGGTCCCCACGCAACGGTCTTTCAGGTTCCTTGATGTCAGACTCGAGCTCTCTAGCGGCAAGATCTGCTGGGCCTATGAACCCAGAGGCGAAAAGGCGCCACTGCCCTTCCAATCAGCGCATTCGAAACTGATGAAAAAAGCCATTGCAAAAATGTTTCTAACAAATGCGCTTAAGAATCGTGCATCAACGCGATGGAACAAAGTTTTCGTCGACAGGTTGACCGCCTTACTGGGGCTGGTTACCCGTCGCACCTGTCTGCGTCTGCTGCGGAAAGAATGAGCAAGAACATAAAGCTCGAGCGTGTCCATGGCGAGCAAGGTGGCGAGCACACAGAAGTAAAAGAAAAGCGAAGGACCATGGCCATGCCATACGTGCACAACTTATCTCGCCGCTTGAAAAACTTAGGGCACAAAGCTGGAGTTAATGTTGTGCTTACTGTTCCGGAAAAAATAAGAAGCCCCTGCCGACGCGTCAATGCAGCAGAGCCGATAAAGCAGCAAGGGTGCACGATAAATCACTAGAGCCATTTTGTGGATTTCACAGAAGCCATGGTGTATTCTGTTCCTTTGAGAGAGAGAGAGAGAGAGAGAGAGAGAGAGAGAGAGAAATAGGAGGCAGGAAAGCCAGGGAGGTTAGCCAGACGCTCTATACCTTTGAAATGTGGAAAAAAAGTATATAGGGTAAACTTTAAGATGCACAAACGAAAGACTATAGGAACACATACTTAGCGTCGAGCAGGCGAACAGGAATCTAGGCATGCACGTAAGGGATTGCCTCTCTAAATGTTGTGCCACAGAATTCAGATGCTGTGGAGTGCAGGAAAACCACAATTACCAGCTGGTTTGGGAGATAATTGAAGCAGCCGAGATTGCCAGAGTTCGTGAACAATGCGTTAGCATGCCGTCTTTGTTACTAACAAAAAAAAGGGCTTGTTGTTTTGCACGTACAATCATTATCTTGAGTGGAAAAAAGTGTGTGTTTAAAATGATGTGCAATTACGTGTCTGTGACACGTGTCGGCAAAGGTATAAGAAGCCGTGTTTCTTTCAAATAAAACGTTGTTGAAAGTCAGCGCTTGTGGTGTCGTCTTCTTGTCTGGTGTCCCGTCTACGTTTTGCATTGTTAACACCAGGATGGCCACTGGCAGGTCATCCAGCCTAATGGGGCGAGCGCATCAATAAGACAGCGTCCATATAGAAAGGAAGCGCTCCTGCGTCTGCCAGAGAGCTACTACAATGTCGTACACCGGCTGGGAGGCGGCCCTAGGCTCCGAAACCACCCGGCCACTACGCTGCTGTACGCCCTTTTCCTGGACATCAGAGTGAACATTGGGGAAATCAAGCAACACGACCAAGTAAGGGTAAATACTTTTAACAAGTATTTCACGGTGAGCACCCCGTCCCTGGAACGCGCCGGAAAGTACGCGGAAGTACAAAACATCAAAATCCTAGACCAAGCGTCCAAGTATATTCAACGTGTGGCTAGGTGGCCGCACAGGACAACATCAAAGGGATAGCGCACCACATTCTTGAAAACTAAAGCCATGCCGAGATCACGGACGGCATCGTGAAAGTCAACCCACAGCTTAATGTTGTGGACTTAAGAAGGATGGTAAAATCATCGGAAACCCTCCTCATCACCTTCGCCAACACCAAGAGAGTCCCGGACACTCGATTTAGCGGGAGAATCGACAGCTGCTAACTCCTCAGACCTAAAGTGGAAGAATGCTACAACTGTAGAAGACCGGAACATCAATCGGACGTTTGTCTAGAAGAACGAAGAAACCTCTGCTACAAGAGCGGCAAACAGCACCCGGTCCACGGCAAACCCACGTGCACACAGGAGCGCATCCTGTGCAAAGGAGAACATTTCACGGGATCCAACCAATACAACATCAGATATGAGAGACAGCCCGCCAGAGCAAGCAAGAAAGGGAATGGAAAGCGTCCAGTACTATTTCAACGACTGGAGGGTCAGGGCGCTCAGTCTACGCGCCCGCAACAGCAGCAGCAACAGCGAGGTAGAAGAGGATCAAGAAACGAAGCCCAGGAAAATGACCGAGGTAAACAAGACTGCTCTGAGTCCTAACAGGCGTTACCGAATGCCTCGCGGGAAGGGGTACTACATCCGGTGAGGGGGATACTCCGATATTCCCACGAGAATAATTAAAGAATCTAAATGACTGAAACAAAAATAGGAAATCTTCGTCCAAGAACTCATGAAGGCAATGACGCAACAGCAGGAAGATAGCTAAACACGTATCGCTCGACAACCCGCGATCTTAACACAAGAACGGCGGAGGGCTTCCCACCCACTACAAGCGCATCCTTGAGGGGGTCCTCGCCTGTAAGATGGCCACCCGCTAAAAAATATTGTCAGAAGACTCAGAGAATAAGGAAAACAGAATTACGAAGAAGTAATGATCCTATTAAGAACAGTGGCAACCAGATTAGGCAAAATTGAGGAAAGGTAAATCAATATTGAAGCAAACATAGAAGCACACTTTACAGCTACCAGAAACAAGAACACGGAACAATATGAGAGCTTAGCAGAACAAGTAAGAACGCTTTCAAATTAAGCGAAAACTACCAACGAGCTAATACAGAAACACGACAAGCAACTGGTTAACGTGATGAGCAAACTCTCCCTGGTCTCGGGATCGATGGCCTCCATCACAGCGAACTCCATCTCCCTCCTCATAGCCAATCGTGGCGAAGACCTAGATGGAGATCAGAATATGGCAAAGGAGCTTCTGCAGCAAGCGGGAGAACTTAGAGGTGCACAATCTATACCTCGAAAAGAAAGAAATTCCAGATGCCATAGCCCTACAAGAAAGCAAGAAAGAAGTGAAAGTTGGGGATTATAAAACACATGAAAACGCCAACGAAGAAAAACCACACAAGGCTTTCTTGGTGCACAGAAGTCTAAGGTCAATGGCTTGCATGTGCTGTCGAAATGTCGAACTTATTTCCCTCCCCACATACTTATCAATCTTTACTACGCATTTGTTCACTCTCACATTAATTACTGCTTAGCGAGCCGGGGTTTCACATACAAAACTAATCTGTCACCAGTGTTTACACTTCAAAAAAGAGCTATTCGCATTATAGCACCCAACAGTAGGCATATTAAGAGTGAAGCTTTATTTAAAACCCTCAACATCCTCAACATTTACGATTTGACAACATACAACATCGCCTCCGTCATACATCAAATAGTTAATGAAAAACTGGCCTTCACAACAGTCTCGCGCCAACCCTCACTTCGCCATGTTGGAAACGCATCTCGCTGTCGTTTTTTATTGCCTAAGGTAAATACTAATTACGGTCGCTCTACACTACAGTTTACAGGCACGTCCGTTTGGAATAAGTTTGATAGTGACCTAACCACTCTAAGAATATTGCATACCTTTCTTAAACATACTAAAACTCTCACTTATTAACAATGCGTAACACTGCGCATGCTTGCACATGCCCTCACTTTTCTTGCCTTTTTTCCTGTCCCAAGGTTTCGATGACGTAGCAAAGAAAATTGTTAGAAAATGTATCTCATTTGTGAAATGTTCCCTACTACTGTATTTTCTTGTTTTACTTATTGAGCTATTTAGGTTTTATGGGATTTTGCAGAATAAAAAAAAGCAGCTCCCATAGAAGTGTTTTTTTTCCCTAATAACAATTGGTAGGGACACTAACAAATTTGTTGGGTTCCAAAAGAACGATAAATAGAGCACGAAATTAAATCGAATCGTGCAGACTGCCTCCTGATAGAGATTATACCGCTAAAAGGAAGCGAGGCCCCGCTCTTCAATCTAAACATATATAGCGCCCCCAAATCGTACTTCTCCCACATAATAAAAGCCATGAACGGAGCCAGAAAAATCAGTAAAGCAAATACCCTTGTAGTAGTGGAAGGTATGAACGCACAGTACCTGGCATGGGGTTAAAGAAAAATTTAAAGAAAGAAACTAGCCTCTGGCAACATATTTAGAAAGAAGGCTACACGCCCCTGACAGATCCGCTGGCGCCAAATAGGAAAGGAAACGCTGTGCAAGCTAACGCATGTCCTGATTTGAACCTTTGCAAAAACATAGATACACAATGGCAGAACACCATCGAAAACTTAGGGAGGGACCGTTACATCATAGAGACAACAATAGCCAGCTGCACGTTCAAGAAGAAATGAAGTGTGACACGAGTGGTAAATTGAGACAAATTCAGAGAAAGGAGACAACTTAACGCAGATGGCAAGAAGATTGAAAACCTAAATGAATAGATTGACCAACTCTTGAAGGACGGGAAGGAAACCACCAAGATGGTGGAGATGGAAGCCGGAAACAAAACCGCTGATAGCAAATTATTAGACATGCGACCGGCACATATTAGCTTGCAAAAGGATGGATAAAACGGAAACACAACAGAAAATTTAGGATTAGAATAGCCAAAATAGAAAGTGATATTGAAGCCATTCTCAAGATGGTCTTCTAAGCAGTATAGTATATTCCCTCCCTTATGGCAAACATCAGGCGACAGAAAAAAACAAGGTTAAATACCTCGTAAGACAATCACAAAGTTTGGATAGGGGAGGAAGAAACAGGCTGTAAATGCTAGGCATACACAACACGCTTCCCAAGCTAGTCGAGGTGCATGGAATAGCACCCATGGAAGACAGTCTAAAAACCTTGCGCAACAGGTCAGAATGCATAGGGACGGATGCCGGGCAAGAGCCTAGAAACATAGACAAGTATCTTGACGAAATTCCTAAAAACATGCATCCCGAACACCGCGCAGGAAGTAGGAAGGCTAGAGCCAAAGCCCTCTACAGGCACTAGTCTAACAATAAGCAGGCAGTCTGTGCGGACGTTGCAGAGCTCCATGATCACGACGCTGTTCCGATAGGCCTCGTTGACAGGGACCTACACCCAATTTCTACTGCCTCTGTAGAGAGCAAAAAAGCATACGAGGTGGAGGAAGCGGCCATCACCCTCGCCAATATCAGCACGGAACCCAACGCGATTTTTCGAGACTCTAAGACAGACATTCGGAACTCTGCAAAAGGCACGGTCCACAAACCCGCGAAACAAATCCTAAGATCGCAAAATTTCAACACCAGACCCTATAGGATCATATGGGTTCCGAAGCATGCGTCGCATCCTGGGAACAACGCGGCCCACAGCTTAGCCCGAGGTTTCGTCAACCGGGCAGTGGGCGAGCAGATACTGAGGTCGGCCAGAGAGGCCTTGACCACCTACCACGAGATTAGCTGATTGAATCAACCGAAGGACGCTCCCGCCGCCGGACAAAACCCTTAATAAAGCTCAAGAAGTGGCATGCCGGAAGCTATAAAATAACACCTTCCTTGACCTCTTTTATTCTCCAAGGCATAACCAGGAATCTCCGCCCCAAAATGTAGGCTCTGCGGGGCCACACCGGCACATTTAAAGCATGTTTTATTCGAATGCAACAGTGGGAAATTGAAAGGAGAATGCCAACTATCGAACGAGCAAGAGTAGGAATATGTGGCGTTCAGTTCGGACCGCAGGTTCAATTGCAGGCCGTTAGCTGGGCTTTGGAAGTCGCCGAAGGCAGGAGCTCACGACCATAGCTTTCGGCAAAGAAGGACCCCATTGGACGGCGAACTCACGCACCATGGAATCCTACTAAAACTGAATAAATCGTTTCTGTTGAATAAATGCAGTTTTTGACGAATCTCTGGCTGCTCGCGTTATCCGCACATTCCTTGTCCTCGCCAGCACTCTCCGCCGTTCTACTGCATCGCGGTCAGGGAAAATTAAAGCGCCTCAAGCGTCCCAACACGCACACTTTCCCGCGAGAAATGCATAAGGGTGTTCTATATCGTCTGTCGGTCCCACCAGTAACGCAGCAGAGTGTGCTAAGAATTTCTGGACACAGACAGGCCGCAAAAGTAAACTGGCCCTCGCAACCTTTAACACCCGAATTCTGTAGAGTGAGGCTAGCTTAGAAGGACTCTTCGAGAAACTGTCAGACATTGTTTGGGATATCATTGGCTTTATAGAGATTGGAAGAACCTGTGAGGTTAATACAGTGCTGACTAGCGACCATGTCCTCTGCCATAGAGGACTCCCAGATAAGAAGCAATACAGGGCAGGATTCCTAATTCATAAGGACATACAATACCATAACAGTGATGAATTCTGCAGCATTAGTGAGAGGGTACCACTAGTCGTAATCAAACCTTACAAGAGGTATGGATTTAAGGTAGCACCATCGTACGCTCCAACATCCAGTCACCCTGATGATAAAGCAGATCAGTTTTGTGAAGATGCTGAATTAGCCATAAGAAAAGTGGAGACGCAGCATACTGCAGTAATAGGCGACCTCAGTGCAAAAGTGGGGGAAAAGCACGTTGGTGAACAAGCAATTGGCAACTACGGCGTCGATTATAGGAACGCCAGAGGAGCGATGCGGGTTGAATTCGCAGAAAGGAATCAGCTTCGAATAACGAACACTCTTTTCAGAAAGCGTAGCAAGAGAAAGTGGACCTGGAAAAGTCATAATGGTGAAACAAGAAATGAAATTGATTTCTTACTTTCTGCCGAGTGCAGTGGTGGTAGGTTAGTGAGGGATAGGATTTATTTCCATTTGAAGGGAGAAAGAGTAAAATTTGTCAAGAAGGAACAGGTCTATCTGGCGGCCGTAAGGTTAAAAGCAGACAAATTCAGGCTGGTACTTGCAAACAAATATGAAGCCTCAGAGCAGTGAGATGATGATACAGAGGTTATGAATGAGACCGTAACTAGGCTGGCTTCCGAGACAGTAACTGAAGTAGGAGGCAAAGCACCAAGGCAACGAGCAGGCAAGCTTTCGCAAGTAACAAAGAACCTATTAAAGAAAGGACAAAGAACGAAAGTACGCAACTCAAGAGATAAGATAGAATCCTCGGAACTCTCAAAACTGATCAACAAGACCAAAATAAAGAATATTGGAAATTCTAACGTGATTAAGAATGAAGAAGCCGTAAAACTGAACGCAATCTGAAATCACTGAGAAGGAACGTTGGCAATGGACAAACCAAGACATATGAAATGAAAGATAAGCAGGGTAATGTGATCAGCAATCTCAAAGGTCCAGTAAAGGCAGGATACTTCCACGATACTTCCATTCGAAGTAGCAATGAAGAGGTTGCAGAGACTCCTCCCATAACTAGCGATGAGGTCAGAATGGCCTGCACGACATGAAACGGACAAACGTGGCAGAAGAAGATAGATAACAGTCGATTTATTCAAAGATAGAAGAGACATAGTGCTTGAAAACTGCCGGCTCTTTATACGAACTGTCTATTGACTTCAAGGGTCCCAGAGAGCTTGAAGAATTCCAACAATATACTAATCCACAAAAAGGGAGAGGTTAAACAATTGAGCAACTGTAGTCCCATTAGCTTACTCCGAGTATTATATAAAATATTCACCAAGATAATGTGCAATAGAATAATGGCAACAATGCTCTTTACTCAACCAAGGGAATAGGCTGGCTTCAGGAAGGGATACTCTACAACAGATCACGTGAATGTCGTCATTCAGGTAATCGAGAAATCTGCAGAGTGGAATAAGCTTTTCTATATGGGTTTTATATATTACAAAAAGTGATTAGGTTCAGTAGAGATACCAGCAGTCATAAATGCATTCCGTGAACAAGGAGTATAGACCGCTTACGTAAATATCTTGGAAAATATCTACACCGATTCCACAGCTACCTTAATTCTACACAAGTAGGAAGATACCTATAAAGAAAGGGGTGCTTGGAAGAAGTATTTAAGCTATTAAACTGGAAAGGCTTTGGAGGAACAATGGACGGCGAGTGTCTGAGCAACGTTCGGTTGGCAGATGACATTGTTCTACTCAGCAACACTGTAGACGAGTTACAACAAACGATTGAGGACCTTAAG
Organism: Dermacentor andersoni; assembly: GCF_023375885.2. NCBI lineage: Eukaryota > Metazoa > Arthropoda > Arachnida > Ixodida > Ixodidae > Dermacentor > Dermacentor andersoni. The sequence goes on along the minus strand of NC_092816.1, from coordinate 210,665,302 downwards.
AAGGAGAATGTAAGAGTGGGGTAGAAGATTATTGTACAGAAGACAAAAATAATTATCAATAGCCTGGCAAGCCAACAAGAGTTCTGGATCGCCAGTGAGCCTCTAGAGTCTGTCAAGTTGTACGTTTACCTAGGCCAATTAATCATAGGGAACTCTGATCATGAGAAGAAAATTCACTCAAGAATAAAAATGGGTTGAGCGCGTGCGGCAGATATTGTAAGCTCCTGACAGGAACTTTACCGTTATCACTGAAAAGGAAGATGTAAAATCAATGCACTTTACCGGTACTATTATACTCTATGGGGCAGAGACTTGGAGACTGACAAAGAAGCTTGAGAACAAGTTAATGACCGCGCACGGAGCGATGGAGCGAAGAATCCGAGGTGTAACGGGAAGATACAGAAAGAGAGTGGTTTAGGTCAGAGAGCAAACGGCTATAGGCGATATTCTAATTGACATTAAGAGAAAAAAACTGGAGCTGCGGAGGTAAAGTAATGCACAGGTTAGATAACCGTTGGAACAATAGGGTCACAGAACGGGGTACCAAGAGACCATTTCATAGGAAGAGATGGGAAGTACAGTCTAGGACGGCAGAAGACTATTTGGGACGATGAAATTAGCAAATTCGCGGGCGCTAGTAGCAATCGGTTGGCGCAGGACAGCGGTAACTCGAGATCGCAGGGAGAGGCCTTCGTCCTTCTTTTGCAATGGAAGTAAGATAGTCTGATTATGACGATGATGAGGAAGAGGTGGAGGGTGATGATGTCACCTGTCGATGCATGCGCACGTGTCGTAATGTTTTCAATATCGGGTACCTGTACTATATGTGTGTTTAAATCCTACCGTCGGACAATTTATTAGGTATTTATTAATTTTTATAAAACAATGCCCTGTTTAAAATTATGAATCTACAAAATAACGAAGCAGTTTGAAGCCAGGAGGTAGAACTTTAGGCGTACATGTGCACTCACCATCCCTGCCATGCTGGCTGAACAACCCACTAGCTCCTTCCGTCGACACTAGCGCCAGCGCTCGCACTAATAATTATTGTACGAAACGCCATTGTTTGGGCTTTGGGTGAATGTGATTCAGAACTTGTCGGCTTTCTGACAAAATATCGCGTCGGTGGCTCGTGGGAGCACAAGTAGAAAGCGGTAAGCGTATAGAAGTGTGCGTATTCGAATATTGAAACCTACGTGGCGCTAAGGTTTTCTGGAGCATGAAACTGGAAGTGCGGAAGGTAATGGAGCTGACAGTTACCCGGGGCACCTAGCCAAAGACTGCTGCGCAATAAAAAGAAACATCTAATGCAAGTACTTTTGCACCACGGACGCGATGATTCACCTTTTGTTTTTCTCGACGGCACTGGTGATGTGCACCCTGGAAACGGCAATGGAACCTCTCGGCGGTCTATGTGAAACAATGCGTTGCAATATGATGTTGATGGTCTGGCCATGCACCGGTGGGGAACAGGGCCTTCTCTTTCGGTTCTTTCCCACTTTCTCTTTGCAATATGGGTGGTGCGCTGCTGGGCCTCTAACACCGTAGTGTAAACAAAACGGGCAGTGATTGGTATATCATCCACAACACCGGCTGCATCGCGACACCGCTTCTCAGATGTAGGAGGGTGGTGCCGGCACAGCAGCGTTACGAAAAAAGCGCAGTCGTACTAACCGAATGTGGACACTTAAAAAAAGAAAGACAAATATGACGTTGGTAATGACGTAGCGTCCACATGTCATTTAAAGGAGTCGAGGGGATTGCTCGGTGAGATTTGCCCACGCAAGGGAAGACGCGAAGGAAAGGAGGAAACGAGCGGCGGCCCGGCATTCTTGATTTCTAAACACCTGTAGCTGCATTTAGGGCATTATTTAAAAACAAATTGCGAATTTTGCATGTTCATGCCTTCATGTTCATGTTCATATTTCATGTTTTCATGTGTCATATTTTCATGTTCATTTTAGGCTCTTACGCAACTGGCTCTGCATAGAAAAATCCTGTACTTCGGGGTTGTTTAGGCGTTCTTTAAGGATAGTGCTGCGAGTAGCTCGAGCTTCGTAAGATTCATTGCGAAAAAAGAAAGGTAATTTCAGCTATGGCTGTAGTGACTCGAAGCTGAAATGCATTGCTCTTCGGGTGACGAATACACCGAGATTCTCGATGATATTCAGTCTCAAAACGACAATCGGCATTCTTTTCGTGTTTGCCACCAGGTGATCCCTTCGCAAGCTCCCGCCTAGACGACGACGGGTCCAGGCGCTGACAACTCATGGGAAAACAAAGAAGCTCCCTTCTAGGTAACGGCAACCGCTGAATTTTGTAGTAGCGGCAACGACTGTCAAGGTCAGGCTCCTTATTGCGGCAAGAAGCCAATACCGGTGATTCCTGTCAGAACGTCATGGACCCCTGTTTCCCGATTGATTAGTCATTACATCGTAAGTGGGTTTGAATCTTGTACATTAGAGGCGTAGTTCAGCAAGGGGTAAGACCATGGGCGGAGTTCTGTAAACGGAGCTTCTCATCTGAATGGCTGGAACAAGGTAATCGCATTTTCTTCTGTAAGGATCTAGAGAAATTAGCTGCTTTAAAATGATTTCTCTAGTATGAATGAGGGAGCTCTGACTAAAATCTCAAAACTTGCTTCAATATGTCTGTACACCTCTTTTTTCACTCCAAATCACAGACGTATTCATTCCTATGCTTGGAGAGTTCCTGGCCGGAGCGCTACCCTGAGTCGCAACAATGCACCCAGCTCCTGTTCTTAGAGTTGTACTTGTGGTGACGTTGAGGTCACCAGACACTGTTGCGAACTCTAGTAAACACAACCCCTAAAGGCCCATCTCGCCTTCAGATTTTTAGGATCTCTAGCTTTCTTTTTTTTTTTATAGCGTATTCTGAAAGAGAATATTGCGTTTCATGTCCTTCTTTATACTTAAGGTACGGTATGCGATGTATTGGTGGTAAACTTCCATCTTATAAATATGGTTCAAATGTTGCACAAACACCTAAAAATTGTCTGCAACGTTTATTCTAAACAATTCATCAATAAAAGATCCCGTTGTTGGTCACAAGTTCGAATAATGGCGTGGCACGGAAGAGGTTAATAAACTGCTTCCTGTAACACATATACATAAATTAGTCAGTCCAATTTGCTCCTGCTAATTAAGATATAATCTACCAGTGGCTGTTCTATAAGCCATTTTAACAAGTTTTAGGCACTGCTGTTAAGTTCATTGTCGTAATTTCTGGTCTAATAAATAAAACTGAAAAAATAATATAGTCATATACGAGGCGAATCAGAAAGTATTTGCCCCTTTCTTTATTTGCCAAAATAAGCTACATACTGGTATCAATCGTCACTTACAGCGCATACATAGACGAGGTACAGAATGACGACGAAGACAAGCGCTGACAGCGCCTGTCTTCGTCGTCCTCTTTGTCCCTCGTGTATGTATGCGCTGTAAGTGACGATTGATACCATGGAATACCAACTAGCCCGTACCCAAACGTTGCTTCCACATACCGGTAATTCCAAATATACGCAATATTCTACGGACCTTACACTATTTTTAAACAGTCTCCGCAGCGGGTCAGACATTTGTCCCAACGCAGCACTAAATTTGAGATGCCCCTCAGGTGCACTTTGTTCCTCTGACTGTGGAATGACCGTCGGACTGCTGTCTTGGCTTCATCGCTGAATGGGAATCGCTGTCCTACCAGTAACTTCTTCAGCGGTGCCAAAAGGTGGAAATCACTAGAGTTGGGGTCCGGGCTGTATGGTGAGTGGTCCAGATTCTCCCAGTGACATGAGCAGAGCTTTTCCACGGTTCTGATTGCCGCATGTTGCCCCGCATTGCCATGGAGGCGCGGTCCTCGGCGACCCCAGAATAAGTTATCTTCACTTTCCCAACCGATGACACTGAACGGATTTTTTTTTTTTTGTCACATGCGAACAAGGATTTTTCCACATCATCGTCTGCTACTTCTGTTCCGGCGTCAAATGTAGTATCGACATTTCATCGCCAGTAGTAATGCGACCAACGAAACTGTCACCCTCCTCGGCATACCGTTGCAGATGATTAAATGTAGCAGTGATTCGCTTGCCTTTTTTCATGTCATCCAAATGCATAGGCACCGACCGGCATGAAACCTTCCGGTACCTTAACGAGCCCTGAACGATGTGGTAAACAATGTCATACGAAATGACAAGCTCCCGGGAAATGTCCTTCACGTGCATACCCCGATCCGCTTGCCCCATTGCATCCACGCGGAAAATGTCGTCAGTCAAGGACGCAAGCAGCCTACCCGAACGCACACTGTAATGCAAGTCATAATGGCTTTTTGCAAACTCACAACACCACCATATCCCACTACTCAAAGCGAGACACCTTTTCCATACGCCGGCTCCCTTTTCCTGTGAATTTTCATGGGCGTTCCTCCCTTGCTCTATAAGAAGCAAATCACACTTCGTTGCTGCTCCTGCACCGTGGACCTGTGAATCACAACCGCTGTCTTTAACAATTGGGAGAGGCGCCGTGCCACAGTCCGGTTCAAGGAAGTTCCACCGCTGGAATGGATATGCTGACTTGTCAGTTACATTAAGGTTGCCAACTCCAGAGGAAGTCGAGATGGAGAATAGGGAGAGGGAGGTGGGGTTGACTGGCGACTACCAAGCCTGCCAGCGCCAAGGTTCGCCATCAAAAGTGCAGACTCTAGCCGCACACCATGTTCGACGTTTACATCAAGAAAGGTGCAGTAGTTGCCAGGCAAACATAGTTATCAATACAGAGTTACGATGAATAGTTAGTGCCTACACCGGAATTAGAACCTCGACAAAAACAAAACCGCCTTTATGTTTATTACATTGCAGCAGGAGGCAAACAGAAAAGGTCCAAGCAAGCCTTCTGTTGGAACCTCAGTGCTGACGCCCGTTATTGCAAATGGGTCGCAAGCCCCAAGGGTAGCGTTGGCCTGGCGGCCTGGGGCACAACTGGAAGCATCCGAAGGTCCCGGCAAAGCATGAGTCGACTGGTAACAGAACAACTTGTTTATTCTAGCATCGCAAAAGAGCGGGCGGTCAGGTCGACCGAAGTGGAGAGACGGGAGAGCACGTAACTCAACGGATGAAATCGGAGCCTCCCTCGGCGTCCGGGGGCAGCTGCTTTTATAGTCTCGGAGTCGAGGGCAAGAGGGAACGCCTGATAGAGGCGCACGTGACGCGCGGCACGGACAGGCTGAGAGACACGTTGGGACGAGTGTAGTGACGCATCCGCCAAGCCGGCGCCGGTCAGACCTCCTCGCTTCACACTTGGGGAGCTCCTCTCCCCGGCTGCCGCGCTTTGACAAGCGTGGGCACACACACACACACGCACACACGAAGACACGTGGCACTGAAACACGCCTGGACGCGCTTGGCGGGGAGGCTTTGCGGCAGCTCCGAACGGGCCAAAATGTCCGCCGCTTTGAACGAAGCCCCGGCGTCCGTTGCATCCGCGCCGGCTATACCGCGCGTCGTAGGCGAAACGTAACAGACCGCCCCGCCGGGGGAAGGAGATCCCGATGGTCAGGGGACTGCATCCGCTGTCCGGAGGGATGTCGCTCGATGATGCTCATAACCTGAAGTCGGGCGTCCTTCAGCGTTTCTTGAGCGCCGCGCACAGAGAAGGCCTCGTTCTCTCGTTCAGGTTCACACAGGACACTGCAAAGTGACTTCGGGAGAGTTGACATTTTTGTTCTCGTTCCCGGCAAGCGTTAGAACTACGCCGAAACTCAACCGCTCAGTCAGCAAGCACGAAACGACCCTCACCAAGTCCTGCCAGGCTCTTTCCCCTTTTATACCACTGCCTAGTTCCTTACAGTAGTCTAGCAGCACTCAGAACGCGTCCACAAATCGGAAAATTGCACTAGAAAGCACATCATCACTTTGAAACACTACACAAAAGCAATATGTTAAAAACACTGCCTCAGGAAGAAAAACATCAGTAACAAACAATTTTGAGCCTGATTCCCACGTTAGGGGCTTCGACTTAAGCCATCGGCGTTACCGTTGAGACTCCCCTTTTTGTAACGCACCTCAAAGGAATATTGTTGCAAAGCGAGGCTCCAGCGCAGGAGGCGGCCATTTGTGGAAGAGATGGTCTGCAGCGATTGGAGAGGGCAGTGATCCGTCTCGAAGCATGCGAAGCGGAGATCGCAGCGAGCGACCGTACACTAGCTCAGCTGGCGAAAACCCCGTAGCCGCATGCGGCGCGGTCTTTAATGCCAACGTCACCCCAGGCAGACACAGCTCCCAATCAGTGTGTTGTTCAAACCACAATGCTCTCAACACGCGCTTCATGACGGAGTGGAGCTTCTCAACGGAATTCGACATTGTGTGGTACACTGAGCTGTCTAACAGCTTTACCCCACATCTTTCGAGAAAGGCTGTCGTCAAAGGGCTAGCAAACACTGTGTCCTGATCTGATTGTATTTCCGCAGGAAAACCAACTCGCGCAAATATGGACAGTAGTGCATTGACTATCTCAACTGAGCTGAGTTCTTTAAGCGGCACTGCTTTAGGGAACTTTGCCGCTGGGCAGATCACAGTCAAAATGTGTCTGTACCCCGTGGTTGTTACCGGCAGAGGTCCCACTGTATCAATAACGAGCCGTCTAAAAGGCTCCGTAATGATAGGTACCAACTTCAACGGCGCCCTCGATTTGTCCCCTGGTTTGCCCACCCGCTGACAGGTGTCACATGTCCTCACAAAGCGGTCTGCGTCTCGAAAACACCCTGACCAATAGTACTCTTGCAAGAGACGGTCCTTACTTAGTTTTCTTAACTCCTAGGTGTCCGGACCACGAACCCCCATGCGACAAGCGCAACAGATCCTGACGATAGCATTGAGGCACGATCAGCTGATCGAACTCCACTCCCCTGCGGTCTAGATACTTCCGGTACAGGACCCCACCTCTTTCCACAAAGCGAGCATTTTTCTTGGCGATACCTTCCTTGACAATGCAGCGGATGTTTTCTAGGCTGCCATCCTTCTTTTGCTCGGCTATCAAAGCCGACCGGCTGACTTTTAGCAACCTATTAAGTCCATCTGACGTAGGCGCGATGAGCAAATCTGCAGATAGCTCTTCTAACTTTCCCGCATCGGGAATTTCCTCTGCAGTATCTGGTGCCTTTAACGCTACAGGCTCAATTTTATTCAGTTCGGGCGTGCTCTGAATATCAGCTTGCTGCGCCTCTGACCCTTTCTCATTGTTCGACAACGTCGGCCCCGCAACTACCGCCTTTGCAGCGAGCTCCCGAACCTTCGATCTGGTTAAGGCCTGAACGCTAGCCTCACCAAACAAAAGCCCCTTCTCGCGCAGGAGGTGATCGGACCTGTTCGAAAATAGGTACGGGTACTGGGGGGGGGGGGGGGGGGGCAGCATAGATGACACTGCGGCCTCCGTCTCAAGCGCTCCGAAAGGTCCTTCAATAAGCACTTTTGTTACGGGCAGACACACGCTATGAGCTTCCACGGCTTGCTTGATCCATGCGCACTCGCCCGTGAACATATCGGGTTCTACGTAAGAGGGGTGAACTACATCCATCGTAGCTGTGGAATCGCGAAGCACTCGGCACTCTTTCCCGTTCACGAGGAGGTCTCGCATGTAAGGCTCGAGAAGCTTCATGTTCTCGTCAGTGCTGCATAATGACAAAAACACGACTTTTGTTTTTGTTTCTGGACACTGCGCCGAAAAGTGACCCGGCTTCTGACACGTATAACACACGCGCGCTTGCCTCATCTCGAACCGTTTTCTGCGTTCGGCTTCGGCTGCCGCCGTCTCCTTACGTTCGGTCGGACTGCTTTCACTCGCATCCGAACTACGTGTGTCCCCCTTTGCTCTCATGGGTGTGAACTTCGGCCTCTCAAACTTGGAGCCAAATTCACCCTTTTGACCGTCCTTAGCTCCGCGAGCCCGACGCGTCACAAACTCCTCGGCTAGCTCAGCGGCTCTAGCCACCGTACTAACGTCTGGCCTATCCAAGACCCAGTACCGCACGTTCTCAGGTAACCGACTATAAAACTGTTCCAGCCCGAAACACTGCAGAACTTTCTCGTGGTCACCAAACGCTTTCTCTTCTTTGAGCCACTCCTGCATGTTTGACAATAGCCTGTAGGCAAACTCTGTATATGACTCACTTCTGCCTTTCTCATTTTCCCGAAACTTCCGACGGAAAGCCTCCGCTGACAGCCTGTACTTTTTTAGCAGACTCGATTTCACTTTGTCGAAATCTTCTGCCTCCTCTCTCTTCAAGCGAGCGACTACGTCGGCCGCCTCGCCGGGTAACAAAGTGAGCAAGCGCTGTGGCCACGTTTCCCGAGAGAACCCCTGCTTCTCGCACGTTCGCTCAAAGTTAACCAGGAACAAACCAATGTCCTCTCCAAGCTTAAACGGCCGCATCAGGTCAGTCATTTTGAACAATACTCGTTCTCCTGCACCGTGTGCCTGACTTCCATTACGAGCGCGTTCCATCTCTAACTCGAGACGCTTCATTTCCAAAGCGTGTTGACGGTCGCGCTCTCTTTCTTTCTCTTGTTGCTCTCGTTCTATCTGTTCTTTACGTTCACGCTCATCTTTCTCTTTCTGTTCTTTAAGTTCACGCTCCTGTCTCTCTTTCCGTTCTTTAAGTTCGCGCTCCTGTCTTTTTGCCCTCTCCTCAATGGTCTCAAGGCATTCCGACAGCTCGTCATCCTCCGCTTCTAACTCAAGAATAGCCCTTAGCAGTTCTGGTTTTCTGAATTTGTCTGAGACATCCAGACCCAACTCTCTTGCAAGCTCCAGCAATTTCGGTTTGCGCAACGACTTCAAATCCATGGCTGCTCTGAATGCTGCTTTCTCTACTGCCTACTATTGTCTTGCCGCAAACTAACCCGGCAGCAACGACAACCACAATTACCAGCTCTGTTTCTGACACTAACAAAAGCCTGGCAAAACTCAGAAGAAGAAAGTCCCGCACTCACCAAACCTCGCAGCCAAGAATTCAGCGCAGTCGTTCCGCTGCAGGCAACCAGTCATCACACAGGGCTCGTTGCACTGCTCCCGGATGGTCGTTGTGCTGCTCAGCATACAGTCAACCGCATATCTTCGCTGCTGGCCTCCGTTGTCGCGATCTCACCGCTGGCAACCAGCTGTTGTAACCTCAGTGATGACGCCCATTATTGCAAATGGGTCGCAAGCCCCAAGGGTAGCGTTGGCCTGGCGGCCTGGGGCACAACTGGAAGCATCCGAAGGTCCCGGCAAAGCATGAGTCGACTGGTAACAGAACAACTTGTTTATTCTAGCATCGCAAAAGAGCGGGCGGTCAGGTCGACCGGAGTGGAGAGACGGGAGAGCACGTAACTCAACGGATGAAATCGGAGCCTCCCTCGGCGTCCGGGGGCAGCTGCTTTTATAGTCTCAGAGTCGAGGGCAAGAGGGAACGCCTGATAGAGGCGCACGTGACGCGCGGCACGGACAGGCTGGGAGACACGTTGGGACGAGTGTAGTGACGCATCCGCCAAGCCGGCGCCGGTCAGACCTCCTCGCTTCACACTTGGGGAGCTCCTCTCCCCGGCTGCCGCGCTTTGACAAGCGTGGGCACACACACACACACACACGCACACACGAAGACACGTGGCACTGACACACGCCTGGACGCGCTTGGCGGGGAGGCTTTGCGGCAGCTCCAAACGGGCCAAAATGTCCGCCGCTTTGAACGAAGCCCCGGCGTCCGTTGCATCCGCGCCGGCTATACCGCGCGTCGTAGGCGAAACGTACCACTTCAGGCATTATAAAAATAAAATCCGATTTGTTGATCGATATACATTGGCAGATCCTGACTGTTAACTTACCACTATCATTAAAAGGAAAGAGTTAGAATCAATGCATCCTACCGGTGCTGGCATATGGCGCAGAAACTTGGAGACTGACAAAGAAGCTTGAGAAGAAGTCAAGAGCCGCACGAAGAGCGACGGAACGAAAATTGTTAGGCGTAACATTAAGAGACAGGAAGAGAGTGGTGTTGATCACAGTGCATACAGGGTTAGCCCTATTCTACGTGACATTTGGAGAAAGAAATGGAGAAGGGCAGGTCATGTAATGCGTAGATTAGATACTCGGTGGACCATTAGGGTTACGAAATGGGTGCCAAGAGAAGAGAAGCACAGCCAATGACGACAAAAGTCTAGGTGGGGTGATGAAATTAAGAAATTTGCAGGCGCTAGCTTAAATCGGTTGGCGCAGAGCAGGGGTAATTGGAGATCGCAGCAACAGGCATTCATCCTGCAGTAGACATAACATAGGCTGATGATGATGATGATGATTCAGAAGAAAAAAACAACAACGAGAATACGCATATTTGGCCAACATTATGAATTCTGGACTCGCGACATTTACACAAACGTCCGGACTGTCTCGCAAAATTCGGGGCGGTTGGCAACCTTAATTTAGAGTCGTAATTTGGCTAAAAAATAAGGCCAACGACTTTCTGATTCGCGTTCGTACTTCAAGGACATCAGCAGCTTTAGTTGAGACTGTCTGCTAAATGTTTCTGATTTCTATTCATGCAAAAAGAGTCATTATAATTACGGAACTTCTGGGCAATTTCGTGGGACATGCACCGCGTCGCAAAGGGCCAGTCGGCGTTGCAGGGAATGGCCAACTAGCTTTTTGCTTTTCTTGCAATATGCGCCCCTTTTCTCCTATTCTGCAGGGAGAAATTGCTGTGTTAGTACTTTGCCTCGTTACAGATGGTAAGTTCACTAAAATGTTTACTCTGTTTACTCCCAGTGGCAATCATTAGCAATTTGTCCCAGTGGAATCTTTGCTGAATTATAGAAACAGATTTTTCTTATCATTGTTATGAAGCATAAAGCAAAAATTGAATTTATTAAGTGTATGCAAAAATTATTATTGACAGAATGTATTCCTGCATTGGTGATTCAAGCATGTGAAGCCATTGTATTTAAGCTGTTAAGAGCTTTATAGACTTGTCCCTAATTTATTTTAAATCAAATTCAAAGCGATCACACATGAACATAAAATACATTCAGTTATGATTTATTCAATCTAAAAGATTGCTCATACACAAAAAGGTGGCAGCAGAAGGAAGGAAAGAAATTGACTATGCCAACTATTGTGTGAATGTTATTGAAATAATAAACAGACAACGGTGAAAATGTCGAATATCTAGGACTACCCTAAGAAGAAAATTCCGATCCAATATTCGGAAATAGCAATAGAAATATTTGGCACTCACTCGGTACACCAGCTGCACTGCAGACTTTTCGTAGAAGAGGTCCCACATCATATCTGGTCCGTACTAACAAGGAATGAAGCGAAAAAAAATTCATGTGAATATTTTACACAAAAATGTCTACTGTACGCTCAACTGATAGAACGTTTGTGCTTGCTATGCGATATGGAAATATATCCTCGGGTTTTGCCTGCCAAAACCACGATCTGACTATGTGGCACATCGTAGTGAGCAGACAGCGGATTACTTTTCCTGGGATTCGATAACGCGCACCGAAATCACTGTACACGGGAATTTGCATATCACCTCTATAGAAATGCGTCCGCCACGACCCCGATTTGATACCGCAAACTTGTACTTAACAGAATTGAGCAGCTCGTACTCAGCCAAGCCACTGTGCAACCATGGCGGGCACTACTGCATTGCTGTTATAACTTCGGAGTAGACACCATGGTGCATGCATACTTTGAAGAGTGGGCTCTTGTCATGCTGATAGCATATACAGAAAGATGCAGCTAAACAGGTAAAGCCTTGGTAGTTGTCTAGGTATCATTTTGCAGGTATTTGGCTCTAGTACAGAATTCTTCATTCTTGAGTCATCTGTCTGGCGTGTGTTTGCCCCGGTAGTCACTCCACCCTAAGTTACAAAACCAGGACCATAGTACCACACTACCGCAAGGTATGCGTCCTACGATAAAGTCCATCATTGCAGATATTTGGTCTTATTGCTGTAACATTTTGTCGTTTTTTCCTGCAGCACAAAAGCACAAGGCGATAGAAGAGAAAATAAAGACACACACAATGGCCTGTGTGTGCCTGTATTTTCTCTTCTACGTCTTTGTGCTATTTGCGCTCCAGGAAATAACTGACGATAAAGTTCTTGAAATTTCCACAAGATGGATAAACCGTGATGAAAAATCGCCAGTGGCTAACAGGTTGCGGAACCAACTACAGATATGAAGCGTAAACTTTTGCAAACCTTCTTGCCACCGATGTGTGTATATGTGTGTGTGTCTGTGTGTGTGTGTGTGTGTGTGTGTGTGTGTGTGTGTGTGTGTGTGTGCGTGCGTGTGTGTGTGTGTGTGTGTGTGTGTGTGTGTGTGTGCGTTCGTGCGTGTGTGTGCGCGTCTGTGTGAAAACGTTTATTGAAATGAGGACCAGAGGCTCAATTTTTCAACCAAGGCGGGCAGCTTCCACCTTGGCACTAGCAGGCCAAGCCCTTCAGCGACATCATGGGACCTCTGAACGTCCCTCTGTTGGTGATGAAACAATAGGCTTTCAATCCGTTTTTCCCACTCTGTCCATTCTTCAACAAGGTTGGGGAGAGTCGCAGGAAACACCACGCCAGAGGTGTTTTACCTCCATTCTTCACGCTAACACCGAATGTATTGTTCACTCCGCTAGGAATGTTTCCCTCTGCAGGCTCATATAAACGAAAACTAAGAATAATAGCGGCGTTTACTGGCATCTATTACTCCCCCCCCCCCCCAAAAAAAAAAATCATATATAAGGTACGAGCGCTCAAAATAATTTTACTACTTTCGAGTCTCCCTCATTCTAACGTAGGCCCAGAAGCGACTGGACGTGCGCACCACCTTAGCCAAGCCACCGCGGGTAAACGTTGGCTGCTATTCAAAAGTGAAAGCAACATGCTCGTCGCTTTTTATCAACAACGCATGCCTATCTAGCATTTAAAGAAGCAGGAGCCGGCCGCTGCTAACTTAAGCCCAAGAAATCCTTTATTAATAGAAATCCAAAATCAAGAAAGGGGCTGACAGATCGGATAGCACACTGTGGTATAAAATTTGTAAACAGGGTTAAGGTGCCTCAGAAAGGCTGGCCAGCGTTTCGACCGGAGGACCCATCTTCGTGAAAGGCGGCCTCATGATCCTCGGCATGTTAGTTTTAAAGGGTTAGTGCAGTGACGTCACGTGCGGGTGTTGTCGCTGCCGGCTGGTTTTAAAGAGAGAGACTACAGAGGTAACGAGCGCTGTCGTCCGACGTCTGTGAGCTTCGCTCCCAAGACGAGGGGACAAGAGCGGGAGAGTGGGAACGCGGGGAGAAAAGAAAACAAAGAAAAGCGGTGAAAAAAAACAGGGCGCCACCAAGACCAAAAAAAAAGGAGAGAGAAAGAACAAGAAGAGAAAAAAAAAAAGACATTGCAAACAAGGCATCTTTAAAAGTCAAGCCACACGACGACGTCGCATTTGCGTTGGAAACCAGACTACATATATAGACTCGATCACCTAAAGAAACCCTATCAAACAGGAACCACCCAAACAGTGCCCTTCAAACAGCCTATACCACTGCAACCAAACTTGATCGAGACGAGATTTAGTAGTATGAAGAGGCGTTGTTGTTCTTGTGATCGTCTCGATCACAAGAACAACAACGCCTCTTCATACTACTAAATTCTCAAGTGCACTCCGAAAAGTGAATAACATCCTCAGTAAATACTACCGAATTCTCACCAGCAACCCGAAACATAATAAGATTTTTCCCGACCCTCCCAGAGTAGCCTTCAGACGCAACACTAATTTTAAAGATATTCTTCTGCATGCCAAACTAAGCACAAAGAGCAAGTTGGGAACCACTCCCTGTGGCCGCCCCAGGTGCTCTACATGCAATAATATTCAATCTACTACTACGGTGAAAAGTACAGCGCCGAATTACGCACACAAGGTAACTTCGGCTTTCACCTGCACATCAAGCAACCTAGTCTACTGTCTAGAATGCACCGCTTGTAGCAAACAATACATAGGTGAGACTGGACAACAAATTCATACAAGAGTCAACGGTCACCGCGCGGACACGAAACACAAGTTAACTAAAACAGTAGCCAGCCATTTTAATGAACATGGTCATATATTTGACAAAGCAAGGCTCTATATACTACAAACAAGTTTCCGTTCCCCTCGCAAAAGGAAATGTACGGAATCATACCTCATACACAAGTTTAATTGCCTACACCCGACGGCAAATAATTGGTCACGTGGAAACTTAGAGTCTTTAAAAGCGGTATCTTAAATCTGAAATTCTCACATCAACCAAGACACAAAACACATCATGCCACCAGCTAACCTTAATTCTTAACCTCACCTACTTTTCGATTTCGAAAACATTTTCCTGCCTACTACTCAATTTAATATACTCTTTCAGGTTTTAACGTTTATTTCAACTGTACGACCCCCTTCTCCCATGTACACTTGCCCCCGCCCGCTTCTGCGCACATCACCCTCCTATTTGTTACTCTGGTTTCGGTTCCCCCCCGCTCTTTCCTCTTTTTTTATATCTTTTGTAACACCCTCACCAACACATTCCGAAGTCAATATGCCTTTTTCGGCGCCTCAACCGAGGGTATCGCCATTCTTGGATGCCGCCGTAACGACACCTACGTTGAGCAACTGAGGTAATGCCCCTTAAAAGATCATGCCGCTGCCTTTCAGTCACCCACGGCATTGCACCGCAGACTCCTCTTCGCCATCTTAAGTACTTCAGAATTGCTCGACGTATTGCTGCTATGCTACTCAAGTCACTCTTTCAACTGATGTTCTTTTTGCCTTTTGTGTTACTCGCGCACTGACCGCCTAACCGGCTCTTCTAATGCCACAAGAACATGCCGACAACGCCACCGCTGAATGCTTCCTAACCTCTCGCCTCCCCAACGCGCTCCCAGTCCCCCGTCTTTCCTAATCTTTTTTCTCCTTGTTGTTCTTTTTCTCTCCTTTCTTTTTGGTCTTGGTGGCGCCCTGGTTATTTTGTGTTTTGTCCTCTCTTCTTTTCTGTCTTTTCCTTTCTCCCCGCGTTCCTACTCTCCCGCTCTTGTCCCATCGTCTTCAGAGCGAAGCTCACAGACGTCGGACGACAGCGCACGTTACCTCTGAAGTCTCTCCCTTTAAAACCAGCCGCCTGCGACAACACCCGCACGTGACGTCACTGCACTAACCCTTTAAATCTAACATGCCGAGGATGACGAGGACGCCTTTGATGAAGATAGGTCCTCCTATCGAAACGTTGGCCAGCCTTTCTGAGGCACCTTATCCCTATTTGCAAACTTTATACCCCAGTTTATTACTATGAAGTGGTACGTCTAAGGTAATGCTACTAATAATTTGTAGTGCACTCGTACATCATCCAGCAATAAACGGGCTGCGCAGTAGCTGCAACCTCCCTATAATCCGTCTAAATGAACACATTTCCGCTAGTGGTTAAAGAAGCAGTTCACATTATACCATTATACCGGAAGGGGCAGCGCGACGATCGCCTCCATAGCCAGAGACTATTGCTTCCACAGCAGCAGCAGCAGGCAGGACTTCCGATGTTCTTCGCTAGCATCTTCCGCGGAACCGTGGCCTACGGAAATTAGTAGCCAGGGTGGGCTTCAGTTCCCGGTGAAGGCATACCACCATGTCGTTGGCACGCCGGTGATACACATTGGTACGGCAATGTCTCGCACCGGAAATACTATTAAGGCCAGCAAACAGGGAGGACTCAAATTGGCGTCCACGGTCTGTTGTCACGCTGCCAGGACGACCAAAGTCAGACACCGACGCACAAATGAAAGCGCGGGAAACAGTCTCAGTGGTTATGTCACGAATGGGAAGAGCCTCTGGCCAGCGTGTGAAACGGTCGACCATGCTGAGTATATAACAATAAACTTGAGACACGGGTAACGGGCCCACGATGTCGAGATGAGCATGGTGGAGACGATAGCCGGTTAGAAGGAAGACACGCGTAGGCGTCTTGGTATGACGGTTGCGAGACAGCTGTTCGCTTCAACGGTTTATTTCGCAACTGGCGCCCCGAAGAAAATGACCTGGATATGATGATGAATATATACAGATGAAGAAGATGAAGGGGTAATATAATGCTCACACAATTTCCCCCACGTGTGGAAGTGGCCAACTTGGCCGCTGGTTATGGCGGGAAACGCCGTATGAAAGGCTTTAAACGTGAAACATGCACAACCTCTGTGGCACGGCAGCGGCCGTTCAAAGGCGAAACAACTGGAGTGACACGATAGTTCACTGGCGAAGTATGTTCCCGAACAATGTAGGGCCCGATAAAACGGGACTGAAATTTCTCGCACAATGGAGGAGCGCGAACTTGCGTCCGCAGTAACACTTCGTCTCCTGGGTGGAAGAAAACGACACGGTGATATGCATCATAGCGAATTTTGCGGTCTTGTTGACTGGCGTCGGTGTTGAGGCGGGCACGTTCACGATACCGGGCAATGCGCGAAACTAACTGCTCACACACTGATGTGGACGAAGGCACGGGGACACCGAAGAAAGAAACGTCGAGGGTAGTGAGCGATTGGCGACCATACACAAAGAAAAAGGGCGAGTACCCCGTAGTGCGTGGGACGGCCGTGTTGTATGCGAAAGTGACGAATTGTACGATGACATCCCAATTGGTGTGGCCAGGGTTGATGTAAATAGATATCATGTCGGACAGCGTGCGATGAAAGCGCTCTGTGAGACCATTAGTTTGAGGGTGGTAGCTGGAATTCGTCTTATCGATGCTATTGGACGCACGGAGAACATCGTCGAGAAGTTTAGAGAGAAAGGTCTTGCTGCGGTCACTCAAAAGGAGACGTGAGGCTCCATGCCGTAAAAAGATGGCTTCCAAGAAAAAGGCTGCAACCACCTCTCCGGATCCCGAAGATAGTGCGGCTGTTTCAGCGTACCGTGTCAAGTGGTCTACAGCTGTGACTATCCATCGTTTACCGCCGGTGTTTAAGGGTAGCGGTCAATAGAGGTCAATACCAACGACTGCGAAAGGGGCTTCAGGACACGGGACAGGTTGGAGCAGACCAGCCGGAGGCGAGATCAGTCGTTTGCGGTGTTGCCAGCGCGAACAGGTAGCCACGTATTTCACTACGCTGGTTGCAAGTCCAGGACAAGAGAAACGGCTGCGAATTCGCTCATAGGTTTTATGGCAACCAAAGTGACCGGCAGTGGGATCGTCGTGAAATGTCTCCAATATCTGGCCCAGAAGTGATCGGGGAATGACAGGAACCCAACGGTGTCCTTCGGGATGAAACGCGTACCGGTATAATACCGAATTTTCGATCTTGAAGTTCTTCAACTGCTGGTGGTGCCGAGCGTTGGGTGTGCGAGATGATCCGCGAATACGTTCCATAACGGAGTGGCAGTAGGAGTCATTACGTTGGCGAGAGGCAAACGTATGAGAATGGCTGGATGGAAGCCGGTCGAGAGCAGAGAGCGAAGGTAATGCAGGCGACGCGCCCTGTGGTTTGCTCACGAAAGGTGATAAGGATGCAGCATTTGAAGACGGTGGTAGGGAGGGAACAACGAGAGAGAGCATCGGCATCCTGGTGTTTGTTTCAATACGTGTTGGTGACGTCGAAGTCGCATTCTTGTAAACGAAGTATCCAACGGCCGAGACGTCCCGTTAAAGTTTTTAGCGTCGCCAACCAGCGCAAGGCGTGGTGGTCAGTAACGACCGTAAAGTGGCGGCTGTGCGATAAGGCCGAAATTTTTGGACGGACCAAACAATGGCGAGGCGCTCTTGCTCGGTAATCGTATAATTTTTCTCTGCCGTTGTTAGCGTGCGACTTGCGTATGCAACCACATGTTCTTCAGAATTTTGCTGACGTTGCAGAAGAGCAGCACCGATACCGTGTCCGCTGGCGTCAGTATGTAGAAGAGTGGGTGCGGTGTTGTCGAAATGAAAAAGCGCAGGTTCGGACGTGAGGGCACGCTTGAGCGCGTCAAAAGCAGTTTGGCATTCGTCCGACCATAAGTAGGGAGCTCCAGAAGGAAGGAGTTGATGGAGCGGCGCCGCAATGGTGGCAAAGTTACGTATGAAGCGCCGGAAATGCGAAGCTAGGCCGAAGAAGCTACGCAAGTCTTTGGCGCGTTGAGGCCTGGGGAAGCGGAGGACAGCGGTAATCTTGTCGGGGTCGGGTCGAAGGCCTTCCTTGCTGACAAGGTGTCCGAGCACTTTAATGACTTTGCTCGCGAAGTGGCACTTTTTTGTATTCAGCTGAAGGTCAGCAACTGCGAGGCATGTCAGGACTTCGTCGAGGCGCTGCAAGTGCTGATGAAATGTCGACGAAAATATGATGATGTCAAGATAGCATGAGCAAGTCTTCCACTTTAGGCCCTGTAGTATGGTGTCAATCATCCGCTCAAATGTGGCGGGAGCATTACGCAGGCCGAACGGCATTACAATAAATTCATAAAGTCCATCGGGTATGGCAAAGGCGGTTTTCTTCTTCTCTGCTTCGTGCATGGGTATCTGCCAGCATCCGGAGCGTAGATCAAGGCTGGATAAATACTCCCCGCCTTGTAATGAATCTAAGGCATCATCAATTCGGGGCAGTGGATATACATCTCTGCGGGTTATGTTGTTCAAAGCACGGCAGTCTGCCCAAAATCGCGCTGAGCTGTCTTTCTTACGCACCACAACGACAGGTGCCGACCAAGGGCTTGAGGATCGGCGGATTACGCTACGTTTCAGCATGTCGGCAACGTGGGTATCGATGATCTGGCGTTCAGCGGAAAAAACGCGATATGGCCACCAGTGCACGATGGAAGTTCCATCTGTGTGTATGCGATGAACCGTCGCAGGAGTCTGTCCCAGAAGAGGAGAGTGTACGTC
This sequence comes from Dermacentor andersoni, assembly GCF_023375885.2. Classification (NCBI taxonomy): domain Eukaryota; kingdom Metazoa; phylum Arthropoda; class Arachnida; order Ixodida; family Ixodidae; genus Dermacentor; species Dermacentor andersoni. The sequence continues at coordinate 210,646,402 of NC_092816.1, read as the reverse complement.
GAAGGAGCCTTTATGCTTGGATAACAACGCCAGTAACTCCCCCGTCTGCTGTGGCGTTAAATGGGAGCGGATGGTACTAGCGACAACAGAAGCAGGGACCGGATCCATAGCTTTGGGTGTTTGTGAAACAGCAGTAGTCGAGGTAAGCACAGAGACAGGCTGTGTGTCCAAGACGCACATGAGAGAGGCGCCTATAGAAAGCATAACTGGCTCATTGGTTGTGTTGAGTACAGCCAAAGTGGTCATACCATTGGTAAAGCGAACAAGGCTGGGTGCCAGAGCAATCCCTTTGGATAAGCAACGGGCTGACGGTGCTACTAAAACGTCACCATCGGCGATGTCAGAGTTAACTACAAGGAGTTGTTCGCGACCAGGGGGCACCATACAATCGTCAGCAGATCGTAAGCGAAGTCGTGGTTCGTGCACGTCGTTGGAATGGTCGGTCTCTGTCAAGTTAACGAGGCGTTGACGGCACGAAATGAAAGCAGACGCCAAAGAGAGGAAGTCCCACCCTAGTATAAGCATGTGAGCACAGGAGGTCAACACTGCGACCTGGTTGTGGTGGCGTATCCCTAGGATCGAAACTCTAACGGTGCATTGCGCCGGTGGCCGAATCACAACATTATTTGCACCACGACGACGAGCTCCACTGTAAGGTGTAGTAACTTTGCGTAGACGAGCGCACACGCCAGCATGAATAACGGAAATAGCTGCTCCCGTATCAAGCAATGCTAGGACTGGTACACCTTCTACACACACGAATAAAGTATTGACCGGGCACGTTGGAGGAGTTGTCTGTGCGAGCCATGCTGATTTGCCTCCAAAACCTGCACCATCTAGTTTTCCGAACGGTATATAGTCAGAAGTGCGGGTGGCTGGTTGCAGGGGTGATGTCGAGCGTCGGAGAGGGGAGGCGACCTGGATGGTATTTGCGAGGCGCCTCGGGAGGTTGAGAAAGTGAGCGTGGGGAGAGCCGCCGCTGGTAAGGACTCGGAGGAAGCAACGGGTCTCTCTCATAAATATCGTTGCCACGGCGTTCGTCCTGTTGCCGTCTTCGGCGAAAACGCGATATGTGCCCCCGAATACCGCAATAATAACGAATGGGGCTGGGCGTAGGCCCGGTAGTGTAAAATTCTGTGGCAGGCGGACGGATTAGTAGAGTCGCCAAATTTTTGGGGCCAGTAGAAGGAGCAGGAGGCGCTGTCCGAATGAACGCTGGTTGCATAGCCACAACCTGAGCATACGAGGCGGGTGACGAAGGAGGGCCACAGCTCGCAGCGCAGGTCATGGAGGACAGCTCCTCTTTGATGATGTCGCGCAGGCCAGGAACCGAAGGCTGAGGCTGGAGAACGGGCGGACTGAGCAGGCCACACGCTTGGAGCTCTTCGCGTATGAGAGTCCGAATCAGCAGACGCAGGTTGGTATCCGACGAAGGAGGCGCGTCACCGGCGACAGGTTGTAAGCGGATGACCTGCAGTGCGTCCAGGTGTTGGCAAGTCGCAATCACATCGTTTGTGGTATTTGGATTCTTGATCGCCAGTGCGTTGAACGCGACGTGGGCAATGCGCTTTAGGATGTGACGAACACGATCAGATTCTGTCATTGTGGCGTCAACACAGCGACAGAGGGCGAGGACGTCCTCGATATAAGAGGTGTATGTTTCCCCGGGAAGTTGCGTGCGTCCATCAAGCTTTTTCTTGGCGACCTCAGAGCGAACGTTGGGAGCGCCAAAAATCTGGCGAAGCTGGTGTTTGAATGCCGCCCAGTCAGGTAAGGTGCTCTCGTGGTTGAGAAACCAAGTCCTGGCAACCTCAGTGAGGTAGAATGCGACGTTGCGAAGCTTGTGCATGTCGTCCCACCGGTTAGACTCAATCACGCGGTCATAATTGTCCAGCCAGTCATCAACGGCGTCACTACGAAGGCCAGCAAACATGGCGGGATCGCGCTGCCGCGTGCTGACGGTCGATGAAGGAACGGCCGTTGGGGCAGAGACGGTAACACCGGAGGCCCCTGGAGGATCTTCTTGGGACATCCTGGCGGAAAGGCGGAGCAAGCGGCGGCCTGAACGAAGCTCCAGGGAAACTCGAAGGCGTAGAGGACCAAGGGATCGAAAGCAGCCTCCACCACTTGCGAGACAGCTGTTAGCCTGAATGGTTTATTTCGCAGCTCGCGCGCTGAAGAAGATGACGCTGGCCATGATGATGAATATATAGAGATGAAGAAGATGAAGGGGTAATATAATGCTCACACGGTAACTATTTGTCGTCTGGCAGGGCAGATATGTGCGCATCCAAGCGCGCTCATTGCCGTTCATTCCGGGCTAGACATAGCGCTCGGTGAGAAGGCGCTGAGTAGCCCGAATAGCTGGGTGACATATGTCGTGTAGAGAATGGAAAAGTGCGCGACGTAGTGAAGGCGGAACGAAAAGGCGTGGAAGGTCTCCTGAAACATACCCCCGCAAGTACTCAGGCGAACACTGATGGGGAACAAGTTGTAGGCGGAGAGAACGCAGGTACCCCGAAAAGCGGCGAGCTTTCTGTTATTCTGCTGTGGAAAAGAGAATGCGACACAGTCGACGGTTGGAGATGGAAAGTCAACCGCGGCTATTCGCGAAAAGGCCTCAGCGGCGGTATTGTCAACACTTTTCACGTGGCGGATGTCGGTTGTAAATTCCTAAATATAAGCGACACGGAGAAGTTCGCGTGACGTGTAGTTCGATGAGTTGGTGTGGAAAACATACGTCAGTGGCTCATGATTGGACAGCACGTTAAATTGGCATCCCTCAAGAAAATGTCGAAAGTGCTGTATTGTAGTGTTGGTTTCTAGTAGGTCCCAACGGAAGACACTTTAGAGGGTCTCAGCAGGAAGTAGCTTCCGAGAGTAAAAAGACAAAGTTCCCCACTAGGAGTTAATGCACTGCTGTAAGACGGCACCGACGGCCACGCTGGAGCGAACCAACATCAACATAGTTGGGATATCGCTCTGAGGAGTTATAAGAAAGACGGCGTTCGCGACTGCTTGTTGGGCACCAGTAAAGGCGGTCTAGCCTTCCGATGAGGAAAAAATGGCAGAAGACGTGGCGGCTGTTGACGGGAGGAGGTCATCGGTGAGGGGCGAAGCAGCTCTGCGCAGTGCGGTATAAATCGCTTGGAGAAATTGACAAGCCCAGGAATTGACGCAACTGGCGCAGCGTTGTAGACTGCAGCCAATCCTGTATCGTCATGACGTGGGACCGCAGAGAGCGTATACCCTGGGATCATATATGATGACCTAAAAACTCGAGCTCAGATGCGTCGAAAACACACTTGGCGGCGTTGGAACAGAGCACGTAGATGGTGTTCATGATCTTCAGCTGTAGGGATGGCAATACGGTATGCAAACACTGTAGGGAGGCCCTGCCTGGCGTCAGCGAAGCACCACTGGAAGGTTTGAGCCAAACTGCAGGGTCCAAAATGCATCTGCACGTGCTCAAACGAACCAAAGAGGGTTGTGATGGCGGTCTTAGGTATGTCGGCGGGTTCAATGGGAGTTTGGTGGTGTGCTCAAACCAAGTGCTAAAATGGCGCAACTGCTTTCCTAAAGTGGCGCAACCGATGTAAACTCTTGAATGTGAGACAGCGGATAGTTGTCCTAGACAGTCCTGGCGTTCAAAACTCGATAGTCTCCACAAGGATGCCAGTCTTCACAATTACGCTTGGGTTCTAGATGCAGCGGGGAAGCCCACGTGCTGGACTACGGGCGTATAATAAGGAGCTGCAGCATGTGCACGAACTCCAGCTTGACGATAACTAGATGGTGTCCAAACAAGCGGCATGGTCCAGTAGCTGCTGGCGGACCACAGTTGACGAAGTGGTGTGTCACCGTACGTTTAGGCGGCTGAGTAAAGTTGCATGGATTTGTTAACTACGGAAAGCCCTTCAAGATTTTCAGAAAGAAGAGGAAGGTATCAGCGTGCGGATGCCCATGGTAGCAACGTCGGACAGGATTTCAGAGATGGAGACGAGTCAGACCCTCTGTGCTGCGACGATGCCGCACTCTGACGTTGAAGTCGAAGTATGAGAGGAAGTCCGCGCTGGTTATCGGGTGAACCGCGTCTGTGATGACGAAGACCCATCGCAAGTGCCGCGAAGGCCGAAGTCTAGGCCGAGAGATCAGAGTCCATGCGCCACTATAGACGAGGCGTTGGCAGCCCAAAGCGACTGTGCTGGTGACCTGGAACGATCAGCCTCAGTCGGGGAAACGACGCTGATTTCCGCACCCGTGTCTATAAGGAACCGGGTGCCGGTGAACTTGTCCGCCACCATAAAAAGGCGGCTTGGACGACAAGCGAGACCACATGCTGCCGTCAGTTATCCTGGCGGGTGTCTCCCGACCACGAAGAGGGAAGTGTGTACATCGTGGCTTAGTGTCGGAAACGCCGGTGGTACCGACAGAGACGCGGAGGGCAGGCACTCCGAACTTGATGTGTGCTCAAATGTACGAGATGACCCAGAGGAGAGGAACGGGTCTCCGAGGGGGGGGGGGGGGGGGGCGAGCGGAGGGGCTCCGGAGTGCCTCAATTGAAGCGGTGAGCTTATCGATGTGGGCCTCAAAGCGCGCGCGATATCGCTGGGTCTGTAGGCGGTAAGCCAGCAATGAGGGGCTGTTGGGGACTCGGTGCTGACGCCCGTTATTGCAAATGGGTCGCAAGCCCCAAGGGTAGCGTTGGCCTGGCGGCCTGGGGCACTGGAAGCATCCGAAGGTCCCGGCAAAGCAAGAGTAGACTGGTAACAGAACAACTTGTTTATTCTAACATAGCAAAAGAGCGGCCGGTCAGGTCGACCGAAGTGGAGAGACGGGAGAGCACGTAACTCAACAGAACAAATCGGAGCCTCTCTCTCGGCGTCCGGGGGCAGCTGCTCTTATACTCTCGGCGTCGCGGGCCAGAAGGAAGGTCACGGGATGAGCCCACGAGACGGCGGAGCATGAGCCCACGCGACGGCGGAGCATGAGCCCACGCGACGGCGGAGCACGGTCGAGCTGAGAGACATGTTGAGACGAGTGTAGTGACGCATCGCCAACCCGCCGACGGACAGACCTCCTGGCTCCTCACTTGGGGAGCCCCGCTCCCCGGCTGCCGCGCTTTGACAAGCGTGGGCACACACACACACACGCACACACGAAGACACGTGGCACTGAAACACGCCTGGACACGCTTGGCGGGGAGGCGTTGCGGCGGCGTCGAACGGGCCAAAATGTCCGCCGCTTTGAACGAAGCCCCGGCGTCCGTTGCATCCGCGCCGGCATTACCGCGCGTTGTAGGCGAAACGTAACAGACCGCCCCGCCGGGGGAAGGAGATCCCGATGGTCAGGGGACTGCATCCGCTGTCCGGAGGGATGTCGCTCGATGATGCTCATAACCGAAGTCGGGCGTCCTTTGGCGTTTCTTGAGCGCAGCGCACAGAGAAGGCCTCGTTCTCACGTTCAGGTTCACACAGGACACTGCAAAGTGACTTCGGGAGAGTTGACATTTTTGTTCTCGTTTCCGGCAAGCGTTAGAACTACGCCGAAAGTCAACCCCTCAGTCAGCAAGCACGGCACAACCCTCACTAAGCCCTGCCAGGCTCTTCCCCCTTTTATACTGCTGCCTAGTTCCTTACAGTAGTTTAGCAGCACTCAGAACGCGTCCACAAATCGGAAAATTGCACTAGAAAGCACATCATCACTTTGAAACACTACACAAAAGCAATAGGTTAAAAATCCTGCCTCAGGAAGAAAAACATCCGTAACAAGCAATTTTGAGGCTGATTCCCACGTTAGGGGCTTCGACTTAAGCCATCGGCGTTACCGTTGAGACTCCCCTTTTTGTAACGCACCTCAAAGGAATATTGTTGCAAAGCGAGGCTCCAGCGCAGGAGGCGGCCATTTTTGGGAGAGATTGTCTGCAGCCATTGGAGAGGGCAGTGATCCGTCTCAATGATAAACCTCGAGCCAGCTAGGTAACATGACAATTTCTGAACGGCCCACACGATACACGCACACTCTTTCTCGGTGGCGCTGTACGCCTGCTCACGACACGTCAGCTTACGACTAGCATACAGGACGGGGTGTTCTACTTCTCCATTTTCCCGTTGGCACAGTACAACGCCCATGCCTCGCTCACTAGCATCACACTGAACAACGAACCCTTTTGTGTAGTCGGGCGATCGTAGCACAGGCTGGCTTGTTAGGGCGCTCTTTAGGGCGCTAAAGCTCTTTCCTTTGTCTCGTCCCAGACGACTGTTTGCGGCTCTGTCTTTCTTAGAGCATCCGTTAGGGGAGCCGCGATATCAGAGTACCTGGGGATGTACCTCTGATAGTAGCCGGCGACACCTAAGAACGACCGAATATCGGTCTTCGTGCGCGGTTGCGGGAAGTCTCGCACAGCGGCCACCTTTATTTCAGAGGGGCGGCGACGACCCCGACCAATCACGTGACCGAGGTAGACAACCTCGGCCTGTGCTAACTGGCACTTGGGAGCCTTGACTGTCAAGCCCGCATCGCGCAGGCGGGTTAGCACTGCCCGCAAGTGCGCCATATGCTCAGGCCAGGATGCGGAGAATATCGCTACGTCGTCTAGATACGGTAAAGCGAATTCTTGCTGTCCCCGCAACGCTTTATCCATGAGGCTTGAAAAGCAGTATGGCGCGTTCTTCAAACCAAAACTCAAAACTTTAGGACGGAATGTCCCCATTGGTGAAATGAACGCCGCATACCTACTAGCCTCTTCTGTAAGTGGAACCTGCCAATAACCCCTGACAAGATCTAGGGTGGAAATAAACTGAGCGCTACTCACTCTCTCAAGGCGCTCCTCGATGTTAGGGATCGGATAAATTTGATCCTTAGTGATGGAATTAAGCCTGCGGTAGTCGACGCAAGGACGAGGTTCCTTGCCCGGTACCTCAACTAAAATCAAAGGGGAGGTATAATCACTCTCACCCGCCTCAATAACACCGAGCTGTAGCATTTTCTTTACCTCAGCCTCCATAATATCGCTCTGGCGGGGTGACACCCGGTACGCCTTGGATCGTACTGGCTCTGGGGAGGTAAGCTCTATGTCATGAGTAAGGACAGAAGTCCTACCAGGCCTCTCAGAGAACAGACCTTGAAACTCTTGTAAGAGCTGGTGTAGTTCGGTTTTCTGCTCAGGCGACAGCGATGCTTTACTTATTAAGTCACTAATGACTTGATCGGTGTCTTTCCTGTTCGTCACTGAGCCTAGTCCCGGAAGCTCGACCGGAAGCTCTTCTAACTTTCCCGCATCGGGAATTTCCTCTCCAGTATCTGGTGCCTTTAACGCTACAGGCTCAATTTTATTCAGTTCGGGCGTGCTCTGAATACCAGCTTGCTGCGCCTCTGACCCTTTTTCATCGTTCAACAACGTCGGCCCCGCAACTACCGCCTTTGCAGCGAGCTCCCGAACCTTCGATCTGGTTAAGGCCTGAACGCTAGCCTCACCAAACAAAAGCCCCTTCTCGCGCAGGAGGTGATCGGACCTGTTCGAAAATAGGTATGGGTACTGGGGGGGCAGCATAGATGACACTGCGGCCTCCGTCTCAAGTGCTCCGAAAGGTCCTTCAATAAGCACTTTTGCTACCGGCAGACACACGCTATGAGCTTCCACTGCTTGCTTGATCCATGCGCACTCGCCCGTGAACATATCGGGTTCTACGTAAGAGGGGTGAACTACATCCATTGTAGCTGCGGAATCGCGAAGCACTCGGCACTCTTTCCCGTTCACGAGGAGGTCTCGCATGTAAGGCTCGAGAAGCTTCATGTTCTCGTCAGTGCTGCATAAAGACAAAAACACGACTTTTGTTTTTGTTTCTGGACACTGCGCCGAAAAGTGACCCGGCTTCTGGCACGTATAACAAACGCGCGCTTGCCTCGTCTCGAACCGCTTTCTGCGTTCGGCTTCGGTTGCCGCCGTCTCCTTACGTTCGGTCGGACTGCTTTCACTCGCATCCGAACTACGTGTGTCCCCCTTTGCTCTCATGGGCGTGAACTTTGGCCTCTCAAACTTGGAGCCAAATTCACCCTTTTGACCGTCCTTAGCTCCACGAGCCCGACGCGTCACAAACTCCTCGGCTAGCTCAGCGGCTCGAGCCACCGTACTAACGTCTGGCCTATCCAAGACCCAGTACCGCACGTTCTCAGGTAACCGACTATAAAACTGTTCTAGCCCGAAACACTGCAGAACTTTCTCGTGGTCACCAAACGCTTTCTCTTCTTTGAGCCACTCCTGCATGTTTGACATAAGCCTGTAGGCAAACTCTGTATATGACTCACTCTTGCCCTTCTCATTTTCCCGAAACTTCCGACGGAACGCCTCCGCTGACAGCCGGTACTTTTTTAGCAGACTCGATTTCACTTTGTCGAAATCCTCTGCCTCCTCTCTATTCAAGCGAGCGACTACGTCGGCCGCCTCGCCGGGTAGCAAAGTGAGCAAGCGCTGTGGCCACGTTTCCCGAGAGAACCCCTGCTTCTCGCACGTTCGCTCAAAGTTAACCAGGAACAAACCAATGTCCTCTCCAAGCTTAAACGGCCGCATCAGGTCAGTCATTTTGAACAATACTCGTTCTCCTGCACCGTGTGCCTGACTTCCATTACGAGCGCGTTCCATCTCTACCTCGAGACGCTTCATTTCCAAAGCGTGTTCGCGCTCTTCTTTTTCTTTCTGTTCTTTTCGTTCACGCTCATCTTTCTCTTTCTGTTCTTTAAGTTCACGCTCCCTCTCCTCAATGGTCTCAAGGCATTCCGACAGCTCGTCATCCTCAGCTTCTAACTCAAGAATAGCCCTTAGCAGTTCTGGTTTTCTGAGTTTGTCTGAGACATCCAGACCCAACTCTCTTGCAAGCTCCAGCAATTTCGGTTTGCGCAACGACTTCAAATCCATGGCTGCTCTGAATGCTGCTTTCTCTACTGCCTACTATTGTCTTGCCGCAAACTAACCCGGCAGCAACGACAACCACAATTACCAGCTCTGTTTCTGACACTAACAAAAGCCTGGCAAAACTCAGAAGAAGAAAGTCCCGCACTCACCAAACCTCGCAGCCAAGAATTCAGCGCAGTCGTTCCGCTGCAGGCAACCAGTCATCACACAGGGCTCGTTGCACTGCTCCCGGATGGTCGTTGTGCTGCTCAGCATACATTCAACCGCATCTCTTCGCTGCTGGCCTCCGTTGTCGCGATCTCACCGCTGGCAACCAGCTGTTGGGGACTCGGTGCTGACGCCCGTTATTGCAAATGGGTCGCAAGCCCCAAGGGTAGCGTTGGCCTGGCGGCCTGGGGCACTGGAAGCATCCGAAGGTCCCGGCAAAGCAAGAGTAGACTGGTAACAGAACAACTTGTTTATTCTAACATAGCAAAAGAGCGGCCGGTCAGGTCGACCGAAGTGGAGAGACGGGAGAGCACGTAACTCAACAGAACATATCGGAGCCTCTCTCTCGGCGTCCGGGGGCAGCTGCTCTTATACTCTCGGCGTCGCGGGCCAGAAGGAAGGTCACGGGATGAGCCCACGCGACGGCGGAGCATGAGCCCACGCGACGGCGGAGCATGAGCCCACGCGACGGCGGAGCACGGTCGAGCTGAGAGACATGTTGAGACGAGTGTAGTGACGCATCGCCAACCCGCCGACGGACAGACCTCCTGGCTCCTCACTTGGGGAGCCCCGCTCCCCGGCTGCCGCGCTTTGACAAGCGTGGGCACACACACACACACGCACACACGAAGACACGTGGCACTGAAACACGCCTGGACACGCTTGGCGGGGAGGCGTTGCGGCGGCGTCGAACGGGCCAAAATGTCCGCCGCTTTGAACGAAGCCCCGGCGTCCGTTGCATCCGCGCCGGCATTACCGCGCGTTGTAGGCGAAACGTAACAGGGCGAAGAGGTCGCCTCATGAACCTGATCGGCGAGTGCCTGTTCCGTGGACAGTGCGTGCGTTTCAAACATTGTGTTCGTTCAAGTCGCCAGTTGTAGGCTTATGCCTCAGGAGTGAAGGAATGGGACAGCTGATGCCAGAATAGAACTGCAAGCTGTGGCTTCCCGTGCCACGGTAAGGCGCCGTCTTTATTTTCTTCTCACAAGGGCGCGCGCTATCTGCGTTCTAGGCGCCGGCCAAGGGAAGGCGCTGCACGTATAACCTGTGGAGGTGGTAAGTAGAAAGAGCTGCACCTGCTTTGATGTGGCCACAAAGAACAAGCGAAAACGCAGGGGTCAATGCCCCTTGTCAAGTTCGAATCACGCGGATAAGGATGAGAAAGGGAAGCAGGGAAAGGCCTAGGCAATAGAAGAGAGTGAAAGGGCGATTATCACCGGCGACTTAAACCTAGGTTGGTTCTGAGAAGCGATTGTGGAGAAGGTGACAGGCGATAAAACAATGGCGGCAGGGACATTTCCAGAGTGGGCATTGGGCGCCATCATGGAGAGACCAAAAGCAAAGCTCGCGAAAAGTGGCCACAAACGGAACCTTATCGTAGTAGTAGCTGGGTTCAATGACGTCGTAAACAGAAAAGGGACAGGTGTAGTCAGGCGCTCTGTCGAAGGGGGTAGATGACTTGTGCGAGCTGTCCCCTTAGGAGCAAATCGTGGCATGCATGGTGCCAGAGATGCCTATACGTGATAGTAACTTACAAAGAGCTGTAGTGGCTGCCAATAAGGCAATATGGACAATGAGCCGAGAGAAAGGCCTAGAGGTTGTAGAAGTGAACACGGAAGTGAGAGCAAAATGGCACCACTTCAATACCCGGCTTGGAAGAAAAGTGCGCCGGTGACTTGCTGGTCACCCAGTTGCTTTCTTGGGAGGTCCACAGGCCCTCAGGAGGCCAATGTAGATACCAATGAAGAAGGTCGCCAGGGGGAACCTCGAATAGCATCGCCGTCAGCAAAAGAAAAAGGAGGAAAACAAGAAAGAGAGGTCACCACACAATAGGCTACATAAACATGCAGGGTGGCAGAAAAAAGGAAAAGTGGGTAGAGATTGAGGAACGGTTAAATATAGAAAATGTAGGCATGTATGTGGTTAGAGAAACGCACCTTAGAGATTTGGAAGAGCCGCCTGTGATAGAGAATTAAATTGGGGAGGGTGCACTGAACTAAATCGGGAGGGAAAAATGGGGGAGGAGAATGCTCACACAAAGAGGATCTACTTATCTATACATACAGCAACGGCAAGTGAGAATCTTTGTGGGAAGCCGGTAATCGACCATTGATTGCTCTCTTTTGACAGAAGGAATGCATGATAAGCTGAGAGAAATGATCATGGACGAAGAAGGGTATAGAAGCATAGGGAGCGAACATCAACGTAACATATTGAAAATGGGATATGTAGTTGTGAAACATAGCATGGAGCCCAAAGTGGCCTGTCAAAATTTCAACGCTGAAAAAATGACAATTATAGTTACAAGAGTCGAGAAAGAATTTAGGAAATGGCCAATCAAAGAGTGAGAATATAGTGAGCTTCTTAGTATAATAACTGCAGAAATACGCAAAGAAAAGCAACATGCTCGCATGAAAGGAAAAACGAAACCGAAAAGCTGGTGGGACACGGAGATATGAGAAGCGATGGCCGAACGAGAGAAAACATCCCGAGAGCACTGGCAGGTAAAAGAAGCGCAGCGCAGGATGAAGCAACCCGAAAATGGGAAATATACGGAAAGAACGTTATGCTAGGCATAATGTTAAAAGCTAGAAAGAGAGTGGTTTGGATCAGAGAGCTAACGGGTATAAGCAATATTCTACTTAACATCAAGAGGAAAAAATGGAGCTGGGCAGGTCATGTAGTGCGCCGGTTAGATAATCGTTGGACCATTAGGATTACAGAATGGGTACCAAGAGAAGGGAAACGCAGTCGAGGGCGGCAGAAGACTAGGTGGAGCGATAACATTAGGAAATTCGCAGGCGCTATTTGGAATCCGTTGGCGCAGGACAGGGGTAATTGGAGATCGCAGGGAGAGGGCTTCGTCCTGCCGTGTACATAAAATAGGCTGATTATGATGATGACGCAAAAAAAAATCTACGCTTCAAATACTGGTTTAAGCAAAGATGAAAGGTGAAGAGTGAACGTTGGTTAAGAAAAAGAAGGCGGCACCTTGTGTATTTCGAAGCCATAATGTTGAGGCAGCCAATCTGGAACAATACAGCATATCATAGACGAAGATACAAAGACGCTGGAAGGGGACGCCACATAAAATTACATCCGAAAAGCAAGAGCGGAATCTTTCCAAGGCGTAGACGAGGTGTCTGTTTGAGGAAAAAAAGAGCGTGAAATAGAACCAGATGGGGGAAAGGAGCTGGTGGTGACAAACATGAACTGGAAGTAAGCCCAAGAGAAAATTTTTTTGCGCGCACCAACAGGGCTAGCCGAGGTACCCTCTAGGCTGGTTATTGAACTATGACCAAAAAGTAAGGAAACTTTGTTGAACGCTTGACAGCACTGGAAAAGTCTAAGAAATAGGCGAGGCTTCGCCTTTCACTCGAAGCTTTGCCTTACAAGTGTAAGTGCGAGATATTTATTTTCCCATCTCTAAGAGGGCTCAAAAGCAAAGCGTTCTGCACGCTAAGGTTTCTTTCTGCTCCTGAAACGCAACAGGCTACTGTAGCCCACGGCATAGCCTCTTTGGCAAGTGGCTATGGCGTGGCGCTGCTGAGCTGGAGAGGCCAATCACCGCGGCGGCCGCCGAATTCCATTGAGAACGGAATGCAGAAACCCGCGAGTACCGTGTATTCGCTGCATGTTTAAGAACCCGAGGTAATCAATCCGCAGTCCCCTTTTATGGAGGGCCTCATAACGAGGTTTTGCTTTCGGTATAAACAACCAGAATTTTGTTTTAACTAGCGGAACTACTTTTGCAATTGACGTTGTTCAGTGCACCTTCGGGATCTGCACTCGCGCTGCTGTGCTCTCTGGAAGCCAAGCCTTTCTTCTATTTTACATATAATATAAATCAACTCTGATAAGTCGAGGTCTTCCTTGTACAGGAAACGAGCTATCGCTTAGCCGTGTGAGGTAGGAGCAGACATGCTAAAAGAAAATCAGCTTTAAGTTTCGAAGTAATTGCAGAACGCAACGACCAAATAGAGAGACAATGCATTGGAAACAGCGCATAAAGCTTGAAAGCCATCCCAAGCCAAAAGCAAGTATAGAACGAGGAGAACTTATGTAGTATCTCATCATCTGCGATATATTCTTTCTCTTGCTAATACTCCTGCGAAGTCAAAAAGCAGGCTCGATCTTTCACGGCGACTCTTCGCGAGCCATTGGGAGCGAGTTCATCTATGCAGAAGGCTTGGCCTATATTTTGTGACTCTACTCAAGTAGGTATTCAGCAAAGAGGTAGTGAGTCATGTTCTGATTACTTACTTTACCTCTTTTTTTCTCAGAGTGTCTTTTCCACGGTGCTTTACTTCCGATTTCAACTGCTGCTTCTGAAATCAGCCTGGGGACATTCTGCGACGATCACTTTTGGCGGTAGTAACGCCTAGGCTATCAGGCGCGCGATGGTTGCCTGTTCGAGCACAGTCTGATGAGCTGGTTGGCTGTTTGAGCACTACATCACGCAAAGGCTATAGTATCGCGGGAGTAATCGTCACATAGTACGCCCCCTAGTTAAGGTTTCCTTAATTTTAACTATGTTATCATGGGACTGACCTGTGTTCCCCCTGTTTTCGACAGGGCGCGGCAATCATTGATTTCATGCTGATGGTCTCGCACATTTCAAGCTGTACATTGTGTGTAGCAGAGTTGGCCAGACCGCAACAGAATAAATCACTTTCAAACAATGCGTATATCAGGCAGTTTGTGCCGTTCACCGCTGCCCTATTTTGTACAATCCAATGCGCGTGCGCTGGGACGAGTGCCTATTCGTCAGAGACGCCTAGGCCTCTGGTTGCAGAAGCAGGCCGTCTCATTTCAGAGCACTCGCCGCGCTCATTTGCCACCGTAACACCACGCTTCTGCCTGCCGTGCTTGGTTCAAGACATGAACAATCTTAAGTTCGCTAAGCAAAGACAACAGGAAGCTTTTTTGCACCACGGAGATGTTTCAGCAACATATGCCTGTCCCGACGTGCTGCCTTGCTCACTGAAAAAAAATAATTATTTTAGCCGCCGTGCTTTACGGGCATGTGCGACGCATGCGGGTTATTTACATGCTTTTATATGCGTAGGTATTCTTTGTTGAGTACACGAGCAAAATCTGTCCGTAACGTAAGAAGCATCGCATCCTTTATCTGCGAAATAAACGTATAATTGCCAAACTTAAAACAATTATTCGTTATAACAGTGTAAACGTAAATGATAGCTTTGGAATTGATATGGAACGAACAGATTAATAAACAAAAAATACAAGAGATGACTGTTCTCGTCATGTCCCCTTAAAAACTTACTTCTCCGCAATCACGTGTCTGCATGCAAAGAAGCCTGCTTTGAGATTGCGATTGGCAGATGGGATAATAGTCTAATACCAGATGATTGGTTGCCTTAAAAACATTTTTTTTAATAGTGACATCGCCATCGCCGCGTCTAGGTCGTTACAAAAAAGGAAAATAAAAAAAGTACTCTGTGGTGTAGCAAAAACAAACAAGAAAGCTGGTTGTGACGGCATTTCGGCTCGGTTTTTAAGGTACATCTTCCAAGTAAAAGCATAATTGGTCAAGATAGCTTATGTGATCATTATAATGGTGTAATAGTAGACGATTAGTACAGATAGGTAGGCATGCACAACGTAGCTAAATAAGTAACCAAAAGCGAAGTAGAAGCCGAGCCAAAGAATGGTTTCGCATTAGTAGGCAGTTCTCAGAACTTCTGCGGCATTTTTTTTTATCATTGCTTGTTCTAGGTTTCCTTTCATAATATCGGTTGTTCCTTTTTCAGTGCGACTTCAAATTGAGCTTGTCGTGATTCATCATCACGTATCGGCTTTGCCTGTAATTATGGCTGGCTTTGCGCATGCGCTATGGTTCGCTGGTGTAGAGGCCTATTATTGAACCTTCGAGTGGAACTTATCTTTTGTTCGCACCGTTCTATTCATTCAGTACCATGTGTTTTGCCCTGTTTTGACATTTTAGCTATACATCTTTTTGCATTAAGCAAGCTGCGTTGTAGTCGGAAGGCCAGGTGATAATGCATTAATTGCTGAGCTCTTCGAAGTTTGCAAAAATAGCGACCTTTTCTGCACTAATTGACTCACAAGAGGCACCACTTATTGTTCCCCCAGTCTTTGATTCCATGTCGTCGATGAACGAAAAGACAGCTCAAGCTACAATACAAGCAAACGTTAGCTTTCTCTCTTCTGTCGGCGTTCCGTCAAATGTTTCACTTACCGCTTTCTTGAAGCACTTGACTTGCTTGCGAACAAAAGATGCAAATCCTTCGACTTCTCTTGATGATATGTTCGCCAAGAACAAGGAGGCGTTGTGTAATCCCAGTAAATTGTTTCTGGGCAGTTTATTCATTGACAGCACTAAAATGGTAAGCGAGAGTATTATTTTTCGCCACTCAGACAATGTTTTGTTTTATAATTCTATTGTTGCCGACTCACTCTGCCGATAGAAATAATTATCTTGGGTGTGATAGGCGTGGCCTAGCATACTGAGTCCCACAATCGACAGCAGGGTCTAAAGGTGCGGCGCATGGTGAGTGTTTTTCAGGTACACTCTTAGGCAAAGTTACACCCTTTGGCTTGCCCCTTCTGCCACACAACAATAATCGTTATCTGCCTTCATGCGCTTCCTTTCTTTAACGCTGCGAGCCCGGAACATTCCAGTAACGAACGGCACGCGCGTTATCAGAAGGGGCACTCCAAAGGGTGTAAACTGTTCTGTGCTGATAACGCGCGTGCCGTTCGTTACTGGAAAGTACTGGGCTCGCAGCGTTAAAGAAAGGAAACGCATCAAGGCAGATAACGATTATTGTTGTGTGGCAGAAGGGGCAAGCCAAAGGGTGTAACTTTGCCTAAGAGTGTACAAACAATTCTTTAGAATAGGTGACAGCTACGTCATTGCTGTTTGCACACATTAACTTCATAACTGCGGCAAATACATCTCAATTTTGAACAAAAGCAACCATGACGTTGTAAACGTAGTCAAAATAGTTTCTTACAAATGTGGCCGATAGCCTATAACCTTTGACACCTGCCGTATTATTTTTGCCAATAAGCACAGAACTCTTACACGAAAAAGTCAATGGCGCGTTGATAACTCGCGCTTACCTTAGGCAAGAAAATTCATGGCTTCACGGCAAAACTGTGTAGTTTCGTGACTGGGTTTTTAGTTTGTTTCATCGTGTCTATTGCTGTGATATTGGCCAGCTATTAATGTATGTTCTCGAGGTGATATTGTCGGTAGAGTTTTCATACACAGGACTGTGTGACTGTAAATGGCCGTCAGAATAATTTTAACAATGATAGAGGCGTGTGAATATCAACATTTTCGAAGACAAAACGAATACAAACAATAATTATTCAATATCAGATGAAACGCACGCACTCATATTAAACTCAGGAATGTTTATTTAGGTACAATTAGGTAGCATGTTCGTACTGAATTGTAAAGAAAGAAAAGCTGACTATCAAAGACAATTCGTATGAGCTTTAAACAGCAAATCACTAATTGTGCTGATTTTCTTTAAAAAAACTACTCCAATAGCCTCCTAACATCTTCAGAGCATTATTGCAAACAAGCTTTCTGAAGATATCGGCTGCGTAATAAAGATTCATGCGGCTAAGTACATGGTTACAAAAAAAAAAAATGGCGCAAGTTGTGAAAAAAAAATTGAAGCACCGGTGAAGTACTTGTGTGCCGTTACTACAAGTAAAAGGGGCATTGGTAGAAAAAAATCAACAGTTGTAGCGCAAACGATAACGCCACTCAGATAACTCAATTGGCAAAAACACTAAATAACACACTACAAGCAAAAATCGCTGATTGTCTCGTACGTACGCTTTGGCTGCGAAAGGGGAAATTAAATTACCCGTTTTTTTTTTGTTTTTTCGCCGTTGCTGCGAAGCGTTTTGCCGCTGTATCATGTTTCATGTTGCCATGCTACGCTTAAGCGACAAAAAACAGTGACCAGACCTTAACAGTTCATTGCTGCGCAATATTTATTTACCTTCGATATTCAATAATACCGAACAGTTAGTGTGTAATATCCAATTCGTATTCTAGACTTGGAACATCGGCCCACACCTAAATAAAACTAATAACATATTAGCCCTTCGTATTTCACGAATTTGCAGTTCCGCACAACTTGAACACTGTCGCAGCTTCCCAGCAGTCAGCGGCCCACAAGTGGCCGAACATGAATCTTGCCGTGCCATTTGCGGTGTTTTGAAACATGCCGCGTGGGTCTGTGTACTTGTAGCGTTTCAGAGGGCCTAAATCGCGCTCTTAGCTACTGTAATTGCTACAGTGGCCCTTTCGTGCTATCGTGGGAGGTTTTCCTACCCGATGTTGTTGTTGTAGCTGTTGTTTCCCTGAGTGGTTGTGGCGTATACCTAGAGTAGGGGATTGGCCATGAATCCGGTGGTTAAATTAGACCAAATTAACAATTTCAAAGGTTGGCGCTTAGAAAGTGAAATTTTTGTGAGAGGAAAGAGCAATCGAACAAAAAACGTTCCTTCTGATGGAGCGTTCGTCTTAGTCGAGGGACGAGCACCGGAAGCAGGCCGATATGCTAGCTTTCTGCGACGCGCGTTGGAAAATATTTAAACTTGGTATATTCGTATAGTCGTTCCTGTTGGTAAAGAAAGTTGGTATTTAACGCTCGAAAAGAGTGAAAATGGGGCACTAGGAACCATAATATTTCTCGATCCATCCGTTTATTTTCTGCAAGTGAGTAGTTATTTCGCCGAGACTAACCTTGCGTGATAGATGTAGACATGACTATGCATTCTTTTGCCAAGGATGAGCGTCTGTTGTTGATATGAACAAGCGGCTGGGTGTGATATATCGTGATAGAAAAGCACGCGCTCAGTCGGACAAGTGATTTGCAAAGTCAATCTGATTGGCGCAAGGTAAGGACGTGATCGTGGCCTCTGCAGGCGGCTCTATTAGTGAGTGTATCGTAGGATAACGCGCAAGGTAACTGATTTTTCCAGTCTTA
The DNA here is from genome assembly GCF_023375885.2 of Dermacentor andersoni. NCBI lineage: Eukaryota > Metazoa > Arthropoda > Arachnida > Ixodida > Ixodidae > Dermacentor > Dermacentor andersoni. Next base: position 210,628,282 of record NC_092816.1, on the reverse strand, counting down.
AATACTTATTTGCTTTCCAGATGTGGACACGTGTGCGCTTCTCTAGGTCAAAGGCGATTTGGTATGATCGCATTTTTATTGTGTTGCCGTAAGTACCGCTTCAGTTAAATAAAAATTCCTCGTCCAGTAATTTTGTAGCATCGCTTTAATATAAAGTCTGAGAAATTGATCAGTTTACACTGCATGTATATTTTCAACTGCGAGTGTTGGGGAACGTCATTGAGAGCCATGGCACATTCGCCGCCGTGGTCCTGGATTCCACATCTATGATCCAGATGCGGACTATGTTATATATCTGGGTCTAGCTGATGTTCCAATTCCAGGGTAACATCTAGCACACATAAATACCCATGGCTGTGGAGAGGTTTATGGCTGCCACCGTAGTCCAATTGGCAGTGCAACGCACGCGTGATCCGGAGGATGTACCTTCGTATCCTACCAGCGGCACGTCCACTTTCGTCCACTTCCATTTACCTTTACCTCATTCTTTGCACATGTCTGTTTCAGTCACGTCGAAATACCCCATTCTTTCCTTGGCTTTATTGCTTGTTGTTTTGGTAGGGTCATGATTTACAAATATCGAGCACTTGTGTTTCTCTTCTCGTTCAATTTTCAGCTGTGATACAAGTAGATTGCACAACGATTGAAACGCGATGCTCGGATTGCATATCAGCCGGTTCTTTTTCTGCCACCATGAAAGACTGAGCGATCGCTAGGGGACCAGATGCCATCACAATACGTCACACAGTTATCCAGCTTGGTGCCTGCATATTCAAAAGCGCTGCCAGCTAACGCTCACAGCATCGCCTTTAACCTAGCTGAGAACTGCACATACACGTACTGAAAATGTGATAGGGATGCAAGAACAGAGGCAGGACGGTACCGCAGTGCTATCTACCAGCCTCGGGGCGAAGCTAGAAGTTGGATCAGGCCAGCGCTCACCGCCAGTTCGCGTCTCTCAATCCGCTCATTCCTCCTGGATCCTAGCGTTGTTCACAGCTCCGGCAGCTGAATAGTGGGCAGCGTGAGGACTTCTGTTAGCATGTATAGTATTAGCAAAATTTTCTGGTCTTATTACTTCTGTTAACAAAGTTAACTAATTTTTCTTGTGCTAAAACTGGGGCATGTATAGCAGGTGCGAATTATAGAAAGAGGAGCGCCATTAGCGCCATCGCAATGGCAGATGTGTTCAACCACCGAAGCTGCGAACGACGCTCCGACTCACGGGCAAAGAAGCGCATCGACAGGCTTCATATGGGTGCTGGCCTGAGCGCATGCGTTGTCAACGTTCTAGCTTGCCCCCGAGGCTACCGGACGCCACTGGGGTGAATTTCGGCCACCGCTCTCATGTCCGTTTTACTTTTGCCAGCACCTGCACAATTATATCTCTAGTAACCCACTATCTCAATGGCGAGAACGAAAAGGAATACTTACACACTGTTACGAAGCGTTTCACGACAGGCTTCATGAGCTTTGTCAAGACTCCGGGCAGGGAGTGTTTTCTGGAAGGTATAATTCGGTTCAGGAAATCTTAGGAACGATAAGGAAGGCTGGCACGGTTATTTTGTCTCGAAGTAGAGCGAAAAGTTCACCGACGATTACGATACTCCAAAACGCGAAGTTTGAGCGCAGCTCTATACGCCTTTGCATTTCGCGATATATTGAGTCAAAGGAATTTTAAAGACTTGAAGCAAAGTCCGCAATCGTCAAAAATATGATCTGCCGGTCAAGCGTGTCGGCTTTTACACATGAGTCGTCGCAGGTTCCAGTGTAATAGCAAGCGCAGCGTGAGCCAGAGATAACGTTCACAACCTTTTGTAAGTGCTGTATATATACACACAAAGCTTATGGTGCATATATGGTCCTATATGTCGCCGTTTTACTTTGACTTGATGTCATGCGCACCCGGTCATGCTTAATTGTTAAGCCGTTTGCCCTGAGGGTGATTTCAATTATGCTTTTGAGGGTGGCATAGTCGCTAGAAATAGCATTTTGTGGATTTGTTGTAGCTTTTCTTGTAGCAAACAAGGTGCTATACTCTTCATGGACAACAGTTTCCAAAACTGAAAATATTCCACCTACGAGATACCTCATGCAAGACGATCCCCATATCACTTCTCTGTGGTGTCGTCTTCTATTAATTCAAGTTCTCGAAGTACAGAACGCAAAATCACGGTGCGGAGCTCGTTGATGAGAGTCAGTAGAGTATATTTCGAAGGCAAGCATAACACTATTGCAAGCGCAATTGGTTTAAAACCTGCGTGAAGCGAACCCTGCAAGCTTGCACCGAAGTGCCTGCCGACAGTGGAAGTTCTTCGCTCCCTGAACTTCGTTTTTGCATCACATTTCCTGATTTCGAGATGTCTTCGTGAAGACAGGATATAATGAGGTCGTGGAATCGCACCGTGTCTCAGCTTCCATATTTCCCGCGAGTAACCAACATATATTTCTTGTTAAGAGTGAAAGTATAGATCGTCGTCCTCAAGGGACGTTAATACACGTCAGACTTATCTGTGAGGCATTTTTTTTCAGCGCAGCATGCGTTACCATATATAGAACTCTCTGCCGTCATCGCGGTGCGAAAAAGAAAACCAGTGAGCACAAGCATCACGTTGCATCTCACCGCTGGATCAGCCGTGAGCAAATCAGAACTGCATAGATCACTTCTTCCTGTTATGAGAAACCGAAACACTTCTGCGCGAAACTGTTCACCGAAGAAACCAGCGCACCTCACACGACATCCACAACATGACTACTGTAGCGACAGACAAAGCGCCGAAATGAATGCGCAAGTGAAAGCAGAAGCGAAACCAGACGCTGCAGAAGAGATGAAAGACGCGATTGCGGTGACACTAGGATTCTTGACCACCATTTTAGCCACCTCCCGAGCGGAGCCGTAAAACTAAACTAAGGTTAGATTGGCCCACCACCTCGCCTTCTCACTGGATAAAGAAATGGCGCTTGTGCTTCCCGCTGAGGGCGTTTTTGGCGCTGCACCAGTGACGTTTAGATTGTCTGCTTATTCGCGTGCTGTCTAGAGACGCGAAACCTGTCGAATATGATTTTTACTATAAGTATTCGCTATGGATTACCTACCCTAAATCAAATTTACATTCGCTCTGGTTATGGCATCCCAGATGAGGATTTTTGTACGTAAGTTACGGGACGCGTTCGTCGTCGAGAAATCTTTGCGTGCTTCCTATCGAGGTCGTGCTTTCGCCTTCTGGTATCATCAAATATTTGCTTAGATCTATTTCCACAGTCCGTGCCATGGGAGGTGGCGTAATTCCAACATTGAAAGCGAATAGATTTCGTTTGGGTCTTTTGCTCCATTCTGTTGTCGTTGGTTGGAGCAAAAGCGCCGACTCAAACGGAAAGCCATTCGCGTTATAGAGAGCATTCGTTGTCGTACGCAGTCTGCCGTAAAGCTATAAGACGGGCATAAACTCAAACTGTACTAGCGCAGGATATACACTGCCTACTCCCTCTGTTCTCTACGGAACTACGCAATGAAGAACAAGCGCTTTCTAATTATCTTAACGGCAGGACATATATGTCACCAAGCACGCCATTTATTAAATAAAAGAAAGAACTTTCTTGAATGGTTCGGCTATTCGCTTACATTTACAATCGTCGTCAATGATTCTCAATAAAGTCAACTGCTCTGTATTTTGTTCATTTTTGAGCTTTTATGTACCACCGCCCCTTTGAGATCAGTAAATTGCAACACCAGATGTTCGCCTGCGCCACGTTTTTCCTTCGCAAATGTTAAACACTCCCTGTGGATAACTTCTGCTTTTTTTCACCTGTTGTGTTTAGCTCTGATAAGTATTAACAGCGATGGAGTCAATCTAGGCAATATGCGCAATGTACTTCAATAGCGGTCAATATAAGAGGCTATACTTACATGTCAGCAGTATCATGGTGATAGTATGGAGGCATTGCCACGCCGATTGGTACGTCTATGAGAAGAGACAAAAACCACGAGCTATAGTTTTACGCTTAAAAGGACCCATGGCAGCACGCCTCAGCATATCTGCAGTGCAGATGAACTTGTTTGTAGGATGTTAAAGCAGATATTTTGGGTAATTTTGTCACTTGCAGCGTTAGATAATGCAAGATATTCTAAAGCTTGTGACAAAGAAAGAGAGAGATCGCGGTAACGAATGTTGCAACAAAAAGTGATTGCTTTCTATGAGAGGTACCCGCACCCCCACCCCCGCCCCTCTAATACGTTGCTTCTGCGCGTAGTCAAAAGCAGAAGACGGCTGTCAATCCATTTGAACAATATTCTTTAAAATTGTCAAAACACAAAAAAGATGATCAGCCCTTCTAGCCCTTCTACTCTGTGAAGGACGAGCAGCAAAGGTGTGGTGTGTTCTACCTCAATCGATGCATCTATGTATATTATTATTATTATTATTATAAATATAATATTAATATTATTATAATGGCAGTCGGCGGCGATTCAACCACCGGACATTAACACACATATTTTAGAGGTACTGTACTTACCTTGTGAATCTAACTAAGGGAGTTGGCCGCCGACTGCAGAGTGTATCTTGTTGAGTGTTATTATGGAGAATTGTATTGTTTGTAACCAACTGCTACCCGATGATGGTCGTTTGATTACTTGTTCGGAGTGTGGGAACCCTTATCATTTGGGTCAACAATTCTCAGGTCTAGCTCAAAATACTTTCGCAGCGATGAGTCAAAGTAAACGTGACTCATGGATGAGCAAAACGTATCGCGCGGTAAAGAAACGAGGGAGGGCGGGCTCACAGTCTGCGAGTACGACTCCACTAGAAAAAGAAACTTCAGAAGCCACGTTAATGTCAGAGCTGGCAGGTAATAAGCAAACTTTGACCTCTTTGCTGACTTTAGTTGGAAAAGTAGATTCTCTGCTCCTCCTGAAAGCAGAATTCACAAACTTGAGCATAGCAATGAAAGACCTAGCAGAAACAGTCTCCTTTATGTCTAAACAATACGACATGGTGTTAGCACAGCTTTCCGCCAGTAAAGAACGCGAAGCTGCGCGTGAAGCACAAATTGCTGACATGAAAACTCAACTGGAAACATAGGTGGAACAGCTGCAGCAGCTGCAACAGGATCTAAATGAAAGCGAACAGTATGGCAGAAAAAAATGAATATGGAAATTGAAGGGCTACCTGTCAAACACGAGGAAAACCTAAAGGAAGTCTTATCGAACATAGCCAGCAAACTGAAGCTATCAGATTTCTGTAGCTCTGATATCGAGGCGGTGCATCGCTTGCCAAATACACATTAGACGAACCCAACAGTATTAGTACGTTTTTCGTCCGTAACCGCAAGGGATGTGTGGTTTGATGCGAGGGGAAGCTAAGACGCTTGCATCAAATTGGACGGCTGCCGAAGCTTTTCATCAATGATAATCTGACAAGAATGAACCGAAATCTGTTCTGGTGAGCTAGAACTACAGCAAAAGAAAATAACTACAAATTTGCATGGGTCAAGGGTGGAAATATTTTCGTGCAGATGAACGAAGACGCACCCATGATCCGAATTAAGAATTAGCCGATATTCTTAAAATTTCATAAGCAACATGGCAACGAATTTTTGCTCTGTTTCAAATTTCAATGAGTTCAAAGATATATTTGCTACCAGCCGTGAACACGGTTTCACAGTAATTAGTATTAATATCATAGGTCTACGAAAATATTGGGAGGAATTTTGAGAGGTAGCGGAATCAGTCGCAGATGTAGTAGATGCATTTGTAATAGTGGAAACAAATGTACCAGAGGTCTGAACTAACATTTACAAATTAAAGGGTTACAAAGCCCATTTTATGTCACGAGAGAAACGACGAGGATGGGGTTTAGGGTTGTTTGTTAAGATAAGATATGACACTGTGGTTACGGCCATTTCTTTAAACCACGCCTAAGTTTGACAGTAAAAACTGCGCTTACTAACACCGAATTATTGTTGACAGCTATTTATCGTCCGCCTAATAACAGTGTTACACGGTTCTGGCGTGAACTTGAAGAAATTTTAGAAGGCCACAAAGCAGCAGATCAGATTTGTTTGGCGGGTGAACTAAACATTAATATATTGAACATCAGTTCGACTACTGTGTCGGATTACCTCTCCATCTTATCAACCTATGGCTTACAAGTAACTATAGATCAACCTACAAGAGAACTCTTACGAAATAGGCTAGTATCCTCCTGTCTAGACCACACAGCAATAAGAGCACCGAATTATTCTTTAGCGGCATGTATCATAAGGCAAAAGATAGCGGATCACTATTTTGTCGCATGTCGCCTTAAGGCACTTTTACCCCTGCCCGAAAAGGACAAATCAGATAAAAAACATGATAGTAATCAACTAGAAGTGCAGATTTTCTATTGGAAAACATTTGATCACATGATAGCCCAGTTTGACTGGGCGGAAATGATTAAGGATTCTAATTATGCTAAAGATTACGAAAAGTTTTTGAGCAGCTGATAAAGTTTCAGCTTTCTAGTATGTACACAATAGCTAAAAAACAAAGGAAAAGTTACCCCTGGTTCACAGCCGACATAATGAGAGCTATATCCTACAGAGACTGGTTCTGGAAAAGGAGCAGGCGTGCGCCGAAAAATGAAGACTTGCAAACGGAATATAAGATTGCGAGGAATAGAGTCGTTGCCCTCTTGAGATCATCAAAACGGCGGTATTTCGTAGACAGATTTATTCAAGCCCACAAAAATTCAGCAAAAACGTGGGCTTTAATAAATACGCTCCGAGGCAGTACTGTAGCACCTGCGAATTTCTTAGAATCTTTTTCAGAGAAGCCAGATAAAGTGGTAGATAATGTCAATAATTTTTTCACGCATTTTTCTAACACTGCGCAGTCGCAGAGACACACTTCTTCACTCAAAAAAACTGTTCAAGCATCTGCTTTTTTGCCCACGTTGTCGAATGAAGATTTGAAGAGAATAATTTTCAGTTTCCGACCTAATAAACAACGTGGTATAGATGGGTTGGTTGTGGCCACAATAAGAAGAAATTTTGATACATTAGCAGACATACTGTTTTTATGAATAATGGTTTTATAAGCACCGCATCAATTCCGGAGACAATAAAAACGGCGATTGTTAAGCCACTGTATAAAGCAGGAACGAAAGATGAAGTTGAAAAATATAGACCTATCTCTGTTTTGCCTATACTCTCTCAAATACTGGAAAAGTTTCTGTTTGATTGTATGACCTCCTTCTTAAAGAAATTTTCAATCCTAACACCAAGACAGTTTGGATTTGTTGCAGAGCGAGGTACTATTACACTGTTAGAACAGTTCACCGATGAATTATATTCTGCTCTACGTATGAACCTGTATAGTTGTGCTTTGTTTTTGGATTTAGCAAAAGCGTTCGAAACTGTAAATCACGATATTTTATTGGAAAAGTTGTTTCGTTTGGGTTTCTGGGGACCCTTTTTTTTATCTTATTTGCAATTATTTACATGATAGATTACAGGTGGTCATGGGCAGTAAAGAAATTGTTAGCGCTAGAAAATATATTACAGCTGGGGTTCCACAGGGATCCTTGTTGTCCCCTCTCTTTTTCAATTTATTTATGAACGACTTTCCAACGATAAATACAAAAGCCACTGTGTATTAATATGCAGATGATACAGTTCTACTCACTCGTCATATGCATTGTGAGGAAGCTATTAGCGCTCTACAAAATGCCGTTCATAAGGCTATGCAGTGGTTTGAAGAAAACTTTGTATATATCAATGCTAAGAAAAGCAAAATCATGTGCTTTCGTAGTCAATTAAAAACTAAAAAAAAAAGCTTGCCAATATTTCTACATAATGAACATTGTATTTCATGTAAATTTACTGCTATAGAATATATGGACACATTCAAATACCTGAGTATAACGTTCAGCAGCGGCATGTCTTGGCAGCATCACATGGCGTTTTTATGTGGCAAACTATGGAGTGTTGCATATTGACTTTTCAACGTAAAGGGTTTAGTACCTCTACCAGTCAAGAAAATGATTGTGCATGCACTAGCGTACAGTGTGCTGAGGTATGGTATAATGGTCTTCGCCTTTTGTACAGAGCGCTGGAAAAATCGGATTGATAAACTACTTAAAGATATATAAAAAAATGTGGCTTATGGTACTACACTGAACGACAACAATATATTTCAGGAATTAGGATTTTGCACATTGGAGGATTTATTTACCAGAACGGTTATTATGCGGTATAATTGGAGCGATGAATTCAAAGAGGCATAGGATGCATCTCGATTGTTAAGAAATAAAAAACGTTTTAAGGTACCCTATTCCTCTAATAAGTGTATCGTGTTTGAAGTAATGGACCGAGGCGAGTTGTTGCTGAACAAAGAATGACCCACTGGTCGTTTATTCATACGCTTATGTACTTGCGTAGGCAGCGAGGGAAAGGAGAGCCAGGGAAAGAAGTGGCAAACGATATCGGCGCACATGCGCGATAGCCCATTCTGATACATCTTTTCTTCATACAATACACACACACAAAAAAAAAAAAAAAAAACAATTAAGCTAGCAGACTTGACGAAAGTTTTCGTCGTAGCAAAGACGCTTCGGCTCCCTCCGGGATCTGGTAGACCGACGAATTGTTGGCAGTGCGGATGGGTTTCCCGGTGTGTCTTCTTGCCCGGCTGAGTCAGGAACCCCGGTCATTTGCCGGCTTGAGCAGCGGTCGGCTGCCGCAGTGTCACCTGCGTCGTTTACCGGTTCAAAATCTTCGATCGGTTGTAATACGTTATTCGGTTCCGGCTCAGTGTCTTCCTGGCTACTCTCGTTGTCGTTCACGTTTGCGCAGTGCTCGTCTGTTCGCCGCAAATGTCGATTGCGCCTCAGCTGCTGGTAGTTCTCAGTTTTGACCATATACGAACGTGGCGCTGCTTCTTTAAGCACCGTCGCTTTGCGTGACCAGTTCCCATTTTTTATCCGAACGACGTTTCCTGCTTCAAGAGGCGATAGTGGCTTGCCCCGCAATGATTGCCGATGTTTTGATACAGGGCATCCCCCATCAGTGTTGAACTCGGGAACAGTTGTCCGAAGACGACGACCTTGCAGCAACTCTCCGGGAGACCGTCCATCTTCTAAGGGGGACAATCGATAAGCCAAAAGGCCCAACCAGAAATCCTCACGGGACTCCGTAGCTTTCTTGAGAATTCTTTTAACAATCTGTACCCCCTTTTCGGCTAGGCCGTTTGAGCGCGGAAAATTAGGGCTGGATGTTATATGTTCGAAGTCGTACCGTCTTGCGAAAGCCGCGAAGTCACTTGAAGCGAACTGGGGCCCGTTGTCCGTGCAGGCTTGCGCAGGAATGCCATAGCGAGAGAATATGGCAGATATCTTAGAAATGGTTTCCGTCGCTGTTGTGCCCACCAACCTTTCAACCTCTGGGAAGTTCGAGTGGTCGTCATACACTACCACGTACGAGTGCCCTGCGTATTGGAACAGGTCAATTCCGACACGGTGCCATGGTCGTTCCGGTGTAGGCCGTAGCAGCAGGGGCTCGCTCGGTTGGCTGTAGGCGTATTTCTGACACACATGGCACGTTCGTACCAGGTTCTCAATATCACTGCTGAGTCCTGGCCAAAAAACTAGCCTACGTGCCCTGGCCTTGCATTTGTTCTGTCCCAAGTGACCCTCGTGTATCCGCCGCAGAATTTCGGCCCTCATGGCTTTTGGTATGACAATCTTGCTTCCTTTTAGCAGTATGCCATCCACTGCCGCCAACTCAGATGTGAACGGCTTAAGTTCCCCTTGAATGGTCGCACCAGTGTTTAGTTGTTCTATAATGCTGCTTAAATACGGATCCGTGCGAGTTTCTTCTTCCAGGCGTTGCTTTGTTCTTGTGCTTACAAGGCTCGAGACCACTTGAACTGCGTGGATATCCACGTCTTCCGTTTCTTTACCGCACCCAGGCAGCGTGGCAGCACGGGACAGCATATCTGCGAGCAGCAAGTCTTTCCCAGGGATGAATTGCAAGACATAATCATATTTGAAGAGACTGATGAAAAATCGCTGCAGCCTTGGTGGCATGTCCACAACACTTTTTTGAGCGATAGCAATCAGTGGCCTGTGATCAGTTTCGACCAGGATCCTGCGGCCATACACAAACTGATGAAACTTTTCGCACGCAAAAACTATAGCGAGCGCCTCCTTTTCGATTTGAGCATACCGCGTTTCACTCTCACTCAGAACCCGCGATGCGTACGTGACTGGACGCCAGCCGTTTCCGTGCTTTTGCAACAAGGCGGCACCAATGCCGGTTCCCGAGGCGTCTGCCGTTACCTTCGTTTCTTTCTTTGAATCGAAGAGTGCTAGAAGCGGTGGGTGTATCAGTGCTTCGCACATCTGAGCCCATTCCTGCGCGTGCGCTGATGTCCATTCAAACACCACGCTTTCCTTCATAAGGCCACGAAGTAATGCAGTCTTTTCACTGAGTGAGGGTACATATTTGCGAAAGTAATTCACGACGCCCAACATTCTTCGAACCGCCTGCTTATCCTTCGGAGGTGGTATGGCGTGTATGCTCTCAGTTAAGTCTGGGCTGGGACGGACACCGTTTTTGCTGATCACGTCACCAAGAAATGTCACCTGTGTCACGCAAAATACACATTTTTTTTCATTAAATGTCAGCCCAGCTTGCTCCGCTCGCTTTAGTACGGCTCGAAGCCTTTCATTATGCTGCTCTGTCGAGTCACCCCAGACCAGAATGTCGTCAATGTATACGCGTACTCCTGTCAGGCCTTCGAATATTTCTGTTAATGTCTTCTGGAAGACCTCGCTCGCTGAAGAGATTCCAAACGGCAGCCTTAAAAACCTGTAGCGCCCAAAGGGCGTTGCGAAAGTGCACACGCGTGACGTAGCATCGTCCAATGGTATCTGATGGAAACCAGCGTTTGCGTCAAGCCGAGAAAAGTACTTTGCGCCCGATATTTCGCTTTCAATGTCTTCCCGGGATGGCATCGGGTAATGTTCCCGCATTATGCTTTTGTTTATGGCCCTTGGATCCAAACATATGCGAAGCCGGCCGTCCTTTTTTCTTACTACAACTAGAGGGCTCACCCAGTCGGTAGGCTCGTCCACTTTCGCAATGATAGAGGCCCCTTCCATGCGGTTCAGTTCTTCGCGAAGCGGTTCCTTCATCGCCAACGGTACCCTTCGGGCAGGCTGCACCACTGGAACGGCATCCCGTCGCAGTACCATCTTGTACAGTCGCTTTACGCAGCCGGTTCCGCGAAATAGGTGGGGAAAAGCCAGTTGGGGAGCGCCTTCTTCGCTTGAGTCTACTGCATTCACTGTTTGAATCAGTCCGAATTCCCGACATGCCTTGAGACCAATGATGGCATGGCGACCTTTCTTTACAATAAAAAAATGTAACGTCATGTTCTTGGCCGTTTATGCTCAGGACGTCTGTTGAGACTCCCACATGCTTGATAATGCTTCCGTTATATGCCGTTAAAACTGCTGTGCTTTTTCTTGGCTCCATTGCTCGATTGGCACGCCTGAACACAGACAGAGGTAGTAGGTTGGCTTGCGAGCCAGTGTCTACTTTAAATCGCAGTTCTTGGCCGGCTATCTTGCCGCGAATTGTCCAATCTGCTCCCGCGCCGTCAGTTATGCCGCACACGCAGATATTCAAGATATCGAAGTTATCATCGGCCTTTTGTGCTTCGTCGACTTGGTTTATCTGGAGTCTTCTGCAATATGCCGCGAAGTGGTTCTTTTTCTTGCATGCGTAGCAAAACTTTCCGCGAGCCGGACATTCTTCTGGCGCATGAATTCTTCCGCATTGACGGCATCGATATTGTTTTTTGCTGTCTCGTTCAGTTTCTCTCGTGTACTCTACTTGCAGCCTTTCCTTCGACCATGATGCATTTTGCTGCGCAGAAACTTCGGCTGCTTTGCACATTTGCTCAGCTTTCTGCAAGCTAAGGTCCTTCTCACCAAGTAACCTCTGCCTGAGCTTTTTATCGTTGATGCCAAAGACCACTTGGTCCCTTATCATGGATGGTTCAAGCTCTTCAAAGTTGCAAAGTTTCGCTTGCTTCTTGAGATCCCGCAAAAAGCTTTCAAATGGTTCTGCCTCGTCCTGCACTCGAAGGCGGAAAACGTGCGTTTCATAAACCTCATTTCCTTCGGGGAGACAGTACTCTTCAAACTTCCTGACCAAAGTTTGATAATCTTCTTTGTCCTCACCTTCGGCAAACACGAAGTTGTTGTACACGTCCAAGGCATCGTCACCGGCGGTGCTGAGAAGTATTGCCGCTTTTACAGCTTCCTTCCTTGGCTTGTCTGACGACGTCGCTGTGATGTAGAGTTCCAACTTCTGCTTAAACAGTAGCCAGTTTCTTCTCAAGTTTCCGGAAAGCTGCAACGGCTCCGGGGGCTTGACGGCGTCCATTCTGCTGCCGTGACCAACACTTCTGACACCATGTATCGTGTTTGAAGTAATGGACCGAGGCGGGTTGTTGCTGAACAAAGAATGACCCACTGGTCGTTTATTCATACGCTTATGTACTTGCGTAGGCAGCGAGGGAAAGGAGAGCCAGGGAAAGAAGTGGCAAACGATATCGGCGCACATGCGCGATAGCCCATTCTGATACAATAAGTATCGTGAAGCAAGAAGAAGTGTATACATCCCAAAAATATTTAACGATTTCACCGATGAATTCTTTTTGGCAACTTCGAAAAAAACCATTGAAGAAATTATTGATGAAATGTTGAAATTTAGTCATGATTTTTACTTAAGTTGTTTATGTGTTTCTCTTTATTTACTATGTCATTGTCTGTTAACGGGTAATACTACCAACCATTCTTCTGAAAGTTGAAAAAAAAAGTGTTATTATGTAAATGTCCACCTTTTCACCTTTTATGTAAATATGTAACCACATCGCTGTACCGACTCTGCCGGGCCTAGTCGCCCAAGTACTCGTGGACTTAGACAGGCCCGTTTCTTTGTTTTGATTTTGGAAGTGTGTCAATTATTATTATTATTATTATTATTATTATTATTATTATTATTATTATTATTATTATTATCATTATTATTAATATTATTGAAGGACACAGACAAGAAGTACATCTTTTGACTGTGAAGTAACTTATTCATATTCTGGCATGGCGTAGTGACGTGTTCAAGTAACGCCACATGGCGGAGAGGAATTCCACAATATTTACAACTTCACTCTCAATTATGTAATTACGAAAAGTACATGAAATCCGTCGTAACGCTATAGTCGTCCTATCGGGTAATTTTCATATTTGTTTCGGGGAAGGTTTGGTAAAACAAGCGTTAGAGCCCTTTTCCATAACCATACCCCCTCCGTAGACGGCAACGTACTGACAGCAGACGGGAATCATTTAACGTTCGCAACTTCACTGTGAACTAATTATGACAAATAAATGAAACTCCGCGTAAGGATAGTCATATTAGCGGCCAATTTCAATATAATTTTTTTCTAAGATACCTACATTATATTGAGAGCTACAGACGTTAACGAGAAAGTGATGCCAAACATTTTTTGGCGTCGACGCGACGCATAGACGGACGGACATAGATTACCGCCGGAGGGTAGCTATGTACAGCTTCGCTGCAATAAGCATGAGGGTAGCACATGGTTGCGCATCATTCGCTGGAGTTCTCAGCACTAAAACTAAAGCAATTTCGTGAAGACAGCTATACTAAGTAAGGATATCAGTTTTATGGGCCGTATAAACCTGTAAACATTCGCTTAATTACTCAATTAATAAGCGTGGTGTCAAGCGCGCACAGGTAGATAAGCACACAATTAGCTCAATGACCGCGTAAACGCGCTGTCAAAAGACTGAAGAAGCGAGGTGGCAGCAGCGAACGAATTAAACTTCGTGCCTTGTCTCGCTGCAACGCGAACAAAACAGAAACAAACCCACATACGACGCTACCGACGTTCTGCGTACTTTCTGGACATCGAAGATCGCTTCGAGATAAGGCCTACGCCGGCGCGCGCTTTGTCGACGTCGCATGTCGCTTGCAAGATACGGCGGCCGCGCAACCGCGCCGTAAACAGCAGCCGCTGGTGCAGAACAAGTGTCCCTTTTTTGCCTCCCCCGATGATTCGCACTATAGAATAGATGCCGCGCTTTCGCCGCTCCTTTCTCCCTCGCAAGCACGAGACTGAGCCGCCATCATCGGTTTACCTTTGCAAGCTTTCACTCGCGTATACAGCGAACGGCGTGCTGCGGAGATGTTATCGTGTTTGAACTTCGTACCGAACATCACGGCGGCGGCAGAAATGCACTTCGTGTCCACATAATTGCTCTCGGAATAAAAGGCACAGAAAGTCTGATAATTCTCTTGGCTGTGACATCATTCGTGCTTTGTTTTTGTTACTTGCTTTTTCTTGCTTATGCGCGTCTATGCATGGCGTTTGCGGCGGCAAAGACGCTTAGTGTTTGGTATACAAATGTCAGATTTTCTTGCCGCATCCGACCCTTCAGGCAATTGTACTAATTGAGCCGGAACGCCGAGTACGAGCACTCGTCAACGGAGCAGAGTGGTCGACACCAAGCTGAATAAGACAACAGAAATTTCTGTCGCAACTGCAAAAATTTCAGTCGCCACTACACCATTTGCTGTTGTACGACAGAAGTTCCTGACGTTCCTGTAGTTGTACAAGACATTTCTACGTTATGACAGAAATTCTGATGTTGCAACAGAAACATACTGTTCGAAGACCAAGAGTTCTAAAGTAGCAACAGAAAAGTTCTGTCGCGACAACAAGAGTTCTGAAGTCCAGACAACAGCATTCTATCGTGGCAGCGATTCTTACGTTACGACATAAATTCTGACGTCGCAACAACAACTCTGTCGCGACTACATATTTTCTGTCGTAGCGTTAGAAATGTGCCATGTTCTGTCGCAACAACATAAGTTCTGACGCTACGGCAAAAGTGCTTTCCTTCGCGACGCTTTAAAATTGTATGTCAGTTTCGCATTCGCGGTGTGCACTGTACTTTTCTCTTGCGCGGTATTCAATCGTGCTTCTCTAAAGCCGGCAATGCTAAAAGCACCAAAACCGGTATGAAAGTCGACATGGATAATTGTTAGAATTGCGCCGTGAAGACGAGGCACCAGCAACGCCCAACCGGCCTCCTCAAAATCTGCCGCTGATTAAAATCATGGTTATATTGCGCTCAGTTTTACAAACACGATATTAAGGAAGGACAGGACGTGGACGGACGTAAAACTGAGCGCAATATAACTATGAACGTTGTAAGATTCGTCGGACGGTCCTACCGCTGTCGACAAGATGTAGGAGTCGTCGGACTATCTCGCCGCTGCCACCATTTGAAGGAGATGAAGTTCGCAGACAGGAAATCCGTGAACAGGATTTAATTACATATTAACAGATTAAGCAGGATACATTGGCAGACTAGCGCGACTCCCATATGGAGCCCGCAAAACTAACATAGAGCAAACAGTTTACGAGCACACAGCTCACTAGTACATTTCTAGTACGACAGAGCACTCAGCTCCCGACAACGATCATGACACGAGCACTCCTAGCAGCCGGCAAACGCTGCTTATAAGCTCTCCGCTTGACGTCATAGTTCGACGTCATCGTTCGGACGAGGACGGAGCAGGAATGGTCGGGAAGGTTCGTCCAAGCATTGTAAACTTGCCGCCGCCCCGCACTAAGGCTTCGGAGTCAACGACCGAGGGGAGTCGTTCCGCAGTATCGTTTACGCCCACACACACGCAAACACACAGGTGCGAACCCATACACACAAAGGCTCCGGAGTCGACGACCGAGGGCTTAGTAGAACTGTGCTCCGTCTGGTGTGGCGCGGCGGAGTGCCACATTCCTGAACTGACCGCGCGCCACGTGGCTGCCGGTCATCCGCAGTTCTCGGTACTGCCCAGCTTTCAGTGCCGACGTCAGAGGGCCTCGTAGAACTGCTTTGTCCCGGGTGGTGCGGCCAAGTACCAATTTCCGGAGTTGATCACGCGCCTCGTGGCTGCCGGCCGTTCGCAGCTCTAGAAAGGGCGCCCCGACTGGTGGGCTTGGAACACGTGCCGCGGGCTGAAAGCTGGCACGTTGCCACCCCGTACGGCCATTCTTAACAGCTCCTCCATGGCCCGGAAAATCTCGCCTGGCCAGTGCAGGCAACCGCTGGGCAGGAAGAGAATGGCTGGCGAGCAAGACGATGGCTTTGCTCTCTGCAACCCCTGCGTACTTGGAATGCCTTCAACCATCTTACAACAACTGGCACAGAAGAGTCGACCCGGCAACACAATACCGCTCAGCGTTCAAACGCCCGGAATTAGCTGCTAACCCACCAGGCCTCCTATCACAATTCCAATGCAAGTCACTCAACTGGGAATCTCAAATTGTGCCCCAAAATTTCGTGCCGCCAAAGCGAGCGTTCACGTTCCTCCTGAGTTCGACCAAACCCGACCGTCGCGCTGCACAAGAATAAAGGTTTACGCAGAATTAAACCGAAGCCTTTCAAACACCAATACTCAATCATAACCTTAGCAACATAACTTCGCGAACAGCCTGTTCCTACCCTATCACAGTGGCGTACTTATCTCATGTACGGCTGCCACTGAACTGTCTGGCCAACTCCACAGGTACGTCATCACAGACGCGCTAAGTTTGTGGTCCCTATTCCGAACACGTGCTTGCATCCAGCAAAGTTTTCATCACGCTGACTCACATTTGTTTCTTTAGTCCACACAGGACACGTTCCTTAAACAAACAACCAAAGTTGCGTAACTTACGCAACACAGAGGAACCTTCGAACAAATGTGTCTTTTACTAACTAGCTCTTCGCACGCGTACTAGAGAAGTCAGAATACGGCTGCCTTCGACACACCCGAGCAACCCAGTCATCAACGTTCTGCTTCCTTCCGTCCACACAGGACACGTGCTAATGGACCTAAGAGCTCTTCTCAGTGCAAATCACGCACTTACTGAAAATTCACGCGCTTAACCTTAGAAAATTAAGAAACACTTAAAAAGAAAGAAGGTTAAATAACACACACGCGCGTTACGATAGGCCTCTCAACGATAACCTTGTCACACAGGTTACTTACACACACACAAAAAAAGAAAGCCTATGTACTCAGTAATGAACATCTCGCGAGACTACAGGTTTACATAAAACGTATCTTTCAAATCTCGGAGCTTCTCTAACGAAAACACAAACAAAGCTCAAACCTTACACATTGAAAGAAATCCCAGTCTCAATTCACGAAAATTATCCGATGCTCAAAAAATCAAACAAAACAACATGTTTCTACGGAAGGGCTCTTGGCCTCCCTTTCCAAACGCTTTCGTCTGACTCATACTTTGAGTCGGACCCGAGGTGGCCGCGGTTTGAAAGCTACTCTGGCTACGGAGGAACAATAAAAGGGCTGACTCACTATCAGCTCCCCCAAGACGTTACGGTCTCCTGCCAATTTGCGTCCTCGCGCCCCGCTTTCAACATGACCTCGACTGACCGCGTCGCTACTCCCCACCTGGTCTCGTCTTGCCACCTTGCGCTTCTTTGTACTGCACGCTGAGCTTCGAAGAGAACGACGGAACGACGAGGAATTTGACTGCCCCGTGCCCTTTGTCCGCGTCCGTGCAGAACAAGCTTCTCGGTCCCCCTTTGACCGGTGGCTCGAACGTTTTCGATGCGTCAACATCGTCAGTGACGACCGCACCTTTTCCCTCGCGCCCTGCCCTCTTGGGTCTCTCGCCATCTTTGGCGGCGCTACATTAGTTACCGTCTTTCGGTCTTTACCGCGCTTCTTTTTACGGCGCTTTCTCTTCGCACTCACTTTCATGTCGCCTTCTCGTGCCTCGTGCTGGCCGGTACACATTTCGTCGGCCCGGATCGGTCTCTTACCCGCACAGTCTGAGTGATTTACATTTAAATCTACTCTCACTTTGCCTCGACTGGCGGACAGCTCAATCGACTCTGGAACAATGCAGCAGGCTTTACTCGAGTTAGACAACTCGCACTCTTGCGAACTGCCCTCTACTACATTGCCCAGCTCACGCTGTGCATCTGCACACAGCCCGTCGGTATCGATCGCTGTCTCACGCGCACAGTCCGAATGATTAACAACTGAATCATCCCTATCTAGGCTATCTAGACTGGCGGAGAGCCGCACCGATCCCTGAACAATGCAGTTGTTCTCTCGTGAGCTACGGAGCTCGCCACCCCGAGAACTATTCTCAACTGCATCGTCCAGCTCGCACTTCACTTCTGCACGCAGATCTGACCTGACATGGGTGCTCGCGTCTGTCAAGTCCGTAGTATTATGTACCTCGCTAACGACCTCGCTACCATGAGATGCGACGCACGCGCGCGGTAACTGTGCCAATTTGTTCGCAGCTGGCCTAGCTGTCTCTACAGTCCTCTGTTGGCACAGCACCTTGTCGCTCTCACTCTGGCCTTTACCGGCCTCTGCTGCCACTAAGGCTTCGTTAGCTGCTAGCACTTCGAGTTCACTTGTGAACGTGCTGCTACTCTCACAGGTACTACTACTTTTCCCGGCTTTCGACGAAAATCTGCAATCTACTTCCTCACACTTTTGCTGCGTCCAGCCTACAGATTTCTCAAGCCGCTGTTGACTTCCTGCGTTTAGCTGCTGCAAATCCTGTATCTGTTTCTTTACTGCTGCCATTTCTTTTTCAAGCTTTTGCCGTCTCTGCTCACGCTCATGGCGTTCCGGCTTTTTGCTTAGAATTCGTTTGCCCATTTGTTCTATGAATTTCAAATCATTCTCACTTTCGAGAATTGTCTTACGAATTTCGGATTCCTTCAAGTTCTCATCTACGTTTACCTCGATCTCCTCACACAACCACAACAGGTCAGCCCTCGTCAAACACATTAGGACCATGGTCGCTGCTTTAAGCTTTGGCTCTGCTGTCACACAATACTTGCTGCGATACCCACGCAAATCAGAATACAGGTAAAAGATCCCAGCGAATCAAATCCAAAAACACAGTGAAATTGAAGCCTGGTAAATCTTACAGCAAAAAACCAAACGCTTACCCACTGAAGCAGCACCATATCACCAGTCCTTCCCCGCCGTATCCAGTCAGTTGCAAGAGGTGGTCAATCTCAAGTCGCCTCCAACTTGATCAGGATGCCGGTCGGTCACCATGTGCCAACGTCCGTCAGCTGCCGTTGCTGTCTCCGAGTCGTAGGCCGATTTACGAGCCGCAGGCCGATCTAGAAGCCATAGGCTGGTCTAGGAGCCGTAGGCTGATCTAGGAGCCGTAGTCGTATCCCTCCGCTGCCAACCAGATGTAAGATTTTGGAGCGGTCGTAGTCGTAGGGATGGACTTGGGACGACAGGGCTAGGCGAGCAGGATTAACATTTAAAACAGGACATACATTGGCAGACTAGCGCAACTCCCATACGGAGCCCGCAAAACTAACATACAGCAAACAGTTTACGAGCACACAGCTCACTAGTACATTTCTTGTACGACAGAGCACTCAGCTCCCGACAACGATCACGACACGAGCACTCCTAGCAGCCGGCAAACGCTGCTTATAAGCTCTCCGCTTGACGTCATAGTTCGACGTCATCGTTCGGACGAGGACGGAGCAGGAATGGTCGGGAAGGTTCGTCCAAGCATTGTAAACTTGCCGCCGCCCCGCACTAAGGCTTCGGAGTCAACGACCGAGGGGAGTCGTTCCGCAGTATCGTTTACGCCCACACACACGCAAAGACACAGGTGCGAACCCATACACACAAAGGCTCCGGAGTCGACGACCGAGGGCTTCGTAGAACTGTGCTCCGTCTGGTGTGGCGCGGCGGAGTGCCACATTCCTGAACTGACCGCGCGCCACGTGGCTGCCGGTCATCCGCAGTTCTCGGTACTGCCCAGCTTTCAGTGACGACGTCAGAGGGCCTCGTAGAACTGCTTTGTCCCGGGTGGTGCGGCCAAGTACCAATTTCCGGAGTTGATCACGCGCCTCGTGGCTGCCGGCCGTTCGCAGCTCTAGGAAGGGCGCCCCGACTGGTGGGCTTGGAACACGTGCCGCGGGCTGAAAGCTGGCACGTTGCCACCCCGTACGGCCATTCTTAACAACATTCACCAACTAGCCCCCTTCATTGCTTTACTAAATGATTAAAATCACATCATCTGCGGGAATGGCTGCGTATCCGTTTCGTTTTATTTGGTAAGACGTGGCACACAGTCCTGTGTACTTACATGTGCCGTTGCGCTGACACATTAGTTAAATTCCCAGAAATATTCCCAGAAAATTCGCAGGAAAGCGGGAGACAATGTTTCGACAAGTCGGCTTGTCTTTTTCAAGGCTACATATGCTTTCCTCGGCACAGTATATATAGGTAGGCTTCTAAAGTGAAAGGGGGTAAGGCGGGCGGGTGCGGCAACGAGCGAAGGTATGTTAACGGCGAGGGTGTAGAATTGACAATAAAGAGGAGCTGCGCACAAGGCTGGTGACACGGCTGTCTCTCAGTCACACGTCAACGGCCATGTGTGAGTCAGCATGTCAACGGCGTGCACAGCACCTCTCTATCACCTGTTTCGTTGGTGGTCGTGGACCATACTGTCTCTGAACAAGATAATTGAAGCAGCGGCAGAAACCGGTGCTCCTGAAAAAAAATATATAAAGAATACAGAAATGGAATAAGTAATGAAATAGAAGAAAAAAAAATCTTCAAAAGAAATAAATAGAGCCGAGCATTTCATTCAAGCATGTGATAACTTTGATGAACTTAAACTCTACATCTTACTATCAAATTTCCGTTCTTAACGAGAAAAAATACAGAGTCATACATTATCCATAAGTTCAAGGTATTACAACAAATAGGCATAAACGTTTCAAAAGGAATTTTAGGATCTATTCGCTACGCTAAATTTCAGGCTATAGGCAACAACACTTATGTTTGGTTGCTTAGTGCTTTTTTTTTCGTCATTTCTTGTGTTTTCTATTTTTCGTCGGGTTTCTTTCCTGTGTTTATTTCACTTATTTATCAATTCAACTTCTGTATATATATATATATATATATATATATATATATATATATATATATATATATATATATATATATATACTTAACGAGCACCGGCGAAATATATATACATATATGTTTCGTTGGTGGTCGTAAAAGTGATATATTTCGCTGGTGGTCGTTATATATACATATAACGACCACCAGCGAAACCAATAACAGAGGGGTTCTGTGCACGCGGTTCACACGCCAACTGACACATGGCCGGTGACATGTGACTGACAGACGTCCGTGTCACCTGCCTTCTTCGCAGCACTCCTTTATTCTCAATTTTACATCCTAGCTATTAATATACCTTCGCTCGTTGCCGCACCCACAGGAATTACCCGCTTTCCCTTTAGAAGAACCCTACCTAAATATACTGTGCCTGGGAAATCATATGTCGCCTTGAAAAAGGCAAGTCCACTGGTTGAAACGTTGGCTCCCGCTCTCACCTTGTTCTTGTTTTGCTCTACGTACTACATGACCTTCACAGCTTCATTTTTTTCTCTTACTGTCAATTAGAATATCGGCTGTCCCCGTTTGCTCTCTGATCCACACCACTCTCTGTCTCTTGACGTTACACCTAACATTTTTCGTTCTTTCGCTCTTTGTGTGGTCCTTAATTTGTTCTCAAAATTCATTGTCAGTTGTCAAGTTTCTGCACCATATGTTAGCACTGGTTAAATTCATGGATTCTATACCTCTATTTTCGATGATATTGGTAAGCTTTCAGTCAGGATGTGACAATGTCCGCGGTATGCGCTGCAACTCATTTGTATTCTTCTGTAAATTTCCTTCTCATGGTCAGTGTCGCATGTGAGTAAGTTCTCTAGGTAACCGTACTCCTTCACAGACTTTAGAGGCTGCCTGATAATATTGAACTCTTGTTCCCTTGTCCGGCTAATGGCGATTATTTTTGTCTTCTGCATATTAATCTTCAACCCGATTCGTACACTCTTTCTGTTAAGGTCTTCAATCTTTTGTTGTACCTTTTCCCCCCGTTTTACTGAACAGGACAATACCATCTGCAAACAGAACGTTGCTGAGATATTCGCCGTTGATCCTCAAACGTAAACATTCCCAGTTTTACAGCTTGGACACTTCTTCCAATCACGCATTGAATAGCATTGTAGAGACTGTGTCTCCTTGTCTGACCATTTTCTTGATAGGCATCTTCCGACTTTTCTTGTGGAGAAATAAGGTAACTGTGGAATCGCTTTTGATATTTTCCAAGATACTTACGTAAGCGTCCTGTGCAAATAGATTACGTAATGCGTCAATGACTCCTGGTATCTCTACTGAATCAAATGCCTGTTCGTAATCTATGAAAGCCATATAGACAGGCTGATTCTAGTGCTCGGATTTCTCGATGACCTGATTAATGGCATGGATGTGATACATTGTAGAGTATCCCTTCATGAAGCCAGCCTGTTAACTTGTTTGACTGAAGTGGAGTGTTGCCTTTATTCTATTGGGAATCATCTTGGAGAATATTTTATATATTACTAGAAGTAAGTTAATGGGCCTATAATTTTTCAATTTTTAACGTCTTCTTTTGTGTGGATCTGTATAACGTTGTCATTCTTCGAGTTCTCCGCTACCACTGAAGTCGATAGATCATATAAAAAGCCGCCAGTTTTCCAAGTATTATGAATCCTTCATATTTCATAAATTCCATTCTTATTCCATCTTCTGCTGCTTTTCCCCGTTTCATGTATTGCAAGGCTCTTATAACTTCATAGTTAGTTATAGAAGGAGCCCCCGTAATCTGTTCGTTATTACTTCGAATGGAGGTCTCGTGGCAGCTCCGGGTACCGTACAGGCCCGTATAGAATTCTTGCACTGCTTTCAATATATCTTCGACATTGCTGATGTTATTATCACGCTTATCTTTCAGTGCATATCTCTTGCTTTGTTATGTGCCAAGTTTCCTTCTCACTTATTAATAGCGGAGCTGTTTAAGCTTTAGTTCTGGCGTGGAGCGTTACTAGAAAACTCAGCCCAGCTGTGCGCCACCTCGCGTTGCCTAGCAACCACCTGCGAGAGCACCGAGTCATGTAACCTCTCGCACCATACGCGCGTAGGGGGGAGCCGTGACATCCGAGTAAAGGCTCAGAACAGCCGCCGCGGCGTCACGCCTCTCTCCTCCGCTACTCCATGCGTACGTGCTGCTGCTATGGGAACGCCGAAGAAAGTCAGGACGTGCCGGAAAAGAAGCGGCTTGGCAGGAAAACGCCATATTGCCTAGTGAGAAGCGATGCGTCGCCGCCGAGCTGTTCTGGAACACCGTGCAGCTGCTGCGGCTGAGAAGAGGCGACACCGAGTCGATGATCTCTAGTTTCAGCCCAGGGAATGCGAGAGTCGGCGCCTGAATGCTCAACCTCACAGATAGAGTGATCCCGGCCTGTGACTGCTCGAAAACTTCCACCGTCAAGCCCGCCGAGACAACTTAGCAAAACCTAGCATATTCGCGCAATACATAGAAACAACTTAGCCAAGCCTACCAGCAACTTAGCGAAACGTAGCATAACCTCGCAACACCTACAAATAACTAAGGCAAGCCACGCAAAAGCTAGATAATCACAAGCCCTGCTGTTGACTACAGCTTTGCACCGCTAGTGCTAGTTGTGTACGTTTTTTTTTTTCATGCAGCGTTCCTTTTTACTGCTTCTCCTTCCTCAAGTTATAATTTAGAATATCCATTATTTTCTCCTTATCGATCAGTCTTGACAGTTCCACGAATTCCGTGTGAGCTCTTGAGTTAGACATTTTCATTCTTTCTAGTTTCTTTATTAGGTCATTTGTTACTTGGGAGAACTTACAAACTGGTCGCCTTGGTGCCTTAACTCCGACATCAATTGTTGCTTCTGAGGCCAGCCTAGTAAAGGTTTAATTCATTACCTCTATTGAATCTTCATCTCTCTGTTCTAAGGCTGCATATGTTTTTTTTGCAAGTACCAGCGTGAATTGGTCTGCTTTTCACCTTACTACGTCTAGGTTGGCCCATTTCTTCCTGACCAATTTTACTCTTCTCCGTTCTAGCTGAGGTGAATCCTAGACTTCACTAACCTATGATCACTGCACTTTACGTTACCTAATACTTCTTCCACCAGCACTCTGCTGTGATCAGCAGAAAGTATGAAATCTATTTCTTATTTCATCTATAGCACTTTTCCAGATCCACTTTCTGTTGCTACACTTCCTCAAGAAGCTGTTTATTATTCGCATATTATTCCTCTCCGCAAATTCTACTAGCATCTCTACTCTAGCGTTCCTAGAACGGACGCAGTAGTTACCTATTGATTGTTCACGAGCCTGGTTTCCCCCCACTTTTGTATTGAAGGCGCTGATTACTACAGTGTACTGAGCTTGCACTTTTCTCATCGTGAATTTAACATCTTAATAAAAGTGATCTATTTCATCGTCGTCGTCATGACTGGAGGTTGGATCATAGGCCTGTAATACCTTTATTCTGTACCTCCTATTAAGTTATATTACTACCACTACCCTCTCATTATTGCTGTAGAATCTGTCAATGTTGCCCGCTATGTCCTTATGAATTAGGAATGGTACCCCGTATCGCTTCTTAACTTGATGTCCTCTATACCAGAGGACCTGACAGTTAGTCAGCACTGTATAAGCCTCACCAGTTCTTCTGACCTCACTAAGGCCAATATTATCCCAAACAATGCCTCATAGTTCGCCAAAGTCCAGTTCAGCTTGTTTTACTCGAAAGAGTTTGGGCGTTATACATTGCCAGGGTCCATTTTCATTGGTGGCCTGTCTGGCTTCAGAGATTCTTAGCACCCTCTGCTGCATTGCAGCTCTGACCGCCCCCTCGGTCAGGTGCTCCGCGGCTGCTGGAGACTGAGGGCCATTGGTTGATCGAATGAGTCATCTATAAGGGTACGCAAAAATGGTGAAATAGAATCCCAATTTTTGTGATCTGTGGAGGCACACATGGCAAGCATGTTGGTCAGGGTACGATTCGTGCGCTCAGTGAGGCCGCTTGTCTGAGCATGGTAAGGTTGCGAGTGCCGGTAATAACATCCACGAAGACGTAGTAATCCAACAACGCCTGCCGTATTGTGCCGTCAAGGATCATTAACCACAACCACAAAGCGTGGAGCATCATGACGGAAAATGACGGAGTAAAGAAGGAAAAATGAAATGGCAGCTGCTCTATCTGATTCAAGCGCCGCTGTCTTACTATACTTGGCCAAACGTCCACAGAAAAATTAATCCCAGGGCGCCAAATACAATTTCAGGAAGGGACCTAGCACGTCGAGACCAACTTCTTCAAAAGGCAGGCCGGCAGTTTAACTAGCTGCAGCGCAGCCGCAGGGCATGGGTATTGTAAACAAAGCGTTCGCTGCTGGCAGGGTCTATTTACAAGATGATAGATTGTTAGCGCAGTGCAAGCGTCATCCAAGTAAGCCATCGCCCTACTTGGTACATATGTATTTCAAAGAAGGAATATTTAGTGCTTGCTCACACACGCATTGCTCTCACAGCTGTATCAGACTGTGCATAGACGGGAGCCGGCTTTGCTCAAACATCGGGTCAGAGTTGCAAGAGCGCCAGTACATGGCGATGTTGATGCCTGGGAGCAATTTTCGTGAGCTAAGGTGCCTTCCCTGGTCTGACGAGCACAGCTGCCTCTAGCACACAGACTAAAACCTGGAAGATATAGTGATTCGCCGTATAAGTGCGTTGACATAGTTGCGCCTTGAGAAATAAAGTTATGGCGAACAGTCGTTCGTTAACAGTCGCCTTGCATAAACTGGAAGAGTTGTGTGGCGCAAATAATTCGAAATTACCTAAGTTAGTCATTTAATACATAAGCTCAAACGCAACATTGTGCTTCGCATTAGGAATACTCATCCACTTTTCTTCTAGCTTCGTTTTTTTTGTAATAATCCTTCCACTTTCCAAAGCAAGCTTTCCTCGCGCACCCAAAACTTGGTTCTCGAGAGTGGTTTCAAACTAACTAATAGTACTCAACGGCTCACTTTCCAACCTATAAATGTGACGCGGTCAGCATATTTATCAAACGAAACAAGTTGAAGATCGCTTCTTGTTGTGCTAGTTGACAGCTGTTCATTATAAAATATAAAGACGCAAAATAAACGGACACACACAAGAGACACACACACCCTGTCCCGTTCTCTACTCTTGTGTGTGTCCGTTTATTTGGCGCCTTTATATTTTATAAGGAACAAGTTCGTTAGTACCGTGGTGAAATGAGAAAACAAAATAAGAGTGTGGAGTCATTCCTTCTACGGAATCCACTCTTCTTGTACCTCCTTCGGTGCTCATATCGCTCGAGAGCAGAGAACAACACTAGAATTAAATAGGCTGACTTTGCTGCCTGTTACTCTCAGTACTTATTCCTATCACTTGCGAAATGGCAAGAGATATCTAGCGGGAATCTATACGTATTTGAATAAAAGCGTTGTTATTGCTGCGCGTGCCACAAATAATAATAATTTCGAAACCTTTGCGATGCAAGTTTAGAATATTCTTTCTTCCTCTAAGAGGCAGATTGCAAAACGAAAAGGAACAAGCAGTGACGCGCATCCGCGTAAGCGCATAGAAGACAGTGAAGAAAAAGAAGTCAATTAGTGCTTTGCGTCCATGGTTTTGTAGCTACCGACAGTCATGCTGAAAATACAATGAATTTCTTTGGTTATTCTTCCTGCCTGTTTTGTTTACATCTCTACTGACGAAAACTGGATGCAGAAGAGTGACAGCGCCGGGACACCTTCGCAGAACAGCAATGACGTACAGTTCAACAAAAGTTGGTGGAACCGGAGTACGAAGCCAGCGGGAGATTTTGACAGAAAGTTGAGCGATTCGACGAGACTCAAGCAGTCTTTCTACTCATGCCTGCAGTAGAACAGTCCGTGTGCCAGCGCCACAGCGTCGGATGGAGCGTGAGTAAAAGAAAGTCTACTTTGCAAATTCCACGACTTACCGGAAAGTGAGCGGACCCACAATGTTTTGTAGCATGAATACGTTCAAAATAAAAAAAAAAAAAAAAACGACGGTGCGTCGATAACATTAAAATGAGTGGAAACGCAACATTCATATGGGGACGTATAACCAGCCAAGCTGTTTAGGCTTTTACATGGGATACGCACATTATGAAATCTCACATTTTTCATTACTTTACCAAACTACGCAGGCACGCTCACGGCATGAGCCATGCCGATACCGAAACCGCTGCTGCAGCCGCGTCGGCCACTCCGACGCGCGTGACATCAGAGCCATAAAGGCGCCGGCCACGTGTTTTTTTTTTTTTTTATTTTTACAACGTGGGCAGTTACGTGACTGAAAATATTCTCCTGCTGTATAATATTGCAAACGTTTCCTTGTACGAACTTGTAAAAACATCGTTTATGTTGCTACCTTGTTCCTGCGAATAGTGTTTGTTTGTTTGCTTGCACGTTTTTTTTTTTTTCCACCATGTGACCTGAGCCTTGTGTTATGTATTCTGGTATCTTTTTTCTGCATGGCGTTTGTGTTTTGGCAGTTGCTGCATTTCTTTTTTTACCCTTTTATTACTAAAATGTCGAAGCGCAAGCCTTGTGCATTTTTATTCGATATGCTCAAATCAGTGCTTATAATGAATTATTGCCACTGGAATATATAGTATGATTATATAGTGTTTTACTATATTTTACTACGACTTCTCTTCCTTGTAAAAGAATTTTTTTTCTTCTCTGTTTTGTTTTCTCCGCGTGCTACCACTACTGTATACAGGTGGCTGAAGCTTTGTCAAGCTGTGAAAGTGCAGATTTCTTTCTCCAACCACCTCTTTTGAGTTGTACATAGCGCGAAAATCAAACTTCATTGATTGACGTGCACAAGCGCCGTCACCACAACCGCTGCTGCAGCCGAGTCAGCACCTCCGACGCGCGCTTCATTATAGGTGCAGAAGCCTAGGCAACGCGCGCACTCTTTCGCCCTCTCACGATTCGTCAAACGGGATTTAAAAAAAAGGAAGCGCCCGACGGCCAACTTGCTACACAAAGAGACAGCACTTTGTAAGATATATATATATATTTCTTAGAAAGTGCTATTTGTTTAGCAAGTTGGCCGTCGGGGAAGCACCCGACGGCCATATATATATATATATTGTTGCACTAAAGCTACGGGAAGGACGGAGGGAGAGGCGACCGAAGTCCGCTTGTCTTTGCAGCGGCTCGGTGTCGGCGCGGACCCTTCTCCTCAATTCATCTTTAAATAATCGCGCCCCATCGTAACAGTTTTGGTGGACGGTGCGGCGTAAAACAACGGCGCCCCGGAAGAACGACGACGAACCGCCCGCAGAAGCGCGATCCATGGAGCTTCGCCGAATTTGCCGAATTGCCGGTCTCCCACCGCAGATGGCTTCCGACGGCGAGAAGCCGCCACCTTCTTCGAGCTGCCCATGGCAGCCCTACATCGAAGCACGAACCTTCGCCGGAAAAGGCGGGGAAGACCTGGACCGATGGCTCAGCTTTTACCAACGCGCAAGTTGGTTCAATGGCCGGAATACCACCGCCCTTCTTAATAACGTTGCCTTCTTCCTCAAGGAAACCGGATCTGTGTGACTTGAAAACCACGAAGAAAGCATGACGACGTGGAAAAGTTCGCAGACGACATCAAGAAGTGCTTCGTAGATCCTGCAGCTAAAAAGAAGCTTGCAGAGCAAACCCTAATTCAAGTTCAAGCAAGTTCTCGGCGAAACCTTCACGACGCACATCGAGGAAGTGCTGAAGTTGTGCAAGGCCTTAGACCCTCATATGACAGAAGAGGACAAAGGTGGTCATCTTTTAAAAGGGATAGCCGAGGGCGCGTACTAGTTCGTCATTGGAAAAGACAGTCTGGACGCCACAATTGACGTCATTCGGCACTGCCGCACATTTGATGCCTTGAAAGCTCGGCGTATCACACCGAAGTTCAGCCGTCTGCCCAACGTAACTAACGTCGCCAGTGTTGACGTGGTCCCAGTTCCATCCGACCTTGCGTGAGTTTTTCGGCAAGTGGTGGGCGAGAAGCTTGACCGACGTGAGGCGGCTTTCCTCTTGACTCCGCGGGCGCGAGAGCCCTTTTCTGACTACGACTGCTGTGAGACGTCCATCAACGCCGCCTCCATAGACGTCTACAACTTCGCTCGATGTTCAAGAGCGCCAAACCCTACCATGAACGCGCATCACAGTTATCAGTTCCACGAAGCTTACTCACCCAGACCACCTGTAGTTTCTCAAAAATGGGACCGGCTGTGCCAGTTACCCTGCTACTAACAATTTCGGTGCGTTCAGTGAGCGCCCCATCTGCTTCAAATGCGGTATTCGCGGTCATGTTGTCAGATTTTGTCCTCATCGCCGTCGCAAGTCACGACCATCCCATGAGTGACAGCGCACCCTTTATTGGCGTAGCAATCAGCATGGCGGCGGGACACACTGGTCTTCTGACTCCGGTAGCAGGACAAATCACTAGGCTAATTACCGTAGCGATTCACCAGCTACTGTGCGGAGCTTGACGCCGTCGCCTTCAGACCAGTGCAGGTCTCCATCTCCACAACAACGTTTCACGTCACCGTCGCAGGAAAACTAGGCGGCGCGACCAATGGAGGTGAGGTCGCCAGTCATCAACTACATGCCCCTATGCATCCGCCAGTCACTATGGATCATAACAAGATTCGTGTTTTAGTGGACGATGTTGCTACGTTGGCTTTAGTGGACACATGAGCGAGTGTGCCCGTTATCAGCCTGGATTTCAAAACCCGACTAGGCCGTAAAGTGGTGTTTCGCTTAGATAACGCTAACGCATTTCGTGCTGTTCTTCAACTGATGTTCTCTTCCAGATCCATGATTCGCCATTTAGACCCCTCTGCCGCAACAATATTGCACACCGAGGTGAGTGGAATCGTTATCGGCGCCATACTAGCCCAGCGTTCTGGTGACGCCGAGCATGGGATGACCTATACGAGCCGTTCGTTGAGCAAGGCCGAAAAGAATTGCACGGTCACTGAGCAAGAGTGTCTCGCTGTCGTCTTTGCAGTCCAGAAGTTCCGCCCATATCTCTACGGGCACCGCTTCGCGATCTTTACAGATCACCCTTCACTGTGCTGGTTGGTTGGTTTCTGCGACCCGTCTGGCCGCCTTACTCGATGGGCGCTACGTTTGCAGGAATTTGACTTTGGAGTCCGTTACAAGAGTTGCGGACATCATGCGGACGCCGACTGTATTTCGAGGCTCCCTCTCCCAACAAGTGCACGTCAAACCGACAATTTTGATGAGTTTCTGGCTGCCATCGACGACATCCTTTTTCCAGACCTGGCCACTTTCCGGGAAGAGCAGCGTGACGACCGCAGCTTGGATGCCCTCTTCGCCTCAGCTGCTCAATCAGCAGGTAAAAATGGCTTTTTCATCTAAGCTGACCTGCTCTAGCAGAAGAATTATGTGGCTGATCGTGCCCACCTCCTCTTGGTGGTCCCTAATACCTTGAGAACCCACGTGCTCCGTGCTATGCAAGACGACTCGACCGCGGGACACCTAGGATTCACCAAAACATACCACCGTATTCAGGACCGATTCTACTGCACTAGTATGCCACGGCATATAGAAAAGTATGTGGCCAGTTGTACCAAGTGCCAGCAATTCAAGCGCCCTAATACTGCTCCGGATGGACTCCTTCACTCTGTGGCGCCACATCATATCCTTTCAAAATGGTTGGACTGCACCTTCTTGGCCATTTCCCGCGCTCAATAAAAGCCGACCATAGTAATGTAGTCTGCGTTAGCCATCTGACGCGTTATGCGGAAACCACAGCGATGCCAATGGCCACAGCTCTTCATGTTTCGAGCTTCCTCCTGTCATCCGTTATACTGCGTCATGGACACCCTCGTGTTATTGTGAGCGATCGTGGTCGCCAGTTCAAGGCCAACGTAGTCGAAGAGCTGTTGCGTATTTGTGCTTGCCAGTTTCGCCACGCGACCCCATATCACCCACAGACAAATATCTCGTCGAGCGCACTAACAGAACTTTGACCAACATGCTTTCGATGTATGTCGATTCCAGGCACAAAATTTGGGATAACATCTTGCCTTTTATCACATACGCCTACAACCCTGCAAAACATGAAGCTGATGACTACAGTACTTTCTATCTTTTTTATGTCAAACCACCCCGCAGCTTCCTAGACACAATTCTACCTTTTACTCCTCATGCGAACTCTACTATTGCCCAGACTCTCAACCACGCTGCGGAAGCACGCTGCATATATATAGCTCAGCTCCGTACGTTCGCATCCCAGGACCACTCCAAGGTCAGCTACGATTCACGCCATAAGAATGTGTCGTACGACAAAGGGAGCATTGTATGGCTTTGGACAACAGTTCGCAAGCGCGGCCTGTTCCCGAAGTATCTAGCTCTTGACACGGGTCCTTTCGTCATCACCAATCGCCTAAGTGATGTGACCTATTTGATTGTTCATCTCGTTTCTAATGGGTACTGGTCTGAAAAGACGCAGCTTGTTCATGTCGCCCGCCTGAAACGCTGTTATCCCCGTGACTCTGAGTGGACGTAACACTTACTCGCCCAGATGGCTTCGTCTGTGAAGGGAGGAGCGTGGCGCCAAAGTTATAGGAAGAACGGAGGAAGAGCAAAATGAAGTGCGCTTGTCTTTGCAGTGACTCGATGGCGGCGCGGCCCCTTTTCATCAATTCATCTTTATATAAACGCACCCCATCGTAACCGTGCATATATATATATAAAGATATATATATATATATATATATATATATATATATATATATATATATATATATATATATATATATATTTTAAAGGAGGTTTATTGGGGTTCGTAGCGACCGCCGGTTCTACGATGCACCGAGCACAGCCCCCGAGCTCGAGCCTCTGCTGTGCGCTTGATGCTGCCGATGCTGCTGACTGCGCGCACGTTCCTCATCTTCCTTACAATGGCCCCGCGGAAATAAAGGAGCCATCCTGGCGACTTTGTTTTCTGGAAGGATGGTAGAATTGTGATACGGCTTGAGACGCTGAACGTGAACGACTTCGCGGTTACGACGTCGCATGTCGGATGGTGGCGTTAGCGGCTCAACCAGATAATTAACGGGTGATGTTCTCTCGAGAACGCGGTATAGACCGTCGCACTTCGGAAGAAGTTTTGAAGCGAGCCCAGGCGTGCGGTGTGGCACTAACAACCAGACGAGAGCGCCCGGGAGAAAAGTGGGAGTCGAGTTCTGGATATCGTGAACGGCTTTTTGGCGGTTCTGGTCGTCCGAGGTGAATCGGCGGGCAAGCTGTCGACATTCCTCTGCTTGTCTGGCGGCTTCCGAGATCGGCAGGCATTCAGATGGGTCCGGCCGGTAGGGCAGAATGGTGTCGATGGTGTGCGAAGGATGACGGCCGTAAAGAACGTAAAAGGGTGAGAATCCGGTAGTGGCCTGAGTCGCGGTGTTGTAGGCGTAGGTGACAAACGGAAGAACTAGGTCCCAATTAGAGTGATCAGGTGAGGCATACATGGCGAGCATGTCACCAAGCGTTCGATTAAAGCGTGCCGTGGTACCGTTAGTCTGTGGATGATAAGCAGTGCATTTACGACGAACAATTGCGCATTCAGCAAGCAGTTGTTCGATGACCAGATAAGAAGGCGCGGCCTCGATCGCTTAAATGTTCACGTGGACCTCCATGACGAAGGAGAAAACGACGAAGTAGGAAATTGGCGACCTCCTGCGCTGTAGCATTTGGTAGAGCAGCAGTCTCCGAATAACGGGTTAAGTGGTCTACCGCAACGATTATCCACCTGTTGCCGGCAGGAGTCAACGGAAGCGGCCCGTAGAGATCTATGCCCACGCGATCAAAAGGTCGGGATGGGCATTGTAAAGGCAGGAGTTCACCGGCGGTATTGTGCGGTGGCGCTTTCCGGCGTTGGCACTCATGACAAGAGCGGACTAACTTTCGAACGAAATTATACATTCCCCGCCAGTAATAGCGGTGGCGAAGTATTTCGTAGGTCTTGAAGACTCCAGCATGGCCACACTGAGGGTCGACGTGGAACGAGGAGCAGAGCTCTGCTCGCAAGATTCTCGGAATGACGAGTAACGAGGTGCGTCCCTCTGGGGCATAGTTGCGTCGATACAGTAGCTGGTCGCGAATCGCAAAATGAGGCACTTGGCGCCGAAGCGTACGTGACGCTGGAACTTTCGACGTATCCGAGAGAAGGTCGAGCAGAGACGCAGTCCAGGGATCATTACGCTGTGCAGCAGCGATAGTGTCAACGTCCAGAGAGGATAATGGGCACTCGCAGGGCGAGTCGTCACTGGCCTTCGGGGGAAGCGGTGATCGGCATAGTGCGTCAGCGTCGGAGTGCTTTCGCCCGGAACGGTACACCACGTGGATGTCGTATTCTTGGATTCGCAATGCCCAGCGGGCAAGGCGGCGCGATGGATCTTTGAGCGTCGACAGCCAACATAGTGCGTGGTGGTCGGTCACTACGTCAAAAGATCGGCCGTATAAATATGGGCGAAACTTGCCATGTGCCCACACAATGGCCAAACACGCCTTTTCTGTAACGCTGTAATTGGTCTCCGCCTTGGTTAACGTGCGACTGGCGTATGCGACGACGTATTGTGGGTGGCCAGGTTGACGCTGTGCCAACACAGCGCCAAGGCCTACACCGCTTGCATCGGTATGGCATCATTCTTTCGAACGTAGCAGGTGCGTTGCAAAGTCCGAAAGGCATGACGGTGAATTCATACAAGCCGTCTGGTGTAACAAAGGCAGTTTTCGGGCGATCGCCCTCTGCCATCGGAACCTGCCAGTAGCCTGACCGCAAATCCAGCGAAGAAAAGAACTCGTCTCCCTGCAAACAGTCCAGAGCATCGTCGATGCGTGGTAATGGGTAGGCGTCCTTCAGCGTGATCTTGTTCAACCGCCGAAAGTCAACACAGAAGCGGATGGAACCGTCTTTCTTTGTGACGAGGACCACGGGGGAGGCCCATGGGCTTTGGGAAGGTTGAATGACGCCTCGACGGAGCATGTCATCGACCTGGTCTGCAATGACGTGACGTTCCGTAGCGGATACGCGATATGGTCTTTGTCGCAGGGGTGAGTGAGTGCCAGTGTCGATGTACTGCTTGACTGTCAATGCACGGCCAAGAGAGATTTGCGCAACGTCGAAAGAAAGGCGGAAGTGTTGAAGGATTGCGACAAGTCGAGATCGCTGCGAAGGCGTCAGATCTTCAGCGATGAATGGGCTGAACACACCAGTTGATGTTGAGTCTGGTACGGAGAGGGCACTCAGTTCATGGGCGGCAGTAGAAGACACTTCGTCGAGGACGGAGACAATTCGTGTTGAATCGACCGCCTCGACGTAACCAAGGCATTCGCGGCGGAGCAGTGATAGCGGCGATGAAAGACGATTGTAAATGGGCATCGTGCTCACACCGGCGGCAAGGTCAAGAGCTGCAAAGGGCAAAGGAAGCGCTTTTCGGGTAACAAAGTGATGAGAGGGCATGAAGAAGACCGTCCCATCGGATATGGTACTACAGAAGACTGGTACGAATGCTGACGAGCACGGGGGGATACAGGTGTCTTCTTTCACGACAATTTTAGCGGCAGGATGAGCATCGACCGAGGCCAGGTCACCAAGGTGGAAAAGTTTAATCTCAGCCCGAGCGCAATTGATGATGGCATTGTGACGTGACAGAAAATCCCATCCTAGAATAACGGCGTGAGAGCACGATGAAAGAACTATGAATTCAATCGTGTACAAAACGTCCTGTATGATCACACGGGCAGTACAAGCAGCGGTAGGGTTAATGGGTTGAGCACTCGCCGTTCGGAGCGACAATCCAGACAGAGACGTCGTCACTTTACGAAGCGAACGGCAAAACCTGGCATCCATAACTGAAATAGCGGCACCGCTATCGACTAAGGCGACTGTAGCGACATCTTCGATAAGCACATCAATGACATTGGCAGGTAAAGGAGGAGGACTTCGGCATGTCGACACTTGTGCAGTTCTTGCCTCAGGAACTGCGTCGTCTAGTTTCCCTCTTCGTTAGAGACGGGTCGTCGACGCATAGGCGAAAGCGATCGACGACGTGGGGAGGGTGACCGGAGGCGTTCGAAGCGAGGACGGCGATCAGTCTGGGAGCGAGCTGGTGATTGGTCGAAAGGTCCGTAAGGCGCATTTGAATCAGGCGGCACATAGGGCGCTCGGCGATCGTCATCGAACGCCTGCGAGCGGCGGCGACAGAACCTTGCGACATGACCGGGACACCTACATGCGAAGCATATAGAGCGATTGTCCGGCGTATGCCACGGGTTAGCGACGGCAGTGGTGGTCCAGGGGACGGGAGGTTGAGGGCGGTGCACAGGCTGCTGGAAGCGACGCACGGGCACAGTGCGAGGGGCCATTGCAGCAACCGTACCATAAGTGAGTGGTGTAGCCACGACATCCTGCTGGTGAACAGCCGGCAGCGCTTCCGCGACCTCTTCATGGATCACGTTACGGATATTAGACGGCAAAGTGCTGGCAGACTCCTGAGTGGCGGACACCAGAGATAGCTGTCGTGCGACTTTTTGGTGGACGAAATCCTTGATTTGCGTTATCAGGGAGGCTTGTTCTGGGCCGGTGGTAAGGCTGCAGAGTGCTGCCGCATTTGTTGTGGGATGTCACCTTGTCAGAGCTCGCTGCTTACGCAATTCATCATAGCTCTGGCACAAGCTGATGACGTCGCCAACATTGCGCGGGTCCTTGGCCAGAAGCATTTGGAACGCGTCATCGTCGATTCCCTTCATGACGTGCTTGATCTTTTCCGCTTCCGTCATGGCAGCGTTCACGCGCCTGCACAAATCGAGAACGTCTTCTATATAGCTGGTGAATGTCTCACCCGTGTCCTGTGCGCGTGTACGCAAACGCTGCTCGGCTCGGAGTTTGCTGACGGCGGGTTGGTCAAACTCTTCTGTAATCGACGTCTTGAGCGCCGACCACGTTCGGATATCCCTTTCATGATTTCTGAACCAGAGACTGGCCACGCCCGCGAGGTAGAATGACACGTAAGCCAGCTTGTCCGAGTCATTCCATTTGTTGTGAACGCTCACCCGTTCGTAGGACGACAGCCACTCTTCAACGTCGTTGTCGTCGGTTCCGCTGAAGATGGGAGGCTCCCGCTGGCGAACGGTGCCAGCGCAAGGGACGGGTGGCGATGGAAGAGTCTGCAGGTCGGCGTCCGGCATGGCAGAGGGTAGCGTCCGAGAACGGAGTTCCAGGATGGTAGAGTGGAACGTTACCCCGCACCTCCACCACTTATAAAGGAGGTTTATTGGGGTTCGTAGCGACCGCCGGTTCTACGATGCACCGAGCACAGTCCCCGAGCTGGAGCCTCTGCTGCGCGCTTGATGCTGCCGATGCTGCTGACTGCGCGCACGTTCCTCATCTTCCTTACAATATATACAGTGTTTTTCCTGCAACGCCGAATGTATGCGATTCTGTTTGGGCGCAACATATTAAACCTATTTTCGGAACGCCACGGGTCTTGCTCCGATGATGCTCGGTGAGTGAGGCCTCGAGCAACGCGGTGCGCCGCTTCGTTGGGAGTGCGTGCCTTCGGTTATCGAAGTCGGCCTCTCCCTGGTGTATGGGATGGTCGCGGGTTACTGCAAACGTCTGGGCGTGGGAGGATAGTTTGACCAGGTTCCACGACATCACGACACACTACCAGTTACAAATACGCGTATACCCATTCCCTCACGCTAGGTTACACAGGATCCAAGCAGTACACTTCAGACAATTACAAACAGATTCTTACAGAAACCCTAGACTCATGCATGCCATATATATCCAGACATGTATACTACAAACAGACTCCCATCGTGTGGCGAGGTTGCCACACTTAATCACCTGTTATGGGAATGTGAACACTTAACAAACAAGTCGAGTAGTACCGACCCCTCCGTCTATTCCACCGCCAGCCTCCGCTCGCGCTGTAAGACCGCACTGCTCAGCTCGAACCTGACAGCACAACACTGGACCGTCCAGCGAGCCGAGCAAGCCGCTTCGAGACAACGTCTCGGAAACGCGTCCGCGGTGGGTGCCCAGACCCACTAAATAGACGCCGGGCTCAAACCTTATTGATTTGAAAATAAAATTTACGCTCTCTCTCCGCCGCGGGTCGGCCCGGTGTTGCACTCTGTCCAGAATCGGTGCACACATTCCTACCGCGTATAACAACGTGAGCCGGCTAGGGTGCGCCTTTGGAAACGCATGTCCTTTATTGAACCATCTTCGGGACTTGCGCGCACATTAGCATACCCCATACATACGTAACCTGACCAGGAAAGCACGTAACCTCCCTTGGAAAGCAGGTGGGGGTGCACACAGGGGCTAGAGGTAAACAGCTTTGCCGTATTAACCATATTAATGATGAAGCGAAAGCATCCGTGGGCGCAGCCCAACTAGTAATAGTCACCGCTTTTGATGATGGGCTTGAAGTGGAGTGCGCTTCAAGTGTCTCAACTAACTAAAGACCAAGTCGGAATATCATGAATACTTCGCCAACTAAAATTTTGCAGCAACGTTCGAAAACTCACGCAACGCAATGGCGCAACGCAAAGCTCCCCCTTGGTAGTGTTTACGTCTGTGGCGTGGCTATTTAGTGAGCAGAATTTTTCTGTCTGAGCAGCCTTTAAAAAGTAAGATATACTCCACCAGCAACGCTATGAAGTGAGTGCGGTGTCGATAGCCCGCTTCGTTAATTTTGATAGCCACCCATCGTTCTGCTTTCACAGAAGTGAGTGTAGCAGGGCTGACTACCTACACTTTGAGCTTTTCATTCAGTTTTCAAAATAATAAGCTAGTCCAGCAAATTCGCGTTGTTGTAGAGTCATTTATTTTATTTGCACCGCGTTTTCCCCAAAGTACCCGCCTACGTAATGGCTGGCTGGCCACCGTCCTCGTTGATTTGTCGATAGACGAGCCAAGCCTACTCATCGAAAACGAAGGCGAAGGCACTTTTCTGCTCACTACAAACGAAGACTTATTTGCACATTGTCAGTCATGAAAAACTTGCAATAATCAATAGCATACTGCATTTCAACGCTAATAAATAGACCAATGACCGCATGCATAAGTGGAAGGTCACGCGGTGAACCTGTTATGCACCTTCGTCTTCTTGCCGCCTGGGGACCCAGAGTTCATTTTCGCGAGTTTAATTCTTCAGTTCCAAATATAAATCTATGTTTATTCAGAAAAGCATGACTCGTTTTAGCCACTACGATAGGGAATCAGTCCATCAGTAGGGTTATGTTGATTAATCTTCTGAGCGGTTATATGTTCATTTAAGGCACGAGGGGTTACGTTGGGAAGCTCTGCACAGACGTCTGCATCATTTATGGCCACGCAATCAGCCAGCACTAAGGTATGAGTTGTTTCGCGCAGCGGCTCGGATCGGAGCTCAAAATTACTGACGGATAGGTCTTCAATTAAATTAACTTCTGGGAACACGTCAGCACTTACGCGCATAAATCTCACTAATGGCGATAAATTTAAGTACTTGAGCACCATTTTACGCGGTGCAGCAGCTGCATCAATAGATGGCTTATATGTGACAGGACACTGCTAAGACGATGCTGTCGACGTTCTAACCAGGCGTTTTGACGACACCCGTGACATTGTTCAAAAACATCTGTGGCAGCACCAGTCCTGCCCTCATCGACCTCGCGAGGCGATGTTTATGGAACGCGGTGGCTCATAGAGCTAGCGCAGTGTCACATCAGGGAAGGGATGAAAGGGACTCAAGATCACCAGTGCTAGGCCAGGTTGCAGCAGCAGCAGTACGATGTATACTCAGTAATGCGGAACGTTGGGCTAGTTAGTAATTAATCATCAAACTTTGCTGGTGAAGCATCCGTTACACAGTGTCTTGTATTCTTGTGTGTCTTCGCCGTGTCCGTGTCAGTGCGCTGCTTCACCAGCAAGGTATGATGCTGCTTATTCGTTGCTTGCTCTTCATGCAGTGGCTCGCCTCTTTTGCTGATAACAGTTTATGAATCGCCACATGGCATTAATTAGCTACATCTCACGTTGCGCCGTCATTTCCGGCCCTACACACCCACCGCGGTTGTTTAGTCGCGTGGTGTTTGGCTGCTAAGAACGAGGTAGGGTGATCAAATCCCGGCCACGGCAGGTGCATTTCGACGAGGGCGAAATGCGAAAACGCCAGTGCACTCAGATTTAGGTGCACGTTAAAGAACCCCTGGTGGTGCAAATTTGCGGAGACCCCCCTTCGAGGTGTGTCACAATAACATCTTCGTTTTAGAATGTAAAAGC
The DNA here is from genome assembly GCF_023375885.2 of Dermacentor andersoni. Lineage (NCBI taxonomy): Eukaryota > Metazoa > Arthropoda > Arachnida > Ixodida > Ixodidae > Dermacentor > Dermacentor andersoni. The sequence continues at coordinate 210,588,886 of NC_092816.1, read as the reverse complement.
CCATAATTTAATCTTAATTTTTCTCTCCATACACGGGAATGCCACCGAGTACTTGCTCTGGGACTACGCTATCATTGCGATATGGGATAGCTCCTCCGTGTCCCTCTTCAAGCTTCTGGATGTGAGCCATCCCGGCGACCTGCCTCTTGGTCTGCCAATTACCGACAACTGCCGTTCTGTGACGTAAGCTACCATAAGTATAAATGTCCTGCGTATCGATCCATTCTTGTAGGTTGCAGTAGCACCAGTGCGATGTTTAATCGTTGCTTGATCTTCATGCAGGTACGTTACTATTCCAACTCTGTATGTATGTGCCCTGATGTTTCCAAGTTTTATATTGCACGAGTCATCTAAACCTGATCGGTGAGGTGGAGCTCAATCCGGGTGCCTAGTCCAAGTCAGCGAGTACAAGCAAAAGCAATCATTCTGGTAATAAACCTGGAGCTCGGAGTGTGCTTGGTTGAAACTCCGCTCTCAATGAGGCTACTGATGCACGTTCTCCTACTGCATGCCATGACACTCATGGTATTTTTGTATCCGAAGTGTTCTCTAAACTACTGATTGGGCAAAGTAGGTTTGCTCGAGACATTGCTCACATCGTCATTTCGACAGACAGTCGCTTGCCATTTGGAGGCTTTAGAGTTCCGTGTTGATAAATTAGAATCGTCACTTAATGGCTCCAGTTCAATTTGTTCGCCAAGGGCAGCAATCAACTTTTTATCTCCTAAAATTATCAAGCTGCTCTAACAATGTGGTGACCTGAAATATCCTTCTCGAAAAAAAAATCTTAGAACACAGGTTATTTTGGAAAACCCCAATGAAAACGCTGCCATATTGTGGTCCAGCGTTGCGTCTGTATTTACCAATACCATGAACGTTAGCTGTCACCCAATTAAAGGCGTCGACAGACTTCGTATAGCACGCTCTGCTCACACTCGTTCTATTACTCTAAAACTTTCAGACTTCAAAGACAAACCCGTCGTTGAAAACACTTATAAACGCAAGGGCTGGAATTTCTTCATTACAGAAGATTTCTCTGCAAGGATTATATCCATGCAGAAAAAATCTAGAAAGCATCAAATGTTTTTCGTAGCAACAGCTCCATCCTAAAATTAACATATGATCAGGCATCCATTAAAAAGGTACGTTGTAAATTTTATTTCTTTATTTATTTAGTTGTTTATTTATTTCTTTAGAATAATCTCAGAGCCGTTGCAGCAGTATAGAGGGGCGTAGTTACAAGTTAAACGGGCAAATTCAACAAACTCGAGTTAATACAGCAGAATATATATATATATATACAAAGCAGATAACAAACGGCACCTACATTACAAAGTTAGCTATGGCGTACGGTAGTACAGGTTGAACAATGTGAAGAAAAAAGTTCCTAGTTATACAGTGCTAGATTATGACGTTCTCGAATAATTGATCTGCGATGATGGCCGTCGAGGCGTGAAGGCGATTCACTCGTTGTAAGTGCGAGCTACAAACGACTGCAAGAAACCATTCGATCTGCGTAATGGAATGCTGATCTTATGAATGGGATCTGGTCTAGGCGATACACACGGAGGCGGGGAAATAATAATAACAACTCTTATTTTTTTCCATCAACGTGATGGGGTAGGTAAGGGAAAAAAAGCTGAAACAGACAGCTTGACTATTTCCTGCCGCCCCCCCCCCTCCCCCCCAAAGAAAGAAATAAGTTGGTTGCGTAACAGCGGGTAATGAAATCACTTATGAAAATGGCACAAACGGAACATTTTGCGACGTGATGAAAAGGTAAGTTAAAGGTTCATTTCATTGCGCTGATACTCAGGGTTCTGTTATAGTTTGAAAGAATGAAATGAGAACAGTTATTTTAAGCTATTTCCAATGAGTGCGTTAGGTTTATTGGATCTGGATCCCAGAGTGACGCAACCTAGTCAGGCTTGGCTCGGATTAGAGTTTTATAGAGGAGTAATTTGAAGGAAGAAGGTGTTTGGAAACGTTGAGTCGTAAGTAACCTAGCACTCGGTTAGCGTTAGTTATTATCTAGAAGATGTGGGTATTCCAAGTGACATCGGATGTGGTGTGAAGAACAAGGTAGTGGTAAGTTGTTACCAAATCTCATGGAGCGTTATAAAGGGATTACACAGGTGGTTCATTGGTAGTTCTAGATGCACGCATGAAGTTACATTTGGTACCATTTAATTACATTAACCATGAATTGGGCTTTGAAAAAAACAGCGTTAAGGTCAGCTTGAATCCTAGTTAAATCACCACTGCAAGTTATTTCGGTGTAAGTTACACAGTCGTTAGCAAATAGCTGAATTCGAGATGAAACACAGGAAGCTACGTCGTTAATATATATGCGAAATAGGATGGGTGCAAGCACGGGGCACTGTGGTACACCTGAATAAACAGGCCTCAGACTAGAGGTTACTTCGTTAGCTGATACAAACCGTGAACGGTTAATGAGTGTTAGTGAGTAATTGATCAAAAGTGGAAAATGTTCCGTGTCCTGTCTTTTCTTGTGTCTTAGCTTGTGTCCCAGTAGTTCGCGCCTAATTTATCAAACGTGCGTTATAACTGGGATGCCTATTCAGACATTAGTAAAAGTACCTTATGAACTATTATCTCGCGTGCCTTTGTCTTAGACTCCCTGTTCATTCACTTGCTTACATCGTTCTGGCCATCGCGACAAGTTCGTCGTTTTAAACGTTAACGCCCTCAGTTTGTTAAAAAGCTTCCACACTTACTGTCACTAATTTATATTTATTCTCCTCATTGCATATGCGCCGCTGAGCGACGGCTACATAGTAATGTTCATTGCTCTTAGTTTAGTCCACCCGATTTTATTGCCGTTCGCCTAGACAGAATCCATGGCCCCCGCGGAGGTGTTGTTCAGTCTATCCGTTCGGATCTTTGTTTCTCAGTTTTGCCCCCGCCCAGAAGACACGAACCACACGGTGCAAACTTTTTCGGAATAATCAGTGTATTGTAATTAGCGTTATATATCATCTGGCCGGTACTTGCCTTGATGTGCTTCATGCTATTGCAAATTTCATCTGCCTTACTAACATTCCTTCATGACGGTTTATCTGCATGGGTGATTTCAACGCTTCTTGCATCCACTCGCCATCAATAAATACAACAGGTCGTGACGTTGCAAGTCGTTATGAATTATTAAATATTTCATTGTCCTTTGGGCTCACTCAAGTTTATTCTATTGCCACTAAGTTATCCTCGACTTAGTTTTCTTAAGCGCTGATCTAGCGAAAAACGACTTATCTTGCGATTTAATTGAGATAGTCTGGATTATAAAGGCGTTTTGGTTTTGCTCTCTTGTCCATCCTCCAAATCACCCTATACCTTTACTAGTTCACGTGACTTCCCACGTGCGGACGACAATTCCATTACTGATCTCTTACCTGATAATTTTCACACGTTTTGCTCTCTGTCATACAGAGAGAATGTAAATTATCTTCTGAATTACTATGAGGACCTGATCAAGTCATGTATACAATGATATGGGCCCGTGAAAACAAAGAAAATAATTTTAACATTTTAAGGTTCACTTGCGACATCTTACATTTATCTTGTCGTGTACGCCGACTTAGGCGCTTTAAGCTAACCAACGATTCCATAACCATGGACAGGTTGGAGAAGGCAAAAGGAACTTCAATTTAAACTGCAAACGGGGAAATACTTCGTTCGCGTTCAACTCTCTCATCTGTTAAGAACTAACTGTCGCAAATTGTTGTCCTCTATTTTACCTCACGATGCTCACCAACTTCATTCAGAATTGATAATGACGTCATCAGTGATCCGTCAGTAATACCAGATGCTTTCAACATGCATCGTCAATCTGTATTTGTACCCGACAGCGACCGCATTCCTTCTCTCACCAACATAGTTTTTTTCTGAAGCAATCAGTGGTACTGACAACAACAAAGAAGGCATTCTTAACCTTGTATAGAGCTTGGATACCAAAAAATGCACCAGTCCGGACGGGATACACAATGCATTCCTGGTAATTTATTCCTTGTGGCCATCTAAATATCGGGTGGTAACGTTCAGCAAATCTTTTTTTATTTGCCACTTCTGCTTCCTCATAGAATTTCGCTAAAGTGCTGCCTCTTTAGAAATCTGGTGATAAGCAGTCTTGGTCGAACTACACACCAATGTCAATAACATCAAACACGTGAAAAATTTTAAAACACATAAGTTATTAACATAAAGTGCTTTTCCTGGGATAAAATAATCAGCCATCTAACATACAGTCTTGGTTTATACGTGGTTTTAGTTCGACAACGCAGTTGAGTTTACGCTTTCACTTTTTCTTAACCTTGATGTTGGCAACCAGGTCGACCCTTTCGTTAAAAGTTTCCCTAAAGCATTTAAAACAGCATTACATTCTGAACTACTTGCTAAATTTAACGCTGTAGTAAATAATACTCAGTTAGTTAGCGGACTTTCTAGTTTTTTTTTAACTTCGCTCCCAGTTCCTCTCTCACAGCTCGACCAACTCTACAGTTGTTGATGTGACATCTGGAGTGCGCTAAGGCTCCGTTCTTGGGCCCCCACTTTTTTTAATCTACATAAATCATTCGCCTGCTAACATATCTTCTAACGTTCGTCTTTATGCTGATGACTGAGTTTTGTATGAAGTGATTAACTGTTCTAATGATAATTTCCTCCTCGAGTAGTCATTTGCTAGGTTTTGCATTTGGTGCAACACTTAGAAAGGAACAGTAAGTTTGGTGAAACCGTCATTATAAACATCTGTAAAATAATTTTCTCTTTTTCATGACTCCTTCAACAACCGCGCTCTGGGCAGGATATTTGAATATAAGTACTTCGATGTAATTTTTACGCATAACATGTCGTGGTCTAATCATGTTGATTACCCTTGTAACAACGCGCTAGAAAAGTTGGTTACCTACGCCGTACACTATCCAACTCTTCAAAAGATACTAAGGAACTCTTATGTAAATTCCTAAATCCTCCTGTTATCGCATACGCATCCGTCATTTGGAATCCTGAATAGCAGTGTGAGATTTACAGGCTACACGACATTCAGAAAAAAAAACTGTAAGATATATGTCATCTGTTTTGCCGTGAGCTGTCACCGTCCTCTGCTCTTAGTTCCTTGAATTTAACTTCGCTATATTCACGTCGCCGCAGAGCATCGTTAGATTTCTTGCAAAGCACCGTCAATTCTTCAGTTAGACTTTCAAAAAACAACTATACCGACGTCACGCCAAACTCATCGACGACACGACATCCCAACTTAAACTTGATGCGCTACATAGCACACAACAAAATATTTACATTCAGCTTGTTCCCTCGTTCCATTCAAGACTGGAATTCCTTACCTGGGTTTGTTTGGTCATGCCCATCCCGAAGTTTTGTATCTGCCATCCAAGACCTATGGTCTTAGCACATCACCGTTACCTCTGTATGGCATTTTACTGCCTCTAATTTGCCTGTTAGCCCACTCTTACTATAGCGCTCATTGCACTGCCGTGTGTACAGAAATAAATCAAATAAATAATAGACATCCTCCTAAAGGTTTTATCAGGAGATATAGCTTTGGGTTACCATCGTTAGATAGTAAATATGGAACTATCAAAAGTAGCGCGCGTTGCAGCTGACTTTCCATGGAAGACAACTATAATTCCAATTATTGCGGTTGCAGACAATGAACCTCAAGAATTTCTGCGCAGAGAATGAACTTCAAGAACTTCTGGGAGACTCCTGAGAATTTGGAAAGCGGGGGAAAAGCAGACTGGGTGAACAACGAGGCAGGTTAGGCAGAAACCATTCTGCTCAGAACAGACCCCAGCTACCAACTGCTGTTGTTTTGTCCGCTCCTTCAACAGAGGAGATACTCGAGACATGCAGTTGATGCTTGTGACTCGTCTTTCAGCAAACTAGAAAAGCTGTAGAACTTGTAGCTGTGGGGACCAAGACGGAATAACTTAGCTACAACGCTAGTAGCCAGAAATCTGCAAAAAAGCTCGCCCCGTGTAAGCGTCGAAGTTTCGCTGCAGACCTTGTTACCATAGGTAATCTCTGGAGTTTTAAAAAACAGAGTCTAAAAATGGAGTACTCACAAAAGGAAAGGAGGAGGCTTAGTTCCTGCATCTGTGAGAGACAGAGGCCAATTCAAGAGCTAAAGGCGAGGTACTAAGAGAGAAGGGGCCAGTAGTGAGGGGATAGGAATGCGTAGGGTAATGACGACTGTGACACAAGCAGTGGGACGATGGGATTGATAACACGCTGCGTCGACGTAGCATGTGACAGTGTGCAGTTGTAAAGGGAAGAGGAAGAAAATACCTTCTGCGTATAGCTTGACTGTGGAGGCGTGCACCGGGAGAAATAGAGCAGCTTTACAGGGAGTGTTTTAAGCCAACCGAACGGGGATCGCTTGTGTCTGCGTAAGTATGAAGTGTAATGAAGTGTAATGAAGGCAAAGGCTCTTGTAAGTTCGATAAAGTGGAAGCTTTGGTGAGTGGTTGATTGAATGTGCACATATCTGCACAATATAAAAGACGAGGGCAGAAGAAAGAACACAACACAGGCGCTGCATCCACGTTAGCATCCTGCTTGAGCATCCAAGTTATTGACTATTCTCATAGGGGCCGCCGTGTCACGTGGCTACTCACCGGGCCAAGCATGTGGTGATCGTGGATCGTATGGATCCAAGGAAAGAGTGGTCCTGGAGAGCAAAACCTGAAGCCAGGCAAGAAGACGTGGGCTCATCGGTATACCGGCGAGAGTGCGATAAAGGAAGGGGGGTCAACCGTCCATTTGTATTTAGTAACGGATCGAAGCAGTAGCTGTTATTTCTCTGGTGGGCTTGCATGCCGTAGCGAGAAACGGATTCTGAATTGAGGCTCCACTTGCTCCGACGATCCGTGAGCACCCCAAAGCTTACACTGTAACACTCTTTACTGAAGCAAACTAAAAACTTGTTTATTGTGGGCGAACTTGCGCCCGGAAACTCAATACTAAAGAATTCACACCATTTCAAAGAAGTGTTAACATGAGCCTAACCAACAGTGACTCGCGTCTCTACACCGAACACACTTTAACGTGCCTCGAAGGCTACGAGCCATGCCGTGACTTCTCATTTGACGGGGGACTCTGGCGCTGCGGCGTGCCCGTGCATGGGAAACACGTGCTGTATCGCCATGCGCGAAGCGTTGCTGGCGCTCTTCTAATGACAATGCTATGAGTGATGCGCAGGGGCTTTAGGGATGAGGCGCTTGGAAGGGTACCTCACGAGAGTGCTCGTAACTGGCATCTGGAGAGCTCTCTGCGGCATTAGTCCCCCTCCAAAAACGCATCGTCTAGATGCGTGTGAAACAAATTGATATATGTGTTCTCATTACCTGACGTAGTAAGGCTCCATGCGGAATATCTGTAAGACCAACGCAAGGTTGTGCCGCTTTGATCGCTATTGTTCATGAGGGATGATTTCGTAATTCAGGTCACCTAATCGGCGATTAACTTTGTAAGGTCTAAAGTATCGGCGAAGGAGTTTTTCACATATTCCGCGACGGCGCACCGGTGTCCATACCCACACTTGATCGCCTGGGTGGTACTGAACTTCTCTGCGTCGCACGTTGTTGTAGCTTGCGTCTCTACGTTTTTGCTGGCATATACGGAACCATGGCAGCTGCCGGACTTCTTCAGCTCGTTGTAAAAATTCGACGTCGTACGGGTTGTTGTTTTCATCATCTACTGGCAACCTCGATTCCAGTGTGGTTGTGACTGTCAGCCATAGACCAGATGAAATGGAGTGACCTGAGTTGTCTCCTGTACAGCCGTATTATAGGCGAAAGTGGCGTAAGGCAAGATTACGTCTCATGTCTTATGTTCGAGGTCGACATATATGGAGAGCATGTCGACCAGGGTTCGGTTTAGACCAAACCTGGCTGAACCCAGTCCGTTTGTTTGGGGATGATATGCAGTGCATTTCCTGGGACTGGTGTGAGTCACGTTCATCAAACACTGCATCATATAAGCTGAGAAGGCCGCTCCTCAATCGGTAATCACGACCATCGGTACAGCATGTCGCAGTACTATGTTACAAACGCAAAAATTGGCAACTTCAGCCGTTTCTCACTCAAGGCAGCCAATTTCAGAATATCCTGTTAAATATGTTGTCTCTACTCGGATCCCTCTCTTCCCAGACGATGACGTTGAGAATGGTGCAAGGTTGAAGGCCGGCCGGTTCCACGGGTGATGCTTTGCGCCTTTCACATTTGCGTAATGTCTTCATGTAATGCTGCACCGACGGTGACAATTTAGACCAGAAGGTATCCGAGACGAATTCTGGCGAACGTCCGGCTGACAGCTAAGAGACCCGACAATAGCTCATCACGACAAGCTTCCGAAATTTCCGGTCGCATGGCTCGCGGTACGACCAGCAAGAAGTTTTCCTGGTTGCGTTTGAAGTTTCTCTTGTAGAGCGCATTATCTCGGAGACAAAATGACGATAAACCTCCCATAGATATACGCGGGATTCGGACGCGGTATCCTTCGAGGTGCTTGATGAGTGGGAAGAATTCCCTGCCGGCCCTTTGATGATCGACGATTTCCGAAGCTGTCATCGCTGTAAGGAACGGGAAATCTTCTGAAGGAGTATAGTCCACTCGTGAGCGAGACAAGCAGTCAGCATTGTCAAGTTTTCTCCCAGACCTGTATACAACCGTAATCTCATATTGTGAGAGCCAGAGGCTCCAACTCGTGAGTCGTTCAGATGGATCCTTTAGGCTTGCCAGGCAGCAAAAAGAATGGCGATCGCTGACTGCACGAAACGGCCTGCCGTAGAGGTATGGTCGGAACTCTCTGATGGCCCACATGGCACCTAAATACCCCTTTTCTGTCGCAGAGCAATTTGTTTAGGCTTTCCACAGAGTACAGCAAGCATAAGCTGTGACTTTGCCTTCCCCATTTTGTACTGAACTAAAACCGCACCGAGACAAAGATTGCTTGCATATGTATGGACGTCTGTCTCTGTTGTCTCGTCGAAGTGCGCGAGGATCGGTGGGGCTTGCAATCGTTCTTTTAATTCATTGAATGCAACGACTTATTCAGTATGCCACATGAATGAGACGTGTTCTTTAGTAAGTGTCGTTAAGGGTTCGGCAATTGAGAAGGTTTCTACACAGCGCCTGTAATAAGCGCATAGTCCCGAAAATAGCTGCATTGCCTTCTTGTTTGTTGGCATCGAAATCGCGCAAAGGCAGCGCTCTTGGTGCGATCGGGACCAATACCTTGCGGGCTAATTACGTGATCCAGAAAACGGAAGTTCTTGGAATCCAACGTGACACTATTCCGGTTTCATGGTTAGGCCGGCCGAGCGGATAGCTTGGAGCACTAAACACAGCCTCTGTACGTGCTGGTCGAATGTTGCGGAAAATGGCACTACGTCGCCTAAGTAAAGTAACCATGGCTATCATTTGAGACCCGAGACGGCACTGTCCATCATGCGCTGTAATTCTGGAATGTCGTGCGCAAAATAAGGGCCGCATGGAAGCGCCTTGAACTCATACAGGCTGTCAAGGTTCCTGAAAGGAGATTTTCAGAGTCTCTTTCAACTACTTCAATTTACCAATACCCGCTCTTGTGATCTAATGAAGAAAAATGTTTTGCATGTCGTGTCCGATCCATCCTGTCATCAATGCGTGGCAGAGGGTATACATCACGCTTGGTCACACTGTTCAATTCCTGGTGATCAACAGAGAATCTCAATGTATCGTTCTTTTTTTCTCACAAACCTACGAGCGACGCCCACGAGCTCAATGGCATCGTCCTCAGGCATCTCTTGTACCTGACCCGTTATGGCGTCTCCATCAACCGGTGCCACTCGGTACGGATGTTGGTTTACTGGCCTGGTAGCTTCGTCTGTTATTATACGGTGCTCAACAATCGGTGTGCGCCGCAACTTTCAAGAGGTGGAGAAACATTTTGCGAAGTCATTTATAAGGTCCTCCATCACTTATTTGTGGGCTGGCGACAGACTTCGGTTCATCACAACTTATGTTATGATGTAATGCATAATTTACGCAGCAGGCGGCCTTGACGCTAAGTTACATACATCTGTGACTGCGGTAGCGCTTTGCAAGAAGGCGATGGCTGTGTTCTTTGCGACATGCTAAAATTCACTTCCGAAGTTCGTCAGCGATACATCAGCACACCCATCACCTAGTTGAACAGTTCCTTGCGCTACGCTGATACCTTTCTTCAACTGCAGCTCGATGATGGCGTTTGCTACACCTTCCGAGTCGTCGAATGCTTCGTTTCTTACGAACCAGCATGCCTCATCGTGGTAACACGGTTGTGTCATCGTCGGCAACCCACATAGCAACGTGCTTTCGCTGCTCCGACTCTTGCATGTCTATAGCCTGCTTCGTAGAAAATGACACACTAGAATTCTGCAGGTTGATAATAGCAACGTGTGCTAGAAGAAAGTCCATTCCGATTATTACATCCTTCGATCATTCTGGTTCTACGACGAAATCAGCGACGTAAAAAAACCTCGAATTTCGTTTCTCGCTGTACATTTAGCCAGGGGTGAAGTGCCCAGCAGCCGATCATGACATGCCCACCAGCCGTACGTAACTTTTCGCCACTTGGCCTAGCATTTGGTAATGTATTCTACCGGGGCCAGGTGCAGTTTGTTTAACGGCGGACAGTACTCTATGGATTGCTTGAACTTTAATTAAATTATTGTGTGGTTCATTTTTGCTGCCATTTATCGGTAGCCTTTGTTACTCAGCTGTGTTTTTGAATTTTAGAAATGATTCTGTACAGCGTGATGAACTGGAAGCTGCCGAGAAATATTCACCCAATATGTCTGCCTGCTCTTCTATGCTTATGTGTGGCCAGCTCGTGTGATGCACTCAATGCTAAGAGGGCGGTTGACGAGTGTACTCGCGTGGGTCTTGACAATGGCGAGGTGGTTTCGACTGCGCAAATGAAATAAAATGCCGGCACAAGTATTGGCCAGTAGGTTTGCCGCTCACATGAAAGATGGGAAAATGTCCGGCAGCTCTGTGGGGGCGGCGTAAGGCAAGGCTGGCAGGCGGGCACCGACTGCATGGAGGTGGAAGCTTGGGCTGGCTGCAAATCGAGGGTTTCGAACCTATCTGGGCGTTACCTATGGCACCTCCTTCGAGGTAGACCGGCGCGATAGAGTTTGGAGTGGAGGTGGTATCTGGCGTCTGTGTGTCGCCGGCCATGCCGGCGCGTAGCAGTGGAGGCTTGCGGCTATGGAGGCCGTCACCGCTTCAAAATTTGAAATGCCAATATTTTGCACAAATAAAGAATAGAATGAAAATAGCAGTATCGAAAGAAAGCAGATGACCTGCAGGTTCGAAAAAGGAGATTATTCTTGAGGACGAGACGACTTTTTTTACACCACAAGGATGTCGAATTATAGAAGTTGATTTCTGTATTCAGTATGATGCCACTTTAGCATAGTAGCAGCGATTCAAGTGTAATACTTGTGTCAAGGATTGACACAGCTGTTATATATGTTTATATATATATATATATATATATATATATATATATATATATATATATATATATATATATATATATATATATATATATATATATATATATATATATATATATATATGGATATATACGTATATATATATATATGGCAGGAAAAACTAAACGTTACCGCCACAACTCTAACCTAGTGGCTGTAGGTTCAGTGTTTTGGATGTTCTTTCAAGGGCCTCTCACAGTCGACTTTGCAGCAAGTACATTGATCATGCAACTAAACGAAGCATCGGATACCAGAATAGGCGATCGGAAGATTAAAGAGCCCGATGTGCGCTGCATGAAGGAAATGTCATTACAAAAAGTACATAAAAAGGGACCCTGGTGCTGTACTGAGCTAAGTCACTACAAACGAGCACCGAGGGAAAGTAATGTGTCCCCTCATACGCCCTTTCTTCCTCTGAAACATGTCAGGGGACCGATCGGACACGGTGAATCAAGAAGACCGCACAACCCGTACACCTCCAAACTTTGCGTTGGCTCGGTGTCAAAGAAAGAATAATAAAGACGCCGACAGTTCAGGTAGCGTTGGAAGGAGGTCCCTGCAGCAATAGAAATAAACGAGAGAACAGCTGTTGTGTAAGTTAAAGCAACGAGTACTGTGGCCCAGAGGACAAAAGTGCCGTCAGCGTATTGCGAAACAAGAGCAAAACAAGATAAATGAATGTGGAAAGAGAGCTGGTTAACAGATGCCCCGCGATGCGGCAGGGTGCTTCATAGTGGCTTCCATCAGAGCATCACTGCGCAAAAGAAAGGTACCTAGGCAAGGAATTTATCTTGCCCGCGCTTGGCAGAAAAAAGAGCTACTTCGTCTTCGCGAGAATACAGGGGCCTTCAGCTCCTTGTTATCGAAGTAGGGAAATGCAGTGGAAGCTGAAATAGACTATTTCCGAAATACATTTCCGCAATAAGTAATATAATGTGACCATGATCTTGGATTGTAGCGCGAAGTGGCACGGACATAGACTAGAAGCAGACAGGAGGAGCGCTAACTCTCCACTAAGAATTTTTTTTTAGTTGAGAGTTCGCGCTCGTCCTGTCTGCTTCTAGTCTGTCCGTGTCACTTCGCGCTCCAATCCAAGATCATGTTACCGTACCGATTCACCCAACTTTCTATCCTTTTGCATTATCTAAATTTATTAAGAAGAAATAGGGTTATCGGCAATCAAAGGTCGCCTATGATTCCGTCCGCTGTGCTCCCGTTATTTCGATGCCTTGCACTGCAAAGGCTACGGCCAAACGGGGCGTGCCCCCGACGTCCCGCCTACTAAACACCGCCATGGCGCGTCTTTCAAATTTCATCTTGGATGTTCCTGTTGACACCACTACTTCCTGTTTTGGCCCTTACGACGCGCCGAACGTAGTTAATCTAGGTAAGCCACCGTGTCGAGGAAGTTTATTTGACTAGGAGAGTGGTGAGCAGCGAAATTATTAGTCGTGTGAAAGCGGTTGAGAGCTAATTAGGTCTGTTAACGCGCTTGAGCCGTGTTCCCATCTTATAAATATGTCATCAATATTATATTATGTTCTGTATGTGACGACATCCGAGTATGAAGTTCTCACTTAAGTATGATATTCCCTACTCATCACTCTCCTAGTCAAATCAACTTCCTCGACGCGAAGGTCACATAGAAATTTTTAAAGTGAGAACGACACTTTACCGGCTGTTTAGGGACAGCCAGCAATATTTAGGATACCTGCGACACTGCAAGCAAGGAATTTTTGTCGGACAAGCGACGCGAATAAAAAGAATCTGCAGCAGGAGGCAGATTTTATACACATCCTAAATGAGCTTGAAGCAAGGCCAGCAGAAAGAAACTATCCACAAGTTCTGTTCGACAGAGGTTATGGCGTCACGTCAAGTTTGAAGGGGCTGTGGGAATTAGCTGAGAAACAGCCTACCCCCGAACCTGAGACACCACCAGCCTTCATAACAAAATACTCTAATGCCCTTCCAAACATAAACAACATGCTACAAAAATACCACCCAATATTATCAAGTAGTGAGCGTCTGAGAAAAGCGTTCCCGGTGGTACCAAAGGTGGCCTATCTAAGCAACAGATACTTTAACGACATGTTACTGCACGCAAAAGTCAGCCAACATCATTACCCCGTAATAAAAGCATGTTGTCGCCCCAGGTGAAATACCTGTACGCACCTTCAAAGTGACATTAAAATAAAAGCACCGCAAATAATTATACACACGAAGTAAAAACTAGCTTTACTTGCACTACTTCTGATGTGATTGATATGCTTGAGTGTTCATTCTGTAAGAAACAATGTATCGGTGAAACGGGACAATCAATGAACGCCAGGTTAAACGGACATAGCGCGCACACAGCTTAAACTTCCCAAAGGGCCGCCGAACATTTTAAATAACCAGGTCGAAACTTTGATGAACCTAAACTCTACATCCTACTGTCAAATTTCCGTTCTGCGCAAGGCAGAAAATACAGAGCATCATACCTCATCCATTATTTCAACACATTGCAACCAGTAGGAATAACCGTTTCAAATGGGGCTTCCGAGTCTATTCCCTAGCTAAACTTCATGCTATATGAAATAGCACTTAGTTATTTTTCATTGGGTTGCTTGCTGTTTTCTTTTTTTCTTTTCTCCCTTTCTTCTATGTCCTTTCATTTCCTTTTTTTTCCTTTATATATTGAGTCTATTTTAGTAATTCTTTTCCACCAGCACCTGTTTCGACTGGTTCTTTTATTCTCTCTTTCACGGAGACGACAGCTGGATTACCTGCAGCGGAGCAAATAATCCTCCCCCCTCCTCCCACCCTGTCATCCAAGTTCCTTCCGAGCAAACACACACAGTCGGCTCACACACGGCACTACCACGAATTCCCTCACCCATGTTGAACAGCGCCCCTTCCTTTTCAATTCTCCCCCTTCGCTGCTAACACAATCTCGGTCGTTGCCGGGCCGACACGCCTTACTTCACCTGCCCTTTAGAAGAAGCCTACATATCAATCCTACAGTTAGGAATAGCCTACAGTTAGGAATAAATATTTCATGAATGATTTCGGATCAACTAAATGGCGTAGTGATCTTGTTTGGAAAAACCTAACAGCCTGATAACTAATGATACAAATCCTAGGGCAGTTACATCACTGAAATTAAATGGGACGCAGGTGTCCGACCAAAATCTAGCACCGAGTTTAATAAATATTTCCTTGGTCTTTCTTGCGACAGAGACGTGCATAACGACTTAAATGACGTCCCACTGTTGGACAAAACGATATATCTTAAACCTGTGACTGGAGTTGAAGTAATGACAATTTTCACAGAGCTCAAAAATAGTACCTCACGTGATATAGACGAACTACAAATACGGCCCACAAAATCAATTCTGGATATTATTTTGCCCTACATCACTCACATCATTAATTTCTGTATTGCAAATGTTGTATTTCCTCATGGAATGCAAGTTGCCCGCTGTTCTGTACTTTTCAAGAAGGGAGATAGGAACCAGTTAGGCAATTACCGCCCAATATCCATACTTCCAATATTCTCAAAGGTATTAGAAAAGGCTCTTCACAAACAGTTTACAAAATTTGAATCCAAAGATCATATACTCACTAAATCCCAATATGGGTTTAGAAAGCACCTTTCAACAGAATTCGCACTCTTAGAGCAGAAGGAATATATACCAAAACAATTTGAACAGAACAGTATACTGCTGGGTATTTTTATTCATTTTACAAAGGCGTTTGACCTTATAAATCATGAATTAATTCTCCGGAAGCTTGAACGATACGGTTATCGCGGGCACGCAGCACCCATAGTCAAATCGTATCTGGAATATTACCGACAAGCTGTAAGTGTAAATGGCTTCATCTCACAAACTCTCCCTGTCCGCTGCGTTGTTCCGCAAGAAAATATACTCTGTCCATTTCTCTTCAATCTTTATATCAATGACATCGTCAACTTATTTCCCCTCGCAAAATGTATCATATATGCAGATGATACGAGCATGTTCTTATCCGGCGAAAATGCCAATGATCTAATAGATTCGGCAAACTGCACGCTCAAACACCTAGACAAATGGACACAAAAGAATGCATTGCAAATTAATGTGAGCAAAACAAAAGCAGTTGTTTTTTGGGCCAAGAATAAACAAGTTACTCTGACAAAACAGATATACTTTAGATCTTGTCCGCTAGAAATAGTACCACAGTTTAAAACTCTGGGCGTTGTGTTTAACCAGCAGATGTCCTGGGACGATCATGTGGCACACATTACTTCCAAATTATCACAAATAATTGGTCTGCTCTATTGCATTCGTGCAATCTTACCCTCTTGCGTTATGATGTTAGTTTATTACTCTTTATTTATTACTCGCCTTAACTATTGTAGCCTTACCTGGGGAACAGCAACCCAGGCAAACCTGAACAAATTACTTGTATTAAAAAAAAAGCAATGCGGATTGTTAAGAAATTACCGAGGTTGCATCATACAAGAGAAATATTTTTAGAACACAAAATAGTTCCAGTAACAAAAATCTATGGCTATCGCCTCAGCCGAACACTTAAACAAGAACATTTAAATAAAACATCTTTTATTCGAACTCTTTCAGGCCTGAGAAGGCGCGAACAAAACTACAACACAAGAAATAAGGATATGTCGGAAATTATAACATTTAGAACAACATATTGGCTACAAACGTTAGAACACCGGCTTCCACAACTTCTTAATGACCTATTGAGACAGGATATAACACCTCAAGATGTCAAATTTCGGACATTCTTGGCTTACTTTCTTTCCTAAACATTTCTTGTTATTTCTTTACTCAACTAAAGCCAAATCGCTTTACAGAATTATGGTGCTACTCGATGTTGTTCCTGTTTTTTTCTGTTAAAGTGCCTTTGCCATGTCATTGCATTGGGCAAACCATTAAAAGCCTTCATTTTTTTTTAATTTTCCTTGCCATGTATGTATGGCTCACTTCTCCTTTTTTTTATTTATCTACCAGATGCAGCCTTTATGTAACATGTTTATATATTGTTCTGTAGTGAAATGTGAGCGTCGTGAGCAATGTTTCTTTTTGCGTATCTTCTTTTTATGTGACTTTGTATGCTACTGCCAAATAAGGGGGGCAGTTGCTCTGTCAAGCTCTTGAAAGACAGTTTTTACTTCGGTCCCCCTGCATCATCATGTATGACGTGATGGTGGAAATAAACTTACTTACAATATATACTGTGCCGAAGAGAGCCAATATCTGCTTGAAAAAGAAAAGTCCCTTGTTGAAACGTTGGCTCCCCCTTTTACCTCGTTCCAGTTTTGCTCATTGTATGAAGGGCGTTGCATTTTCATAAGTCTATGGTGTGCTACAATTAGGAAATAAATCCCTTGAATTTCTCCGATGCTGAGCATGATCGAACGCATTTGACGAAAGTTAATCATAAGCGCGTACAGCGACAAGGATAAGGACTAAGAGAGATGATATATATATATATATATATATATATATATATATATATATATATATATATATATATATATATATATATATATATATATATATATATATATACATATAATGTAAGGCAGATTTGGTAAGGTTCGTAGGGCAGCCGGTTCTAGGATGCACCGCGCACAGTCCCCTAGCTCAAGCCGCTGCCACGCGTTTGATGGTGCCGATGCTGCTGACTCTGCGCTCACATTCGTTGTCTTCGTAACACTAGCCCCGCGGAAATAATGGAGCCATCCTGCACCTTAGTTTTCTGGAAGGACGGTAGAATGGTGATATGACTTGAAACACTGAACATGAACGAATTCGCGGTTACGACGTCGCATGTCGGACGGCGGCGTTAGCGGCTGAACGAGGTAATAATGGGTGATGTTCTTTCGCGAACGCGGTATGGCCCCTCGTACTTCGGAAGGAGTTTTGAAGCGAGCCCAGGCATGCGGTGTGGCACTAACAATCAGACGAGGGCGCCGGGAAGAAAAGTGGGAGTCGAGTTCTGGGCATCGTGAACGGCTTTTTGACGTTTGTGGTCGTTCGAGGTGAATCGGCGGGCCCGCTCGCGACATTCTTCGGCGTGTCTGGCGGCTTCCGAGATCGTCAGGCATCCGGATGGGTCCAGCCGGTAGGGCAGAATGGTGTCGATTGTGTGCGAAGCATGGCGGCCTTAAAGAAGGTAAAAGTGCGAGAAGCCGGTAGTGGCCTGAGTCGCGGTGTTGTAGGCGTAGGTGACAAACGGAAGAGCTAGGTCCAAATTAGAGTGATCAGGTGAGACATGCATGGCGAGCATGTCAAACAAGAGTTCGATTAAATCTTTCATGGTACTCGTAGTCTGTGGGTGATAAGCAGTGCATTTACAATGAAAAATAGCGCCTTCAGCAAGCGCAATGACTTTAGATAAGAAGGCGTGGCCTCTGTCGCTTAAAGTTCACGTGGACCTCCATGACGAATGAGAAAATGGCGTAGTATGAAATTGGCGACCTCCTGCACTGTAGCATTCGGTAGAGCAGCAGTCTTCGCATAACGTGTTAAGTAGTCTACCGCAACGATTATCTACCTGTTGCCGGCAGGAGTCAACGGAAATGGCCCGTAGATATCTGTTGGCACGCGATCAAAGGGTCTCGATGGGAATTTTAAAGGTTGGAGTTCACCAGTGGATTTGCGTGGTGGTGCTTGGCGGCGTCGGCGCTCATGACAAGAGTGGACGAAGTTTCGAATTGTACATTCCCCGCCAGTAATAGCGGTGTGGAAGTCTTTCGTCGGTCTTGAAGACTCCCACGTGGCCGCACTGAGGGTCGACGTGGAACGTGGAGCAGAGCTCTGATCGCTAGATTCTCGGAATGACGAGTAAACAGATTCGTCCCTGTGGGGCATAGTTGCTTGCTACAGTAGCTGGTCTCGAATCGCAAAATGAGGAACTTGGCGCCGAAGCATTCGTGACGCTGGAAGTTTCGACGTGTCCGAGAGAAGGTCGAACAGAGATGCAGTCCAGCAATCATTACGCTGTGCAGCAGCGATAGTGTCAAAGTCCAGAGAGAACGATGTGCACTCGCAGTGGGAATCATGACTGACCTTCGGGCGAAGCGGCGATCGGGATAGCGCGTCAGCGTCGGAGTGCTTTCGCCCGGAACGGTAAACCACGCGGATGTCATATTCGGCAATTCGCAATGCCCAGTGGGCAAGGCGAATTCCCATATGTCTTTTAGCGTCCACAGCTAACATAGTGCGTGATGTTTGGTCACTACATCAACAGATCGGCCGTATAAATATGAACGAAAGTTGCCAAGCGCCTACGCAATAGCCAAACACTCCTTTTCTCTTACGCTGTAATTGGTCTCCGCATTGGTTAACGCGCGACTAGCGTATGCGACGACGTACTCGGTGTGGCCAGGTTGAGACTGTGCCAGCACAGCGCCAAGGCCTACACCGCTTGCATCGGTATGGATTTCGGTTGCGCTTGACGGTCAAAATGGAGAAGAATGGGTGGCATCGTCAGAAGACGGCGCAAGGCTGTGAAGGCGGCGTCACAGTGTGGAGACCATGATGAGAGATCTCTAGCGCCGCCAAGCAGCTGCGTGAGAGGCGATATAATTGATGCAAAGTTTCGGACGAATCGCCGGGAGTAAAAGCAGAGGCAGATAAATCTCCGTAGCTTTTTCATAGTGGTAGGTTTTGGGAACGCAGTAACAGCACGTAGCTTCTCCGGATCAGGGTGAATGCCTTCTTTTGACACGACATGGCCTAAAATTGTGAGCTGGTGAACAGAAAATGGAGACTTCTTCAGGTTAAGCTGCAAACCGGCGTTGCTCAACCAAGTGAGTACGTGCTCGAGGCGGATCAGGTGCGTAGCGAAATCAGAGGCAAACACCACAATGTCGCCAAGATAGTAGACAGATTTTCCATTTGAGACCAAGCAGAACAGTATCCATCATTCTTTCACACGTAGTAGGTGCGTTGAAATGTCCGAAAGGCTTGACGGTGAATTCATACAAGCCGCCAGGCATGACAAAGGCAGTTTTCGGGCGAGCGGTCTCGGACATCGGAACCTGCCAGTAGCCTGACCGCAAATCCAGCGAAGAACTCTGCTCCCTGCAAACAGTCCAGAGCATCGTTGATGCGTGGTAATGGGTACACTTCCTTCAGCGTGATCTTGTTCAACCATCAAAAATCAACACAGAAGCGGATGTACCCGTCTTTCATTGCGACCAGTACCACGGGAGAGGCCCATGGGCTGTGTGAAGGTTGAACTACGCCTCGATGGAGCATGTCATCGATTTGGTCTGCAATGACGCGATGTTCCGTAGCGGACACGCGATATGCTCTTTGTCGCAGCGGTGAGTGAGAGCCAGTGTCGATGTGAAGCTCGACTTTCGATGCACGCCCAAGAGATGTTTGTGCAACGTCGAAAGAACGTCGGAAGTGCTGAAGGATTGCGAGAAGTTGAGATCGCTGCGAATGTGTCAGATCTTCGGCGATGAATGGGCTGAACACACCAGTCCATGTTGAGTTAGGTACGGAGAGGTCACTCAGTTCATGGACGGCCGAAGAAGGCACTGCGTTGAGGACAGAGACAATTCGTGTTGAATCGACCGACTCGACGTAACCAAGACATTCGCGGCGGAGCAGTGATACAGGTGATGAAATATGATTGTAAATGGGCATCGTGCTGACACCGCCTGCAAGCTCAAGAGCAGCAAAGGGCAAAAGAAGTTCTTCTCGGGTAACAAAGTAAAGAGAGGGCATAAAGAAGACCGTCCTGTCGAATGTAGTACCACACAAGACTGGTACGAATGCTGAAGAACACGGGACAATGCATGTGACTTGTTTCACGACAATTTTAGCAGGCAGGATGAGCATTGACCGAGGCCAGGTCACCAAGGTGGAAAAGTTCAATCTCAGCCCGAGCGCAATTGATATGGCACTGTGGCGTGAGAGAAAATCCCATCCTAGAATGACGGCGTGGGAGCACGATGAAAGAACGATGAATTCAATCGTGTACAAAACGTCCTGTATGATCACACGGGCAGTACAAGCAGCGGTAGGGTTAATGGGTTGAGCACTCGCCGTTCGGAGCGACAATCCAGACAGAGACGTCGTCACTTTACGAAGCGAACGGCAAAACCTGGCATCCATAACTGAAATAGCGGCACCGGTATCGACTAAGGCGACTGTAGCGACATCTTCGATAAGCACATCAATGACATTGGCAGGTAAAGGAGGACTTCGGCATGTCGACACTTGTGCAGTTCTTGCCTCAGGAACTGCGTCGTCTAGTTTCCCTCTTCGTTAGAGACTGCATTTCCGTCTTCGTCGACGCATAGGGGAAAGCGATCGACGACGTGGGGAGGGTGATCGGAAGCGTTTGAAGCGAGGATGGCGATCAGTCTGGGAGCGAGCTGGTGATGGGTTGAAGGGTCCGTAAGGTGCATTTGGATCAGACGGCACATAGGGCACTCGTTGATCGTCATTGAACGCCTGCGTTCGGCGGCGGCAGAACCTTGCGACATGACCGGGATACCTACATGTAAAGCATATAGGGTGATTGTGCGGCGTACGCCATGGGCTAGCGATGGTAGTGGTGGTCCAGGGGACGGGAGGGGGTGAGCGGCGCACAGGCTGCTGCAAGCGACGCACGCGCACACTGCGAGGGGCCATTGCAGCAACCGTAACATAAGTGACCGGTGTAGCCACGGCATCCTGCTGGTGATTAGCCGTCAGCGCTTCCGCGACGTTTTCGTGGATCACCTTACGAAGATGAGATGGCCAAGTGCTGGCAGACTACTGAAAGACGGACACCAGAGCGGACGAAATCCTTGATCTGGGTTATCAGGGAGGCTTGTTCGGGGTCGGTGGTCACGCTTCAAAGTGATGCCACATTTCTTGTGGGATGTCGCCTTGTCAGAGCTCGCTACTTGTGTATTTCATCACAGGTCTGGCACAAGCTGAGAACGTCACCAGAAATGCGCAGGTCCTTGGCCAGAAGCATGTGGAACGCGTCATCATCAATTCCCCTCATGACTTGTTTGATATCCGCTTCCATCGGGGCAGCGTTCACGCGCCTGCACAAATCGAGAACGTTTTCTAAATAGCTGGTGAATGTCTCACCCGTGTCCTGTGCGCGTGTACGCTAACGCTGGTCGGCTCGGAGTTTCCTGTCGGCAGGTCGGTCAAATACTTCTGTAATCGACGTCTTGAACGCCGACCCAGTTCGGATATCCCTCATGATTTCTGAACCAGAGATTGGCCACGCCCACCAGGTAGAACGATACGTAGGCCAGCTTGTCCTAGTCTTTCAATTTGTTGTGAACGCTCACCCGTTCGTAGGACGACAGTCACTCTTCAACGGTCTTGTCGTTGGTTCCGCTGAAGATGGGATGCTCCCGCTGGCGAACGGTGCCAGCGCAAGGGACGGGTGGCGATGGAAACCGCGTCTCGTCAGAAAGGCGCCGCATGCTTGCTCGGAATCGGTTTGGATATACACCTCCTCAAGAATGGAGAACGTGTCGCACCGCAAGCGCTACTCCAATGAGTTCTCCGAATGTAGATGTTGATGCCCGGAAGGAGGCGGCCGTAAGAAATGTTCAAGTGCTACCCAATACTAAAGCGGAATATCCACTGCGGCACCGAGCCGCATCCGTACGTAGCGTATTTGTTTCAGGTACATCACCGAACATGCGCACCAGGTATCGTACAAGGGCGCGTCATTGTCGCGCATCATGTTCAGGATGCAAGTTTCGTTGTAGTGAGTGCAACTTTAAGACTGTACGGATCCGAGTAGGAACAGTGATGACAATGTCTTCATGGTCCTTATGGAGAACGGGATATCCTAATCTCGAGAGCAGGAGCCGCCCGGTGGGTGTGGGCAAAAGACGTTTTTGACTGACCCACTGGGCATCTGACAGCTCACGGAGAGTATTATGCATCCATAGTGCTAGCAGATATTTCGTGGTGGTGTAGTGTGGGAGGCCGTGGACAAGCTTGTTCGCCTTTCTCAGCATGGCGTCGATATTTAGCCCCTCCGACTGGAAGGGAAGGTGGTATGTAATTTTGTTTTACTTCCGTGCCATGTTCTGTATACCACCCATGTATATATATGTGTGTTATTTTGACAGCTTTAAGACCAAAGACATCCGTCATTTTTTGTACCACTGCACGTGTCTTTTTCTTTTTTTTTAGCATCGCACTTTGTGCCGGACGGCATTTCTTATATTGATAAATGTTTTTACTGTGCACGCCATTAGTTCCTGCGTTTTTATCATGCCCTACCATTGGGCGTCTTTGATACCCTGCCAGCTGTTCCTGCGCCTAGAATCCGCATATTTGTCAGTCCATCTTTGGTTGTAGTTTCTTTTCTTGTTACTGTTGTGATTGTAATCGGTATCTTTACAGTTCTTGCGTGCAGTTTTGCCATATGTAGAAGGCCAGCCAATATTTTTTCTTTTTCTTTTTTTCTTGGTGTTATCCTTTTTCCCGCCCAACCTTGTATTTGCCGTCCTACCACATTATAATCGATTCCTCTCCTTTGTGTTAAATTGCAAATTTGAGCCGTACGTTTGTACACTGACAAGTTCCTTTGTACTTTTTATTACCCCCCTTACTCAATGTCCTGTCAAGGGGCCTGTAAGGTATGTTCAATAAATAAATAAATAAATAAATAAATAAATAATGCGACTGATCACGTAGGCCTCCACCAGGCGCAGTAGGTAGACCCGCCGATTCATGGCCAGCGTATGTTCGGTTTGTCGGGGCAAGAGAGAGGCCGTGTAGCTCGCCATCCCGTTCGCTTGAACGTGTGGTCCAAGTATACGAGCACCGTTCACCTGAAGAACGGGAACGCTTCCACGTACACCGCAATCTCGAGTGGAGGGGTGATGCTACGCGCGTGTATGAGATGAAGCTCGGGCTTTGCGGAGCACAGGACAAGCTGGCCTGTCGTACGTACGCGGTAAGAATGTCGACGGCCTGCTGCAGCCGATACTGAATGGCCCTGTCTTACCGTCGCGTCATCCAGATCGTGATGTCGTCTGCGTAAATCGCACATGCAAAAACGGGGATCTGGTCGAGCAGCTCACGTAGTATTGTAAGGACAGTGTCAAATAGAGTGGGAGACTGAACCGATCCCTGTACGGTGCCGTGACCTGGGAGACGAACCGTGTCCGACTGATGTGGCCCTACCGCAATGGTGGCTGCTCTGTCGCGCACAAAGGAACAAATTTAACTATACATGCGGCCGCCACATGTGATTCAGCAAGATTTCGAAAAATTAGGTCGTGTGCTGCGTTATCAAATGCTTCTTTTAGTTTAAGGGCGAGAGTGGCTTTCGTCTCGCATGGGGCAGGGGGTCGATAACCTCTTCCTTGAGCTGTAGAAGCACGTTGCGCATGGAAACATGTTCCAGAAATCCGAACTTTGAGTGGGACAAGGACTGTCGTTTGAGGAAAGATTGTAGACACCTGAAAAACGCGTGTTCCAATAACTTTCCGGTGGATGAAGTAAGGGATATCGGCCGTAAGTTTTCTATGGCTATGGTTTTGCCTGGTTTGCATGTTAGTGAAAGGTAAGCATGACGCCATATCTGTCGGAGCGTGCCCTGATGCCAATGATCATTTAATAGGGGTGTTGGATGATGTAGATCTGGATGATGTAAATCTCATATGACCTGCCCCTGGGGAATTGTTTACACGGAGATCTTGAAGTATCATGCTCACCTCATTGATTTTGATGTCCACGTTGAGCTCCTCTTTAAGTTCTTCTACGTACGGGTATTCGAGATACCGTGAAGGTGGGCCGCTAGGGACGAAACGTTTTTCTATCTCTTTGAGAAGAACAGACAGCTCGTCTCGGTACATATGTATTCAGCTGTGTAGGTGATGAAACATTTGTCACTTTGTAATACATGGATAAGAGGAGCAGTGGTGGCTTAGAGGTAGAGCATCCGCCTCGCATACAAGAGGATGGTGGTTCGAATCCCGGTACCGCGTAATTTTCACCGAATTATAGAAAATCCGCGTGTTGATAAAATTGCATAAACAGACTTGCAGTGCGGCCTTATCCCGCGGACCAGAACCGCCAATGTACTCCGTCCCCAGAGCAGGATTGGCCACCCTGATGCAGTACTTGCCCACAACCTCCTATATGAATGCAACAATCCAATCCCCGCCCTCAGTCCCTAGCAGCTGGGAAGCAACTGACCATGGCGCGGTTAGACCTGTGACGCAGCAAAGGTACCTAAAAATCTCTGGGTCCGGACAGGCAGCCATTGGAATACCACAAACTAAAATCTCTGGGTCCGGACAGGCTGCCCTTGGAATATGAACCTGGCAACGTTTAACGCAAGAACATTATTTAGTGAGGCGAGTCTAGCGGTGCTAATGGAGGAATTCATCATCATTAGCCTCGTTATGCCCACTGCAGGCTTAAAGGCTTCTCCCATACTTATCCAACTAACCCGGTCATATGCTAATTGTGGCCATGTTGTCCCTGCAAACCTCTTAATCTCATCCGCCCACCTAACTTTCTGCCGCCCCCTGCTACGCTTCCCTTCCCTTGGAATCCAGTCCTTAAACCTTAAAGACCATCGGTAATCTTCCCTACTCATTACATGTCCTGCCCATGCCAATTTCTTTTTCTTGATTTCAACTAACCTGTTTCATTATCCCTCAAGAGAAGAGTGTGCAAGAGCGGTGTCTTCCGGGTACTCGCGTACGGGGCAGAAACCTGGAGGCTTACGAAAAGTGCTCCACCTAAAATTGAAGATGCCGCATCGAGCTATGGAAATAAGAATGATGGGTGTAACGTTAATGACTAAAAGCAGATTGGTTGAGGGAACAAACGCGAGGTAATGACATTGTAGTTGAAATCAAGAAAAATAAATGGACATGGGCAGGCCAAGTAATGAGGAGGGAAGATAACCGATGGCCATTAAGGGTTACGGACTGGATTCCAAGGCAAGGTAAGCGTAGCAGGGGGCGGCAGAAAGTTAGGTGGGCGGATGAAATTAAGAAGTTTCCAGAGGCAACATGGCCACAGTTAGCTCACGACCGGGGTTGTTGGAGAAGTATGGGAGAGGCCTTTGCCCTGCAGTGGGCGTAGCCAGGCTGATGGTGATGATGATGATGGTGATTGTGTGGATCCATGAATGCGCGAAGTATCGACCATGTTTTCGCAGTGCCCAGGCTGCGTGAGAGAGGTTCGCAGGAACCTCGCCACTTGTTCTGCACGAGGGTCCGAGCATATTCTTGTGCCTCCTGCGAAATTTGCTCGATACGCCGACGAAGCCTTCGATTGAGGCGCTGGCGTTTCCAGGGCCGCGTGAGCTCTCTACGTGCCTCCCACAGATGCCGTAGGAGCGGGTCCATGTGCGCGGTTGCAGCTGTGGTGAACACCGTGGCGAGTATACGCGTCTGTGTCATCACAAAGGGACTCGAGCCACTGCTTGTATACTGTCCCTGCAGGTGGTGTCTGTCGACGCTTCCTGAACCGCATCTAATACGTGATCGGCTCTTTCCAGTCGTGACAGTGTGCACTGTGCAGTGTTAGAGTAATTTAATGGGTGATGTTTACTGGCGCAAGCCCCAGGTATGGCGAAAGAGCGACAGTGGTAGGGTAGTGGCGCCGATGTAATGGTCACTGCATAGATGCTCCTGCAGTTCGGAAAAAGTCAGGTGATGGCATTTGTCACGTGTAATGCTGTTATTCAAACGGGTTGGGTGTCCTGGGGCTGTATATATCGTGTATCTCTAGTTACATATGTCATCCCACCGCTGAGTTCCCCTAGTTTTAGATTTGTGGTACACCCCAAACTGTATGCGGAGCGTTGAATTTACCGCACACGAGAAGGTTGCACCCAAGGCATCTAAAATATATTAGAAGGCGATGAAATGGGAGGGGGGGGGGGGGAGTGTGTGCATGAGCGCGGAGATCCGAACACATTGAATACCTAGATACTGCGACTGTTCTTGCCCTGTGTAATGATTTTGAGGATTTGGTGTGGAATGCAAATGTTTATAGTATGGGAATGGCCCATTCAGATTTTTTTTTGTACTAGCGCCCCCGCGAGTGGAGAAGTACCCGTGGAAGTGGTGCAGCCAGATAGAGAAAGGAGCAGTTTGGTTCTTGTAGGAGGATAATATCACGAGGGTGCGTGGGCAGAGCAGCGTATTGCTGCAGGGATTCCCTTTTTTGACAGTATCCTCTGCAGTTCCACTGCCAGAGAGCGATCTGCTGCTGGGGGCTAAGGGACGCCATCATTTTCGTGAGAAGAAGTGGCCGGACGTGAGTATGGGTGCTATCTTCTTGAACCTGTGAGGGGTGGTTGGGGCCACGTGAACTGAGAAGCAGGCAGGGGGGTGCCAATAGAATCCAAACATGAGACTAACTCGGCAAATATGGCGTTCCTCTGATGAGTGTATAACGGTATAGTTTTCCTACTGTAGCGCTAGAGATTCCTGCTGCGCGCTCTCCATAGCTGCCTTTATTCTTGCTTTTGTGCGCTCTATTGCAGCGCGCAGCTGTACATGCATTTGCGCGCGACGCGTCTCCATGTCACAGTGCAGCTGCGTTCTTTCGGGGAAAGCATCGTCTGTCTTGAAGGGACGCGCACTGTAACATGCTGCAAAGCTGCTTGTGTTACGCGTATGTAAGTCGTGAAACGCTGTTATAAACTGTTTAGCGTCTAACTTCTGCAGTAAACCCATAATTAGAGTATTCTCGCAATCGCAAGAGCCACGAGTATGGCAACCCTAACCGCAAGCGTCACGGCATGGTTGGAAACTTGTCGTGACAGCGCATATGTAATCCACAGAGCCTGCCACTAAAAATTACGCGGCGAGGTTTGGCCGACTAATAAGTAGTTGCCCAGATTGGTATTCCGTAAACGTTTATTCCCAAGAATTGCGGGTGCTTATACCACGGTAAAGGACGGATGCTGGGCGGTTGCTCCAATCATTTATTCGCCACCTCACACGTCTACACTGGAATTCAGCCGGTTTTACGAACTTTTGCTTATATTCTCTCGATCCTCAAGTGCGACTTCGCCTGCATCCCAGACGTCAGCTTTTCCTCTTTTTGTCCTCCACTTCATTTTTTCCAATGCTCTGAGACCGATGTTTCCTCCTCCTTTTTCTCAATAACTGAAGGCATTCATGGATTCACTCCTAAATTGCAGCAGAAAATAGCGTGTCTTCATCTCCATAACTACCCTGTCTCTCACCTGAACTCTCCCATCGCAAAACCATGTTGCTGTGTAGCAAATGGCTGGGCGTTGCATATACGATCTTCTAGGAATGACCAGCAGCACGGCCTGCTATTTGCGGTGTGACGCGACAGTATAGAGCATCTTCTCTGCTACTTTCATACTGAGCGCTCTGCTCCGTGAGCTACTATTAGCCGCAAGTACGAAGTACGAAATGAAAGAAACGTAGCTGCGCAGATATAACTCTTATAACTCTTAAGGTATAGACAGAATAACTCTTTGTTTGACGTTGGACAATTGTCAAGGGCCCACGATACGAACCACCTGGAAGTCGGTATCAGTTGCAAAGGAGCAACTCAGATGAAACGCTGTCAAGTGGATAGGCTTTATTATAATAGAGATATGTTTATTGAAATTCCTTACCATGAGGTGAAAATTGATAGTTGACTAATAAGCATTTAAATTTTCTGTGTTATTATTACACCCTGTTATTATATGTTTGCTCTCTTTTACAGCCTAATAAATTAAACGGTAAGTTAAGAAAAATAAATTGTTGCGGTAACTGTGTAAATGGACACACAACCAACGTCCTAGTCTATATGCCATTATTCACTCAATGAAGATGTAGCACGTCTATACTGTCATGTTATAGTGATGTGAAGAACAATGCAGCTCCTAAAGAGTGAATCACGAATATAACTCATTATAAGGTGTGCTTGCCCTGAAAAACACTCAAAGCACAGCGATGGCTGCACGCAAATTAATGCCTCCTCTGAATCTGATCTACGCATCAAGGCATCGGTTCATTAGATTGGAATGCCCGTAAATTGCCGCGCATTCTCGTGGCTTCAAGTGTGATTGAGAATGTACGCCAGAATTCGCTTCACGCGCGCAATCTTATCAGATAACGGTCTTTCGCTATTGGATCCGTGATAACTTATTGGATATTAGAAACACATGCAGGCACGTCTTGCGCTAAGCGATAACTTTGGAACAGTGGTTAGACGCTAAAGAAAGGTCACCCAAGAAAGAAAAATATAGTGTACAATTAGTTCAAATGAAAAAAATAAATTATGGGGTTTTACGTGCCAAAACCACTTTCTGATTATGAGGCACGCCGTAGTGGAGGACTCCGGAAATTTCGACCACCTGGGGTTCTTTAACGTGCACCTAAATCTAAGCACACGGGTGTTTTCGCATTTCGCCCCCATCGAAATGCGGCCGCCGTGGCCGGGATTTGATCCCGCGACCTCGTGCTCAGCAGCCAAACACCATAGCCACTGAGCAACCACGGTGGGTAATTAGTTCAAATGATAGCTGAAACGTAGTGCTCGTGCAAATAGGGCCACCAAGACTGCACACAAGCACCGAAATACAAAAAAAAATCAAGAGTTGCACTTTCCTATTACTTGTATTTATCAAACTAGCATTTCGTGTGTCAAGGTAGCCACGTAGTCCAAGGGCCATTTCCACCACGGGGTACTGTACGTATGTGAGCATTAATTGGCACAAAATCACGGTATTTTGTTCTTTATATCCTAGCATTAGACAGCCAAAATTATTGCAGCAATACCATCAGCTTATTATTTCAGTACATTTTGTCCTAACGTACATGTCAGCGCTGATCTATATGCTACAAAGTACTGAAAATATATCTCGTGTTTTCTTCCAGGCAGCTGTTTCTATTTCTTATGATGCGAGGAAACTGAGCCTGATGGAATGAACGCTCAGAAATCTAGGGCGCTATAACGTAAAACTATTCCAAACTTTTCTATTCCAATTCTGCTATCAGCTCTCCACGATTGGTCAAAAACTTTTTTCGACCAACCCCACTTCACCTGTCTGTCACGCGACGTCACGAAAACCGCGATACCTCCCCATCTGATATGATGTGTACACACTGATTATGCATGATTTGATAGAAAAAAGAAAAACAGTTATTTCTTATTCGACCCCTTTTTGCCATTAGCCCACGGCTATTGGTAAAAAGGTTTAGGGCTGCACCCACTTTACCTGCCTGTCACGCGACGTCACAAAACCGCAAGAACTCACCGCGTCAAAGTGACGTGTACGCGTTAAAGATGCATTAATATGCCGAACAAAACTGAATTTTCTTCGGAATAGCCGTAGGCTGCCCCGTTCCGAAAGGAATGGAAGATGGCTGCCGCCGATCGCTCAGACGCTGGCTACTCGCACCTGCCGGAGAGCATGAGTGTATTTGCGTATAATAAAGCTTCTTGCGTGGCCGTGTAACGTTTTCGAGCACTTTCGGCACGTTTACCCCCTCATTCTGCCAACTCTTCCTTGCTGAGGGTCCGCTTTAGCGTCATTCTTGAGCTTCCGTTGCATGCCGCCGCTATTTTCCACCAGCCACCGCAAGCTAAGTAAGGGAAAGCCGACCAATCGTAGACGCCGGCACCGCCCTCTTCATCTGGTTATCGACTTTCAGTGCAGTGGCTCGGCCCCATCGAATCCCTCTCCACTTGAGCGTTCTCCTCGCCTCTTGTCAGCCAATTAGATACGACAAACCGCTCAGTGTAGGCAACGTTATGCGTTTTTCAAGCAAGCAAAAGTGACCTCCTATGAACGAGGAGAGCGTTTGATTGGTCTGTTCAGACAACCCTGCGGATGACCGCCCGGTGCTTGCGTTGGCGGTTACGCAAACTTGACGTCAGGAGATTGGAATAGAAACATATTGGAATAGTTTTACGTTATAGGGCCCCTAATCGAGAGCGCGCGCAATGTTCTCACACACTTGGTGTGATGTACCATAGCGTTGAAGTGTTTCTTGTAAAATGTAGGAAAATCGGTTATAAAGGCAGAAGTGGACGGTTTAACAAATGCGTTTGAGCTCACAAACTTGATTTGCGCCAAGATAACCTGTGCAAGCTTTCATAATTACTTTATCAGAAGCC
The DNA here is from genome assembly GCF_023375885.2 of Dermacentor andersoni. Taxonomy (NCBI): domain Eukaryota; kingdom Metazoa; phylum Arthropoda; class Arachnida; order Ixodida; family Ixodidae; genus Dermacentor; species Dermacentor andersoni. Next base: position 210,558,232 of record NC_092816.1, on the reverse strand, counting down.
TACTGCACCATAAATATGCCGCCTGCTTTGAAATGTACTAAACAACCCTATTAAACCAATACAAATATTGGTGAAATTTTATTATTCGAGTGTTCAGATTGGTAACCTCTATATGCGGAGCAAGTTGAAATGTTTTGTGCGTATTTAACGAAGCTACTTTAACTAGATTTTTAATAATTGAACTTAGGTGGCTGAAGAAAATACGAAGTTTGGAGTCCGTCCACGAGATTATCTAGTCGAGCGAAGGAATTTTCATTAAACCCGCTTCTGTAAGAGCAGTGTGAACAAAAATGTTCCAATTTAACGCTCCTGGAAAGCGTAATCGACACAGAAATAGAACATCTGTAATGTCATAGAAAGAACAGCGCTTCAAGACGGAAAACAAAGGAGGAACTACACAAACGTTACGCTGACATGTGATAATGAACCAACTAGCCCCTCAGTCAATCGTTGCAAACCTGTACAGCCAACCTGGCCGCACCAAGCCTTTTGTGATGTTGTCATCAATAGTATGTCCCTGTGAGCATGTTCCTCGTTGCCAGTCAGTTAAAATTTTTGTTGACGCTGTTTCTTTTTTTTTTCAAAGACAAGCAGTTTTAAGACTTAGTGTCAATATAGCAGCGAACGTGTCCTGCCGAAAGCTTGCTTTGTCGCAGAAGCGATGCATGACGCCGTGGTGGTGCAGATTTAGCGCGTCGCTGGCATCAAGATAATGCACTGCCGTAGAGGGAATGAAGATAACGAAAGTGAACAGTTTGCTAGCTACACAGAGAACCATGCCGACCCACAGCGAAGGTGACGCAGGCGTTACCTTCCCATACGTGGGCCGTACCCGAAGATAGTGCAATACCAGGCTGACCAGCGGCGGAGATGACGTAGCCGTTAAGAACTCCCCTACGTGGGCCGATCCCGAAGATAGTGACATACCGGGCCGACCCGCGGCGAAGGTGACGCAGGCACTAGGAACTCCCCATAAAAGTCCGGTGATAATTTAAAAGTACCGCCACTCTTTGAACTCTGCCGCCGCCGCGCGACCTCCTCACCCCTTGCGATTCCACCCCCCCCCCCCCCCCTCGGCAGTCTCGCGCCCGTTTTTATGCTCGACGATTGGTCTCCCTTCTGTTGCCCTTGGAAACACACGGACCCTGCGTTTTGCTTCTGTTCTTTCTCGTCCGCGCCATTTGTCTGCTCAGCCCAGCTGGCTCGGCGCTTGAGCTCGGTGTAGCGAACGTTGTACGATGTTTCCTGCTCTCTGTGCTGGAGATATGCCGTGCTGTTGCGCATATAACGGCAGCAAAAAGCCTGAACATGGTTATGCAATATTTGTGATGCCACAAGGAAAGCGTGACGGCTTGCGCAGGAAGCCGGCTTGCGCAGGAAGCCTGCATAAAATTGGCCGAAAGATCTTAGTTACGACAAAGAAGAATGTTGTTTGTGAGGTGAGGCGTTTTTCTTATTGCTCGTGTCAAAACATCCCCTATTGCTGCAGTTGTTTAATTCTCACGGCCTGCTCACTAGCGTGTTTGCTGCGGCAATTTGTACGTTGCATAAAAACGGGGTTGCCCTCAGTATTCTTAATATTCTGGTGGGATTCCATCACCTCACACGTAGGCAACTGTCGTTATTCAGTCGGAAATGCAGCACTGTAGGTCGCTTTCACTGTGAAGAATTCTGAGCGATGATACAGCCTCTCAATCGCACTTTTCGTTATTGTTAGGATACGTTGCCTGTGTTACTGAAAAGCGAAAAAGCGGCTTGTAGAGGAGCTATTATTTTCAGGTTACATTGATGTGTGCGTCAGTCATACAATGAATGCAAGCCCCGAAAATATTAGCGGCAAGTATACCGGTGGTATTGCAGGTGATGAGCGCTAGCTATTTCACATCGCGTTTTTTTTTTTAAGTTTTAAGGCGAAAGCATTTAGATCTCTGTTTCGAGGTCGCGTTGTGAAATGAAAATATCACGCGACCCAGGAAGGCCAGAAACGACCCAAAGGATGTCATGCCGTGTATAAGAGATGAACGAGTATCCCAGTTAATTAATCATTCATTAGCGATAGAATTAAAGTGGATTAGGGAGGATTAAGCTTGATTATGGTGTATTAAGGTGCATGAACAATATTAAGGTGTATTAAGGGAGATTAAGGCAGATGAACAATGATTAAATTGTATTAAAGAGAATTAGGGTGGATTAGGGTGGATGAAGGAGTATTAGGGTCGATTAGGGTGGTTTAAGGTGAATTAGGGTTGATGAAGGAGAAATAAGACCGATAAGGGTGAATTAAGGAGGATGGGGTGGAATATGGTGGATGAAGGGTGATGCAGGTGGATTAGGGTGAAAACAGAAGGCTTTAAAGGCTTTTGCATTTGCGTCTCTTAGGTGATACCTAAGGACACCTACCTAAGGACACCTAAGGAACTGCACTTCCACGCACGCATAAGTGGGCGGAGATTATTATTTGATTTTCTCACGGCTACAGGCAAAGTGCAAGGGGGTGTTCTCATGATCGCGCACGCTTCCTGTTGATATCGACATCTAGGCGGAGGCCGGGAATTTTCGCTTTATTAGCGAATGTTTTAAATACATCTTTTTGCGGTTTTGTTTCGTGGGGAAAGCGTTTGTATTGATTTACCACAAGCCCAAATCATTACATCAATGCGCTTTGATTACGATGGTTGAGCAATCAATCATGACTGTACACATGAGGTAGTGATGCAAGAAATGTTCTGCAGGCAAAAATGTTTAGCACTGCAATGTATTTCATCCTCTTCTACACTAATCCACCCCAATCCACCCTATGCACCTTAATCTACCTTCACTGACCTTAATTCACCTTAATTCTGCGTAACACACTTTATTCCTCCTTAATACACCTTAATCCAGATTCATACAATCCCTAATGAATCATTAATTAACTTTGCTAAACAGCAATCATCTCTTCGCTTCCGGCCTTCCTTGGGTCACGTGATATACTCAATAGCTCACAACGCGACCTTGAAACAGAGATCTAAGGCTCTAACTTAATAAGGCACACTGAGAGGGATGTGCCAGAAGCAGTACTAGTTCAGATGCACAAAAAATTGTCTGCATTACCGAACTCGCCTCAAAGCTCATTTTATATCAGTATGCCCCGTTCATACGGCTTTAAGAAAAAACTAACCTCCTCATAAACGTTGCCTTGAGCATTATCGATGCGGTTATCAGCATCTCAATATTTTCAACACCACTAGGCCATACAACTGGCCCAAAATAACGTGCCTCCATATAATCTTGCGGCCCGTCTGCGGGAGTCAAGGAGAAAAGGCGAGGAGAATCGAGGAGGAAAGCGCGGCGGGGAGGAGAATGTCGCTACTTTCAAATTATCAAGGGTCTTTACTCCCCATACGTGGGCCGATCCCGAAGAGAGTACAATACCGGGCCGACCCGCGTGGCAGGTGACGCTGGCATTATGAACTCCCCTCCCCATACGTGGGCCGATTCCGAAGATAATGCAATGCAGGGCCGACCCGTGGCGGGGCGCAGTTCTCTAATAAGGGGCCATCATACACAGCTTCACTGGTCATACTTTTTTCTCAGTCTCAGTCATACTCAGTCTTTTTTGCAATGATCTCGCTTTCAGAAATAAATAATGCGATAAATTCAATGTCATTCATTCTTGTCTCGTAGATTCAAATGTGGGTTTATATTAACGCTATATCCTATTCATCCCCAGTAGTAGGTGCATGCGAGAAAATGCTCGCTAGCTGGCACAAACACGTTTCGCACACAATCACGCAAACGCAAATACACAAATATACCACACATGTTCGCCCATGTTCGCCCACACACACACACACACACACACACACACACACACACAAACATACACACACACACACACACGCACACACGCACACACGCACGCACACACGCACACACACACACACACACGCAAAATGTGCGCGCGCACACACAAACACGCATGGGCTCGACACACATACACGCACTCGTGCGCACGCATATTAATATACAAAGACACAAACCCGCGCAAAGTACACATGCACGCAAGCTCAAGGCATGCACACCCATATACACTCCCTCTTCTTGGCGGCTCCTTTACAAAAACATGCACGTGTAAACAGACTGATTGAACCTCGCTCTGCAGTTACTGTTCAAAACTCCAACTGTAATAAATTTTTTTACAGTTTACATTTCGCGCTTCTTCAAGTCAATGTGCCCTCTGTAGAGAGGATTCAAAACCATTTGCTCCTGTCTTGTGAGATAACTGCGCAATTCCGACCAAAACACTACTTTCACGCTTTAATGCCCCATGTTGACCTGTAGCAACAGCCCGAAAACATTTTTTTTTTCTTGAACGCTGCCTCCTCCATGATACTGCTGACCCCATCTGTGGCAACAGACTGAGCATCTTGAGCTTCAAACAAATACGCCGCCACGGCAGCAAAGGTTATTTGTGTTAAAAAGTAGCGAGTTCTTGAATCTGTTGAGAGGTGGCCACGCGAGCTCAGCACGCGTGGGTAATTTTCTTGTACTACAGCGGTATAGGACACTGCCACGACAACTGTTAGAGTTAAAACAGCTCAAAAGACGTCCTAGGACATTTAAGATGACGCAAACCGGTGAAGCCGTAATTTGCACTACAGCATTTTACCCGCCAAAACCGGTGTTGCTCATGAGCAACAACTGGCATATGAGGAGGCGCGATGAGGTATGTGAAGATACTGCTTGTACTATTTTCTCGCGGGAGCGAAAGTAAAACAAACCAATAATACAGTGTTCATTCTACACAATAGAATAAGCATCAGTTATAGGGTAATATTTCTTGTATTTTATAAATAGTTGGTGACGTAAAAAAAAAAGTGGCTGACTGACGTAGAAATGCAGGATGTAACCTAACTTCCGAATGGTGATTTGTACCATGTTGACTTCGACAGTGGCCCGGATGACTCTGACAGTGATCTTAGAGATAATCGAAGATTGATTGATTCCTGCCTACTTGAAATTGAGAGCAAGTTTTGCCATGAACAGCCATGCGAAGAGGAAGATGCAGAAACGCCAAGTGATCCTGTCGAAGATTTACTAGGAACTTCTCGTGCACACGCCCCGGCCCAGCGCAGAAAGAATAATACGTTCTCAGAACACAACTTCCTTCCAAGCCGTAATTGTTTTAAGGCCTTCCATGTAAAGTAGTACCATAGGTGACAAATGTTGGTCTGGAGCAACACCTAATTGTTCAGCAAAGGATAAATATTTTTTTTCTTTCTGACAACATATTTAGGATATTTGGTCATTCTTTATACATGGCACAGTTTCGGTGATGTTGCATATTAAAATGAAGTTTTGGGAATCAAAACGTTAACCCACCGCCAATGATCTGACTAAATACCATAAATACCTACGTTTTTACAAGGAACTACCCTCTTGACACAATTAGTTTAAACTTGTTGATACTCGACTGGTAAATAGAAATAAAATTATTTAAAATCTTGCCCATTCAGTTATGCATGTGCATTGCCGCGAAGTTCCACGGCGTGGTGAAGGTGCGATGTCCAGAATTACTGAGTGTGTCTATGCTACAAGGGATGATAGCTTTTTAACGTAAAACAAAGACATGCATATGCTTGTTGTTATGGTGTTCAAGAAATGAACTCTGATAATGATAACGACAACTTAACAAATAAGCAATCCATTGCTACACTTTAGGACGTAAAAGTAGAAAATATTTTTGAACACCAGTGCTGTAAAAACCAAAACTGAAACCAAATCTTAAGTTTTGCGTTTAGGCCACCCTTTGGGAGACTGTCAAACTCAGTCCTTCGTGGTGTTAAAAATTACCACGCAGCACAGCATCGAGCCGCTGCCAGCACGACGGGATTTATAGTTCAGCACAATGCGTTGGCGGGCTAGTTGGTGCGAATCCATAATTACATTGTTTAGCGCATTTTTGTGTGTCTTTGTCATCTCCTGAACCTGTTGTTCTGGTAGTGCCTTGTCCTCTCGTCTTTCTTGTGTCCGTTGTTTGGTGCTAAACAAAGTAATTAGGGATTCGCACCAACTAGTCCGCCAACGAATTGCGCTGAACTATGTTTATTCTATTGTGGGCCCTGATTTTTGTGTGTCTGTGTCTTCTCCTGAACGTGCGGTTCTGGTAGCGCCTTGTCCTGTCGTCTTTCTTGTTTCCGTTGTTTTGTGCTAACCAAAGTAATTACGCAACGATAGGTGCGAGCGAATAAACGACTCGGCAACGGCCTCCAACGCTCCCGCACATGATACGCTCGGGTTTTACAGAGACCATGCGAACTCGCACGACTGTGCTTCAAAAAGCGCTTTTGTGAACAGTGTTACGCCATGTGTAGAGAGTCAAGATAGGCATCAATCGAAACCTGAGTCTCCCGACTGGATACTTTCTAGCGGGTACATCGACAACAGCCCTACTTTCATCACAGCTACCGTTCTTGTTTCGAAAATCGAGCACACATTTTCGTTGTTCCCATAGGCTACCATTGCTGAATTTTTAACCGCTCTAGGAACAAAATTCTTGCTTGCCACAGCGCGAGAACTGCATTTGGCTAGTATGGAGTGTCTTGCAGAACATGTCTATCACCTGTCTTTTTCGATAATTGACCTGCAGCTTTAGTTATTTGCGAAAAACCCGCTCGTTCCATTGAAAACGTACTAGCTTCGCGCCGGGGTTGCTTGGGGCGCTAGTGGGTACTTGTCCAGAAAAGCTGGATATGCATTACCTGGCCGGTAAATTGTGGACCATTGGACGGCCAAATAGATTGGTGAAAGTGGTCTTGAAGGTTCTGATAATATGGAGAAGTCCGCCTTAGTATTATGAAACCATAATTTCGCGATGTCCGCGAGGTAGAAAGCTATGTTGCTCAACTTTTTGGCGTCATGCCACCATTTCTGCACATTCAACCTCTCGTCCGACGAGTTGTCGACGTCGCCGTCGTCCGTATCGATTAATTTCGGCGGATCTATGTGGTGAAGGGCGCCCCAAATGACGGTTTGTTGCAATGACGTTTGCTGGACGGCGTCGGGCATGTTAGTTTACAGTGTTATCGAACAGAGTTCAAGCATGGTAATAATGATGGCTACTCAGCACCTATAAAGAGGCTTACTGTAACGAGCAGTGTCACGAGCAGCCGCTGGTAGGAGCCCTAGGAAGAACGAAGAGTCCAAGCGAGAGTCGACTCTCTCGATGCACGCGTTCGCGTTGCCCACTCACGGGGCTGGTTTTCTTCTTCCTTCCACAGGTATTTAGTGAATTATAGAGATCACTTACCGGCTAAAGAATAATAATACAAAAAGAATTTCCAGTTTATCCGAATGACAATGCTATCAAAACAGTGTTAATCCTGTGGTGGCATTTCATAGCCAAATAGCTTTGCCGATATTAAGTAGGAATGCCGGTATAGTACATACTGTAAAACAATGTTCACTTGGCAGAGAGCACTGCTTTTACATTTATTCCTCGTCCGCTTCCTGTGCCTATAAAATCACACGTCTCTTTAAAAAAGGCTGCCACCGCTCAAACACCACACACTAAGAAGTTGATTGCAACACTTGCATCACGCACCATGGTGTACCTGTAGGTTGCGCATGTAATCCTGAACCTTGTCCAGGCACATCGAATAAAAAACATTCGCTGAGCCAGTGCCAGCAGCTTGTGTGATCTCGCGTTATGTGGTTAATATTCATTAAATTTGTGTTTTTATAAATGCGAAATCAACCCATCGCCTTTCCTAGTGCATCAACGTAATACTGTGCGACCACATTTATTTGTGGTACATCCACCTTCGCCTGAATCTGTTGTCGGCTGGTGCATTGCCCCTTAAAGGGAAAAAGAACAGACGCTGGTGGCCATTTCAATTTTCCTCTCCGCCGCGAGGCGATAGGTCAGCGTTATCACGCACAGCGCGAGCCAGCTTACACGTTTCAAATTAGACTATCCTACCGCAAAAATTCCGCACCCCTTCCTAGCACAATATCATTGTAAAAATACGATACCATGAGCCACTTGTCACATTCGTGTAGATGGGGCTATTGAATATGCGGCTACTTCCAAGACGCTAGTCTTTCCGTGGAATGAAGTTAAAACACCACAAAAAGCACTGAACGTGCACCACCGGCACTTGTGCAGGCTGAGAAACGCAATGAAACGGATATTCGCAACATCAGCGTGAATATAGTTCCTAAGCATAGTTTGTTGCAATTAGGCACTCTTCTCCGTTATATCTGATGTCTTCCGCATATAGTAAATAACAAATAAATAATATTGTAAAAGTGCATGCAGCTGCTGCTTTCAACCGAATGTTTTCAAATGCTTTTCTTTTTTCTGTGCCTACCAGTTTACCTTACGGCATTCTTAATTTGTTGCCTGAGCATTGGTAGCGTCTAAACGCCGCAATGACTTTTTAGATGTCTTGCACGAATATAAAATTCCACGCTTGAAATTTCTGCAGTCAGTTTTCCAGCCTGTCAACTCTGCATTACCATACAATATTAGAGAAAAGAGATAATTTAGCACAGTATAGAAGATGCTATACATTCAAGATACCTTGTTTAAGGTGTCATGGCTTGAGCCAAGCGGAATACTTGATCTCACAAACTAAGCAACGCAAGCAAAGATCACTAGCAAGAGCTCCAAAGGTGCATGAAATAAATGTTCGTTGCTTCACTTACAGATGCGATCTTGCAACGTATCAAAATAAGGTTCTGCCCCAAAGTATGGTCCACACCAACTGCAAAAATATATATACACACATAAGTATGTTAAAGGAGCATTGCCTCTATCTGCTGAAAGCAACATAAATTCACCGTGCACGTCATCCATTCTAACGATGTCTGAAGCAGAAGGGCCACTCGGGAATAAATGTCAAGGGGAGAGAAAAATCTTCCATTACAAAAAATAAAAAGTTTGTCATCAGCCCAATTAGAAGGCCATGGTGTTTTTCATGGTACAATACCCTTCCAGCTATGTCTCCACAGTTTTGTAAAGAAAAGAAGATATATGGCTGCTAAGACGTATTTTTGATGCGCTTAAAAAAAATACTGCATATATTGCTCAACTTCCAATAGGGTTTTCTTCATTGCAAGCACATACAAGGAGGCGCCTCTTGAAATGTTCATTGAATAATGACTTTTTACGGCGCGAGAGACAGCCTTGGCCAAATTGCACCAGATACATGGTGCGTATATCATTTTCGAAATGGTAAAGAGAAAACCAATACAATACGTTTCATAGACATGGTTGTCAAAGTTGGTGGTACACTTAGTGTTATTTCAAACTAGGCACGACTTCACAAGCATTCAGTATCATTATTCTATTATGTGAAGAACATTTTCAATATTTAATGTAACAGGGATAAGACATACCCCAGAAAAGCTGGCCAACGTTTCGATAGGAGGACCTATCTTCGTCAATGGCGGCCTCGTCATTATCGGCATGTTAGTTTTAAAGGGTTAGTGCAGTGACGTCCCGTGCAGGTGTTGTGGGTGGCGATTGGTTATAAAGGGAGAGACTTCAGAAGTAATGAGGGCTGTCGCCTGACGTCTGTGAGCTTCGTTCCCAAGACGAGGGTACAAGAGCGGGAGAGTGGGAAGGTGGGGAGAAACGAAAAGAAAGAAAAGGAAAAAAAAACGCGGGTAGACCAAGAGGGAAAAAAACGCAAGAAAGAACAAGAAAAAAAGAAAGAAAGAAGGGGGTATGGGAGGGCGTTGGTGAAGCGAGAGGTTAGGGAGCATTCTGGGGTGTCGTTGACGGTATGTTTTTGTGGCATTAGAAGAGCCGGCCAGCCGGTCAGTGCGCGAGTAACACAAAAGCAAAAAAGAGTTGAAATAATGACTTCAGTAGCATAGCAGCAATGGGTCGAGTAATGTTGAAGTAGTTAAGATGACGACAAAGGAGTCTGACGTGCAATGTATGGGGTGACTGAAAGGCAGCGGCATGGTCTTTCAAGGGGCATTTGCCCCAGTCGCTCAATGTAGGTGTCCCTACGGCGGTATCCAGAAATAGCGATAACCTGGGTTGAGGCCTCGAAAATGGCATATTGACGTTTGGAACTTCGGAATGTGTTGGTGAGGGTGTTTAAAAAAATATATATATAAAAGAAAAGAGGGGGGAAACTGAAACCGGAATACAAAATAGGAGGGTGACGCCTGTCAAACGCACCCCAACCCATTCTATTATTCCGATTATTTCAGTCTCATGATCCGGATCCGCGGTCTGTACCTGCCCTACGTAGATGTATTCCCTTACCACTTCCAGTGCCTCACTACCTATCGTAAACTGCTGTGCTCTTCCGAGACTGTTAAAGATTACTTTAGTTTTCTGCAGATTAATTTTTAGACCCACCCTTCTGCTTTACCTCTCCAGGTCGGTGAGAATGCATTGCAATTGGTCACTTGAGTTACTAAGCAGTGCAACATCATCTGCGAATCGCAAGTTACTAAGGTATTCTCCGTTAACTCTTATCCCCAATTCTTCCCAATCCAGGTCTCTGAATATCTCCTGTAAATACTGAGAATTATAGAGGACATTAATACTAAAGGCACACTACCCCACAACACAATTCTCGCAACACTAGACGTCACGGGCTTGTGCCCAAACATTCCAATACCTGATGATTTATCTTCGATAAAACAAACGCCGTCTAAACACAATGCACAAGACTCTACTGAAGTCTACTTGTCTCTCCTTGAATTAGTTCTAACACATAACACTTCGAATTTGAGGACATTTGCTACCTACAGATACATGGTACAAGCATGGGTGTGCCTTTTGCACTAACCTATGCGAACATATTTATGGGGTTTCTAGAAACAGATTTCCTATCACGCTGCACAGACAAGCCCCACACATACCTACGATACATAGACGACATATTCATAATACGGGGGCATCGTGAAGACAGTCTAGATAAATATGTAGCATTTCTATGCTTTTTTCACCGAACAATAAAATTCACATAAGATTCCTCAACTGAGCGCATAAACTTTCTGGGCACAATAATATACATTGACAATGGAGCGCTAAGGACAACGCTGTATAGGAAACCTTTCGACAAACAACAGTACCTACAATATGCGAGCCACCATTCCAGACATTGCAATGAAGGCCTCTTTAAAGGCCAAGCCACACGACTACGTCGAATTTGCGTTCAAAAACAAGACTACATATATAGACTCGATCACCTTAAAGAAACCCTATCAAACAGGAACCACCCAAAGAGTGACGTTCAAACAGCCTACGCCACTGCAACCAAACTTGATCGAGACGAGGTCCTCAAGCTCCGCCCGAAGATCACAAGAACAACGCCTCTTCTTACTACTAAATTCTCAAACGCACTCCAAAACGTGAATAACACCCTCAGTAAATACTACCCAATTCTCACCAGCAACCCGAAACTAAATAAGATTTTTCCCAACCCTCGCAGAGTAGCCTATAGACACAACACTAATTTTAAAGATATTCTTGTGCATGCCAAAATAAGAACAAAGAGAAAGTTGGGAACCGCTCCCTGTGGCCGTCCCAGGTGCTCTAAATGCAAACATATTCAATATACTACTACAATAAAAAGTACAGCGTCGAATTACGCACGCAAGGTAACTTCGGCTTTCACCTGCACATCAAGCAACGTAGTCTACTGTCTAGAATGTGCCGTTTGTAGCAAGCAATACATAGGTGAGACTGGACAACAAATTCATACAAGACTCAACGATCACCGCGCGGACACAAAACACGATTTCACTAAAGCAGTAGCAAGCGACTTTAATGAACATGGTCATATATTTGACAAAGCCAGGTTCTATATACTACAAACAAATTTCCGTTCACTTCTGGAAAGGAAAAATACGGAATCATACATTATACACAAATTTAATTGCCTACACCCGACGGGAATTAATTTGGCACGTGGCAACTTAGAATCTTTAAAAGCTGTAACTTAAAACTGAAATTCTCATATCATCAACCAAGACACAAAACACATTATGCCACCAGCTAACCTTAATTCTTAGCCTCACCTACTCCTTCATTTCAAAAAATGTTTTCTTGTATGTTACTCAATTTAATATACTCTTTCAGGTTTTTACGTTTATATCAACTGTACGACCCCCTTTTCCCATGTACACGAGCCCCCGCCCGCTTCTGCGCACGTCACCCGCCTATATTTTATTGCGGTTTCGGTTCCCCCTCTTTTCATATATATATATATATATATATATATATATATATATATATATATATATATATATATATATATATATATATATATATATTGCTGCGCACCAGTATTTACGATCACGAAGAGGCTAGCAGTGTGAAGACGACGACGACGATTACAGGCTTGCGCTGGCTGTTGCCTCTTGTCCAAGCGCGGCGTATTTTCTTGTAAATATACTTGTTTATAGCTTTTCATTCATCCGCGTCTTCCTACGTAACATATATGGTGGAGGTGGACGTTCCCTGTACCTGTTCCCGGAGCTTCGCATTGGACCGTACGTCGAACCATCCTTCATGGCTCCCGGCGACGAAAACTCGACTCCGGCGGCTCCGACACCTGCTGCCACTTCGACGACCTTCATCACTCTGCCCGCTTAGCGTGATCCTGGCGCATTGTCGGGCAAAGATGGGGAAGACGTCGATGACTGGATCAGCCAGTACGAACACATCAGCAGCAATCACCGGTGGGACCCTACTATCATGTTCGCCAACATAGTCTTTTACCTCGGTGGTACACCTCGAGTTTGGTTTCGGACGCACGAAGATGAAGCTCACCAGTTGGGATTCACTTAAGCAAAAGCTTCGAGACTTGTTCGGCAACCCCTACGGTCACCAACTTGCCGCACAGAAGGCGCTTTCCAGCCGTGTGCAGACGCCAACAGAGCCTTATGTCACGTACATTCAGGACGTCTTGGCTCTTTGCCGCAGTGTTTATGCACACATGACTGAGTCAGACAAGGTTTCCCACATCCTCAAAGGCATTGCCGATGACGCCTTCAACTTGCTCGTCTGCAATAACGTGGCCACGGTGGATGCAGTTATAAAAGAGTGCCGCCGCCTGGATCTCGCTAAAAGCCGTCGTAATGACCAGCAGTATGCCCGTCTGCCTAACACCCCAGCGACATCTTCCTGTGCCGACGCTTCTCGTCACAACAACACTGCCCATGGTACCATGGTCGTCCGGCGTGAGATCGAGGCCGTCTATCGAGGCCTTCGAGGCCTCGAATCGAGGCCTTCGAATCCAGTCCCACCAATGCATCTGCAGTCACGGGGCCCTATAACGTAAAACTATTCCAACATGTTTCTATTCCAATCTCGTGACGTCAAATTTGCGTAACCACCAACGCAAGCACCGGGCGGTCATCCTCAGGGTTGTCTGAACATACCAATGAAACGGTCTCCTCGTTCATAGGAGGTAACTTTTGTTTGCTTGAAAAACGAATAACATTGCTAGACTGAGCGGCTTGTCGTATCTAATTGGCTGACAAGAGGCGAGGAGAACGCTCAAGTGGAGAGGGTTCGATGGGGCCGAGCCACTGCACTGGAATTCGATAACCGGATGAAGAGGGTGGTGCCGGCGTCTACGATTGGTCGGCTTTACCTTACTTCGCTTGCGGTGGCTGGTCGAAAATCGCGGCGGCATGCAACGGAAGCTCAAGAATTACGCTAAAGCTGACCCTCAGCAAAGAAGAGTTGGCAGAATAAGGGGTAAACGTGCCGAAAGTGCTCGAAAACGTTACACTGCCACGCAAGAAGTTTTATTATTCGCAAATACACCCATGCTCTCCGGCAGGTGCGAGTAGCCAGCGTCTGAGCGATCGGCGGCAGCCATATTCTATTCCTTTCGGAACGGGGCAGCCTGCGGCTATTCCGAAGAAAATTCAGTTTTGTTCGGCATATTAATACATCTTTATCGCGTACACGTCACTTTGACGCGGTGAGTTTTTGTGGTTTTGTGACGTCGCATGACAGGCACGTGAAGTGGGTGCAGCCCGAAAACTTTTTACCAGTAGCCGAGGCCTAATGGCGAAAAGGGGTCGAATCAGAAATAACTGTTTTTCTTTTTTCTGTCAAATCATGCATAATCAGTGTGTACACATCATATCAGATGGGGAGGTATCGCCGTTTTCGTGACGTCGCGTGACAGACAGGTGAAGTGGGGGTGGTCGAAAAAAGTTTTTGACCAGTCGTGGAGGGCTGATAGCAGAATTGGAATAGAAAAGTTTGGAATAGTTTTACGTTATAGCGCCCACGGTTTCCCTAATTCATGCAGTTGCCCGCCAGGAGTTCGAAAACATGGGTCTTCACACCGTCTGGTCGGCCCATCGCCTTGATACCCACCCGCCTTCTTCGATTCCGCCCCGTCCCGCATCTTCTTACCGACCACGTTTCCACAACCCATCTGAATGGCGCACTGATGACGACAAGCCCATTTGTTTTCGCTGCCATCGAATCGGGCACATTTCTCGGCACTGTCGCAGTCACTGGAGTTCCCCGACTTGTTCTACTTATACTGTCTACTCTCGCCCCCCCCCCCCTCCCAGCTGGCCCTTCTCGTCTCTATGCCGCACGCTCCGATAATGCCGCCGCTGATTCTCCTGCACCGAACCGCTCCTATTATCGTTCGCCTTCGCCCCAACGACGACAATCTCGCTCTCCCCAGCCCCATCGCTCCTATTCGCCCACTCCCTTCGGATGCCGCTACTAGCCAGAAAAGTAGACGATGCAGCGCCTCGACGTGACGCTGCATTGCTCCCTACGCCGTCAAATCCTCCACCCACGTTGTCCACTCATCTGAACCTTCTAGACGTGCAAGTCGACGGTGTTTCTCTGTCTGCACTTATAGACACTGGGGCGCATTTGTCGGTACAGAGCGCTGACCATTGTAACCGGCTCAAGCAAATTATCACTCCCGCAACTACGCCTGTTGTCCGTGTCGCCGATGGCGGAACAGCCCCCGTAATTGGTATGTGTACCGCCAGCGTCTCCTTCGCAGATTGTTCCACTATCGTGCTATTCTCAGTCATCGCCCACTGTCCCTATGACATGATCCTCGGATTAGACTTCCTCTCCACACATTCTACTCTCATCGATTGTTCCGCCAGTACTCTCCGCCTTGACCTCCCTGTCCTGGAGTCCGCTGAACCACAGCCCAGTCGCCTCAGTTCCGTTGACTTCATTCGCTTGCCACCTTCGGCGCTGACTTACGTTAACTTAGTGTCATCCCCACCAGTCTCCGATGGTCACTACATAGCGGCTCCTATGCAAGACGTCTTCCTTACCCACGGGATCACAATACCTCATACAGTTTTATCTATTACGGCAAATTGCGTCTGCGTGCCAGTGGTCAATTTTGGCTTGACGACACAAGTGCTGCCACGCGGGATGTCTCTGGCCCAGCTTTGCTCATTCGAGATCACACAGTAGCATCCATTGCAGTAGACGACAATTCATCCGATCCTACTCTACCATTGCAATCACAACATGTACCATCGTCGACTTACAGAAAATGATTGCGCCCGACTTGCCGTCCGAGCACGCTCGTGAGCTCTACCGCGTTCTGTTTTCTTACCACAATATGTTTTACTTTAACGATCGTTCTTTGACCCAAACTACAGCTGTTAAACATGGCATTAATACTGGCAATGACCCTTCTATTCATCGCCGTCCGTATCGAGTGTCACCGGCTGAGCGTCACGTTATTCACGCAGAAGTTGCAGGTTATTCACGCAAAATCCTTGCCAAGAACATTATTGACGGGTCATGTAGTCCACGGGCGTCACCTGTTGTACTGGTTATAAAGAAGGATGGCTCATTGCGCTTTTGCGTGGATTATCGGCACCTTAACAGGGTTACCAAAAACGAGGTGTATCCCCTACCTCGGATTGATGACGCCCTTGACTGCCTCCACGGTGCTCGCTAGTTCTCCTCCATTGACCTTCGCTACGGCTACTGGCAGATTGCCGCAGACGATCTCGACCGCGAGAACACTGCTTTTGTAACACCCGACGGTCTTTATGAATACAAAGTGATGCCGTTCGGTCTATCTAACGTTCCTGCTACTTTTTAACGCAGGATGGACTCGCTTCTTCGCGGTTTCAAATGGTCCACGTGCCTGTGCTACTTTCACGACGGTATAGTATTCTCCCCAACGTTCGCTACGCACCTCGAGTGCCTCTCAGCAGTCCTGGACGTTTCTCGTCGAGCCGGTCTGAAACTCAACGCATCGAAGTGCCAATTCGGCCGTCGCCAGATTACCGTCCTTGGACATCTCGTTGACGCGAACGGAGTGCAGCCGGAGCCAGGCAAGATCCATGCTGTTACGCACTTCCCTGTTCCGAAGTGTACCAAGGATGTGCGCAGTTTCATAGGCCTTTGTTCGTACTTCCGCCGTTTCGTGAAAAATTTCGCCGCCATAGCACGACCACTCACCGAGCTTTTGAAAAAAGACACCCCTTTCCAGTGGAGCGATAACGAGGCCTCTGCATTCTCGCATCTAATCGACCTTCTCACAACGCCTCCCATTCTGGCCCATTTCGATCCTTCTGCGCCTCCCGAAGTGGGTACTCATGCCAGCGGTCACGGAATTGGCTCAGTACTGGCACAACGCCAGCGCGGCCACGACCGTGTTATCGCTTACGCCAGCAGGCTCCTCTCAGCCGCGGAGCGCAACTATTCCATCACTGAGCGTGAGTGTGTGGCCCTAGTTTGGGCGGTTGCGAAATTCCGCCCATACTTATATGGCCGACCCTTTTCCGTTGTTAAAGACTATCACGCGCTTTGCTGGCTAAGCTCACTGAAAGATCCTGCAGGAAAACGTGGTGGCTGGGCCTTACGCCTCCAAGAATATTCGTACTCTGTCACGTACAAATCTAGCCGACTACACAAGGATGCTGACTGCCTGTCTCGCTACCCGGTAGACGAGCCTGACGACGGCTACAGTAGTACCGCCAACGGCATTTTCTCTGTGTCTGCCTTCGCTAATATCGCCGATGAGCAGTACCGAGACCTATCGCTGCGAGCACTCATCGAGCGTCTGCGCTCTACACCTACCGACGCATTCGTTCGCCGATATATTCTCCAGGGCGGTATTCTGTATCGCAGGAACTTCCTCCCTCACGGCTCTGATCTTCTTGTCGTGCCGAAACATCTGCGACAGACTGTGCTCTTTCAGATGCATGACGCACCTACTGCAGGACACCTTGGGGTAACCCGCACGTACGACTGCGTCTGCCGCCGCTTCTATTGGCCTGTTCTCGCACGCTCCGTCCAACGCTATCTTGCTGCCTGTGATCCCTGCCAGCGTCGGAAAAAACCTCAGGTGCTACCGGCCCGTCATCTCCAGCCGATCACCGTCCCTGTGCAACCGCTCTTTCGTGTTGAATTAGACCTCCTCGGTGCCTTCCCCACATCATCCTCTGGGAGCAAATGGGTAGCCGTCGCAACTGATTGCGCCACCCGATACGTTGTCACTCGGGCTCTCCCTACAAGTTGCGCCACTGACGTTGCGGACTTTCTGTTGCGTGACATTATCTTACTTCATGGCGCCCCGCGACAGCTGCTTACTGACCGTGGTCGAAACTTCCTGTCGAAAGTTATCGCCGACATTGTGCGTTCCTCCTCCATTCAACACAAGCTGACTACCTCATACCATCCTCAAACCAATGGCCTGACAGAGCAGTTAAACCGTACTCTTACCGATATGCCGTCCAAGTACGTTTCCAAGGACCACCAGGACTGGGACGTTGCCCTTCCTTACGTAAAATCTGCGTACAATTCTTCACGGCACGACACCGCCGAAATTTCTCCATTTTATCTACTGTACGATCGCGAACCTACCTTGCCCCTAGACACGACACTTCCTACTGCTGCGATCTCAACAAGCGAATATGCGCGCGACGCCATCGCCCTCACCGACTATGCACGCCAGCTTGCCCGTGCTCGACTGACGGCCTCACAAACCACTCAGCAGTGTCAGTACAACGCCCGCCATCGTGACGTACAGTTTTCGCCTGGTGCGCTCGTGCTACTGTGGTCGCCCTGTCGTCAAGTCGGACTTTCAGAGAAGCTCCTTTCGCGATACACAGGGCCCTACCGCGTGCTGCGCCAGGTGACGCCTGTGACCTACGAAAGTGCTCCTGTGGGTTCAACCTCGTCCTCTCCTCTGGCATCTAGTGATGTCGTGCATGTCAGTAGGCTCAAGGCCTACTACAGCGCTTCCGAGCCCGGCCTTTAGTCACTCCGGGACTGCGCTTTTGCCGCCGGGGGTAGTGCTACGGCATAGTATTTACGGTCACGAAGAGGCGAGTCGTGTGAAGACGACGACGACCATTAGAGGCTAGCGCGGGCTGTTGCCTCTTGGCCAAGCGCGGCGTATTGTCTTGTAAATATACTTGTATATAGCTTTTCATATGCGTCTTCCTACGCAACACTATATATATATATTGAAACACCCTCACCAACACATTCCGAAGTTCCAGACGTCAATATGCCTTTTTCGGCGCCCTATCCCAGGTTATCGCCATTTCTGGATACCGCAGTAACGACACCTACGTTGAGCGACTGGGGCTAACGCTCCTTGAAAGACCATGCCGCTGCCTTTTAGTCACCCCTTACATTGCACCGCAGATTCCTTGTCGCCAACTTGACTACTGGAAAATTACTTAACGCATTGCTGCCATGCTACTCAAGTCACTCTTTCAACTCATGTTTGTGTTTGTATTTTACATTACTCGCGAACTGACCGCCCGGCCGGCTCTTCTAATGCCACAAAAACATGCCGCCAACGACACCCCTGAATGCTCCCTAACCTCTCGCTTCCCCAACGCTCTTCCATGCCCCCTTCATTCTTTCTTCTTTTTTTTCTTGTTCTTTCTCTCTTTTTTTCCTCTTGGTCTCCTCCCGTTTTTTTTCTCCTTTTCTTTCATTTCTTTTCTCCCCGCCATCCCACTCTCCCGCTCTTGTACCCTCGTCATGGGAACGAAGCTCACAGACGTCAGGCGACAGCGCTCATTACCTCTGAAGCACCTCCCTTTATAACCAACCGCCACCGCCAACACCCTCAGGTGACGTCACTGCACTAACTCTTTAAAACTAACATGCTCAGGATGACGAAGCCGCCTTTGACGAAGATAGGTCCTCCTATCGAAATGTTGCCCAGCCTTTCTGAGGCACCTTATCCCTGTTTACAAATTTTACACCGCAGTGTGCTATTCCATCTATAAGTCTCTTTCTAGATTTTGGATTGCTTTATATAATTCTTTAAATATAGGTACGTAGGCTTTGCGATATGGCCTCTGTGTCCGTGTCTTCAGATATCTCATCTTGGTATGCTGGATTCTAGTCTCATGTCGACTTTTTTAAAGCAATGGCATTTCGCAAATGCAGCTGAAATCAAGTTTTTTGTTTAAATTTCTGTTATAAAAACTATCAGGCTAGCAGAATAATATCCATCGTGTAGGTGAAGGTGGTGTTCTGTTTGCTTTCCGCCGTTTAAGCAGCAGTTTTAAGGGGTAGGCCTTCTTTGGGAACTAAGCTTTCGATATGCTTGTCAGTATCTAACTTCTTTCCCACCAAGTAGACTCACTGGGTATAGACCCTGTGTAAGCGCCACCGTGTATGTACCACTATTCAGTGAACCTTTTTCTTGCCAACTGGGACTCTGGTGCTGCGACGAATCGAACCTTTGTTATATACAGGGTGTGTCAACAACCACTGATCAAGATTTTAAAATATGCAAATTCCCTGTAGCTGGACAGAACCAAGGTAATGTTGTTTGCCGTCATTTGGAGATACTCAGATTATTTTTTGTATTCCACGTAATGTTATAATTAGTATTAAATAATCAACTTATTAATTATTATAGTTAGATGAGAAATGTCAAATAGAGAATGGTAGAGCAACACGAGAAACACCCGATACTGCTTTCTCTTGCTCAATACGTGCAGAGTGTTTTTCCGAGCCTGAAAGAAGTGCGCGAATACATGCAAAGTGCCTCGAGTGGCCAGTCGTGTGGCAATTGGCCTAAGCGTACAGAGATCACTACAAGAATTGAGAAATATATTCAATGCGGACATTATAGGTCTATGTTGCTGTTGTGAACGACGTCAGAAGGTGACCATCGGAAGCGGTGCGAGGTTTCTGCTGGAACAACTTCGTAATTCACTTTGTTTGAGCTGTGCAAAATTTTATCTCCGTAAGAAACAGCGCAACTAATTTTTCGGTGCAGCCGTATAGACCAATACGATTTTATATTGACACGTGCACTTGATCTTCATCGGGTGACCACGTTTCACTGGCTAACAAATGTTATTGCTCAACGCAGGACGCACCGGCATCTATCGGAAGTTTCTCGAAAGTTATCGATGGTTCTATCCGCTGTCTGTTGTCGCCGAACCTTGTGCACTCTGATTTCGTGTGCGCGCAACGCGAATGGTGTAGACTTTTCTGGAAGACACGCGGGCACCAGCGATTACTCTGCAACCTTTAATGACTGATGCATAAAAGCCAACCAGCTTGGCCCACCGATCAGACTTTCGACGATCGTCGTCTGTGTTGACCGCTACCGCGGTTCTACGAGCAGACAGTTTTAGAACAGCGCCAGTCGCCTTACGTACGTTAAACGCAAGCACCTTTGCGGGACGTTACCGTGCGTGTCCTTTCAAGTCATTTAGTTTAACTACTGGAAACATAAACGTAACGAAAATGTTATAAAACAGGGCGCCGTCTGGTGCCAGGTGCCATACATGTCCAAGCCAAGACGATCCATTAGCAACCATCCTGCTGTTTCTATGTGGACGCGTCTCGTTATGCGTACGGACCCAATAATCACCGAACGATCTGAGAAAATGGACGCACTATGGGGTCATAACTAAACTTCCACTTGAGTTTAGAGAAGGCTAAAGCTCATTAGAATAGTTACTGGCGATCAGTGCGAGTGAGAGCGTGGCCATCACGAGAATTCACGCTGAAGCGGCAGCCATGGGTGCCGCCGTGTTCGACAACGCTATTTCTTAGCGTCCGTGAAGATTACCGCCGTTAAACTCACCAAATAACCTGCGTTATCATGGCGCACATTAACCACAGAAACACAATAAATGTTCCGAGCATGCGCAGTGAGGACGACGCTTTTTCTTTACGTACGTAATGCTTTTACGTTTGGCTGGAAACGCTAAACTAAACCTATCTACTGTCTCTTGCTTTCGAAGGCACAGGTTCGCGCAATTAGACGCTAGTTTCGTCATTCACTGTTTCGCTGCCCTCTTCCCCTTCACCGTCACCGTTGCTACTTTTAGTTTTCCGGCAACTGGCAAATAGAAGTCGACGAGATAGATCGCGAAAAAACCGCTTTCATCGCGCGAGACGGGCTATGCGAGTTCAAGGTGATGCCATTCCGACGGTGCACAGCACCTGCAACTTTCCAGCGCGTCATATACGCGGTGTCAGCAGGATTGAACTGGCAGACCTGCTTTGTTAACTTGCATGACGTCGTTGTCTTTGCCGTAAATTTTGACGATCACCTTAGGCGGCTTGTTACAGCACTAAATGCCATGAAGTCATCAGAGCTCACTCTGAAGCCGCAAAAGCGCCGCTTTGCTTACAATGAGCTTCTGTCCTTGTGCCACGTTATCAGCAAAACTAGAGTCCGCCCAGACCCACAGAAGACAGCCACCATCGTAAAGTTCCAGCAGCACATCGACAAAGAGGCGGTGCGTAAATTCCTTGGCATGTGTGCTTACTAAAGGCGCTTTGTTAGGAATTTTCACGCACCAGTGACCCACTGACACATGTAACTAAATGAGATATCGAGTTCAAGTGGGAAACGCCGCAGGCCGACGCATTTCAATAAATCAAAGGACGCATGGAGTCACCACCGGTACACGCGCACTTTGACGAGGACGCCGATACAGACATCCACACTGGCGCTAGTAGCCGTCTTAGCCCAGAGGACAAGGTAGCAAGTTGCTACAAAGGAAACCTATATGGTTTCTTTAAAAGAAAAGCCTCACCGTTGAAGAAAAACTCGTCATGATCTGGAACTCGAACCCGGACCACCACCTTTCTGGGGCAACCCCTCTATCACCTCAGCTAACCAGGCGACTAGCAGGTGGCAGGGCGAAGTTGAATTTGTCAACAACTGCACCGGAAAGCCGATGTTCCCGGGTTCGAATCCCAGACCAGGAAGAATTCTTCTTCAACTGCGAGGCTTTTCTTTCAAAGAACCCGTAGGGGTTTCCTTTGTAGCAATTTGCCACGTTTGGATGGATGTCGCATTTCACTTTATTAATTTTTTCCCTCCATCGTATGGCCTTCCGCTGAAAGCTTACTTCATGCTCTTGCCTTTGCTTCGAGATGTCCATAAATTCAAATTCGCTCTGCCATCTGCTAGCCGCCTGGTTAGCTCAGATGGTAGAGCGGCTGCACCGGTAAGGCGCTCGTCTCGAGTTTGAGTCCCGGATCAGGACGAATTTTCCTTCAACTGCGAGACTTGTCTTTCGAGGAACCCGTATGGTTTTACTTTGCAGAAAGACGCACTTGAACTGGTGATAGCTTACGCTACAGGGTAGCTGTCAAAAGCGGAAGGGAATTATTGTGTGACCAAAGTGGAATGCCTCATCATCCTTTGGGCTGCAGCAAAATTTCGCCCTTACCTATATGGGAGGCCATTCGAAGTCGTCAGCGACCACCACGCATTGTGTTGGCTTGCGAACTTCAGGACGGCTGGCGCGGTGGAGTCTCAGACTGCCAGATCACTGTAACCTACAAGCCCGGACGAAAACACTCCGATGCAGATTGCCTATCAAGTGCCTCCATTGACCCGTTGCCGCAAGATTATGAGAATGACGACGCCTTCCTTGGAACAATATGCGCGGGAAACTTCGCTGACCCGCAACGACAGACCCAGGGCTCAAAAAACCTTGTCAATTATTTGG
This sequence comes from Dermacentor andersoni, assembly GCF_023375885.2. Taxonomy (NCBI): domain Eukaryota; kingdom Metazoa; phylum Arthropoda; class Arachnida; order Ixodida; family Ixodidae; genus Dermacentor; species Dermacentor andersoni. The sequence continues at coordinate 210,535,288 of NC_092816.1, read as the reverse complement.
AAGCGCACACCGATGTGGTCCCTATAGGGCATTTAAGCGAGAATTGTCTTCGTTTTCGCTTCAAAACAACCTGCTCGTAAAGAACTTCTCACCGGTCCACGCCAACTACCTTCTTTTTGTTCCCTCACAGCGCTTCGTCCAGAAGTACTGCACGCCCTACATGATGATCCGACCACTGGGCATTTGGGATTCTTCCGGACGCTATCTAGGATACAGAAGAAGTACTACTGGCCGTATCTGACCGCCGACGTCGTTTGTTACGTCGAGACATGTGGAGATTGTCAGCGACGCAAGACAGCACCGAAATCGCCAGCGGGATTACTACAGCTGATCATTTGAACAGATCGGGATGAACTTGTTGGGGTCGCTTTCCGCCATCAACAACCGGAAATAAGTGGATCGTCATGGCAACGGATTACCTCACCCACTTCGCTGAAACGAAAGATCTGCCGCAAGGTAGCACAGCCGAACTGGTGAAATGCTTTGTCGAGAAAATTCTGCTACGACATGGCGCTCAGTCCTCATCACCGACATAGGAACAACCTTTGCAGTGGAACACACCCAAGTCATCCTGAAATACAGCCAGCCAAGCCACAGGAAGACAACTGCCTACCACCCGCAAACGAGCGCTCTTACAGAGCGCCAGAATAAGACGATCGTCGACATGCTAGCAATGTACGTCGACGTCGACCGCAAGATCTGGGATGCCGCCCTGCCGTCGTAACCTTCGCTTACAACACGGTGGTGTAAGAAGCAACACAGATCATGCCGTTCAAGCTGGTTTACGGCAGGAACCCGACGACGACTCTCGACGCCATGTGGCTGCACGTCAATGACGAAGAGAATCTCGACATCACCACCTATCTCCAGCGCACCAGAGAAGCCCGACAGCTCACCCGTCTGAGGATCAAGAACCAGCACAGGACCGATAGCCGACACTGCAACCTTCGACGACACTACGTCGTGTACCAACCCTGCGACCGTGTTTGGCTTTGGACGCTAATACGCCAACGGAAACTTAGCGACAAGCTTTTACGTCGCTATTTCCGACCTTAAAAGGTCAGTCAACGCATTGGCGCACTCGACTATGAAGTGGTACGCGACGGCATTTTGCTATCCCATTTTGCTATCACGACCTGAAATAGCGCGCCTTGTGCGACTTAGCCGCTCACCAGCGCTATTGAACTATGGAAGATTGCGTAGCTAGACTGTTGGACTTTCTTTTGTTCAACTGTAGTTACTTCGAATTTGTCTCTTTTTGTCGTTTTGCTACTTTTGTTTAATAATAGGCATTTTGTGTTTCGCTCTCCTGTTATGTTCGCAGCAGCGGACGATACATTTTAGGAGGGATATACAAGTACACCTGCACTTGCATATCTTTATCGGGTGACCACGTTTCACTGCCTAACAAATGTTATCGCTCAGCGGAGGGCGCACCGGCATGTATAGGAAGTTTCTCGAACGTTTTCGATGGTTCTATCCGCCGTCACTTGTCACCGAACCTTGTATAATCCTAATTCATGTATCCGCGACGCGAATGTTGTAGAACTTTCTGGAAGACACGCGGACACCTGCGATTACTCTGGAACCTTCAAAGACTGATCTATAAAAAACGACGCGTTTGACCCGCTCATCAGACTTTCGACGATCGCCGACTGTGTTCGTCACTATCACTGTTCTTTGAGTGTCTCTGGCTTTTGAGGGCACAGGTTCGCCCAACAAAATGCTAGTTTCGTCATTGACAGTTTGCTGCCGTCTTCACCGTCATTATCACGTGGAAACATATAAACAGTTTTGCCCGAATTAAACGTCACGGGTATGTGGCGGATGTTGTATCGAAGAGAATTATTACGTTGATGCGACAAAATACGGAGCCGCACGAGTCGCCACATCTTTTCGTTACGCAGAACAAGGACGCCCGTCACCGCGGTGGTGGCACGCAATATGCAGTGGGAAGGCGCACCACGTGTATATAGCATTGGGGTTGCAGCGCGGCCGTAAAGCGGGCGAAAAGGGGTAAAACCAGTGTTTTCGTAGCCTGCAGTTTTTAGGCAAAGAAATGGCAGTGCTTCGTCCCAAGTTTTAATGCGTGAGTATCCTTAGGCGAACACCCCAGCGCCTTCACGGGGAAAGTGTAATGCCTTGTGTCCACACAAAACTGCGTACTTTGTAAATCGTTATAATAGTGCAAACGTAGATAATCTGTAGCTTTATAAGCCATAAGGAAGGATCAAAACCAAATACAATAAAGACAGTCTACTCATACAAATACATAGGGCTCCTTAGCAAATGCATGGGGAAGCTTATAGTAGGTATGAGCCAAATTGAAGTTTGCGGGTAGGCAAACCTAATAGTCGGTGTTTGGACAACTTGGAATATGGGGGTTCGCCAACTTGAAATTGGGACATAGGCCAAATAAAATTTTGGGATGAGCAAACTTGAAATTTGAACATGGGCCAAATTAAACTTGAGGGTGGGCCAACTGAAGCTTGGGGATGGGTCAAATAAAATCTCGCAATAAGCAAAGTTGAAATCTGGGGCGTGCACAACCTAGATTTAGGTATTGGCCAAGGTGATATCTGGGGCTGCCCCTAGGTGAATTCTGGAGCGGGCCAAATTCCAATCGATAGGTGAGCCAAATCGAAATTTGGGCCTCGGAAAACTAAAAATATCGAAGGCGGCCAAATGAAATTTCGGGGTGGGTCAACTTACCCAAACTTGGGGATGACCCGACTTGAAATCTTGGGGTGGACCAGGGTAAACTTTGGAGGGGGCCAACATAAATTTAGCGTTGGGACAACATAAATATGAACGAAGGCCAACTTCGAATTTGGACATGGGCTAACCTGAATTTTTGGGTGGGCAAACTTGAAATTGGGGTGTAAGCCTATTTAAATTTTGGGGTTAAGTCAACTTGACTTTTCGGGGGTGGGCCAACTTGAACTATAAGGTGGGGCAACCTAAACTTGGAAGCGGGCCAACGTATAGTTGGGGGTATGCTTAGCAGGCCTAGACGACGCCAGTGAAGTTTCTGCATTTATTTTTGTGATTGGTGACAATGTACATAAAAAGCATATGCGTAATCCTTTCTTGAGGCGCTGAATTAAAGCGTTTACTTGCAAGTGGTAGGCAGTTGGTGCACTGTGCAGTGCCTCTGAGCTGTAGGGACCCTCGAAGAGTCTGTGCTGTGAAGGTAGGGGCACCATGGTACAGCACGATGTTCATAATCAAAAAGTCGGCGATGACGAAATCAGTAACTTGCTGAACGTCATGGGTTTCACAGTACGGTGTCCACTAGTCGGTGAATACAACAATCCAGCGGATATCGGCAGATTAGGTGTGCAACGGGTCCAGTAAATCCACTACGACATGCTGTACTCCACATAAGGTGTACTGGTGAAGGTAGAAGATGACGAAGGGATATGTATAGGGTGGATGAGATCAACTGGTCTCCTGGTTATAACTTTGCGTCATTGGCAGTCACGGCATACATAAATATAGTGATTTACGGTATTCCTAAGTTTTAACCAATAACACTTATGCTTCATCATCGCCAAGTTACGGGTCAAGCAAAGATGTCCGTATGGTGGTTCCTCATGGCATATACGGAAAATGTCGTCAAAGAGCGTAGCCAGTAGATCGACCAGGTAAACCTTATGTTGAATTATAGGACACTCCAGGTGGATTTCTCGCGTTGTCGTCCTCACCGTGATGTTCCGTATAAAGTCAATGGGCGATAAAATTATCGACGTGCACCCTGTGCTGTATGTGCGAATGAAAGCTTGCGAGGATGAGCCGATGATGGTGGTCCAACGTGGCACGCGCAAGGGAGCAAAACGGGGAGTAAGTGTACTGTCATCCGTCGCGCGCAAGATATCGGGTAAAGTTGGGTAGTGAGGGCCGTTCCAGTCCGGTAGTGGCTGCGCATGGAGTGGCTGCGCATAGAGTGGGCCGCGTCGCCCGTAACTTGAAAGCGATCTGCGATGGGGACACAGTGCCACGAGTGTTGATAGCTTCGTGTGCGCTGTGTTGTCTCCGCTTAGTTCGCGTTGAAGAGAGAGGCTGTACGAAAGTGTATTATGTGCTGGAGCAGCGCTTTCTCATTCAGAATTTTGACAGCAAGTACATGCGGTCTTCGAGTGATATATGTATATGTTTGCTTCCCGCGCGTAACACTTTGCTTCTTAATTTAGTTAGTAAGCGAATGTTTCCAAGTTTATGTGGTCGATAAAACTACCCTTCTTACTTCGTATAGTTTACACTTATTTTTATCCCAATCGATGCTTTGCCTTTCGAGCGAAACTGCAACTTTTTTGGTATGATGAAAATTTCTCTTGTAGCGAACATCGTTGTGAAGGCAGAAATATGACGTGAAAACTGTCGTGGATGTTGCCAGAGGCGCCATTCGAGGTATTCAATAAGTGTCCGCTTAACTAAATCTTCACGTTGCTGTTGAACGAGGCTGTAAGGCTTATGAGAAGAAAAAAAGCATAACCCCCGTTTCACAAACACACCTGAATGCGCCCCAGCACTCGAAACGTACCTTGAGTGAAAGAAAGCTCGAGTATTCTACACGAGAATTGCAAGGTAGCCACGCAGTTACCTGGAGCTGCACCTCGAATGGTGTTAATGAGGAAACATGGCTGAATTTTTATCGGTCCCTCGCCTCGTCGGCGCTTTTTCCGATGGATTCCAGTTGCCTCCGTAGCTTTCCTTTCCTTAACGATGCTGCGCATATTCAGGGGAATCCTTTTACGGACCGGCGCAATCCTCTGCAGCTCTTCGGAAACAGAGTGATCTTTCTTCGGGGCCGATACAGATTGGCCGTTCTGTCAAGAAGACTGCCATCTAAAGCAGTGATCTGTCGCCTTATTCGGTGTATCAGCCACTTGATGACCTGCATACGGTATTGTTCGTGCGAGTGATCCAACACTGCTATAGGTGCCAGTGCATTCCCGCATTTATGACGCCACCAGTGGAATCCCAGACAGGTTGCGTGCCGTTTCTTGGCGCGCGCCAGTGACGTGACGGTGAACATGAATGACATCGGCACGGGGCAGAAAGACTATGGTTATTCGCCAAGTGCTCCTCGATTCTGGCGGGCACTCACCTTGCACTTGCAACACCCGTCCTGGTGGCATCCTCGTAGGCGAATCTGCTGGTACAGGCAGTTGCGGTACAGGTGTCTAGCACAGCGTATGATTGTCAGGAGCACACGATAGTATAGACTTGCGTGTACTAGGTCCAAATTCTTCTTACGGAGTATACCGCTGTCTTACACTCGGGAAACATCGTGGGGTCTCTGCAGCTGGGGTTAAGAACTGTGCAGTCGATGGCATAGAAACGCGTGAAGCGTTCGCATACGAAAGTGCAGGAGGTTGTTTTCTCGTTGATGTCAAGGTGTCAATCACCTGCCGAACTTCCTTCCGAGTGGCGTATGTAAAGGCGGTGACCTGCGTGGGTCCCGCTGTCAGCTCTTATTTTCTCCTCGACGGCCTGCCGTATAGTGAAGTCAGGGGTTCCCTGCAATTCTCCCATATAAGTTAGCAAGCAGCGGCCATGGTGGTCTGGCGTTAATACTGTGACAGCCACTGCCGAAGCATGCAATCCACAGTTGTCGCCTAAGCGACCAACTCAGTTGCCGAGGTAGAAGGATTGCACAGGAAGCCTGCAAATAGTTGCTCCTTAACGAATCGCACTAGCAGACTCACCTTGTTTTTTTCGGCATCACTGGGTCATCCCGCAGGAATAATTGTACAAGTCTTCCAGAAATATGACAAGGCTCTTGCTCAGCTTTTAATTTTCAAGCAAATAGACTGTTTCGTTCGTTCTATTCTTTCGGCTGTGCAGTTGGCGCCACAAAGCTTCCGGTGGACTCGCGAACATGGGTATTGCACAAAATGCGAGCTGAGTCTTCGAGTACCAAATATACATTCTTGAACTTGCATAGGTCCCCGGAACTACTTAAAGTGGCGACTCGGTTGAAATAATAGAAGCAGTACTCTACATATTGAAGCGTTGTCATGGTAGAATTTAGGGCGTGCGAGGCACTTTCATATTCCACGGTATTTGAGCGGCTCGGATTTCTGACTTTTGATGTACAGTCGTTGCAGGTATTTTTCTCGCTCAGTTTGCCAGTGGACCGTACTGCGAACGATTCGCAAAATGTTTTCCTGCGATAGTTGGTACGTAGACATGATGAAAAGTAGAGGGAAAAATGCGCTACTTTCACTTTGAGTTTTTGCTCATTTTTTGCGCTATATCCTATCATGCAGATGAATGCCTTGGAGGCGGCGGCTGCTTCGGTAGATTTCTGACGCGTCTCGACTACTGGCGTTCGTAGCTTCTGGCTCATGTTTTGCGGACACAGAATGTTGGTATAGCCAGCTCCTCCACCAGTTTGTCGTGAGGGGAAACGGCAAAACAGTCAGCTCGGTGCGAGCCGCTGTTTACTTCTACCGACAGTAAATATGGCCTCCTTCGTCCTTGTCATCTATCCTTATTTACACGCGGAAATATTCGAACAACCATTCCTGTACGTCGAGGCAGCGCACCACGCACGGACTTATGTGCGGTGGCAATAAGTGGTGCAGCGTGTCCAGAGAGAAGTAGGAGAAAGACGTCGGGATGCATTAGACAATATTTCACACCTGAAGCGTTTCACCATAGGCGCTACGGTATTTAACTACATGTGTTCAATGCTAATTGCGTAAACCTAGGCTGTCATCCTTAGATGATTTGTGCAGAGAATCTTTTTCTCTGTTTCCATGATGTCTACACATAATGGAAACATTTTCATTCTAGCTTTGGCTTGACGTGAAAGGGCGTGAGCATTTGACAGGGAAAAAAATGCAGACATTATTTGGAAATGCATTAGAAGCTGTTCTAATGTACTCTCAGTGCGCAACTGCGAACCACAGCGGGCCGAAGGCACTTTTCGCATTGCTAACACATTCGTTTCCTGTAGGCTCCTTTAAATTGTGACACGTATGACGCGGTAGCTATGCCAACATGATCCCTTATACCACGTAACGACGACTGCAGCGCGGGTATTGACAACAGTGGCTGTCAGCCACAGTATGCTCAGAGCGTGGAAAATTGTGTAGGCGCAGCTTTGTAAATCTGTGGAGAACATGGTAGCTTTCTTGTTTTCGACAATTTCCCATTTGCTGCATTTCCTATTGCGGTTTAGGACATTTCCATGACATCATAATTGTAACAACATGGGCTTGATTTGAATCTGAGGAAAAGCAAATGTGATTGGCACGTTTGAACGTGTCATTGAGAAATCCTCAGTATCTGAGTTTCCTCAGTATCTGAGTATCTGAGTATATGAGAAATCCTCTGAGTTTCGTGCATGTTCAGCTACTACGCCGCACTCGCACGATTCGAACTAGTGAGTCACCGCTCGTCCGGCTCAACGCCTAGTGCAAGAAGTGCAGTGAAATCGTGGAGACCTAGAGCTTGCCAAGCGCCTGAAAATATTTTCTTCGAAAGAGTGCACAGCTCCCCGTCACGTTTTGTTATATTGAAGGAAACGGAGAAACACAATGATTCCATTTTCTCGCATGAAGATCAGAAAACGTACGCTATCGAAGGTCAGTCATAGAGTGAATATGGCCAATAATGGTGGCGTTGCAGTCATCAGGAGTGACTAGAATGGAGCCCTAAGCTCCTCATTTCTTAGTCCTCCGAGAAACAGCTGTAACAGTAAGCGTGTTCGTTCCTCATCACCCCAACGCTAACGGTGCTTATCGCTGAGCAATCTCAACAAAATGTGCTGCCCTGAGAGATCAGCCTGAGATGAATCGCTTGCACTCCCACGCCACAATGCTATACTACCGGGCGCAGTCTCATAGTCCTTTTCAAATTTGACCGGTTACCTCGATGCAAAAAAAAAGAACAATCTTGCGCTGACTGCCTTGCTCGAACCTCTGGTTTTTTGTGCTATCCATTCTGCAAGACAATCTTAACGCTTCGATGAAGAGAATCGAAAAGTTAGCCAGTAACAGTGTTGACCGAGGCAAACAAACTATTCTAAAATATTAGCGGTTTGTCGAAAACAGTCCGAACAATAAGCACTTTGTCCGTTTTAAAGCTTCATGTCTGACAACTGGTAAAGCCGCGCTGTAAGGTGATGGAAAAAGGAAAAATAAACACCACAATGTAGGGACTGCTGCAATTCTTGTAAGTATTACAGACAGTGTGTGCTTCGCAGCTAAGAAGAGAGTTTCGATCCAAACTAAGAAACGCTTCTAGAAGATGTCGTTGCAAGTAGACGCTACCTCACGTTGACAAGAAAAAGCTAAAAACGCATATTACCGCTGTATTTCTTTGTACTTTTCTTTTCACGCGGAAAGCGACTAAAAACACGATGCAGCTGACATTACGCCGTGTATAAGCATGGTAATGTTTTCTTTGTGCACAGCACTTTGTCATAGAGTTTCCAAACATTCTGCTCAGCCACAACCTCGTTTGCACAGCACGGTAGCCTGAATCGCTATTGGCTTCGAAACTGCAACCAGACTTAAGAAGGTCGCTGTCCGTTTAGATGGTTATTTAGCCGCCTACGTCAAGTGTTCAGTAAGTGTGAAACACTGTAAAAAAATAAGAACAATAGATTACGTTACAGCGAAAGCATTTCTTACGCTCCACTGCCGATTACGGAAAGTCCCGATAGCAAATTTCTCAGAATTACTGTCCACGTTAACGCGACTAACACTAACGTAACGTAGCGAAACATCGTACCTTCACAGCCGACGCGAGTCATGTATAAGACACGTACTGCAGCCGTGTTTCTCCCTCGAAGACCGCTCTTTGCGCCCTTCCGTTCAGACAAGAATGCTGGATTACATGATGTGGGTTCAATCCACCCACTACAGGGAGAATATTTTCGATATGTTTTTTATGTCATTAAGAACCCCACGTACGCACTGGTACGCATTCAATAACGTAATTACACATCAAAGAGGTTCATTTAAGAGCGGCACGTACTCAATGGCACCTGCCGAATGGCCAAATCGCGCTTAAAAAAGAAATATTGAAAACAGGCGAACACCTGGTGGCACATGCACCGAAGCTAGCCCGATGGTTGGTTTCAAAACCGCTTCCCTAACCGAAGCAGTCCGACCAACAACGCATTAGCCCATGGACTACACAGTGGCCTATGCTAGCATAAAATATTTTAGCCGCGGGAAAACATACAGCATACCGCGAACTGACTAAAGATTTGAGAGAATGCATTTCGCGTTAGAATAGAACTTTTCACAAAGAAACAGATTGGCTACTTAAATAGTTTGTTTCTACAGTTCACTTCGAACGCTCATATGACATCTTTACTTATCTAATCAGCGTTCTTCGCAACCAGTCTCTTTCTACAGAAGAAATGGCTTCAACCACAACACACGCCGTGGGCGTCAGGATGACGGGTATTTGGCAATCTGATCACATTTAGAGAGACTTAGAGTAGCCTGAAGCAACAACGCAATGAACTAGCTACAGCGTTAGCGTTGAGTGATCCACGCGGAGAATGGCCTGTGCGAAAGCGACGCTTATGTTGTTGCGAACGTGCGCTGTTATCGTAACTCAGCGTTCAACGCTAACACATACGTATAAGTGGGCCATTTTTTTCGGTTACATGGCGGCAACGTGCAAATGGTCCAAGTCAGCTTCCGATCTATATGCCCAAGTCTATTTGCAAATGGTGCTCGTACGGCAACTAAGTATTAGGAACAAGTAGGTGCTATGGCTACGTCGGATACTCAACTTTGACGAGAGAAGTTGTCGCAGCCGTTCAAGTCCTCCAAGATCTGGCGTAGCCTACCGTTAGCCACTCGCGCTCTCCAATGACTGAATCGATAGATACCAATTTTTCCTAGCACTTGGTATTCAATACTAAACCTAAATTACAAGCTTCGTGATCTGAATGGCGTCACTGTGATTGATGTGGTGTTGAATATTCGGCTGCAGATCATTATTAGGATAATATTTGGTGCGTCCTTGGGTTGCTTCTACGTTCCGAATCTTTATATTTAAATGGACTGGAAGCCGCTTGTATTTGCCTTAGTAGGCCACTAAGTACGGCTCTCCTTAAAGAATAGTTTGCACTTCAATCTACTACGTGGAACAGCGTTGGCACTGCCTCAATTACTAAAAATATCGCACAAATTTTGCGCTACCACGAAAATGGTGCATCCTTAGTGTTCGTGCAACCGATCGTTAAGGTCTCATCATCATCATCAGCCTGGCTACGCCCACTGCAGGGCAAAGGCCTCTCCCATACTTCTCCAACTACCCCGGTGATGTGTTAATTGTGGCCACATTGTCCCTGCAAACTTCTTAATATCATCCGCCCACCTCACTTTCTGCCGCTTCCTGCTATGCTTCCCTTCTCCTGGAATCCAGTCTTGGAACCCTTAATGGGGACCATCAGTTATCTTCCCTCCTCATTACATGCCCTGCCAATGCCCAATTCTTTTTCTTGATTTCAACTAAGATGTCATTTACCCGCGCTTGTTCCCTCACCCAATCTGCTCTTTTCTTATCCCTTAATGTTACACCTATCATTCTTCTTTCCATAGCTCGTTGCGTCGTCCTCAATTTCAGCAGAATCCTTTTCGTAAGCCTCCAGGTTTCTGCCCCGTAGGTGAGTACTGGTAAGACACAGCTGTTATACACTTTTCTCTTGAGGGATAATGGCAACCTGCTGTTCATGATCTGACAATGCCTGCCAAACGCACCCCAGCCCATTCTTATTCTTCTGGTTATTTCAGTCTCATGATCCGGATCCGCGGTCACTACCTGCCCTAAGTAGATGTATTCCCTTACCACTTCCAGTGCCTCACTACCTATCGTAAACTGCTGTTCTCTCCCGAGACTGTTAAACATTACTTTAGTTTTCTGTAGATTAATTTTCAGACCCACCCTTCTGCTTTGCCTCTCCAGGTCAGTGAGCATGCATTGCAATTGGTCCTCAGAGTTACTAAGCAAGGCAATGTAATCAATGAATCGCCAGTTTCTAAGGTATTCTCCATTAACTCTTATCCCCAATTCTCCCCAATCCAGGTCTCTGAATACCTCCTGTAAACACGCTGTGAATAGCATTGGAGAGATCGTATCTCCCTGCCTGACGCCCTTCTTTATTGGGATTTTGTTGCTTTCTTTATGGAAGACTACGGTGGCTGTGGAGCCGCTACAATGATATTTTAGTATTTTTACATCCGGCTCGTCTACACCCTGATTCCTTAATGACTCCATGACTGCTGGGGTTTCAACTGAATCAAACGATTTCTCGTAATCAATTACAGCTACATATAAGGGTTGGTTATATTCCGTACATTTCTCTATCACCTCATTGATGGTGTAAATATGGACTATTGTTGAGTAGCCTTTCGAGGCTACTCAACAATACCATTATCGAGATCCCATTATCGAGATCCGCCATTCGTTTATGTTTTCTTCCCCTTTTCAATTTAGTTAATGCAGAAGCGTGGTTTCTATGCCGGTTAAAACAATGCGAGCACATGAGCACATAGAATTTTATTCAGGATGCTAAAAAGTGTTTATTGATGTGTGGTGCTCATGAATTGGCTATCTCGGGGAATTTAGCGTTTCCTGCTAGCTTGGTCAGTCGCTCGAATTCAGTGCAACTTCGCCGTGATCAAGCCTCTATAGGGGAGCGAAATCTGCAACCTGATGTTACTCATATGAATAAGTTTTATATTACGTATTTTTACTCTTTCGTGCTAACTGCACACTGCGATTATTGCGTGTCCTTTGTGGAAGAAAATAAAAAACGATGAAAGTTGTGTATATAGGAAGATGGCAGAAGGCGTTTATTTCGAGCAATACAGCAATAAAAAGTTCATAATGCTAACAGCGCTAAGAAAAACGAAGACGGTGGGAAAGGACGCAGGGCGAGCGCTGTCCCTTCACTTCGTCATCGTTTTCGTCGCGCTGTTACAATTGTGAATATATGCCAACGCGCCCAACTTTCCACTTTAGAACAGTTAAGAGCATTGAATGGCGTTTAGGGCAGTTGCATTTCTGTGAATTGCCCGTTTTGAAAGCTCTTTTTTGGTAAGCTGATCTTAACATTGTCAAAATGTACAGCAGTCTGTGCTATTTCGCGTTCAATAAAAGCAGCTTACCGTTGTACATCCTGCCATTCTCTGTTCTTCCTTTGGTACGCGAGATCTATAGCAGTATAGAAAAGTTTCATAAGTGGTTCCTTTAGTAAATAGTCTGCCTGGAAAATAAAAGCGTCAGTCTGTGTAATTAATACATGAAGTGAATATTTAGAGTACTTATCTGTAAAGGAGAGAGACGAATGTAAGAAATTGCAAAAAGCCGCGATAGGTGCTGGCTGATGCGCGCAATGTGCTTGCTGACGCCTCAAAACCTAATGTGGTGTAATTCAACTAAGAAGACGTTGCTATGTTTTTCAGCCAATGTTGGTATGTCCTTAAATGCGCTTCATTGAGCTACCTTCAAGAAAAAAGAGAATGTAGTTGGCTCTTGGTTAAGAGAATGGGCATAAAATTGGTAAATACTACGCAATGTATGGCCACAGCTTAAGCTTTCATGTGTAATGCCACGGCGAAGCGCGCTTTACGCTAGACTGCGCGATTTCCAAACACTCAATTTGTTGCTTCAATATTTACCACAAATTCAGCACAGCACATAGGTCAAAGGCGTCACAAACCTCTGAAGTTCGGTTAAATGTCGCGTTCACTTGCCATGAAAAAAAAAATGAAAGGAAAACCACCGGCATAATTTGCTACATTGCGAGTTTTGCGCGCTGGTCTCAGTTGCAAACGACGCGCTGCTTTTTCGAAAATATTCTAGTGAATGCTGGCTACGTAACATTGGAAAAAGATGTAAGAAAGTACCAGCACGTTTCTAGAACCATTTAAAGGCAACAGAAGCAGTAACAAAAATTTGCACTCGGTTCATAATGCATGGAACCAGTATCATCTTCAATGGAGACAACGCGCCGTAGTGCATGAGTGCAAGAGTGCAGGAGTAGTGCACTTCGGTGATAAAGAGCACGTAGTTAAGACTCAACCAGATCCACCTCAGAATTTACCCTAGTAACCACTTACTGAAAAAAAAAAACAGAAGAAGAGGTCCCTTGCATGACAGCAGGACAACGTGAAATCTAAATGCACCTCATCACGTCACTGACCCCATAAAGCACGGCATACCTGAATAGGGCCATAGAGAAAGTTATTAAAACAAAGAAAGTCGCGATTATTTTTAGCATTGTACACTCTAAATACTAGAGAGGGTATCGCAGGAGTGAAGCGGCCGATTTACTCTTCAAAGCGTTGTTTTACTCTCTCAAAATGTCGAGTGGAGTGAAATGCATTGTTCACTCCGTCACCAAGGGGAGAGTGAAATGTGCTTTTCACTCTCCCCTTCAAAGAGAGAGTAGAATGCCCGTTGTATTCTTGCGGCAATAGAGCACAAAACGTAGCGTAATATTCTGCTTCAACTGTAGGATGCTGGCCCCAAACATGGCGATGCATCAGTCTCGCGCGCTGAGCAAAGAACACACCGGTTTGCTTCTAAGAGAACAGGCAGCCACAGTTCAAAGGAATGCGTAGCGAGCGCTCTACTTTTTCACTCGGAGTTGCTCCACCGCGCGCGGGCTCAACGTCGCGGAACAACACAGCACCGGAGAAAGGCGATCCCTCCAGCGAGCAGCAACGAAGGCCATCCAAGGGAGATCGTGTGTCAGGCATCTCGCGTCGCCTCGAAAACACGACAGTCGTTCGTCATTCGTTGGATATAACTACAAATCCTCCACGGTAAGTGAATTCTAACTTAGGTGCAAATTCTGCGTATATGATGCTATCGCCAGGAAGTCGTCGCGGCGCTTAGCCGACGCGATTGACAACGGACTAGGCATCGTGCGCTGTGTCTCTCGATGTCAAACGAAAAAGCCAGTCATCGCGATAACTGGATGTGACTTTATCACTTGCCGCTATCCGTAAGAGCTTTGAAAATCGCAAACGCTGCCAGAACCATAGTATGTTCAATAAGACGCGAGGCGAGAGGACGCTTAAAATGGTTTGTTCACCAGCCCATAATTGAGAACCTATACGGAGCGTGCTTAGCGTGTGTTTTGTGTGTTTGAATTTATTCAGCTTGGCAGTCTACTGTGTACGGAACGCTGTTGAAATAAGGAGTCACGTAACACAAGGCGTCATTTTGCTGGCGGCATGCTTTCGTTATAAGTAAGCCGCGCGCTTCACGGTGTCTCGCCCATCGGTAATCTGCGACCACTGAAGCTACGTGCAGCACCAGTGCTGGGCAGAAACTTTGCCGCAGACATTCAGCTGCATGCTGCAAGAGGTCAGTTGGGCGCGCTGTGTTGAACTTACTGAAAACGCATGAGGAATCCATGTTTTATTCTGAATAAAGTATAAATCCCTTATAAGCGATCTTGCGCGCGACAGCTACAAGCGATGCGATGGCTGTCGCGTTCGCTCGTCGCCTACAAGTCGTACTCCGTACGAGCGACGATTATGAGCGACGCCTCCCCGGTGTTGCCGGTATGAGGGCTGCAAACACGCGTCGAAACTAGCGTGACGCGTGCTTTAGTAATTTAAATTTATGTGTTTTACTGTAAAAAGTAGCATAAAATATTTCCGAAGGACTTGCAGTACGTTCTTATTGTTGCACGTGTAAAAATTCAATCGTTTGCTCGTTTCGTGCGACAATCGGTAGTATTTGAGCGATGTACATCCATTTCCGGCTTCACGCTATTGGCTAGTCGCTCATAGTGCTTCCGGGAAACGAGCAACGATTTCTAGATTTCCAGAACCGAGCAATCTCTTCAAATGACGGCCCGTTTTGTCGCTCGAAGCCGTCGCTCGTCGCCGTCGCGCACTAAATCGCTCTCATGGTGTTTAGCCCTAAGACTGAACTGTTTTTGCTCATGTATTGAAATGGTGGGATTATATATCTGACTTTATGTCTCCTGTTGCGGTTGTCGAGCACGGTGCGAGTGGCTATGGTGTTCGGCTGCTGAGCACGAGGTCGCGGGATCGAATCCCGGCCACGGCGGCCGCATATCGATGGGGGCGAAATGCGAAAACACCTGTGTACTTAGATTTAGGTTCACGTTAAAGAACCCCAGGTGGTCGAAATTTCCGGAGTCCTCCACTACGGCGTGCCTCATAATCAGAAAGTGGTTTTGGCACGTTAAACACCACAATTAATTTTTTTTTTTTTTGAGCACGGTGCGAATCTGAAAGGGTGCTTATGTCTACGAACTCGGTGAATTTTTAAGCAGCGAGTTATGCATCGGCATCGAATATAACGGCTGCTGTGTGTAATTGCAATTGCATGGGTGCTTTGCATAGGCTCATTGTTTTGGACATGTTTGTACATGTGCTAATATGAGTTGGCGTTTCAGAGTTCTGCCATATGAACAGCTAAATCACCCTTCCCCTGGCGATTACCAGGGTAATGTGTGCGTCTTGATACTGCATGGCAGATCAAACTGTGTTTATCGCTTTAATATTTTCAGTAGAGAAATAAAGTATCCAAATAAAGCGTTGCTTTAATTGTGTGTTACCAGTCGTCTATCGTACACAAAAATAAAGTTGGTCCAATAAACTAATAACTGCGGTTTATAATAGCAACTTTTACATGCCTTCAAGAATGTAAAATGCTAGATTTCAAACTGCTGAAGTAGTCGAGTCTCTCAAAATTAACTCCATTGCGCACCTCATCAATGAAAATAAGTTCATGCCTTTTAGTAAGCTTAAATGCAGGCCGCAGTGAACTTTCTTATTATCATTGAAATGTGGGTAAGCTTGCCATAACAAGCTTTGTCGCCCTTTGTTTTTGGCACGTCCAGTCATATCCATTGAACTGGAGAACCATATTTTCATCCCTACTCAGCATCATGTTTGCAGATATGACCCTCAAATTATGGCTTGACCATAGATGGTGCGGGGGGCACACTGGGCACGTGTTTAGGATGTGTCTCAAGTGGCGTTTGCGACACACACTAATGACACACCTATGACATCTGACAATGACCAATATTCTATTGATTAGCAGGAGTATTTTAACATTGGTTCCGAACGAGGATGAACTGTCCGTTATTTCTTTTCTGTTTCAATCTAAAAATTGAAGTTAGTTTAGCAGTTGACTGTTGCAGTCATTTAGATGTTTCGCATGCATTTCAGTAGAAAGTCTGAGAGCTAAGACTTTACGTTAGTGCCATGACCTTGACTGTCTTGATGTTGTTTACTCCATGTGCCCGTGTTGACTTCTGTACGCGATATTTTTCAGGAACCCGTGTTATATAACACAAGAAGGCAGCTGCAAGGACGCAAAGATGCCAGAGCGCCAGCCCAGCGCGACTTCACGAAGGGCAGAGGAGCGCACGCCAAAGAATCAAAATACATTGCTATGCAATTTGGACAAGAAAACTAGAATGCGGGTATACTGGGTGTACCATTTGACTAAATGTCAACAAAATCAAAATAGAGTATGTCACACCAAGATGAAAATTCTCACATGCTCTAGGCAGTCATGTTAACATGGTATATTTATGTAATGCCTCTGATGGGAAAGTCAAAATCAAGTATGCTCTCTGGAGACAAACACATAGTAGTAAGTGCCTTTGAAAAGTTAGAATTGTGTTTAAAAAAAGCTGATTAGTTGTGAGAAGTGACTCCCTTTTGTCTTGCCTCTCAGCAGATATATCCACGTGATAAAAAGTAGTGGTACAATGAAATTCCATATTTTCTTAGTGACATGATACGTACTTGCAATGAGCACGGTACCTGTGTTCACTGTAAAAAGCAACAGCTAATGCTTGGTTAGGTGCTCAGATAAATTTAACAGCTTTAATAGCTTATATTTAACAGCATGTGAATGCAAATGTGCAAATAGAAACCACTGTGATTCTGTATTGTAAACGCTGACATGAAGCAGGCAGGTTTTCATGTCTTCCTTTTTACCTATTTTTTACACTTAATTTTGGAATTATGGCTTTTAGGTTCCAGAAAAGGGAAGCATTGGGGGAAGAGAATTCAATGTTTAAGAAGTCATTATCGTTTGTGTGCATGCTCATGAAACCAGTTCATTAGAACTGCTTGTGCCTCCCAAAGCGAAAGCAAGCAGCAATTAAGGCCTTTAACTGTGTACACTGTGGTGCACAGTCTTAGAAGCCAGAGAGTAGCTTGGAACTGAAAATTATTTTTAAAATGTAAAATTGTGGTTTCATCAATCTAATTGCCAAAGAAGTATGCTAGTAGAGGTAGGGATACGTTCAATGCAAAGAATTGAGGGCATCTGAGTAGAGCACTTGTTCATCAATTGGCGGATGTGAACATATAGTGCTAAGCAAAAGCTCCTTAGTTTGATGGCTTCTGTAGACATAATTCTTCGGGACTTAAGATAGAGTGCACAGTGAGGTGATGTATTAATCTTCCTAGACACATATGTACTTGTTCTGAGACGAAGATTCTGTAAGGGCGATAATTTTTCTTTAGTGCATCTTAACCACTTCAGTAGGAAAAATGCTTTGGTTTCAGGTTGTTGGTTCATTGTGCATATGCATAGTCGCACGCAAAATCCACGCGCATGGAAGGGATATACGAAACAGGATGGTGCCATTCTCAGTTTGCTTTGCTTCTTTGTTTGTCTTTTTCGTGCACTTCCCTGCCTGACTTATGCTTATGTCACCTTTGATGCATCATAGTCATCCCATATGATTTTTAGTTCACATCTGAAGCCATGCTATTCTTCAGTTAGATTGCATATTCAGCGACTCACAATAATTGATTATGTAATTATGCAAGCCGCTCCTCAGAAGTATAGCATTCTTACCAAAATGGGAATGAAAAGCTACCATATAGGACAAGAAATTTGATGCACAAATTTTTAATGCCAATGCTCCTTGCAGTTTTAAACTCATTTGCTACACACTAGATAATATTGCAAATTTAATTTGATTTATTTGTGAGAAAGTGTAACGGATTATTTCCAACAGCACCAGGAAACTACTTTCGTGAGGAGGCCAACCAAATAGCTAATATAATACATATCTGTACTGGTTTGAGACTGGGCAGGATATTGCTGCAGAACCACAAGCCACACTTAGAAACGATGGGATGCAGCCTATGCATGAATAACTTTATGTAAAATATAAGTAAAGTAAGCTAGACCTGCTACCTCACATGAGAATATACAACACATTTCTAAATGCACTGTACTCTCAGTCAGGAACATCCATATGCTGTGCAGGACGTTATCAAATGAGCTGCGGTTCAACAATACGGCACACAAAAAAGTTTCTTGCACAATTTATCTACATTACCAGCCCCATGCATAGCAGCTCATCTGGTAACCTCTGCCATATAAGTGCATGCGTTTTGTGCCAGAAATGCGTTTGCTGGCAAGTAATGTGGCGTATATTTCTCTTCAATCACAGTGTCAATACTTTGTGAGGTTGCAAGTTTGTTCTATGTTTAACTCAATTGGATACCTTATTTTTGAAAAGAAGGAACCAATTGAAATTAAAAGATATTTAGACACTGTAATACTGATGAAACTACAGAATATACTTATGTTTTATTACAAGATGTGTTCTAAATTTCACGGGCATCATTGTAATCGGATTTTATGTGTTTGTCAGTATGTTTTTCAAATTATTCAGTTTGCCTTGTGACTGATCAATAAAGATTTTGACCTTTTAAGAGAAAATCTTTCATGTGAATAACTCAGCGACTGCAGATTACATCCCATTCACCAAGCATAAGTGCGAAGCTCCCTCTGAAGGAATAAAATATTCTCCACATCTAAGTTTGCGAATCCCTTCAAACGTGAGCACGGATCTACATCGTGCTTTCACACTATTGGGAAGAGTACTAGCACTCTGTTTTGAAGGAGTACAAGTACTCTGTTTGGGGGAGTAGAAACACTAGCCTTGGAGGAGTTGAAGTACTCGGTATGTAGGAGTAGAAGCACTCGATCCGCGGGAGTACTATTACCCCTGTGGGGAGAGTATTGGCACTCTGTGGAAGAGTACTAGCACTCCCTGTGGGGAGAGTATTAGCACTCTGCGGAAGAGTACTAGCATTCCCTTGCGGTGGAGTAACAAAACTCTGTCAGGAGGAGTTGCCCTACTCTCTCTCAAAGAGGGTCGATCTACTCTCGAAAAGAGAGTGAAATATGGGACAAGCAGTTACTCCCTCAAAGAGAGTGCCCGGAACTCCCTTTGTTTTTAGAGTGTAGTTGCCGCTTACCCATGCGTGCGCATGTGTGAAAAACCCGCGAGTGGGACCAAATGCCACCACCCCGAGCGCCATCTGGTGCGTGAGAACGCTAGCAACTGCCGAGCCCGTTGTTTCGTGCATGGGCGTGGCGTGCCGCCGCGTCAAAATAAAGCTAGGGCCATGACTAGAGTGCCATAATGTTATAGCGTGTTAGCTTTACAGCGCGTACATTAGTTGGCGTAAAAGCAGTTTAATCTTATCTGTAAGCGCAACGCTTACGATGTTAACACTAGCTCGTTCAGTCTAATTACGGTAACGCCAGTGGTATAGAATAGGCTGGCGCAAGGTTTGTAAGCCATATAATCAGAATCGTCGAAGTGTGTGCAGAAAACAGTGCCCTTGGGGGAACTTCAGAAGAGGTTCAAACCAGGCAGAGGATTAGAGGATAAAATATTCGTACTAATTTAGCGTTAAGGGAATTGAATAACTCAGAAAATTATTTTATGAATAGCATTTCGACATGGTAAGGGATCTTACGACAACTTAGAGAATCGCTATGGGATATTTTCAATCATGAGGATAGGGGACAAATTCGTGGAACTGTTGAGGAAAATGTACGGCGACAACCGAGTACAAATTGTGTGGGAAGGCAGCAAATGCAATAAAATTTTAGAATTTCACAAAGTACGGAAGTAGGGATGGCGTCTGTCTACATTCCAGTTCTCGCTTTATGTCAAAGGCACAGAAAGAGGATTGAAAAGCAGTGAATTCTCTATTAATCTATTTTACATTCGTAAGGGGAACAAGAGCAACACAAGGTGCCTGAGATGATGTATGCGAAAGTCATAGTGTTACTAGCAGAATATGCAAGAAATTGACAGAAATTCGCGAATATAAGTGGCAAGGCTGCAATGAATCTACACCTCAAATACAGCACAAGGAAATTGGTAATTTTGATGTTGAATGAAGAGACCCGTAATGACTTAGTATTCATTCAACAGGGTGGCGCGACCACAGCCAAACAATATGGCATATACATGTGTGTAAACAATCGGTCTATACATAAACGAATGAAAGGCCTACTCAAGCTTCCTCGAAGATAATCTAAAAACGAAGTAGAAACAGAATGGCGGAAAAATTGAGACATAGACCACTTTGGGGCTAAAACTAGATGTGGTACAAAGAATTCCGAAGCGGGTAGTGTTGCCAGTTAGCAAATGCAATATTGCCAGCCAGGAGCAAACCAGAGGTCAGTTGGACCGTTCACATTAGGGCACCGATGCAAAGGCCCACATAAGGCAGTGCAGGCTCACATGAGTTAGGCCTCAGTCAGAGAAGCGCGGTGAAAAATCACTTTCGAAGAAAGACTAAGCACTATCGATGGAGAGGAATTGCTGGCTAGAGGGTACAAGTACGTTTACTTAAATGCATGGAGACGAAATGGAGGAAGACCTCAACGAATTAATTTGTTGCGGGCAAGTGGGTTAATATTTTAATCATAAGTATGCGTACGTTTATTCCATGCTCTGACCTGTCCTCTTTCTTTTCTTGTGTAGCTGGCACAGCACGTTTGTAAATGAAGGTAAAGCAACTTGGTAACTAGGTACAGGGAAACTGAAAGTGTATATGGACAACGAGGAGTCGCAAGATAGAAATAAACAGGGACGGTAGCCTGCACACAAAGGATAGAAACAAAACGACCGGTAGACACACATACGACTGCTTCCGTGTGGGAATGCAAAAGCATTACAGTCGCTTTGGCAGGGTGCATAATCATGGCAAACACTGGGCGATGAAATCCGAAAAGCATGTCACGCGCGAGAGGCAGTGCGCTCATTTTGTACAGTCACGACATGACGTCACGTTCTGCCCATTGGCAGTGCCATCACGTGCCCAGCGGCGCACGCACTAGGCCACACCTTCAGTCAGACAGATGGCAGCGACGTGACATGCGCATTTTCGCACACACAAGGGACAGCTTTAGTCAACCAGAACAATACAAAACGTATAGCACAATAGCTAGGCATCCTCAAAAAAGGCAAAAGAACAACACGTGGTAATAAAGAAACCCGGTCAGCTTGTTGTAACATCGGGCTAGTGAACGCGCGGGTGATATGTGACGCAGCACGCGAGGCAATTGCCACAAAACACCAGTGAGAATCTAAAAACAGGGAAAGCCACGAGCAGCGCTGCTGCAAGCCTGGCACTAGCGCGCACTGGGGAGAACGGCCGGGGCGGGGCGCATGCTTTGCAGTGAGGCGCGCGACCACGAAAAATACTGCGGCGGAGCTGGCGATCGAAGTGCATTGGGCCGGATAAAGATCGCGCCGTTGGAAGCTGCTGGCGATACTTCTCGGAAGGGTCATTTGTACTACTTCGAGCACTGCTATATGCGTTCAGGCCGCTCAAACGGTGTATATAGTCACATATGACGTGTATTTAAAGGAACACTAAAGGTTACTATTAAGTCAACGTGGACTGTTGAAATACCATCACAGAAACCTCGAAACGCTTGTTTCGTGCCAAGGAGAGACTTATTTTAAGAGAAAATGCGTTCTGAAGCGTCCGCGTACCTCTAGCGCAGTTCAAATCGCCCGCCCTCCGATCGAGGAGTACTGACATCATGGTCTCATAGTGACGTTGCGCCATCGGTGAGTAGAACGGCGTCCGCAGACGGCGCTACGGCTTTTCTGCGCAAAACGCAAACGCGCGGCCAGAAACAGAGCCAAGACAGAGCCGACAGCAGAGCGAAAGATTGCCCAGGGGGCGCTGCGAGGAAGGTGCTAAAAAGCGCCCTCTGTCCTAAAATGGGTCGTACCAAGCTCGGTCGTCTGCTTCGGAAAGCACGTTTACAATATGGACCCGTCACTTTCGGTTGTGTTGTAGCACGGCCTGCTGCGTATATCGGGCGCCGAAGACTTTTTCAGGGGTGGCACGCTGCGTAAAGGCAAGAAATTATGCAGTGCCGAATACGTGTACGCTGTTCAAGAATTAGGCGGCGAAGTTTTAGCACGGTGTCAATCGCAAGTGAAGCGAGTCGCGTACGAAGTGGAACTACAGGTAAGGTTTGCACGCAAGCTGCTAGATTCAGGCGCACAAACGCGAGGAAATGCGTGCTATAAATGAATCCACAACAGCGATAAGCAGACATCATGTGTACGGAACTGCTCGGGGACACGACGGTATGCGCCGCGATGTACGAACTGCTCGAGCGCACGATCGTACGCGCCAATACGGCAGCGGTCTTTCGACATGCCGCCAAACGGCGGGCCTCCTGCAATCTTTGTGGACTGCATGCCGCTAAACTGATGCAACGCATGTGAGCTCGCACGTACGTGCGAATCGCGCTGCAGCGCGAGCTCGTGCGCTGCTCGCTTGATGTAGCTTTTAATGACAGCGCTCGAACATCGATCTGCTGCAATCAATATTGCCTTGCTGCGCTGCCTCAACGTGCTGGCTTGAGATCAAGGATGAGCGCATTTAACTCTCTTAACCTGTGTTGCTCGTACAGTAGTAGTGAGTTGTCATGGAATGAGCCCGACCATTTGTGCTCATTTGCACACACTTCACCACTTCGCATCGGTCGAATTGTTAATTGTCGCTGTGGCCGGGTCTCGAATCGTGAATTACCAGCCATGTCTGCTGCTATGTCGGTCTGCTGTCGGTACTGTAGGTGCAAAAGACCGAAATTTCGAACGCAGATAATCAAGCAAGCTTCAAGACAGGCGAAACAGTCAGCATGGCACGAAGTTTCGCTTACTCAGCGCGACGAACTGCAGCTATGCAGCGCGCCCGACGCTCCACTTCGTGAGGCCTTGAAGGAAAACGGTAGAATCTGATGTTGGAATTCAGGCCGTCTTGTTCATGGCAGCCCACGACGCAGAAGTGACGACGGCGACGCTTTTTCGAGGCTGAGCTAGGTCTCTCCGGAACACCGTCGCCGATTCCTTCTGCTTCCAGCATTGCGTCTCACGGAGAGTCCGTTTTCGTTAAACTATAGGCTGCGGCGAGCTCGCAGCGTGGTCGGCGTGGTCTGTGAGAAGTGACGAGCCTTTTCGCACTCGCAACAGGGCATAAAAAGTGCGAATCGACGCAAAACTCGGCCTAGAAACGTGCTTCGCCACAGCCAGGGCTCAATACGACCCAAGCTGGCACGACCCAGATGTCGTTTCCCGCACCGCCACCAGGCGCCGCTACTGTACCTCAAACTCCAGCGCAAGACGCCCACAAGCTGGTACTTCATTCTATGACGCAAACTTCGACGCTCGTCGCAATGGACCCTGACACCGACAGATTGGCTCGCGATGGTGGGCTCAACTTCAGCGATTTGAGCACCGACGAGCGCGACCTGCTGCTGAGGACTCGCACTGCCGGCGTCGTTGCGTACTACGACGGCGGCCTCGACACCGGCTCTCCGGAGCGGGAAAGCAACGAGGGCTTCCCACGACATCACATGGACGTGGCATTCTCGCTGCTTGTTCCAAATGAAAGTTTCGCGAGCCAGCAGAACCCTCACAGCACGACGCGATAACGAAACTACTGAAACTCCAAAGCGTGCGCGGCGCAGAGTCGAGCGCGCAGAGTCGAGCGAAAACGAAACCTTTCGAACGCCCATATTACTGAAGGGTAACGTCAAAATGTTATTTTTTCTTAGAATGGAATAGACGTAGACAAGTAGCATTTTTTCCCGTCTTATAATCGAATGAAATGATATTTTTAATACGAGTAGTTGAGTATTAGTAACACAAATTATGAGGAGTGCTTTCGTCATCGGGCTAGTACCGGAATGTCGCTGGGGGGTCTCAAATCGTGTGATGCATTTACCTCAATTTCTCGGTTACTAAAGCTCTGTTCGCGATTATATTGACGCCTTAGATGTTCTAGAAGATTGCTCTACCACTTTAACTTGAGTTTCTGGTAACCTTTAGTGTCCCTTTAAGCCTTACGAATCCATGCCTTTGTTTGTCTTCTTTATTCCATTTTATTTTTTTATTCGCGCTCGGCGATTGCGCGTGCCTAGAGACCGCAGTGTCGGCTGTCATTCAACCACGTTATTGTACGGTTCCCTTTGGAGTTCCGAGCTGTACGCCGCTCAACTAAGCAGCTTCTGTATTATAAACGGCTGCTTTCAGTTATCCGGTGCCGTATGACAAGAACAAAAATAAACCAATTAAGGGAACGACATGCCTCACACACTCGTAGATATATTTGTGGATCTGCTGTGTTTGGTTAAGAAGGTAAGTGTGGTACCGCATTGGGCACCCAGTTTTCATGGGTTGCACACATGATGATGCTGTCCAAAAAAATGTTTTCCTTGCCTGAATCAAGTTATCAGATTTACAGGCTGCCCAGAAACGGTACGTTCATATTGAATCACAGCTGCTAACTTGTTCAGCGAAACCCAATAGCACCCGTGCGTTCATTCTCTCAGGAGCTGGTGCGCCTCTACGCAAGAGCCACGACTCTGCAACAGCACAATTATTCGGAATAATTAAGAGTGCTGACTTGCATCGGCCCCTCACCTTCGAGACTTCAAGAGTGCTGTTATGCGCTACATTCGAGCGCAAACGGCTATTCGACGATTCTTGACAGTGAATCCTTAAGTAGAATATGATCTGTTGAATAGCAAATACCCTTGGATCTGACTACATGTTTTTACTTCATTTCGCCTGCTGACACGTTGAAGGAGATCACCAGACAAATCACGGAAAT
Organism: Dermacentor andersoni; assembly: GCF_023375885.2. Classification (NCBI taxonomy): domain Eukaryota; kingdom Metazoa; phylum Arthropoda; class Arachnida; order Ixodida; family Ixodidae; genus Dermacentor; species Dermacentor andersoni. The sequence continues at coordinate 210,510,332 of NC_092816.1, read as the reverse complement.
CACATTGGTAAAGATTTCTCGGTCTCTCCGATTCCGTCTGAGTACCTACGCAATGTAGTTTCGCTAACACTGTGGTTCATATTAACGTCCAATCATCGCCTTGATTCCTTTTCTCGGAAAGCCGATTGGTTCACCCGGGGCTGGCGCAGCATTTAAAAGAAACCAGCTTACTCCGGTCGTTGGCTTTCACTTTTTCAAGCATTTAGAATATCATAATCTTTCTCTTACATGTATGTCATGGATATATGTCTATGCACCCTTGGATTTACCATGGATGGCATTGGTAATACGTTTCTCTTCGCGCCACGCAGTTAATAAAACTGGTTTATTTCACTTTAATAATATTTCTTTCATCATTATCCCTGATCGATATTCCACAAGGAAGAACAGCGTGTTAAATGAGACTGTATCAATAAAATTTTATTTCGTAGCTTCATGTTGCAGATAGGTCGCTTCTGCTGCAGAAATTACGTTACATTTAGAAAAGATTCTTAAAAATAGCAGTTCACCTGGCTAAAACTACAGTTAACACCAGGCGACAAGAGTCGCAGGCGCACCAAAGCAAGTAAAACCATAAAAAAATTTAATGCACAGACTTTTTTGCGAAAGGAAACTGGGTGCCTGCCAGCGTCCGCGCAACGAACGCGCTCTCGCTAGCAGACGACGCACCTGGCGCCATCAAAAGTGAAGATTTGCTGCATAACCCATGCGTCAAATATGTATGCGTTGCAAAATGATGTAAATATCTGTTTGCAGTTGAAATAAAGCACCATTTAAGAGCGCACGCGAGAAGTCGGTCTCAGCGTCCGCAGCAAAATTAGGCTGAATCTGCCGCGAAGCGCGTCTCCACCCAATTCAGTTGACTCGCAGCGCCCTCGCACTATTTTTCCGCACGCGGTGCCTGAGCGGGAGAGCGCCGACCATTCTCTGCTACGCTTAACCATGCACCATGCACGAATTGAGACCACAATACGCGTTGACACCGCAGGCGGCTGCCACGAGTCCACTGGCTGAGCGCACAGTTGAGGACAACAGCGCTCGGCAATTGCAATTCTCATCAGCATGCTTTCAGGAGAGGCGCTTCGAATACAGCGTAGCTTATCGAAACGGTTCCCCACTTTGCGACTGCTTTGGACATGCAACAACTCGATGTCATATGTGTAGATTTTGCTAAAACTTTCGATAAGGTGCCTCACGATAGAGTGATGATTAAACTCCATCTTGCCGGTATTATTCAATTAGTGCTGCGTTGGATCGAAGATTACGTGAAATATAGGAAACAATACGTGGAAATAGACTATATCGCTTCGGGTTCCCTATAAGTAATTTCCGGAGCACCGAAGAGCTCAGTTCTCAGAACATCATTATTTTTGATATATAGTAATGATATTGCAAATATAGCAAAGCCTTCTGTAAAGGAGAAACTCTTTGCTAATAAAGATGATTAGTTAAAAATTACAGTTGTGTCACACTTGGTGAATCGAAATTAACGACTCAAAGTCAACAATAACCCACATTTTAAAAAATAAAATCCATTTGAATACCACCTCAGGAATCACGCCTTGTCAGTAGGTAATTTCAAGTAGTTTGGTGCTAAACTTACGCCTAACCTAAAGTAGGACACATATACTGATATTTTGTGCTCCAAACATTACGTATGCCATACTTTCTAAGGAAAGAGCTGCTGGGCGCAAGTAGGGACATAAATCTTATTCCTTTTAAGAAGTTCATACGACTGATACTTAAATATGCCACTGTTGCATTGAGTCCTCATCAGAAAATATTGAAAATTAGTTAAAAAGAATAGAACGTCTTGCGATCCATTTTATAAGTTCAACGTACACAAATGAGGACACAATTAAAGCGATGTTAATATTGTGTGATTTAGAATCGCTAAGCAAACACAAGCTTAAAAGTAGGATTATTTTTTCAATTGATGAAAGTCGACTTTAGAGCTAACAAGAAAAAAATTCGCAGTTCCGCCCGAAAGGCGAAGCACACATTACGATAGCAAATTAGTAGATAGTTGTACGAGTAAGAATAGTACTGAGTTTTATCGGCCGTATAAACTATGTAAACGTTCGCTTACTCACTAAATTAGCAATGATATAATGCGAAAGAGTGACTCAACGAGGACGTAGAAAGAAACAGGCACACAGAGACAGCGCTGTCATTGTGCATCTGCTTCTTTGTACGTGCGTGTTCAGCCGCACTTACACATTTGATCAACCCGCCGTGGTTGCTCAGTGGCTATGGTGTTGGGCTTTTGAGCACGAGGTCGCGGGATCGAATCCCGGCCACGGCGGCCGCCTTTCGATGGGGGCGAAACGCGAAAACACCCGTGTACTTAGATTTAGGTGCAGGTTAAAGTACCCCAGGTGGTCGAAACTTCCGGAGTCCTCCCCTTCGGCGTGCCTCATAATCAAAAAGTGGTTTTGGCACGTAAAACCCCATAATTTGACACATTTGATTATAGTTTCAAGCCAACTATCCCGTCAATGTGTTGTACGTAAATTAACCAGCACGGTGTCACGTGCGCACAGGTAAACATGAACGCATCTTGCTCGATGTCAACAGAAACTGTCTGCAAAAACGCTAAAGTTTTGAACCGCGGCAGCAGCTGCGAGCCAATTGACCTCTGTGCACCTCTCGCTTGAACGCGAACCAAACGTCGTAAGCACAGTGCATACGAAGCTACCAGCACCTCGCGCACTCTGAAAACATTGCATATCGCATCGCAGTAGAGGACCTCGCAGGTGCGCACTTTGCACACGTCGTGCATTGCTTTCATGACACACGAGCTCTGCTACGGGTCCCAAAAGCTTCCGCCAAAGGCGTCTACTACGGCGTCCGCGATTCGCGTGGCGAACGCCGTAGTAGACGTCGCGATGATGGTGATAGTGATCTAAAGAAACGAAAGACGCTTGATTCTGTATCCCGTGAGGGAGCACGGCAACCACTCCGTACGGAGCGGCGGGCAGGAGAGCGGCGAGAAACCCTAGCGGGTGTCGCCTGAGCAGCCGCAGGAGAAGAACGCCCCTCCTCCCTCACCTTACCCCCTTGCCTCGCGCGCCACAGAAGAGGGCGCGCTACCGGCCTAAACCCCTTGAACTTCGTTAAATTGGCTAGAATAGGGGAACGTATCCCCGAGCGGCTACTATGGGAGTCGCTATCGCTGCCTAGCGATGCCACCGCCAGATGGCACTTGATCCTGTTTAAACGTGGTTTGGTTTGGCTTTTGTGGCGAATGAACGTCCTTTTCGGGGCTCCGTGGCGGCGACGAAATCATGTTTTTCTGCGTGCTTTGAGCTTGTTTCTGTTTTATATGTGCTGATTGTTTGCCTTTAAATAGTAATTGGGTAGATTTTCTTTTTCTTTTTTTCGTCTCTCGTATTTCGGTTTCGCGGGTGTGTTTCGTGAACATTTGGTTTTGCAGGTTTGTTAGAGCGTCTTTTCGCGCCACTTGCTTCAACACGTGCAGCTGGTTGGGACGTTGAGTGTTTGTAGTCTATAAATGGTAGCTTGGAGGTGGCAAGATTAATAGCTGTTAGGTGGTTTTACTGTGCGTGTTTTTTGGTAGGAAAGTCACAGCGTGGCGGCGTGGTTGAGCGCGTGCGAGAGCGTGCCACACATTCGGTCTCCGCGGCATTGATTGCTTTTGAAACAGTGCTGAGAGTTGCTTTGTGACATTTTGAGGATTTCGATCATGCGCGTATCGGTTCCTGCTAAAAGGCACGTACTCTGCATTGATATTGACACGGGTACTTGTTTATCTTTATCGAGCGACACCTTTCACCACCTAACAAATGTTTTCGCTCAGCGCAGGACGCGCCTGCATGTATCGGAAGTTTCTGGAATGTTATCGATGCTTCCATCCGCTGTCTGTGACTGAACCTTGTGTAATCTGATCGCATGTGTGCGCGATGCGGATGATGTAGAACTTTGTGGAAGGCACGCGGGTCCCAGAGATTACTACGGAACATTCGACGACTGATGTATAAAAGCCGACTCGCTTGGCCCGCTGATCAGATTTTCGACGATCGCCGACCGTGTTCGCCGCTATCGTTGTGCTATAAGTGTAGCCTGTTCTTGTGGGCACAGGTTCACCCAAGAAAAGTTTTGTCCTTTCCAGTATTGCTACTATGTTCTTCAACGTCACCACCACGTGACATCCAGTGGAGGTACTTGTGCGTTCATGTACTGAATGCCCCCGCAAAGCCGCAATCCAAGCCCGAAGCCCGACGACAAAACCAACAACGCCCAAGACCAGCGAGCTAGCCGCCTACTGTAAGGACTGCCCCCAGAGCGCGGACTTCTACCTGAGACGACAAAGAAGATCGTGGCCAAGACAACCCCAATGGTTGCCTCGGCGTCCCTGTTATCCTGCAACAAGCTCGGGACCCACCGATCTTCAACGGAGAAACTACTGAAGACCCTGAATCCTGGCTGGAGATCTATGAACGAATCGCAACTTTCAACAACTGGGACTCCGACGACAAGCTGCGGCATGTATACTTCGCCTTAGAAGGCGCCGCCGGAACGTGGTTTGAGAACCGGGAGTCGACCATGACAACATGAAACCTGTTCTGTAGCGGCTTCCTGCGCACCTTTACGAGCGTTGTGCGCAAGGAAAGGGCCGAAGCTATGCTGGACACCCAAGTGCAGCTACCTAACGAGAAAGTTGCCATCTTTGCCGAAGAAATGAGCCGTTTGTTCCGCCATGCCGACCCGGATATGTCCGAAGAGAAGAAAGTCCGCCTACTGATGCGTGGTGTAAAGGAGGAACTATTCGCCGGAATGGTACGAAGCCCACCGAAGACTGTCGACGAGTTTCTTCGCGAGGCCTCTAGCATCGAGAAGACACTGGAAATGCGGAACCGGCAATTCAACCGCCGCACGAACTCGACAAGCTACGCGGGAGTTCAGTCACTGGTCACCGACGACCTGCGCGAGACTATCCGAGCGGCCTTGCGGGAGGAGCTACAGAAGCTGTTCTCGTCATCACCGCCTCAAGTGGCTTCGATTGCCGACGGCGCACGTGAGCAGCTTCAACAACAACTCGCAGTAGCACCACAATCGCCGCAGTCCCAGCCGCAAACGATAACATACGCCGCTGTAGCCCGCCGTCACGTTCCCCCTCCGCGCCCACGGCAGTGCCCAGTGACGACACAGCTCCGTCGTCCATCACCACACCCGCAGCCAGCACGGCAACTCGTCACCCCACGCGGCATTCCAAGGAAGACTGACGATGCCCATACCGGGAGGTGGGACTCCGAGGGTTCGCCGTTAACGCGCCGCGACCACAGATCGGCGAACGACCTCGCGATATCGCCGACTACCTCGCCGCCACTCAGTGGAGCCCTCGACGACCGTCCCGTTCGCCGTCACCAGGCCGCTACCTGTGACCACAGCGCCGACCAGTCGCTGGCACAGCCCGGGGCCGGTCTGCGAGCCCATATCCGGAAAACTAAAAGCAGCAATCGATGGAGGTGCGGTTGGTGTTCCTCGAACTGACGAAGACGTCGCCGACGAAGACGCCGAAGAAACTACATCGACGACATAACGACGTGCCGCCACGCCAACAAACTCGGGAAGCAAAGAATACGACAACGAAAGACGACCTGACGACGTCACATACCAGCCATAGGTCAACGCGACGCAACCGTGCTCCGACGCCAAGACCGAACTGTAATGCAAGACAAAGAACCACGGACCTCGACGTGCTTCTCGACAGCTACGCAGTCACCGCCTTAGTCGACACAGGGGCCGATTACTCCGTCATGAGTGGACACATCACCGCCCAGTTGAAGAAAGTTAAAACTGCATGAGAAGGCCCCTAAATTCGTACTGCTGGAGGACACCTCATTACGCCGACTAGAATCTGCACAGCAAGAATTACCGTTCATGACGGGACTTACCCTGCCACCTGCGTTATCCTACAACAGTGTTCACGAGACGTCATTCTCGGCATGGACTTCCTGAACCAACACGGCCCAATCATAGAGCTGAAGTCAAAATCGACAACGCTGTCGGAAGATCAAGCGATACTGCCGGAGAACTTTCATAGTCACCATGCCTTGAGTGTGCTCAAATATCAAGAGAGCTTGCCGCCGCGCTCCGGCATTATTATTTCCGTCGGCACTGAAAGACCCGCTGATGTACAAGGCGTCATCGAGGGCGACCAATATCTACTGCTCGATCGAGAAATTTGCGTCGCAAGAGGGATCGCTCGACCCCACGGAGGAAAAGCGGGAGTTCTGCTAACCAACTTCAGCCAAGAGTTCAAGCACATCAACAAGGGCACGACAATCGCGTACATCGAGAAAACTGTGGAAACCAGCAATGCCTTGGTTCTCTCAGATTCTGCCGCATCTCCCCCGATGAGCATAGTCCCCGAACCAGACTTCGACGTGAATCCAAGTCTTCCTATGAGTAAGCAGCAATAGATATGAAGTCTTCTCCAACGATAGAAAGACTGCTTTTCGACGTCATCGAGGATTCGACAAACACCAGTTGCCAAGCACCGCATAATAACCGAAGATTGCGCTCGACCACTCCGCCAGAGCCCTTACCGAGTTTCGACGCGAGAACGTGAACCAACTAGGCAACAAGTCGACTAAATGCTGCGCGACGACATCATCCAGCCGTCGAAAAGCCTGTGGGCATCTCCTGTAGTCCTTAATTAATTAATTAATTACGGGGTTTTACGTGCCAAAACCACTTTCTGATTATGAGGCACGCCGTAGTGGAGGACTCCGGAAATTTCGACCACCTGGGGATCTTTAACGTGCACCTAAATCTAAGTACACGGGTGTTTTCGCATTTCGCCCCCATCGAAATGCGGCCGCCATGGCCGGGATTCGATCCCGCAACCTCGTGCTCAGCAGCCCAACACCATAGCCACTGAGCAACCACGGCGGGTCCTGTAGTCCTGGTGAAGAAAAAGGATGGAACCCTACGCTCCTGCGTGGAAAATCGTCAACTGAACAAGATCACGAAGAAGGGCGTGTAACCCCTTCCACGGATAGACGCATTGGATCGGCTATGGCACGCTAAATATTTCCCGTCGATGGACCCCAAGTCTGGGTACTGGCAAATTGAAGTCAACAAGAGAGATCGCGAAATCACCGCCTTCATCACGCCAGACCACCTCCCCGAGTTTAAGGTCATGCCATTCGGACTGTGCTCGGCGCCTGCAACGTTTTAGTGCGTCATGGACACGGTGTTAGCATGATTGAAGTGGCGGACGTCTCTTGTTTACTTGGATGACGTTCTTGTCTTCGCGGTAAATTTCGACGATCACCTCAGGGGGCTTGCGACAGTATTAGAGGCCATTAAGGCAACAGGGCTGATTCTGATGCCGCAAAAGTACCGCTTCGCTTACGATGAGCTTCTGTTCCTAGGCCACGACATCAGCAAATCTGGAGTACGCCCCGACCCGCAGAAGACAGATGCCATAGCAAAGTTCCCGCGGCCAATCGACAAGAAGGCAGTGCGCAGATTCCTTGGCATGTGTGCCTACTATAGGCGCTTTGTCAAAAACTTTTCACGCATCGCGGAGCCGCTAACACATCTATCCAAATGTGATGTCGAGTTGAGAGCTACAATACTGCGATAACATGAGAGAGATGGGCCCATTGCAGGCAGCAGACCTCTTATCAGCTGCAGTAGGATAACAGCAACTTGTCTTTCAGAATAGAAAAGGATTAATTAGTAATTATAAGTTACCTTGTTCCTTCTGAGTATCAATACGATATGATTTTCATGTATATCCACTCTCCACTTTAGTAATAGAACTGAATTATTCATAAAGTAGAGTCTCTGATATCATTAGCTTCTCTTGTATGTCCAATTTTTTTTGCGCTGATATAACCTTTACTGCTTACTTATACTAACGCGAATGCCTTGACTGCCCATACATCATTCGAAGCAACACGTCTTGCTGCACCGCAAGCAGTCGCTCCAAAGAAACATACAGCAGGGCAGCTAGAGCGAAGAACTTATTTTTCATCACCTCAATTAAAACGTACATCCAAGCAAGAAACTAACGATCACACGTAGTGAGCCACTGCTGTTACCTCGAACGCTTATTGCCGTATTCTAATAGAAGTTCTTGTATAGCATACAGTATGCTCTCAAGCCGGTACAAGCGTCAAGTGCGCAACTGAATGCGGTTTTAATGTATTCTTTTAACGGAAGAGGTTAGAAGTCGCACACAGCAACTGCGATCAAGCCGATCGCGCTACCACTGAAGTCAATCTGAAAAGATAGGGTGATCATTTTCCACATTCATGCGTCATTTTAGCCTTTAGACACTGCATTGTAGGCTTTCTAAACAATATTTCTGTTCGCGACGCCGGCTTATCACACATCATTTTTACACCTACGTTATGCGAACCAAATAAAGTTGAAATGGGCTTACCTCCAGAGTAAGTTACGAGCGCACGTAGACTGTTTAACACCCGTTGAGAGCAAGGCTATCGCGTGTCCAAGCGCATACGTGCACCCTAACACAGGACAACATCTTCGATGCCGTAGCTTGCAGATTTTTGTAGACGAAGTGAATCATATTCACCTCAAGTACACCGGTGCTATGACGGCACAAGACGAGCGCACAAGCGTACACCACACAACGACAAATTCCGTACTTAGCCAAATCGAACGTGCCGAAACCCAAGCTGCGTAACCCTCCATCGCTTCTGTTCTTCGCACCCGATGCGTGAATCTCTCTTCCTTGGGGCCTTGCTACACCGTTGAGTACAAATCAAGATATATTTATGGTAAATTAATAGTTTTTATATAGTTACAGTTTAACAATAAAGGCCGGCTGACTACACATGGGTAACGCTGAGCTTAATGTCACCTGTTATGCCCCTCCTCCTCTGCCTTCGGGATTGGATTGGTGCGGCTCGCTACTTGTTTGCGCGCGCTTTTCCGAGCGCCGATTGGTGTGTGCCTGCTTTTTCCACTTGGGTTTCAACAGATCACTCGCTGCTCGCGCTTATATATACAGAGGAAGAGGACCTCGATTAGCACGGAAGTGCTGTGCCGCTGGCGTACCGTGTAAGTAGGCGTGGCGCAACAAAGCTGGAAAACATTCATACAAACGCAAAAGGTCAGAACACTACGCTTTATTTTTCTTTACTTTGTGGTGTACCTTCACAATGGGTAACACCGAACGGTGGCTTCTGACAAGCGCAGGAAAGTCTGCAAAGGGTAGCGCCAAACGATGGTTTGTAACAAACCAAGAAATGAGTCTTTGCGGCGGGTTTGGCCATTAATTTACTGCCACCACAGGCATGTGAGGTGCGACTCCAGCAGCGGTGCAGTTACCCTATAGCTGGCGGAGAGGATGTGGCGCTTCACTTTCTGGCAATGACGTTACATTTTTTCGTGTGAACGCCCGTGATCGGTGCCACAAAGTTCGCAACGTGGTTTGCTGATTCCCATTGCAGAATGAGGCTCGCTCCGTTAGCACCCACTAAGTTTGGGATGCAGTTGTATGCGGCCCATTCCTCATTGTAGATGGCGGTCCCCGGTTGAAGATTGGATGCAGTAATGGAGCCTGGCGTCGCTGCGTCTCCTCGGTGAACCTTGAAAAGTCGCAGCTCCCCAGTGGTTACGCACATCGTGCCCAATACCCATGGTCCACGATCTGCAATGCCACCGTAATTTTGACGGCTCGGCGGAACGTTGTCGCCCGTCATGATGCGGCGTCCATCGTACTTTCACTTGCCACGGCACCCGTCAATTTGCACGATCTTGCCGGGCCAAGGAGTGAGGGTCGCGCCAGCAGCTCGTCTGGAGGCGTGGACATTCGGACGGCCACGGAGCGAGCCTCGCCGCGCTTACATGCACGGTACACCCGCGGCACAGCACTTCCACGCTAACCGACGCTCACTTCGTCGTTATATAAGCACGAGAAGCGAGCAATCTGTTCAAAGCCCTGTGCGAAAAGCAGGCGCACACCTAGCGAGCCGCGCCGATTCAATCCAGAGGAAAGAGAAAGAGCGACAAGCGATCTTATGAAAGCTCAGAGTGAAAACCACGCGCACACCAATCTGCGCTCGGAAAAGCGCTCGGAAGCACGTAGCGAGCCTCGCCAATCCAATCCAGAAGGCAGAGGAGGAGGGCAAGCGATAGGCGGCACTAAGCTCAGCATTACCCTACACATGTGCATCTTCGTCTACCACTCCTCAGATTGGAAACGCAGCGCGCGCTGCCTCCCGGTGCCGAGCTCTGTGAGCGCGGAGAACAGAACACAATTGGTTTACTTTTCGCATTTGTGCACTAGTTACTGGAACAGCAAAATATTTGTTTCACAAATAATTGAATGCTGAAAGAGCAGAAAGCTTTCTCTCCCACAAGGCAGTGCGTTTTATACAGAGAGAGAATGCAAGAAACAGACAGGCAGGGAGGTCGGCCAGACATTTTCTTCTGGGGATAGCAAACCCCAGTGTTGCAATGCAGTGCAAAGCAGTGCACTGCGATGTGTCATTATGCTCTAGTATGGTGGTAATTTGGGCTGGTTGGTGGATATAATGTGTAAGTAAATAATGACTGTGTCGTAACATTTTTCCATGGATAAAGGACGTAGAACTAATGGTGTTGCAACGGGTGCGCTCACGGGTCTTGTTTCAAGATGAAGCGCCAAATGATTATGATTACATCTTACCGCAAGAATTAACACATGATCAGTGATGATCATGCGTAATGGATATTTCTCAATGAATAGGCACTTATTGACGGAAACGAGGCATTTTGGAAATATTATGGGAATAAGTTAAGCCAACTGCATTACCGTTCAGCAAAGCTCTTTCACACGTAGGTGAATTGCTTCCGGCGTTTGAAAACTTCTTTCGGCCATTGTACTTGGCTCCATAGGCCGCCAATTCCCTTCGAGACCATTTGTTGCTAAATGTAAACGCAGTTACGGTCAGTGTACAACTCCCTGCGTATCGGTACTGATTTATAGTGCGCCCGATTTTCGGCGTAGAGCCCCAACGTCGTTCCCAGTGCACCAGCACCTGAGTGCCTCAAGTTTGTTTACATAGGCACGTATGCCCGCAGCTCTTTGTTCACTTAAACATATATGCTGTATAATTAAATTAATACGAAGCGCTTTCTTTGAGAACATTGCAAAAACACGCGTATGCTTGCGCATATGATCAGTATTGCAAGGCCCGTATGCGGGGGAAGCTGCGACAGGAATAGAGGGTGCGTATAGATATTTATGCGACCTGTTATTGCAGCTTTGGGTAGATGTATAGCTCTCACATTTTGTGCGCATCTTCGTAATGCTTACAATTTACATGTTGAAAAAATATTGTTAGATGAAACATTGTGAGTACAAGCACTCACTCAGACAGCGTGTATAGTATTCCTTGCAAAAATATGGATGTTCGCTTAACAAAACACGGAATTTTGTCTGTTTCGTGCATAACAGTTTAGCCACTGTAAAATGTCTGAAAAAAAATTAAAACGGGGAGCATTTCCGTGTATGAAAAGAAGATTTTGCCGTATTTTTGAATTACTACACACACCCGCCGTGGTTGCTCAGTGGCTATGGTGTTGGGCTGCTGAGCATGATCGAATCCCGGCCCCGGCGGCCGCATTTCGATGGGGGCGAAATGCGAAAACACCCGTGTACTTAGATTTAGGTGCACGTTAAAGAACCCCGGGTGGTGGAAATTTCAGGAGTCCTCCACTAAGGCGTGCCTCATAATCAGAAAGTGGTTTTGGCACGTGAAACCCCCTGATTTAATTAATTAATTACTACACACTTCCTGTATTTTTACCTGCAATTCCTCCGTATAATGACGAAAATTTTTTACACTGTGGTTAAACGCATTCACTGCTTTGTTCTACGGCAGGGATTGCAGCCGTTGCAGTACTTGGCTGTCTCGACTGTGCGGAGCGCGTAGGAGACGGTTGAAGCGGTTACGCATTGCTGTAGATGGTAATGCGCAGCTGTTCTGGTGCTCTGCGTACCTTTTTGTGACGTTTCCTCCCGGTACGCTTGTGCATTTTCGGACCTTTGTTGCAACTTCTCCATTTATAGCCTTTGTAGGAAGTTTCATCCTGTGTGTGGCAGCTTCATGTTCATGGGTGACGTGTCTCTCGGAAGAGCGTGCGGCGCGGGCGGCTGGGGAAGCGATTATTCTGCGATATGATCGCCTGGTACGCGTTGGATTATCTGTATTGCTCGCACATGTGCTCGGTAAGGGATATCCCGTTAGGAATATGCTTAACATATCCATCGGATTAACCTTTTGGGTTTGTTCAGATTCCAGGAGTTCAATCGTGTGGATGTCCGACTGATTTCATAAATAGGACGTCCCGAAATTAATGTCCTCGTGTTATCTACTGCACGTCCTAATCAGGACCTGGGCGCACGCATTTAATCTGGAGGTCCAGATGATATTCTTGATCTGACGGGAAGCGCTATCTCCTGGAATATTGAACTGAAAAAAACACGAATGTTTGGTACGTTCAAGCTGATGCGTCCGCGCTAAATTGTTCATAGCCGTTTTTATCACGGACAGCATCACCGAACACAAAGATGTTGTGGCGGCTTTGTGGATCTAAGTGCTGCAATATAGGAGCACCGCTGCTCATATACGTGACTGCAACTTCAGAAGGACTCGTAAAGACCCCTGTTGATTCATATGTTAGAATTAAATAAAACTAAGTCGTTGTCCGTGCTGCTTGTGCTGTCGATGATATCAAGCATATATTTAGGAGTAGTTAACATGTAAGTGTTGCATAAAATCTTTCACGTGCATATCTTGAATAAAAGAAAGTCCAAAATACTGCGCAGGAATTACCTTCCACGTAGTTGGTCTTATCAGTAGTAAAGCACTGTTACTCTCACGATTGTTGGTATCCACCGTCCCACCCACTCCGTGCTGCCGACCGCAACGTACGAAGTGCGCTGTGCTAGCCGGAGGTGGCCGAAAATGAGAATTTCTGTAGTTCAACATTGCCTGTGTTGCAAAAATATTTTTTCGCTGCGCTAAACTGTGTAGACACTGTTCGCATGTCTGTTAAATATTCAATAGCTGCTTTTAAAACGAACTATGAACATGTAAGTGATGAGTTTTCTTTGCGTCAAGAATATGGACCATCACGGCACGGACGAATTATGTTTGCTTGATTCAGTTTATATTGTTTCATAACAAAGTCACGATTGTTATGAGGAAACACTGCGCTTCTTATTTTTATCACACCAATGATCTGAAAATTAGAGAAGGTAACTGACTACATTTCACGCCATTCTTTCCTTGTAATCATTTGGTCGTTAAATTTGTCCTGCGCCATGGCGTTCGGCAGGTAGCCTTCTTTCTGGGCTCAGGCACGCGAAGGATTGCACAATTAGTGGTACTTCTGGTATAACTAATTGTAATCGGCATGACATCCTTCGACATTCACGTACACCCGCTAACGTACAATCTGCAAGAGGACGAAGAAAACTGATTCCTTAGGCAATGGACACTCGGCCAGTAGATACTGTGTAAAAGGAACAAAACCGCCCGACTAATTCTAGGCTTGACACATTTGACGCGGTTGATCTACGGAAAGTCGTGATCACCTTTTTAGACCGCGACATTAGAATGAGCAATGAAAATATCTGGTGCGAAGAAAATGAAGAAGTCATTATTATTATTGTTGCCCGACGTGAAACACACGAGTTGATAATCAGCCTGGCAGGTCCAAACGAACCATCGTCTAAGACGTAAATGAACTTTAGAATATGGTACAAGAGCGCGTTGGCCTAAGATACAATTTGACTTTGGGGATATGTAAAATTTACTACAAAGACCAGCTCAAAACATACTACTGTGACCATGCCCCCGAGTATGAGGCACTCTCGTTAAGGTGTAACTGTGAGGACACTTAATGCCAGATTTCGAGACACATTTGGTGAGAATATAAATGCTAGCAGCGTCACGTGAAAGCTCGACTGATTACCATGTAGGCAGCATACTTGGCGACGCCATTCGATCTTGTCTTAAAAATGTCAAGGGGTTTAAGCGAGGCAATTAGAAGGGCATCAATTGCCGGGGAAAAAAAGACTACAAAGGAAACTCGAGGAAAACTACCAAAAGGGAAAAGTCAATCACAAACAGGTGAATGTCTTGTAACCACTGGGTTAAATGGAATGATGACGACAATGATGTTCGAAAAACAAATCCTGTCACAGTAGAGGCAAGAGAGTAAATTTTATGTTGGCATGCAAAAGTGTAGTCAATGCAAGCCGAAACATACTTTACCCGAACTTTGTGACCGCGAGACATTTATACTTTAGCTGCAAAGAATGTTTCTCAAATTATTACTAAGCGGAAAGATTTCAAGAAGAAAATCTAAAATGCAAAATCGACACTGGCGCTATGGTGAGTGTTATTACGACAATAATTTCTTTAAGAATACTAGAACAAGAATATCTTCACGACGTGAGACTTTAGCCAGCTCAAGCTCAACTTAAAAGTTCGGCGTTGTAACCGTGCTTCTCCATTTAAGGGTTCGCCTGCGGTTGTTCTCGCAATCATATGAAACACACCAGCATACTGCCAAAGAACACTACCTCTGTACTATGAATTGCTTAGGCATCATATAGATGACTCTTAAAGGAGATTCTGCGTGGACTTTTTTTAAGTTTGTTTGGCCATTAACAAGTGCATTTATTGCGGTACTGCTCAAATGGTTGGGGGCCAGAGAGGGCAGTTTCTTAAGTTTTGACTGGTTGCCAGGGTGATCTCGGTTTGCTCTCGCAGCGATGCCCGGATGTTCTTGTTTTGTTCTCACTCCATTCTGGTTTTGAGTGCCCGGATAACGGCTATTGATTTTGGCTCAAGGTATCTTCAAGGTCACCGACAACGGGAGCAAAAAGTGTTTCATGCTTTAAAATATGTGTGAATTGGTATGGTTTAATGAGTGTGAGCTGTTGGCAGGAAATCTCAGCTTGGAACGCAGCCAACGCCGCTACCCAGGCGTTGGGACATTCAGGCGCACGGAAAGCGACACTAAAACTCCTTTGTTAGTTTTCCCCCGGCAACCCGGTGAACGTTCGCCGGAAATTCGGTAGCACGCTCACGGGGCAGCTCTCCGGAGAAGCTAAATTTCTCGATTGGTAAGACAGCTGCTGCAGTCGAGCTATTCCGCAAGCCTGCGATAGACAGATCCGACCCGGGGGACGCAGTTTAGAGTCCCTGAATTGGAATAAAATACACCCAGTTAGCCATCAGTTCTCCAATTCCAAGTCCCAATACTGCTTTGTTCTTATATCTCACTATAAATACCTCATCAATGCCTCTTATGACTCCACATCAGCGTACCTCCCCACGTATTTGATGCGAATTTAAAATTTACAAGGCATGCTCTTCCTATTGTACTGAAGCTCGACCATATTCTACCCCGTAGAGGTCATGGTACTTTGCATGCCCACTGTTATGAAGTTCAAAGTCAGCCTTTCCGACCGGAAATATTCGCTTGCCCTTGCACGTCTTGAGCTGGTTGAAGTCTCACGTCGTGAAGATATTCTTGTTCTAATATTCTTGGAGAAATTCTTGTCGTAATGACACTCCCCGTGGAGCCCGTGTCCATTCTGTGTTCTAGATTTTCTTCTTGAAATCTTTCCCCTCAGTAATAATTTGAGAAACATTCTTAGCAGCTAAAGCATAAATGTCTCGCGATCACAAAATTCGGGTGAGATACGTTTCGGCTTGCATTGACTACGCTTTTGCATGCCAACATAAAATTTACTCTCTTGCCTATTCTATGACACGATTTGTTTTTAGAACATCATTTTCGTCATTATTCCATTTATCCCGATGGTTACAAGACATTCAGGTGGTTTGTGATTTACTTTTTACTTTTCGTGGTGTTTATCGAATTTCCTTTGTATTCTTTTTTTCCCAGGCAATCGATGGCCTTCTAATGCCCTCGCTGTAAGCCCTTGACATTTTTATGACAAGTTTCAATGGTGTCGCCAAGCAGGCTGCCAACATGATAATTAGTAGAACCTTCACGTGACGCTGGTAGTATTTATATTCTCACCAAATGTGTCTCGAAACCTGGCATCAAAATGTCCTCACAGTTACAACTTAACCAGAGTCCCTTATACTCAGGGGCATGGTCACTGTATTTTTTCTCTTGAGCTGGTCTTTCTACTAAATTTTACATATCTCTACAGTCAAATTGTATCTTGGTCCAATGCGCTGTTCCATCATATTCCGAAGTTCATTTACGTCTTAGAGGATGGCTCGTTTAGACCTGCCAGGCTGATTATAAACCCGTGTGTTTTACGTCCGGCAACAATAAGAATAATGACTTCTTCATTTTCTTTACCGTCAGCAGCATTGAACTACTGCAGTCGTTTCACATTTGCAACCTATGGCTCTTTCTTCCCTTTTCAATTCATCAATTGCCCCAATTTGGGACATACCTCCGATCAGAGTTGTTGGTTTGGCCGTCACATTCGCGCAGTTTTGTATTCCGACGCTGTTATGTTTTACCCAGTCATGTCAGTAACTCCTGCAATCATCACGTAACATAACGCAAAATCTTGTCAATCCTATACTTCCCTGCAGTCACCATGTAGCGAATGCATTAAAGGGCTCAGGATTGAGATGATGAAAGAATAAGCTCACTTCTAGATGGCGCCATAATGCTGCGTGATATGCCAATCTTGGTTTAACTGGTGATACTTGCTGCAGGGGGCCCACCGCGCAAGCTACTCACCCGAGCTTAGCCCTCTTCTTTTTTCTAGACTGGTGTGCGGGCTGAAAGTGCTTGGCGGGACTGGGGCCGCTGACCCTCTTCTAGTACGTATTCTTGAGCTAGTCCATTTCCTACACCTCCAGATCTACAAATCATCAAGATCAGGCGCCCGCTATTCCTGGTGTACATATATCGGGCGACTTCCAATCCACGGGGTTCTTGTGATTTTGCACCAGATCTCTTCATTGCTCATTCTAATGTTGCCGTATAAAAAGGTGATCATGACTTTCTGTAGAACCTCCTCAAATGTGCCCAGCCTAGAATTCGTCGGGTGGTTTTGTCGCTTGTACACAGTATTTACTGGCCGAGTGTCCGTTGCCCGAGGAATCAGTTTCTTCGGCCCCTTGCAGATTGCAAGCCTGCGGGTGTACGTGAATATCGAAGGATGTCATGCCGAGTGCCATTGGTTACACCAGAAGTACCACTAATCGCGCAGTGCTTGGCGTGCCTGAGCCCAGAAAGAAGGCTACCTGCCGAACGCCATGGCGCAGGACAAATTTAATGACCAAATGATTACAAGGAAATAATGGCGTGAAATGGAGTCAATTACCTTTTCTCATTTTCAGATGATTTGTGTGATAAAAATAAGAAGAGCAGTGTTTTCTCATAACAATCGTGACTTTGTTAGGAAACACTATAAACTGAATCATACAAACATAAGTCGTTCCTGCCGTGATGGTGTATATTTTTGACGTAAAGAAAACTCATCACTGACACGTTCATAGTTCGTTTTAAAAGCAGCTATTGAATATTTAACAGAGAGGCGAACAGTGTCTATACAGTTTAGCAAAGCGAAAAAATATTTTTGCACCACAGGCAATGCCGAATTACAGAAATTGTCATTTTCGCGCACCTCCGGCTAGCGCAGCGCACTTCGTACTTTGCGATCTGCTGCACGGAGTGGTTGGGACGGTGGATACCAACAGTCGTTAGAGTAGCAGCGCTTTACTACTGATAACACCAACTACGTAGAAGGTAATTTCTGCGTAGTATTTTGGATTTTATTTTATTCAATGCATGCACGTGAATCATTTTACGCAACAGTAATATGTTTACTCCTAGATATACGCTTGACATCAGCGATATCGCTACCAGCACGAACAACGACTTAGTTTTATTTAATTATAACATATCAATAAGCAGCGGTCTTTACGAGTCCTTCTGAAGTTGCAGTCACATATATGGGCAGCGATGCTCCTATAATGCAGCACTTAGATCCACAAAGACACCACAGCACCTTTGTGTTCGGTGATGCTGTCCGTGATAAAAACTGCTATGAACATTTTAAGGCGGACGCATCAACATGAACGTACCAAACATTCGTGTTTTTTCACTCCAATATTCTAAGAGATAGCACTTCCCCTCAGACCAAGAATATCCTCTGGACCTCCAAATTAAATGCCTACGTCCATGTTCCGGTAAGGACGTCCAGTAGATAACACGAGGGTATTATTTCGGGACGTCATATTTACGAAATCACTCGGACTTCCACAGGATTGAATTCCTGGGATCCGAACAAACCCAAAACGTTAGTCCGATGGATGTCCGAAGGATATTCCTAACGGGATATCCCATACCGAGCACATGTGCGAGGAACACAGGCAATGCAACACGTACTACGTGATCATATCGCATAATATTAAATTCCTTCCCCAGCCGCCCGCGGCGCACGCTCTTCCGAGAAACACGTCACCCATGAACATGAAGCTGCCACACACAGGATGAAACTTCCTACAAAGGCTATAAATGGTGAAGTTGCAATGAACGTCCGAAAATGCACAAGCGTACCGAGTGCAAACGTCACAAGACGGTACGCAGAGCACCAGAACAACTGCGCATTCCAATCTACAGCAAGGCGTAACCGCTTCAACCGCGTCCTATGCACTCCGAACAGTCGAGAAAGCCAAGTACTGCAACGGCTGCGATCCCGGCCGTAGGTCAGAGCAGTGAATGCGTTTACCCACACTGTAAAAAATTGTCGTTATTAAACGGAGGAATTGCAGTTCAAAATTGGGAAAATATGTAGTATTTTAAAAATACGGCAACATCTTCTTTTAATATAGGGAAATGTTACCTGTTTCAATTTTTAATGACAACTTACAGTGGGTAAACTGCCTTGCAGGAAACATACAGAATTCCGGGTTTTCGTTATGCGAACATCCGTATTTTTGCGAGGAATACTATACACGCTGGCTGAATGAGCGCTAGCACTTACAATGTTTCATCTAATAATATATTATAGAACATGTAAACTGTAAGCATTGTGAAGATGCGTACACAATGTGACAGCTAACCATCTACAAAAAGCTGCAATAACAGATCGTCTAAATATATATACGCATCCTCTATTCCGGTCGCAGTTTGCCACGCATACGGGCCTTGTAACGCTGATCATATGCGCAAGTATATGAGTGTTTTTGCAATGTTCTCAAATTAAGCGCGTTGTATTAGTTTAATAATACAGCATATATGTTTAAGTGAACGAAGAGCCGTGGACATAAGTGCCTATGTAAACAAACTTGATGCACTCAGGTGCTGGTGCACTGGGAATAACGCTCGTGCTCTATGCCAAAAATTCTGTGCACTACAAATCAGTACCCATACGCAGGGAGTTGTATACTGACCGTAACTTCGTTTACATTTAGCAACAAACGGTCTCGAAGGAAAAAGGCCGCCTATAGAGCCAAGTACAATGGTCGGATGAAGTTTTCAAACGTGGGAAGCAATTAACCCAAGCGCGAAAGGGCTTTGCTGAACTGTAATGGAGTTGGCTTAACTCATTCCCATAATATTTCCAAATTATCTCTTCTCTGTCAATAATTGCCCATTCATTGAGACACATCGATTACGCTTGATGTTCACTGTTCATGTGATAATTCTTGCGGTAAGATGTAATCACAAACATTTGGCGCTTCATTTTGAAACAAGACCGATGAACGCGCCCGTTCTTGTACGGCAGAATAAAGATCACGAACATGCACTGACATGTGTGCACACTACTGGAAGGTGACTGAAGGTGAGGAGCCTAGTAACATGCTAGCAATTCGTGTACTGTAAAAAAGAAAAAAAAAAGAAAAAGGAAAGAAAGAACGACAAGTGCCGAGTTAACGATCCAAGCTTTACTTTTTGACCAAGAATGCAACACCATTTGTTCCACGTCCTTTATCCATGGGAAAATGTTACGACACAGTCAATATTTACCCACACATGATATGCACCAATCAGCCCAAATTACCACGATACTAGAGCATATTGACACATCGCAGTGCACTGCCTTCACTGCCTTGCACTGCATTGCAACACTGGGGTTTGCTATGCCCAGTAGCAAATGGTCTGGCTGACCTCGCTGCCTTTCTGTTTCTTGCATACTCTCTCTGTTTGTATAAAACGCACTACCTTGTGGGAGAGAAAGCTTTCTTCTGTTTCAGCATTCAATTACTTGTGAACCAACATATTTTGCTGTTCGAGTAACTCGAGCACAAACACGAAAAGTAAACCAATTGTGTTCTGTTCTCCAGGCTCACAGAATGCGGCACCGGGAGGCAGCGCGCGCTGCGTTTCCGATCTAAAGAGTCGTATACAAAGCTGCACATGTGTAGGGTAATGCTCAGGTTAGTGTCACCTAATACGTCCTCTCCTCCTCTGCCTCCTGGATTGGATTGGCGAGGCTCGCTACGTGCTTCTGCGCGCTTTTCCCAGCGCAGATTGGTGTGCACCTGGTTTTCACTCTGGGCTTTTATAATATCGCTTGTCGCTCTTTCTCTTTCCTCTGGATTGAATCGGCGCGGTTCGCTAGGTGCGGTGCCGCGGGCGTACCATCCATGTAAGCACGGCGAGGCTCGCTCCGTGGCCGTCCGAATGTCCACGCCTTCAGGCGGCTGTCCACGCCTCCAGACAAGCTGCTGGCGCGACCCTCACTCCTTGGCCCCGGCAAGATTGTGCAAAATAATGTGTGCCACCTTCGCGGCAAGTGAAAGTACGATGGAGGCCGCATGATGACGGGCGACAACGTTCCGCCGAGCCGTCTAAATTACGGTGGCATTGCAGATCGGGGGCCATGGGTATTGGCATAGAGTTTCATATTAGTATACCTAGAGGCAAATCTGGCGCTGCGATCGTTCAACCATCATGGGAATGATGGGAAGTACAGGCTTCGGATTGGCGTTCTATTGACTGGCAAACTAGCCTACAAGAATTTTTTTTGCAGTTTTGGTTTCGCTCCAAGCGCAATTGCTATAACCTGCAGTGGGACAGTGCAACGCAAAGCTCTCTGCCTTTGTTATGTTGCTCGGAGTGGTGATAGCGCGTGGGACGATGCTTGTGTCGCAGTGTGACGTCGAAGCCGTGACGAGAAAGCGGCGGCATCGTAAACGTTGAAAGAACATGTTTCAAGCGTTAGGACCTTGGTTTGTTAAGTGCGTTAGGTTGGCACTGTAGCGTTACGTGCTTCATGAAACTTCAGAATAGGACAAAGAAGGCGCTACTGATACAAGATATATACAGTTGTACTTCTGGTGGCTTGACAATCAAATTTTATTGAGGGCTTCATTATGTGCTCGTTTATGTGCTCATTGAAATGCGTGTTTTAGGACTTTGAGAACACAAACTTACTTGTGGTAGGAAAGATAGCTGCTTCCTAGCTCTAGTCTAGTGTCGCACAATGTGTACCCGCAAAGCCACGCTGTAACGCTTCGGAAGCGGTACGCCAATATAAAATATGATGAAGCATACTCGTACGAGGCCACTAGCGTCCTAGCTAGCACTGCAGCAGATGTGCTTAAAAGTACTTGAAGACGTTCAGCAATCGTGACAGCCGACGCAATTTTCGAAAGAGCGAGAGAGTTCGCAAGTGCCTGTCGTCTGCGAGAAAAGTCTCGCGTTTGCATCGAGCAGGCATCGTAGCAGACGACACTTGTAGCATTCCGCTCAAGGGCGCAACGCTTTGTCACAATACAACATTTTTATTTCTAGAAATACTTGATGAGTATTTTTATATAAGTACATGCACGGTTGTTTTGCTGTTGCAAAAATGAATAAATAATTATTCTTTGGCGTTAAATTTAGAACAGAATCGCACAAGTATGCATACCCTGGTGTGTCCTGGTGACAAACCATAGTAAACCGTGCTTCCATCTCAAAGTCATACAAAGTTTATGTAGCGTGTTGTACATTATATAACATACTGCAGAAATAGAATTAGATTTTACGAGATGATATTTGAGTATAGCTTTGTTTACTGCGCCAGAAGCAAACGTCACTAGTCTGAAGACCGAAGTCAATCCGAAGCCTGTACTTCCCATCATTCCCATGTAGGTTGAGGCAACGCTCATGAGAACCCCCGTAGACACTAGCGCCACATTTCCCTCTAGGGTTTATTTAGAAACTCTATGGGTATTGGGCATGATCTGCGTAACCACTGGGGAGCTGCGACTTTTCAAGATTTACCGACAAGATGCGGCGACGCCTGGCCAGCCAATGCAGCAAAATGCCTTGTTATTGTAGCCAATGTTCAACCGGGCACCGCCATCTACAATGATGAATGGGCCGCATACAACTGCATCCCAAACATAGTGGGTGCTAATTTAGCGAGCCTCAATCTGCAATGGGAAACAGCACACCACGGCGTGAACTCTGTGGCCCGGATCACGGGCGTTCACACGAAAAAAATATTGAAAGTCATTGGCAGAATGTGAAGCGCCACATCCTCTCTGCCGGCTGTAGGGTA
Organism: Dermacentor andersoni; assembly: GCF_023375885.2. Classification (NCBI taxonomy): domain Eukaryota; kingdom Metazoa; phylum Arthropoda; class Arachnida; order Ixodida; family Ixodidae; genus Dermacentor; species Dermacentor andersoni. The sequence goes on along the minus strand of NC_092816.1, from coordinate 210,487,828 downwards.
ACTGCACCGCTGCTGGAGTCGCACCTCACATGGCTGTGGCGGCAGTCCATTAATGGCCACACCAGCTGCAAAGCCTCATTTCTGGGTTTGTTAGAAATCATCGTTCGGTATTACCCAGTGTGAAGGTACACCACAAAGTAAAGGAAAATAAAGCGCAGTTTTCTGACCTTTTGCTTTTGTATAAATATTTTCCGCCATTGCTGCGGCGCACCTACATACACCATACGCCAGCTGCACAGCTCTTCCGCGCTAACCGAGGTCCTCTTCGTCTGTATATGTAAGCGCGAGCAGCGAGCGTTCGGTTGAAACCCAAGTGGAAACAGCACGCGCAAACCAATCTGCACTCGCAAAAACGTGCGCAAGCGAGTAGCGAGCCGCACCAATCCAATCCAGAAGGCAGAGGAGGAGGGGAATAACAGGTGACACTAAGCTCAGCGTTACCCATGTGTAGTCAGCCGGCCTTTATCGCTTGGTATTGTAAAAATTGTTAATTCACCGTAAATATGTCTTGATTTGTACTCAAGGGTGTAGCAAGGCCTCAAGGAAAAGAGATTCACGCATCGGGAGCGAAGAACAGAATCGATGGATGGTTACGCAGCTTGGGTTTCGGCACGTTCGATTTGGCTAATTACCGAATTTGTCGCTGTGTGGTGTACGCTTGTGTGCTCGTCTTGCGTCGTCATAGCGCCGGTATATGTGAGCTGAATATGATTCCCTTCGTCTACAAAGCTCTGCACGCTACTTCATCGAAGAAGTTGTCCTGTGTTAGCGTGCACGTATGCGCTTGGACACGCGATAGCCTTGCTCTCAACGGGTGTTCAACAGTCTACGTGCGCTCGTAACTTGCTCAGGAGGTAAGCCTACTTTAATTTTATTTAGTTTGCATAATTGATGTGTTAAAATGATGCAGGGTAAGCAGGCGTCGCGGCCAGAAATATTGTTTCAAAATGCTACTATGCAGCGTCTAAAGGCAAAAATGGCGCATGAATGGGGAAAATTATCACCGTATTTTTTCAGATCGATTTCAGTGGTAGCGCGATCGGCTCGATCGCAGTTGCTGTGTGACACTTCTGAACTCTTGCTCACTTCCGTTAAAACCGTACAATAAGACTGCATTCAGTTGCGCACTTGTATTCACACTTGTGCCGGCTTGAGAGCATACGTAAGCTGTCCCAGAGCAACAGAGCTATAAAGGAGATTAAAGACCGCCTTGTCAAAATTGAAGACTGCGCATCCCTGGTAGTAATAAACGAACAGGCTCACGATATCGGGACGCTTGCCGATCAAAATGCAAAGGATATATCATTGATTAAGTCCAGGCTGGACGACTCGGAAGACCGCGCGCGACGCTCAAACCTAGCTTTTTTGGATTAACAGATCGCGAACGTGAAACGTGGGCCGAGTCAGAATCGTTGATAATAGAACTATGCTGTAAAGAAATACATATAACTGTTCAGTCGGTAGACAGTTAAGGGGAGGAATTCCTTCAATTTCTTTCATAGGGTAGGGCACTAAATATAGAATTTCAGAAGATTACTCTCCTAACACTCTAACAGCTAGACGGGGTTTAGTCGAATTCGCCAAGACACAACATAAAGCATTCATGCTCCGACACGACAAGCTAACTATTGGAAACAAAGCTTACACTTTACCGCAACACCCAAAATTTTGTCGCTCGTACTTTAAATGCCTAGGCCCCAGCAATGCTAACTCCAAGAATTTCTTTTCGTTTGTTTTTACTAACATTAGAAGCATTTTACCGAAGCTTGACGCTCTCAGTAGTCTTGCCACACAACAGATTCTGGGCAAATCGTAATTACTGAAACTTGGCTTAATTCTAGAATAGAATGCTCTGAAATATTGCCATTTTTCGTTAGTTTCAATATCTTCAGGCATGATGGAACTAGCAAACGGGGTGGCGATGTATTCGTTAGCGCACATAAGGACCTTCAATGTACTGAAATTAAGACATCGTATTCCCTAGAAATTCTGTTCGTCCTGTGTAGCACCTCTTACCCACCCACAATATTCGCAGTCTGCCATCGCCCCCCTGGTAATGATCCTAACTTTGTTGCAGAATTCAGTGAAACACTACGTTCGGTAACTGAGTTGCATCACCACTCTCCGATGTTACTATTCAGTAATTTTAACTTTCCCGCCATAAACTGGACTAACCTAGCATCAGCAACTTCGCAACGCAGTACCGAAAGCGACTTTGTTAACTCATGCCTAACCTTTGGATTGAACCTACACGTCAAAGTTTTAATTCTTCTAACATACTGTACCTCATTCTTGCTTCTGATCCTGACAAACTTTATGCAATGACGTATTTGCCTGGTCTTAGTGATCATTCCATAATCCACGCATCGTTCTTCTGTCAGCTTACACAACCTACAAACATAACGAAAGTGATCAGGCTGTATGACAAAGGTAATTACTCGGCAATTAACTAGGAACTCGCACATTTTTCCGCTTCATTCCCCACCAGTTTTTGATGCGTTCTGTCGAAAGTAACTGGCTGCTTTTTAACAACAAAATGCTCGATGTGTCCGCGAGATATGTACCCGTTATCACCCTAACCGAAAAACAGTCATCCCCATGGTTTAATACCACACTAAAGCGTCTTAGCAAAAATAAGAAAAGGCTTTTTCGCTCGGCTAAACGATTTAACAACGCAGGCGCATGGAATAAGTATTACCTTCAGAAAAAGAATTCGAAGCTCTAGCAAATGAAGAAAAACGCACTTTTTTCGCAAACACTGCCGTCTACATTAAGAAATAACCCCCGAAAATTCTGGAAAGTTATTAACCCTAATAACTCCCAGCCATTAGCTCTGTTTGATGAACAAAACCATCGTATTCCCGATTGCGAAATTGCTTAACGACTTAACCGTACTTTTTCTTCCGTCTTCACAATTGGACCTGTTCACATATTACCTCGCTTCCATCTTTCGGATCATGCAGTCATGCCTGATATTACCTTGTGTCTTAACGGCATTGAGAAACTAATTGATTCATTAAAACTTACATCATCGTCTGGTGTCGATGAAATAAATGTTAATGTGCTGAAAAACAGTAAAACAAATGTGAGCGCGATGTTATGTGCTATTTTTCAGCAATCATTGTCATCAGGAGTGGTGCCGGAAGACTGGAGAGTAGGCAAGATTGTTCCAGTCCCCAAAAAAAGGTCCTCCATGGTTGTGCTCTAGTTGTCGTCCCATTTCACTCACCAGTGTTTGATGCAAACTAGTGTAGCATGTTATTTACTCTCAGATCGTAAACTTTTTAGCATCCAATAACCTATTTCATCCTGCTCAACGTGGCTTCCGTAAAGGTCTTTCATGTCACACCCAACTAGCTTTATTTCTTCATGATCTATGCTCTAACCTAGACTTGAAGGTACCTGTATATGCGATTTCCTTAGACTTTGAAAAGGCAGATGACAAAGTTCAACACCAACGGCTACTCCAAAAACTTTTTCGTCTCAAGATTAATGCATTTGTACTAGACTGGATATGTAGCCTTCTCACTAACCGACAGCAGTTTGTATTTGCTCAAAAGCAGTCATCTAAACGATCTTCTGTCCTTTCGGGTGTACCACAGGGCCTAGTTCTCGGACCACTACCCTTTCTAATTTACATTAATGATCTTCCTACTGAGGTCTCTTCTTACATTTGTTTGTTCGCAGACGATTTGTAGTTTATCGACGCATAACACTTGAGGCATGGATTCGCTTCAAAATGGCCTACAACGCATTGAATTATGTTGTAACGAATGCTTGATGTCTTTAAATGCAAAAAAAAAAAACTCGCTAGTTTCTTTCCATCGCAGACAGCATCACCAATCAGGAAAATACACCACATACGGAGCGGAAATATCATCCGTAGACTCACATAAATACCTCGGCATAACATTTTCAACTACCCTAACTTGGTCACATCATGTCATTAAATAGGCCACTGCCGCGAATCGAACCCTCGGTCTTCTCCGCCGAAACCTAAGACTTGCTCCCCCATCAGTAAAATTCTTAGCTTATGTTACATATGCCCGCCCTAAGTTAGAATATGCATGCTCCGTCTGCGATCCTCATCAACATAGCCTATCTAATGCACTGTAATCAATTCAAAACCGTGCAGCCCGGGTTAGCTACTCTGAATATTCTCATCATGCAAGCGTGTCTGAACTAAAAACCCGTGGTGGTCTTACTAATCTAGAATCGCGACGCATTATTTCTAGACTTGGTCGTTTCACAAATTCTATACATTCACCACTCCACATTTCAGCTATATTACCAGCTCATCATCAGTCCAGCCGCATTAACCACAGCAAAGAAATGTATCCTCTCCCGGCGCAGGCTACCTCTCATCTACGACCACTTTTTGTGAACACCGCCAGGAACTGGAACGGCCTGTCTGCCGACGTCACGTACGACTCGGACGCTCACCACTTCAAGGCTACTCTCGAATCACTGTTTTGTTAAACTAAGCCCATCCCTCGTGTAATACCCAATCTCTGGGGGCATTGAGGTATAATAAATAAATAAATAAATAAATAAATAAATAAATAAATAAATAAATAAATAAATAAATAAATACTGTATGCGATACAAGAACTGTTAGAATACGGAACTTAGCGCTCGAGGTAACAGCAGTGGCTCGCTATGTGTGATCGTTACTTTCGTGCTTGGATGTACGTTTTAACTGAGGTGACCAAAAATAAGTTCTTCGCTCTAGCTGCTCTGCTGTGCGTTTCCTTGGTGCTACTGCTTGCGGTGCAGCAAGACGTGTTGCTTCGAATGATGTCTGGGCAGCCAAGGCATTCGCGTAAGTGAGTAAGCAGTAAATGTTATATCAGCGTAAACAAATTTGGATATACAAGAGAAGGGAATGATATCATCATATACTCTATGAAAAATTCAGTTCTATTAATAAAGTGGAGAGTGGATATACATGAAAATCATATTGTATTGATACTCAGAAGGAACAAGGTAACTTATGATTAGTAATTAATCATTTTCTATTCTGAAAGACAAGTTGCTGTTATCCTACTGGAGCTGAGAAGAGGTCTGCTGCATGCAATGGGTCCATCTCTCTCACGTTATTGCAGTATTGCAGCTCTCAAAGCGAGTGGATTTTTTTCTCATGGCTGTTTGCTACCTGAATCATGGCCATCAACTTAGCTGTGCAGATGATCACTGTTAGTGATATTGAAAAGCTGGTGGACAAGCACTCCTTCATTATTGCAACACAGTGCAACTGTGGCACTATGCAAAGGTGTTAATATATATGCCAACTTAGGTTCCCTATGTTATATGTCAATATAATGATGTCATTCGATTGTGCTATAGCAGGCAAAATGCTAAACAAGGAGAAGTAATTTTAATTCGCACTTGGTAAGATGTGCAAGCTAGTGAAGCTGTTACACATGAAATGGGACGCTTTTTGATGTCTTCTACAATGCTGGAGTCCTGAATAGTTTCATAGTTAAGGGATACCACTATGATTTCTGTCTAAAGCATGCAGAACGGTTCAACATAGTGGGAGGCTGCCATCAACCGATGTCTACTTATTGTGAAGTTCAAATGAAGTGTTGCTGTTAGGATGACTATACATAATTTATACTTTAGTACTAATCTTCTATGAGGCCAACTTAGTTTAATCACTTGCTTAAACAATAGTGATGTAATGTCTACGTAAACAAGTATTTCCGAAACATTCCTGCCATTTGGACAATGGCAGAAATCTATGGCTAATACTGCTATACATAGACATTACATCACAAATGTTTAATCAAGTGGTGCCTCTGCATGTTAAATTTAGAGGGCTATTATTGTATAATGTCAAATTTTGTTGAAACCTAATGTTACAACAAAACAACATCTTTCATATATTATAGATTACCATCACTGTGTACCTTCATAGTGTGATATTTGTACTAGATATATTTGACTATATGTATAGAACCCTGCACACTGGTGCATCATGAAAATTTGTCCTCCTAAACATAACATGCTGCTTGCGATAGTTTCTCGCCTCGGAATGCACTTCACGTTATATTATTTTTGCCAACAAGACTATAATGCAGTTCACTCTCTTTGTATTTTCTGGCACTTCAAATTACGGTGAGCTAAACCATTGAGCAGCAATACTGGAATCGCTACCGCGTGTGGAGCTGTGTTCAAACACACACAAGGAAACGCGGCTTTGCCTTGTTAGACTATGTTGCGGCCACTTCTGAAGCACTGTCTGTACAATAGCCTTGGCGGTATGGAGGCGCCGTTCACTTCTGTGCATTACTTGATGTTTCATTGTGGCATCACATCACCATGTCATCGTAATATATATCATATATAGACCCACATGCCTGTCCTTGTGTTGCATTTGCAGTCACAATATGTATTTGTAAATGACCAGTGATCCAAGTCCCATTTCATCGCAAAGTATGCTGTTGGTACCTAAACAGTTCTGTATAGCAGGAAACCAAAGCCGAACTGCCGAATCGTACCAAACAGTAGTAAAAAATAAGGCCATACAATCAACACACAGTGATGTCACTATCTCTGCACATGTGGCAGGTTCAAAAAAGTAAGGTATAAGCTGTTTCCAAGGTTCCGACCAAAAAGACAAGCCATTATAAAAGGGTTCACACCACACCACTACAGGGGATGGACAGCACATCGAGCGTCCTCGACTGAAGCCAACCTTGTCCCGGAAGTTGGCGCTTCACAGCTTTGCAGCAGCATTTCATCTGCGTGGGTGTGTGGCCATTTCTTTCCCTAAAATACCGGCCTGATGTGCAATAAACTACCCAACCAGGCAAGAGCAGTGTTTCGAGATGTCCAGAATTTTTCCATTGCAGCACCCACAGTGTCACTATCATAAGTGGCGCGCACTGGAAACACTGAAAATGAGAAAACCCTTGATGGAAGAAACCACTATCGTATATGGGTTCAGATTGTCATAAAAGCGCTTACCAGGCATGTAGGGACAACATCTCCTAAAATGTAAGAAACACAAAGAAAAATGTTGACGGCAGCAATATTATCTGATCACATGCGCTAGTTTGTCCACCATGCGCCCTGTTTCCAGGACAAGCCACTGCACGACACCACATTTCCACTGGCTTCACCTGCATCTGGTGCGGCGTGCTGCAGCCAGCAAAATAAGGTAGAAATCATTGGTGTACAGGCTTTTCTGTCGCCTTTCCCGACGCCAGCTGAACACGTGGTACACTGTTTGCAAAGCAGAAAAAGACAGGCAAAGGACTCCGAACACATTGCATTTTAAAGTGGCTGGTACTGAGCAAAGGAAGTACTGTGGCATAGTGGATTTGCACCAGGCAACCTAGGAGCCAAAAAGACTTGTTTGCTTGGAAATTCCAGCCTGTTATTAGCATGTTAAAATTAAATTATGAGGTTTTACGTGCCAAAACCAATTTCTGATTATGAGGCACGCCGTACGGGAGGAATCCGGGTATTTTGACCACCTGGGGTTCTTGAACGTGCACCTAGATTTCAGCACACCGGTGTTTTCGCATTTCGCCCCCATCGAAATTCGGCCACCGTGGCCGGGACTCGATCCCGCGACCTCGTGCTCAGCAGCCCAACACCATAGCCACTGAGCAACCACGGCTGTTAGCATGTTGAAGTTCTTTTTTTTATTATCATCGCTTATTTGTGTAGTGGAGACAGCTTTCACAACTGGAGAAGAAGCCTTGCAAGCATGATACACTTCACGAAACCAGCTTCAATATATCATGTGTCTGTATTACATAATTCCATGGCTCCATGAGTGCACCCACTGGTTAACATGTAACAGTGTTCATGATGTTTGCCATGCATTTCTCACTTTATCTGCAGGTCAACCCTATCCTGAGAGTTAAGCTGATGTTGCGTTTAGAGAAATTATGGCTGAGAGCAAGATTTTGAGAATACAGAATGAGCTCAACAGATAAAACGCCAGAACAAATCGTTCAGGATTTCAGATCGAGAACCTTCAAAGCCCAGTTCATTTAGTGGTGTTAGTATTCTCCTAAAAGTTCTGGATTATTACGTTTATATGGTGCCCAAGCATTGCAGTAACAACTTCACTTGGAGTACATAGCAAGGGTGTACTCGGCGTAAGCTGGTGGCTGTTTTCTTCACTTTCAAAAGCTGGTTTCTTCTTCAGTTCAGATATTGAAATTTTGCATTGTTTATTAGGTGTTGTGTCCTGCTTTATTTTCCTACAGCTTTTTAATTAAACGTATCATTAGTGAACACAACTTGATCTTTCGCTTGATTTTTCTAGATTACGCCCCCTTGTTGCAAAACAATTTGACTTCAAAACTGCTTGTAACTTACTGAAAGAATTACTTGAAGCAGCCATAGCCACCAATAGCACGCAATACATTAATATGAAATTAGGAATATTATTTGTGATCAGCATCCACAGCCACCGTAGTCCTCCATAAAGAAAGCAACAAAATCCCAAGAAAGAAAGGCGTCAGGCAGGGAGATGCGATCTCTCCAATGCTATTCACAGCGTGTTTACAGGAGGTATTCAGAGACCTGGATTGGGAAGAATTTTGGATAAGAGTTAATGGAGAATACCTTATTAATTTGCGATTTGCTGATGATATTGCCTTTCTTTTGGGGATTTTGTTGCTTTCTTTTCGGAGCACTGCAGTGGCTGTGGCTGCTGATCAAAAGCAAGATTCCTATTTTCATATTGATGTATTCCGTGTTATTGGTGGCTATGGCTGCTTCAAGTGATTTTTTCACTACGCTACAAGCAGTCTTGAAGTCAAATTGTTTTGCAGCAAGGGCACGTAATCTAGAAAATCTAGTAATCTAGTAACTTCGTTAATGGTTAATGTAGTTGTGACAACTTGAGCATAACTTGTGTTAGTGTGTGTAACTCCTAAAGAGCGCCAGCAGAAAGGTTCTGGTAATTTGCTTATAGTGGCTGAAATATTTTACTTTTCAAGCAAAGTTTTCGTGGATGGGCCTGCGACCACAAAAGTGAGCCCACAGCAAGCCTCATGATTACTTCTGTAGTGGCCCCATTGCGAGTTCATAAATTTCCTTGCTACCCTAAGAGCATTTGTGAAGAGTTTAGTTTCTGCGCACTTTAAATGGCCATGGCGCATGATTACCTCTTATGACTGAGGTTTATGATGAAATTATAGAGTCCTGTTTGTTTACATTGATGTGCTTTACTGACAACTGCTGAGTGCATTTGGGAGCGGAACTTGGGCTCTTCCTGCAACTATTTTATTCAAATAAACGCTGTATTTTTAATGATATTGTAAAATGAATCACCAGCCTGTAGTAAATAGTCCTGTTAGCACAAAGAAGGGTAGCTTGCTTCTAATGAGTGAGTGTAGTTTATGCTATATGTTTTATTCGCCTTATTGGGCCACTAGGATGTGTCTTCAAGGTCAATGCAGTTCTGAGCATCATGGCCCATAAGCCGACACGAAACCAGGACAAGCTTACTTTTTTGTGGTATGTAAAATGCAGCAGGCTTGCTGCACTGCTAGGGCACAATCTGAGGAACGTCCCAATTATGTTAAATTTATAATCAATATTGATTCCCTGTGGATATCCTAAATCCACAACCAGATGTCCCACAAACTTTCTTTGGGCGATTAGTGCACAATATGTCCCAGAAACGTCCTACATCCTGACAGAAATGTCTATAGGAGGTACTCAAGATTATGCAATAAAAATAACACATACTTGAACATCTCTTGGATGGTCCGAATATCTATTCCTGACGTTCGTGGGACGTTTCCACGAACGTCGATTCCAGGGCACGGGACAATCCCATGAACATCAAAAAATGATCCACAGGTTTCTTTTTATGTCTTAGGGACGTTTGAATGTTCAGTTCAAAACACCTGCTCGGCATATGTAGGACGTTGCTGGTCCAATGTGCTGTACCTGTACATTGTTGTACGTGAGCGTTGGTACTTACGTCAAGCATTTCGCTTAGACCTGGATCAATGATGTAAGTGAAGAACCTGAAGTGGGGAGTCCTAAACTGGAATGAAAAAAAAAAGTTATGTAGAGTAAAGGCATGGCAGTCCAGGCTTGTAGCGCAGCTCAGAAAGAGCAAAAAGGAAGGTAGAAGGGGTAAACAAAGGGAGCGGAGAACATAATGAGCTCCTTTCTCTGTTGCCTTTCGTTATCCCTTCAACGTTTCTTTTTGCTCTTTCTGAGCTGCGCTACAAGCCTAAAACTGTTATGTAGACGAAACGCACTAGAATATTGCGCGAAGTGAAGTATTTCTGAGGGGGGGGGGGGGGGCGCTAAACCAAATCATATAACTCTGGCGATGCCATGCCCGCGTCTTTGGCTTAAAAGAAACTGGCGCGCGCGTCAGTGCTCTCGCGCGGACGTGCTACTCAATCTTTGAAGAGGGAGCTTAGCCTCAGGTGCTACTATATGAGCGCGTGAGAAAGAAACAACCGTTTATATTTGCTTTGACTTCACTGGTGTTTTACGAGCCCTTGGAAGAAAAAGTGATGCCTAAGGATTGTGTACGGAGCAGATATTTATTTAGGCTATACAAGTAAGTGTTTATTGACAATCCATGAAAACGGGAGCATGAAGTGAGCATCTATAACTATGAAATGAAATGAATGTAGTTGTTTTGCAAAATTTATCCTTTCAAATAGCTAAAACGGACGAAATTGACAAAAGATACACCGCTGTGAAATACACCGCTAACGTATGAAAAATACAGCTTCGTGACAAACTTCGGAAGATTAAAACACTTTTACGTTTATGTTAACTACTTCTTGATACATGCTTGATATCAGCGATATCAGTACCACCACAAACAAGTATTTGGTTTTCTTCCCATCTACCATTACGTTACGGTTAAGGCTGAACAGCGTTTATTTACAGGACGAGGTACATTATAAGGTAAAGATGCCATCACTGGGCTTCGCCAGCTAGCGTCTTCTTCCTCTTGTCTTTGCCTGGCTTATGCCGTAGCAATCAATCCCCGGTTCCCAGACGAAGCCCGCTGGGCGAGTACTAATCACTGGGAGTGTGTAGGGTGGAACCGCTTAAGACGAGCAACATGCACAAACTGGGTCCGGCTAAACCTACGGCCAGGTGATGTCAAGCGTGCCACCACGTACGTCATGTCACTCAAGCAAACTAAAATGACGTATGGGCCCATGTACTGAGGTAAAAACTTTTCGCATAAGCCATGTTTACATTGTGGGATCCACAACGAGACAGTCTCCGTTAGCGAACGAGACAGATTGACATCGGCTGTCATGTCCTTCTTTTGATCGGTGTTGCGATGCCACAGTACAAACAGGAGCAGTAGGCTGGGCTTTTTCGGATTCTTGACAACAGTACTCGCTGTGAAAGTCGAACGGTAGTATGGTGGCAATACAGCTTAGCGGTGTACTTGCGTAAAAGAGGTAACAACAACTGCTATCAGTCGTGTCATGCTTTGCAGTATTATAAGCATAGGTGACGAAGGGAAGAACGTCATGCCAGTCTTTGTGATCGGAAGATGCGTACATGGCTAGCATGTTAGTTAGAGCTCTGTTCTTATTGTAACAGTCAGTAATCATATCCAGCTTTTCTGGACACGTACCAACTAGAGCCCCAAATGGCCCCGGCATGAAGCTAGCGTGTTTTCAATGGAACGAGCGGTTTCTTCGCAAATAACAAAAGCTGCCCGTCGATTATTGAAAAGGCAGGTGACAGACATGTTCTGGAAGACAACACACACGTGCTAAATGCAGTGATCACGCTTGCTCAAGCAGGTATTTTGTTCCCAGAGTGGTTAAACATTCAGCAACGTAAGCCTATGGAAACGACGAAAATTTGTACTGAATTTTTTAGTTCAAAACGGTAACTGTTGTAAAAAAATTGGCTGAAGGCTTGGCTTGGTTAAGCCTGGAAGATTGTGAAAGCAATACCCTTGGCTGCGCCTTGGTTCGGCTGATGGTGTGGACATGGTTGCCGTTTGTTAAACCTATCGCTATAAATCATCCGACATAGCGCAAGGCAGCGCGCCGACCACTGCGAGGAGCCGAGCTGTAGCCCCATTTATCCTCCTAGCGTGACGTCACACCAGCGAGCGCCCTCTCTCAGTAGCGCCGCAGCAGCGGCGCGCAAGGCTTCGGCTCCACCATCGATGCCGCGAGCTGCGGCCCCGTCTCTAGGTCTCGCGTGACGTCACACCAGCGAGCGCCCTCTCTCGGTAGCGCCGCAGCAGCGGCGCGCAAGGCTTAGCCTCCACCATCGATGCCGCGAGCTGGGGCCACGTCTCTCGGACTGGCGTGACGTCACATAGTCACGTGACGCGCAGCTGCGTAAGGAGGCGCGACGACCGCCGATGGGCCGTAAGTGCGAGCAGTATTGCTTTCGCAGTAAAAATCTATAGCTACTTTGCTGAGCTAAGCTGCGATAGGCGAAAGCCTGTCTATGAATGGCTCTGTAGCTCTTGCCTAAACTGTTATCCGAGCGGACACCACCGTGGCCACGAGCATGAGATGCAATCATAGCCTTTGGCGGCAAGGTTTGTCGCCGATGTGCGCGCTCCCCCACGCACATGTCCGCGCTCTCCCACGCGCACAGCGCTACTAGTATGGCGCCTCCTCTCCTTGCTCCCCTCGCCGGTGATCACCGCTTTCTTGCTTCCACCACGGATTGCGCCCGGATACTCATGAGCCACTAAAGGCTTACGTCTTAAAATACGGCGTCTATCTTAAATGTTGATCCGGCGTACGTAGTCCAGAGACTCAGCTTTCGATGGATGCCTATTTCGACTCTCTGCACATGGCGTAGCACTGTACCCAAGAGCGATTTTAGACACACAGTAGTGCAAGTTCACGTGGTATATTTAAAAACCCGAGCGTATCACTTGCGGAAAAGTTGGAAGAAGTATGGGAGTCATTTATTCACTCTCACCTATCGTTCCGCGTCATCATGGCAGCGGTTCGATGCCGTGCTGCATGATGCTTTCTTCTTAACAACACCTAGCATTGGGTACGACAGTCTTCCACCAGCTGGCCAAAACACGAATCTGAAGACTTGGTATCAGTGTTTTTTTTTTCAGGAGAGCTCTTCAAATATTATATTTTCTATTTTTATTTCCTATGACGTAGGAATGGGGTGCTTATTCCTTAAGTCATCGCTTTAAGTATCAGATTTTATTCCGTGGACAGGGTCACAACAACCTTGTGCATATCTTTGTGTTACGCAAAAAAAAAAAAAGATACTATCGTGCCTTGCTGCATGGACATACTCAGGAATTATGGACATTGCACCTTCACCATCCTGTGGAACTTCACGGCAATGCACGTACGTAACCAAATGGGCAAAATTTAAGCAATTTTATTACTATATTATATCAACAATTTAATATCAACTGTCTGTGCCAACAGGGTAGTCTTTTGTAGCAACATATGCATTTATGGACCAAAGTGGGAACATTGGTGGTGCATTAAAGCAGTCTTTTGGTCGGGGATGGGTGGTTATGTCACAAGACAGGAACAAATGGTCTTGCATCCCCTGAGGAGAGGGTACATTGCTTTAAGAATAGCTAAATTTAACCATAAATCGATTTATTACAACTGGAGTTTTGAACGGTAATTGCAGAGCGGGCGTCATTCAGTGTCCGCACTCGGATGTTTTTGTGAGGCAACAGGGAAAGAGACGGAGTGTATATGGTTGTGCACACCTTGATAGTGCGTGTGTGCGTGCTTGCATTTGCGTGTTGGCACGTGTTTGTGTCTCAGTATTTGAATATACCTGTGCACAAGTGCGTGTATGTGTGTGCGACGAGCATACACGTGTTTTTTGTGTGCGTGCAGTCCCGTGTGCGTACGTGCGTACCTAATTGCGCATGCGTGCATGCGTGGGCGCGTGTAAATGTGAATGCGGGCGAGCTTGTGTCGTATCTCTGTGTGTGTCCGTTTGTGTGAGCGTGTGCGAACGTGCGCTCACGCGCGCACGTGTTTATATATATTGTGAGGAGGGTTTATTGGGCTCGTAGAGCAGCAGCGACAAACTCAGCACCAGCAGGTAGGGCGCAGCCAGCGAACGAACTGGGTACGAGCCACGCGATGGCAACGGGGCTTTTCAGCCCGCCGATCTTCTTCGTCACAATTACCCCCGGAATTGAAGGCTAGCCATCCTGGCGACCTAGGAAGAGGTGCGCGGATCGTAATACTGCTTCAGCCGGTCATTGTGGACAGTCTCTCGCCCCCGACGACGCAGATCGGGAGATGGCGATACGGGTTCGCCCACGTAGTTCACTGGTGATGTTTGCGCAACCACGCGGTAGGACCCGTGGTACTTCGGGAGGAGCTTCGACGAAAGGCCAGGAGCAGCAAGGGGCGGGACCCAAAGCCACACGAGTGAGTCGACGGGGAAGGGGTGAGGGGGAGGATTGAGGTCATGACGCCCTTTTTGGCGGCACTGTTGAGCAGACGTCAAAGAACGGGCCAGTTGTCGGCATTTCTCGGCGTGCTGAGCAATCGCAGAAACAGGTGAGCATTCAGCAGAGTCCGGCCGGTACGGGAGAACAGTATCAATGGTGCTGGAGGTATGGCGGCCATAAAGCAGAAACAATGGCGAAAATCCGGTAGTGGCTTGAGAGGCAGTGTTATATGCGTAAGTGACGAACGGAAGTACAAGGTCCCAGTTGGAGCGGTCAGATGCAACATACATTGATAGCATGTCACCAAGAGTTCTGTTGAATCGTTCTGTTAAGCCATTGGTCTGTGGTTGATAAGCAGTAGTAGTGCGGTGAATAATTTGGCATTCAGATAGGAGTGACTGCAGGACGTACGAGAGGAATACGTGGCCCCGATTGCTCAACAGTTCACGAGGGGCGCCATGGCAGAGAACGAAGTTGTTTAGAATGAACGAGGCGATGTCTTTTGCTGATGCGGCAGGCAAGGCGGCGGTTTCAGCATACCGTGTCAAATGATCTACGGCCACAACAATCCATCGGTTGCCAGCGCCAGTAGATGGGAGAGGCCCGTATATATGAATGCCGACACGGTTAAATGGCTGAGCTGGGCAGGGAAGTGGTTGAAGAGGTGCGGTGCAGGGATGCGGGACACATTTGCGTCGCTGGCAGGCAATGCAGAAGCGCATGTATTTGTGGACGAAGATGTACATTCCTCGCCAATAATATCGTAGGCGAAGCCGTCTGTAAGTTTTTGACACTCCGCCGTGACCACACTGCGGGTCAGAATGACAAGCGGAGCATAACCCTTGTCGTAGGTAGCGAGGCACTACTAAGAGCCATTTGCGGCCGTCATTGTGGTAGTTGCGGCGGTATAAAAGTCCATCGCGGATTGTGAAATGCTGCGCCTGTCGGCGTAACGCTCGAGGTGCCCAAGTTGCCGGAGGATTTGACAAAAAGTCGAATATCATGACGATCCACGGGTCATTTTGTTGCTCCGATGCCATGTCCAGGATGTCAAATGGTGAGATGTCATGTCTGTAGGTAGAACTGCTGCTGTCTGAAGTAACTGGTGAGCGCGAGAGGGCATCGGCGTCAGAGTGTTTGCGTCCAGAGCGATAGACGACATTGATATTATTCCTGGATTCGGAGGGCCCACCGAGCGAAGCGGCCCGACGGGTGTTTTAGGCTAGACAACCAGCAAAGAGCTTGATGATCCGTGAGCACGTCAAAGCGTCGACATTAGAGATATGGACGGAATTTTTGGAGAGCCCATACGATAGCCAGGCACTCTTTTTCTGCTACTGAGTAATTGGCCTCAGGTTTCGTGAGGGCACGACTGGCATAAGCGACTACATATTCGGCATTAGTGTTCTTGCGTTGTGCGAGCACGGCACCAAGGCGGACACCACTGGCGTCAGTGTGAAGTTCTGCAGGTGCGCTTGGATCAAAATGGCGTAAAATTGGCGGAGACGTGAGTAGGTGACGAAGAGTCGTAAATGCATCATCAGAGGCTTCCGACCAAGCAGAAAGTTCGTTGTCGCCTTGGAGAAGTTGGTTTAGTGGTGCGATCACAGTAGCGAAATTGCGAACGAAACGTCGAAAATAAGAACATAGGCCTATGAAGCTGCGTAGTGCTTTCAAGTTAGTGGGCTTCGGAAATTCGGATACGGCGCGAAGTTTACCTGGATCAGGAAGAATTCCTTCTTTGGAGACAACGTGGCCTAATATAGTCAGTTTTCGAGCTGCAAATCGGCACTTTTTTAAGTTAAGCCGGAGACCAGCATTCCGGAGACAGGTCCAAATTTGATGTAAACGCCTAGATGGGTCGGAAAATCAGGGGAAAGACGACAACGTCGTCGAGGTAGCAGAGACAAGCATGCCACTTCACGCCGCGTAGGATGCCATCCATCATGTGTTCAAAGGTGGCGGGCGCATTGCACAGACCGAACGGCATTACAGTGAATTCATACAAGCCGTCTGGTGTTACAAACGCGGTTTTAGAACAGTCAGCATCAGCCATGGGCACCTGCCAATAGCCAGAGCGGACATCTAAGGAGGGAAAAAACTCCGCTCCTTGCAAACAGTCAATTGCGTCGTCTGTATGTGGGAACGGGTATACATCCTTTCGGGTAATCTTGTTAAGCCTTCGATAATCGACGCAAAATCGTATGGGGCCGTCTTTTTTTTTAACTAGGACGACTGGTGACGCCCAGGGACTACTAGAAGGCTGCATGACACCGCGATTGAGGATATCGTTCACCTGGTCATTGATAACCCGTCTTTCAGTCGCCGGTACTCGGTAGGGACGCTGTCGAATTGGTGCATGGCTCGCAGTGTCGATAGTGCGCGAAACAGTCGTTGTGCGGCCGAGTGATGTTGCTTGGCAATCAAAAGAGGAAGAGAAGCCTTGAAGCAAGCGAAGAAGTTCGTCCCGCTGCGTCGTCGTAAGGTCACTGGCAGTAGCTGGCGCAAAAGAATGCGGCAGTGACTGAGGAGGCGATGCTTCGAGAGCGGCAAGATAAGTGCAGTCGTCCATCGTGTCAAATATTGAACATGAGGTCAGTGGCTCTGTTCTGCCAAGGCTTTCACGGCGGCGTAAAGTAATTGGTTCAGCCGATGGGTTTGAGACGCACATGAGAGAGGCGCCAGCTTTGAATTCGACGACGGCGAACGGTAGTGGTAGTGAACGGCGGCGAACTAAGAGTTCAGACGGAGCGAAGAGTACTGTGCCGTCATCTACAGAGTCACATGAGATACTGAGAAGAGTGGAAGACCAGGCAGGTATAACGGTGTCTTCTGAAACAGCGATTTTGCGAAAATGGTCCTTATGGTCCGTTATAATATCGGTGGAAAACTGGAAGAGCTCGATTTCGGCGCGGGCGCAGTCAATGATCGCGTGATGTGTGGATAGAAAGTCCCAACCTAATATGACGTCGTGTGAACATGATGGCAACACGATGAATTCTATGATATAGAGGACCTCCTGAATTACGACACGAGCAGTGCAGGCGCCGGATGGCTCAACGTGCTGTTGCACTTTTCCTATCTTGCGGCGAATACGGGCATCTATCGCTGAAAGCACAGCGCTGGTGTCGACACGTGCTAGAGCCAATGTTCCTTCTATTTCTACTTCAATAACGTTTTTCGGGGAAGTATGAGGCCTTAAACATTTCGCTGACACCGCAGTCCTCGCCTCCTGAACTGCGATCTTTAGTTTTCCTGGCGCAAAGGGCTCCGCCACCGGTGCATGGGGGAAAGTGATCGGCGGCGAGGAGAAGATGAACGACGAGCGGCGGAGAATGTGGCGTCAACGACAGAAGGAGATTCAGCGGTGTCCGAATAGTTGCGGCGTTGCTGGAAACTTAGCGCATATGGACGCACATTGTTGGGCACGTTCGGTGTAAGCAGGCGACAGTGGCGTGCCACGTGTCCAGCACGGCCACAATAAAAACAAATCGGACGGTTGTGTTCCGTGCGCCAATGGTCTTGAGGTCGTGCATAGTGCACTAGTGGATGGACTGGAGGGAATACGGGTGGGCGCAAAGGCGCGCGAATGGGGCCGTAGGTCTGTGGTACAGGCCTCATCGCGACTTTGGCGTCCGTCAGGGGAGCGGCCGTCGGAGCCTGCTGGAAAGAAGGCGAAATGTGGTCGGCTACCTGCTCCTTCATGAAAGATTGAAGAGCGGGCGCCAACGGAGTACTCGGCTGGCCGTGTGTAGGTAGAATCAAGAAAAGCTGATGAGCCACCTCTTCACGGACGAACTCCTTGATCTGTAGGAGCAGCGAAGTGTTATCCAGGACAGCAGCCCTGCTCGACATTGAAGTGGCCTGAGGTGTAGATTGGCGGGTGGCTACGCGTAGTTTACGCAGTTCGTCGAAGCTTTGACAGAGACTGACGAGTTCAGAGACTGTGGACGGATTTTTCGCCAACAGCATCTGGAAGGCGTCGTCTTCACCGCCTTTTAAGATATGGCGGATCTTCTCGGCATCAGCCATTGTGACGTCAACGCGGTTGCAGAGGTCGGCAACATCTACATAGCTGGTAAATGTCTCCCCGCACTGATGCGCACGGCCACGCAAACGTTGCTCGGCGCGAAGCTTGCGAACCGTGGGGCGCCCAAATACCTCTGTCACGTTAGTCTTGAAGGCCGTCCATGTCGTCAGATCACGTTCGTGGTTGTGGTGCCACACGCTGGCGACACCGCTCAAGTATAACGACACGTAATTAAGTTTTTTGGTGTCGTCACAGTGGTTGTGGATGCTCACCCGGTCGTAGTCAGCGAGCCAGTCTTCTACGTCATGGTCTTCGGTACCACTGAAGATGGGTGGGTCGCGTTGACGCAATGGGCCGAGGCAGATGCTGGGTACAACCGAATTCTGGAACTTCGTAATCGGACACGTGCGTGCGATGCTCTACCAATTGAGCTACCGCGGCGCCGTTTTCCCATCCACTTTCTTGGGTATGTATGTGTCCTAGTAGAACCCTGGGAGTGTTAGCCAGTACCACCACTCACAGACCTTGGCGGCGGACGTGGAACGTATTCTTTGCCGCAGGCGTCACGAGAACGTGATCTTTTAGGGTGAAGGCAACTGGTCAATAAACCCACATATGCTACCTGAAGGCATCAATCTTGCTGGATTCGAGACCCCCGTTATGTAATAGCGAGAAGCAAGGGGGTTAACCGAGGGGTCCGATTTTTATTAGTCATATCATAAGAAGCCAACAAACAGTGACACCACGGACAACATAGGGGAAATTACTTGTGGTTAATACATGAAATAAAGAAACGATAAATTAATGGAAATTAAAGTGGATGAAAAAACAACTGAATGTGGGTTCGTTTCGCACCAGCGGCAAGTTGTTTTTTTCATCCACTTTAATTTCCATTAATTTATCGTTTCTTTATTTCATTTATTAAGCACAAGTAATTTCCCCTATGTTGTCCTTGGTGTCAGTGTTTGTTGGCTTCTTATGATATGACTAATAAAAATCGGGCCCCTCGGTTAACCCCCTTGCTTCTCGTTATATATCTATATATGTATATATATATATATATATATATATATATATATATATATATATATATATATATATATATATGTGTGTGTGTGTGTGTGTGTGTGTGTGTGTGTGAGCGAGCGCGCGAGCGAGGATTTCCCCGCTTGCACCTACTCTTGCAGATCAATGGGCAGAAGAGATTAGTTACGTGGGATTTAATGGCGCAAAAGCGGCTAAGGCTATGCTGCGCCAACCATGAGGTGTTTTAAAATCAAATTTATGAATGAAAAGGCTGCGTTAATAATCTATATTTCATTTAAAATTCCAGCGTCGTCTAGAAATTTACTCAAGTCACATAATGGGACTAGCGGATCATCACCTAAAATTAGAGCAGGGTGTAAAGGTACTTGTAGATGATATAATTTGTGCGAATGTCCTCGTCTTTGTGTTTCAATGTGCGTACATGTCAGTAATACGTGTATAACAGTTAGTGGCTCTTGACATTTCTCGCATGTTGGTGTGTCTTCTTTCGCAAGTAAATAATTGTGTAAGAGGTGTGTGTGTGCCCAATACGTAGTCGTCATAAAACTACTTCGATGAACCGCTCCTGATGATAACATGACTGCCACTCGCCAACTATGGGTTTAGTGAGATGTAGCTTGTTGTAGGCACAACGGTCCCATTCGCGTTGCCATTTTACCGTTAAGGCTTTTCTAATCGCACGGATGCTATTTTTGTAAGGAAGTGTTGTGTTTGTTATCTCTTTGTACGCTGCCATCGATGCACGTCTATCAGCTGCTTCGTTAGCCGGTATCCAAACATGGGTTGGAACCCAGCAGAAACGAATTGACCTCTCGTACTTCTTAAGCTGCACCATGTTTAAAATGTCTCCTTACTGGGGTTCACACTCAGATTTCAGCTGTAGAGCCTTTAGTGTGCTTAAAGAGTCAGTGTATATGAGTGCATTTTTGTGCTTATCAGTGATAATCTTTTTAACAAGTACCCATATATAGTAAACTTCAGCCATGAAAACAGAGGGGTGTTGTGGCAATCGAATACTTGTTTCCCACTTTTCCACTACGGTCCCACACCCACGTGATCTTTTGTTTTAGAGACATCAGTGTAATAGTGCATGTTATTTTGATATTTGTCCTGAAGCGCACGGAATTCTTGCATAATGTGTTCGTTGGGGATGTCTCTTTTTTTTAGATGTGTTAACGTCCAATCACATAGCTGTGTGAAATCGTACCACGTGAGCAACCATTGCGGTTTTTTGGCAACCTGGAGGACTTCAGAGGAAGGTCATAATCCCGACAGTATTGCTCATATAACAGGACAAGTGGCCCAATCATGTTCGGTTTTTTTGTATTGTGTAAGCGTGAGTTGCATTGTGTGAGGATGTTGTAGCATATGTGTTGCCGTGATGACTGAATTTTGAGTACGTAAGAAAAAGTGAGTAATACACTCAACGTATAAACTTTGAATAGATGAAATTCTGTAAGCATTACTTGCCAGTGGCAGTACAAGGGTATGTATTGGATCAAGTCGTTGCATGTAGGACTGTCTGCCTGAGCCATAGACCACAGAGCCGTAGTCTAAAAGGCTACGTACAAGAGACCGGTAAATACGGAAAAGACGCGTTCGGTCGGAACCCCAGTGCTTAGGAGACAAAACTTTAACGATATTTAGAGCTTTATTTGCTTGAATCTATAGTGCTTTTATGTGAGTTGGGGAGTTAGGTTTGGTGTGAAAGGTTACCCCTAAAAATTTATGGTCTTGCTTCACCGGCAGTATGCTGCCGTTCGATTTTAGGACTAGATTGCTGTGTAGCCCTCGTTCCTGAGAGGACAAAACAATAGCTGTTTTCTGTGTGGAGAAAGGGAAACCATTTTTGTTAGCCCATTGTGTAAGTTTATTTATTGTAATTTGAAGCTGCCTTTCACAGGTTGGCAAATTTGAGGCGCGGCAAGCCACTTGGAGATCGTCTACGTAAACAGAGTACATATGAGACGACGGTATAATCGTATTAACGGAATTCCTTCTTACTATAAACAGTGTCGTGCTGAGAACACAGCCTTGTGGGATCATTTTCCTGTCTAAATGCATGAGAATGTAGTGAACCCAGAGGTACCTGAAATGTTCTATTAGACGTAAACTTAGCTAGGCAATTCAGCATTTTACCACGGATGCCGAGGTCAGCCAGGTCTCTTAAAATTGCATATCTCCATTTGCAATCATAGGCTTTTTCTAAATGGAAGAAAACTGCAAGACAGTGTTGTTTGTGTAAAAATGCATATCGAATTTCATGTTCTAGACGGTCAAGGTGGTCAGTAGTTAAACAACCCTTTTTATATCCACACTCGTGGGGGTCTATGAGGTCTCTTTATTCTAAAATAAATGAGTCTTATATTTATGATGCTTTTATATGATTTTGCCAAGCAGCTTGTGAGGGCAAATGGGTCTGTAGCTGCTTGCGAATATTTGGGATTTACCGGGTTTTAGAAATGGAGCTACTATTACATTTTTCCACTCTTCCGGCATTATACGAGATTTCCAGATTACGTTGAAAAATTTAAGGAGAGCATCTACAGATGCCTGAAACAGATGAGTCAGCATGGCGTAGTGAATACGGTCCTGGCCTGGCGCTGTGTTCTTCCCTGCAGAAACAACTCTGTTTATTTCTTGCTGTGTGAGGGGGGAATTGTACGGTTCATTTGACTCGCCAGTAGTGGGCAGCTTCTGTTTTTCAGCAGACTGCTTGTACTGTAAAAATTCCTTTCTATAACTGCCTGAACTGGATACATCACAAAAATGTTCGCCAAGTATATCTGCCTGTTCTTGTACTGTTGTTTGCGTTATATTGTTGTTTGTGGTTGTATTGTTGCGTGTAAGATGAGTAATATCCCCGAAACTTTCCAACCTCTTCCCACATGCGTTTAGGTGTGACTGAACTCTTTATAGAAGATACGTATTTCTTCCACGATGATTTTTCTGCCTGCCTTCTGATAAATCGTGCCTTGGCTTTGGCTGGTTTAAAGCATAAAAGGTTCGTATAGGTTGAGTGTCTTCGTAACATACCCCAGGCCATATTTTGAAGCTTTTTTTTTTGTTTCTGCGCACTCAGGAGTCAACCAGGGGAAAATGTTTTTGCGCACAAGGCGGGATGTTTGAGGTATTGCCTTTTCTGCCGCTGAAATTAAAAGCGCAGCGAACTTCTTATTTTTTCTCGTTTACGCTGAGTTGATTTAAATATACTTCTTCGAATTTGGCATGCTTCATAAAAAGCGGCCTGTCGGCAAGATGTATTTTCCAGCGACATGGCTTAGAGGTTGTGGCAGGTAATGTGGATGATAGCTTGATAAATGCCTGCAAATGGTCACTTCCGTATGAAATGTCGAGGACTTCCCACTTAAAATCGCTAAAGACAGACGGTGAGCAGAAGGCTAAATCTAGACAGCTAAATTTGCGTGAGTTTGGTGAAAAAAATATGTTTCTGAACGCGAGTTTAAAAGACATATGCTGTTGGACAAAATAAAATCTTAGATTACTTGCCCTCCTTAGTCTGTTCCATGGCTGCCACAGAGGGTACAGTGGGTATTAAAATTTCCTACTAAAATAAAAGGCTCCGGCAACTGGTGTATTAGATTTTCCAGTTGTCTAGTAGTAAAATAAGTATGGGGTGGGATGTAAAGTCAACAGATGGTGCTGGTTTTACGTGATAGAACGGTGACGGCGAAAGCCTCGAAAAAAGTATTCACCTGAACATATCGTGTAGGGGTGCCACCCTGAACGACTATGGCGACTCCTCCTGACAAACGACTAGAGTGTTCACAGTCCCTCCGGACAACGGTAAAACCTTTGGGAATTTACTATTTTTTGTACCGAGATTCGTTTCTTGAAGACACACTGCAACTGGCGAAAAGTGTTGATAATGTATTTGATGTCACCTATATTGTGTATAAGACCTCTGCAATTCCAGTGTACAATAAAAGCCATGGTCGTAAAATTGAAAATGTACTGATGTTTGCGAATTTAAAAGTTAAAGGTGACATGCGATATGGGACAGTACACGTTTAATGGGCGGTAACCGTTCAGGTTGCCTGTCCCTTTTCTGTACAGTTATAAGGACCTTGCCTTTCTTAGAGCGCTCAGAAGAGCGCTGTTCTTTTGGCGTCGATGACGCCGAGGTTTTGGTATCGACCTCCATCGCCTTCTCTGAGGCTCTGGATGATCGAGAGCCAGCTGCCGAGACGCGCCCCGGGCCTTGGAGTTCTGTTTAGTCTTGGGACCTAAGGAACAGCTGTCTGCAGGGCCGTCTTGGATGATGTTGGAGCAGCACTAGCTGCTTCCACCGAGGGGACGGATGGAGTTGCTACAGGACCACTGACTGTTACCCCTGTAGACTCCTGAGACCGATGTGAGGGTGCTGCCCCCTTGGCATAGCTGATTTGAGGTAAGAGTGAAAGCTTCTTCCTTGCTTCGAAAAATGAAATCTTCTCTTTTACTGCGAGAGCACTCACTTCCTTCTCCTTCTACCAACAGGGACGTAATCGTGAATACGCTGGATGATCCCCTTTGCAGTTTACACAGCGTGGGGAAGCGTTACAGTTTTCAGATGGGTGATCGTTGGCACTGAATTTCACGCATGCTTCATTGCCTCTACATGATTGTGACGCGTGGCCGAACCTCTGGCACTTAGAACACTGCCTTGGCTTCGGTATGTAGGGTCGGATATTTATCTTTAGGTATCCTGCGTCGATAGAGGTGGGACGAATACTAGTACCAAATGTGAGGATCACGTGTTTGGTGAAGAGTTGTTCATTGTTACTTCGGATTGTAATTATCGGCACTTTGATCACATTTTGTTCTTGGAACACCTCGAGGAGTTCTTTGTCACTCAAGTTGAGAAAATCTTCCTCAGAGATAACGCCCCTGCAAGTGTTTAATGAGCGATGGAGGGAAATTGTCACTGTGATTTCACCTATACTGGCGAGTCGGACAGCTTTTGCATTTGTTCTTTGTTCTTCACTTCAATTAACAGGTCTCCGCTGGTCATTCTCGAGACTTTGTAGTCGTTTGCATTTTTTTTCTATAAGGCATTTCGTCATCAAGAAAGGGGATAGCTTACGCATACTTAATGTTCCTTCACTATGCAAGACGTGGTAACGTGGAAAGTTGTCTAGGTCGGTTCGGAGGGCAAATTGAAACGGTGCATCGGTGCGGCCTCTTTTCAGAGGCTGATCAGGAAGTCGCGGGAAAGCTTCTGCCATAACATGGTTTCATAATTCGGCGGCGGTGGTAGCCACCCACCACTGAGCCCAACAAGGGGACGCTGCAGATGCTGAGCAACCTGCACACGCCAGCTATGGGCCGCCACTATACCCTAATGCATATAACCAAGACTGGACATACTACACAAGGTTAACCCTTGCCGCAGGGAAATTCCGAAGTACGAAGAAGTGAAAAGAAGACAGGAAAGATGAAAAGGCTAGAGAGAAAGACGAAGAATGAAGAGGAGGGCAGGAAAAGGCGGCTGCCGATTTCCTCCAGGTGGGTCAGTCTGGAGGTGCCTGCCGTCTATGTGAAGCCGCGGCCGAAGAGGTGTGCCGAAGGGGGTTGAGCCGAAGAGGTGTGTCCTGGGGTTGAGCCGAAGAAGCATCGGCTCAGCCCCAGGATCCCCCTTTCCCCAGACACGGCTAAGCCGTACACGGCTACACGCGGGTGGGTCCAACCCTCGTGTGCTCAGGTACGTGGTATCGCAACACACCAAACGCCTGCTGGCGCAGACGCCCCTGCGGGGGAATGAAGAGTTTATTGAAACCCATATCTAAACCTACGAGACAAGAAAGAACGAATGTCATGGCGTTGATAGGATTATTTCTTTCTAAAAGCGAAACCAACGCAAAAAGAACGTAGTTCCCTTTCACTTTGTGAAGAAGTGTGGCCAGCAAAGCTGTCTATATCGAACTGCACCCCCGCCGCGGGTCTGTCCGGAATTCTACTGTCTTTAGGATCGGCCCACGTATGGGGAGCTCTTGACGGCTGCGTCACCTCCGCCGCGGGTCGGTCTGGCATTATATTATCTTTGGGGTGTTGTTCGACACGAAGACACGATAGTGGGGAAAGTAGCCATGAAGAGGAAGCTTTAGCTCGGGTGCTCTAATCTAAATATGATGTAAAAGGGGAATTCATTTTCCTTGGTAACCACTGAACCCAATTAGACGAGGTTTCTCGCATTTAAAAGAAAAACACGAAATCTGGTGACTGCTTGTTTGGAATTTTTTATTTAGTTCGTCAATTTTTTATAAAAATTTGCTAATATCGAAAACTTTCAGAAAACGAAGCTATCAAGTTTACGACTCTGTAACTCAGCAATGAATAATGATATCTTAATTCTGTGAATTGCATCTAATAGTATATCTAAAGCGGACACAGTTATTATATCACACACAAATCTCAAAGCAATTAGTAATATGGAAATAGAGCTTCTGCAGAGCCCTTGTACGCAACGTAACAAATTCACGTAAGATATAAATTGACATATCGAATTTGTCCTATTTGACGGCCCTAATGGGTGGCGTTTACAGAACTTCGATGTCTGTTTTTGATGCAGAGCTATTGCAAACTGCGTGCTTCTATTTGTTTCGTTCCTTGAAGTGTTTGACAATTATTTTACCAAAATTCATGCCTAAATAGAAATTCGGTTTCTAACACTAACTAGAATTTACCTTTCTCTCTCGAATACAACACATTTTCTTAAAATTTGTCCAGGGGCTTTCTAAGAAAAGCGTTTCTTCATCTTACATCTACTTGAAAAGGCCGTATCGGAGTCGGACCCAAGTAAAAGCTTCCTCTTAACGGCTTCGCTGTAAAAAAGAAATAAAGAAAACTCCTCAGCCGTCAATATCGCCGCCCCAGATTTTGTCACGATGGTACAGTCACCATCGGCATGGCTCCGTGAGCAGCTACCAAGACGTTCACTTTCGTTATCTTCCTTCTCTCGGCACCAGCGCATTGCCTGAATACCAACGACGCGCTATATCTGCACACTCATTGCGTCATGCATCGCTTCTGCAACAAGCAACCTTTCGGAGTACTATTGTGACTACGACAATTTATAACTATTAGTTTCTCGGCCCTAGGTGGTAT
This sequence comes from Dermacentor andersoni, assembly GCF_023375885.2. NCBI lineage: Eukaryota > Metazoa > Arthropoda > Arachnida > Ixodida > Ixodidae > Dermacentor > Dermacentor andersoni. The sequence goes on along the minus strand of NC_092816.1, from coordinate 210,461,246 downwards.
CCAGCACACCGAGAAAAAAAAAGAAGAAACGATGGGAATAGTGGCGCACTTTTCAAGAGGCAAGAACATTGCAGTGGCTCGCTGGCACCAGATGATAGGACGAGTTCGCCGCACAACCAACGCGCTATTTGTTTCGAGAAACGAAAGCGACGCCGGAATTCGCTTTCTCCCATTCCTTCAAACGCGTTTCGCGCCTACGCTGCTTTCGTTCTTTCTCAAGCAACGCCAATGCAAACACCGAAATTTCCATGGCAAGCGCCATTTTCTAAAAAAGAAAAAAAAAACTATGGATTGGATCCGAACGTTCCGTTCCTTGGCCGAAGCCGCCATTTGGATCCAATCCAATCCACCAGACACGCCATGCGAAGCCGGTTTCGTAACGAGCGTATGATCGCTCCAAACTTCCCAATTTCGCAGACGACGTGTTCGGTTGCAAGATGACTGACAGGAGCGTGTAGTCATTTTGACGTCACCAAAAACGTGGCCGCGCCTCCCGGTTGGCGATGTCGGCGCGTAATAGGCCAATCGCACGCGTCAGTAACCGAACGAACGCGCGGAACAACGATCGCGGTTTGCCCCTCTGGGGTGCCATCGCGCCAACAGCTCGCTTTTCCGTTGGTTCGGTCTGGCTGCGACGTCACAAAGCGGGCGGCCCGCAAGATTTGTGAGAACGCGAGGGAGAGCACAGCCAATAAACGAGTGAGGTCAGCCCCGGAAGCTTGCGTCGACAATTTTGGCTAAGATCGGGGAGATATATTAAGTGCAGAATGTTTCTAATGCAATAATTATTAAACAAGCAACATAAGGAAAAAATGTCTTACTGTTGCAGCATATAATCTGCGCCGGAAATATCAGGCGAGAGAATAAAACTTATTTAAGCGGCATATAATTTGGTTTAGTCCGCTAGGTATCAGACACGCCGAAAGAAATTGGCGGGAGCGCGCAGTTTAACTGGAGATTGTTGTTTCTCGCCTGTGAATCGTCGCGATGTGGCAGAAGAATGTGAGACTGGGCCCACACGTGCCGGCGCACCAAGGCGAATTGTTGGTCGCCTTGATGGAGGATCGCCCATACCTTGCGTGAACACCATGCCTGCTCAGCCTAGAATGTACGGTCGAGCGTAAGCGGAAGCTATGGAGCGAGCTTGCCGCCCTATTGAACGCGGAAGGCCCGGCCACAAAGACTGCGGAGCATTGGCAGTTGTTTTGGCGGAAGGGTATCTCCCATCAAGATGCCGTCACAGCTTCCGCAAGTCAAAGGTGTGTGTGAGGAGTGGTTCTGTTGCTCGCGATGTTTACAGTGCTGTCTCTAATTGCAGCGCCACGGGTGGAGGCCACCTGTCCTGCCTTCGTGGCCGTATCCTCGGCCTGGTCGGAACCTCCTTGGTTACGGGAGTATACGAGCCATTTTTCCAGCCGCTCAAAGAGGTAAGTCATTGACAAACCCATCAAAAATTGGAGGACGTGCCAGCAATTTACTGTAGTTGCGTCGTGTATACTGCATCACGTAGGCAATGTTATACCCCAGTCACGCAGGGCACTTTCATTCGCGATCGCGCCCAATTTTAATGAAATTTATAGAGAGCGATTGGCTCCTGTGTTCATTCTACGGAAGGAAGGTAATCGAAATCGAGAAATTTTGTCGTCATAAGGATAGATTGAGATGTAAAGTGATCGTGTGACAGATATAGTTTTTCTCCCTTTATGTGCATGTGTTTGGTGCTGGCATCCACAAGACGGCATACTACTGGGACTTCCAAGACTTTTTTTCTGCTGTCATAGCTATCCGTTAGTGGCACATTTGGAGAAGCAGATTATGCTAACTTTTCAAAGCTGCTTTTTCGCGTCTGATACATAAAGCAGCCGACCATGGAGGTGACGGTGGCGACCGAGTCTGTGGGCACCACGGCTGGCACAAGCGGCCTTTCACGTGAAAGTAAACTTCTGCTCTTTCCTGTCGCCCTTCCTGTTTATGGAATCTGTTTCGTCTATAAGGAGCGCAAACTATTTCTACTCTAACACTTGAGTGAATGTACCCTTTATAACCAATATAGGAATACTGGCGCAGCCAGAGGTCCCTGCAGAGCTACCATCCCCAAAGCCCTCCAGCTGCACAGCCTACAACTAGCCCTATCACCTTTAGAACCAATAGGTCAAAAGGAAATATCCTCGAATGTCACAGCTTGAATACACTGGACGTAATGTAGTTGTGTGTTCAGTTCATTATAAAGTGTTACTTCTTCCAGGCTACCAACCCTGGGTACAGCGCCGGTGTCGCTGTCCCCGTCAGGCTTCCCACCGCGAGGCCCTGGTACAACACCTCGCCGACGACTACGCCAGGATTGTCGTGAAAAACGACGAAACAAATGAAGTGTGTGTGCCCTTGTGTGCTTATATTGGGGAGCATAATAGAATGACAGTAGACAGGTGTAATGATTTCTTTTAATTTTATGAGCTGCACAGAGGGACACTAACTCACATACATGGCTAGCACGTGTTTGAATCTCTGAACTGAGCAAAAATGAACAAATGACCAAGAGATAAACACAAGAACGTCGTCGTACACTATATACACGGTAGTAAAGACGGACCCTTGCAATTATTAACACAATGGAACCGCTTCATACACAGTTATCACAGTAGCAGCCCCACAAGCTGGCAATGACTGGGTGGACTAGTGAACACGGACATTTGCGGTCAATCACACAATCCAACAACTTCACACACAGTCATCATAGCAGCACCTCCGCAAACGGGCAATGACTGAGTGTAGTACAGAACGCGGACACTTGCGATCAGTCACGCAATCTAACAGCTGCGTACTGTAATGGTTGGGGTCGGGCATGAAATAGATGGTAGCTGGCACATACCGTCGTCCAACTTATCCACGCGGAGGACGTTGTTGGAGGGAGAAATTTGTTTTCATCGAGAATGAGGAATATTGGATTTATTTACAGTATCTACGTGAGAACGTGAGAGTTCATCAGACTAGCATGACTGAAAGAGGAAAGCACACTGAGGTGCCACCAATGGCTCCTTAAGTACACTCTGTGCTCTCTAGATCCCTAGGTGAGAAAAAACGGAGCGTCCAAAGTCCTCGTAGCCGACCCACCTTTGAGGGGGAGGGTTTACGCACTCACTTCAGCACAGGTTGCACTGACCACATCAAGGTGAGAGGGTTCTCGCAGACAGAGGTCTTGACCCCAGCCGGTGCATCTTGATCCAAGAACTGACCCCGTAGTCAGTGGCCGCCGCGTCTGTCCATTGACCAACTTATTGCGCCCGTGAGACCACAGCTGCAAAATATCCTTTTCCAGGAATTCCCCTGCTACAGGCAAACCGTGGCGGCGACGCCGAATCCACTAAAAATACTTGGTCCGCCGACCGCGTTTAGTCATAGCAGCGCCGAGGGGGTGTTAACCCGGCACATCGTCGTCCCTACAAAGCGAGTTGCGGCAGCAGGTGGGAAAGGGTTCCAAGGTCGTTTCTGTGAAGCTCGTCACCTCCGCAGCTGAAGCTAGCTTAGAAAATTTTGTAGGTCGGTACCGTTGCAGGCCGTTTGTAAAATACGTAGTCATAGCATTAGCAGCCCCGCAAAGAGGCAATGACTGGTTGTACATTCATAATGGAAACAGCGCGAACAAGACGACGACGGAGTGAAAGCACACAGGGCGAGCGCCTTTCACTCGGTCGTCGTCTTCTTCGCGCTGTTCCGTTATGAATGTATACCAACTCGCCCAAGTTTCCACTTTATTGACTGGGTGGACTAGAGAATTCGGCCGCTTGCGATCATTCACACAGTCTAACCGCTTGATACAGTCATCACCGTCACTGCCCCGCAAATAGGCAATGACTGGGTGGACTAGAGAACACGGACACTTGCGATCATTCGCACAGTCTAACAGCTTCATACACAGTAATCACAGTAGCAGCACCGCAAACAGGCCATGACTGGGTGGACTAGAGAACAGGGACACTTGCGATCAATCACACATTAGCAGCTTAGGACAATCCAGTTTCCACTAAAACTGTTTCTTTTGAGCATTTTCACAAACATGGAAAGTTGCCTGTAATTCAATCACGTGTTTGAAAACGCTGCCGCGTATGACTTGCTCGTTTAAAAGCTTGGCTGCATACTTTCAAGTAATAGGTAATAAATTTTTTTCGCATATGCTGTAACATCAAATATTATGTTGGAAACATTTCTCTCAAGGCAGCGGAGTAAATTGAGTGGCGTATGTAAAACACACCTACAATGCTATGGACCCTTCGCCTTCATAAATATTTGCTAAGGCTGTAGCTAACTCAGACTTTAAATTTAGCCTGCCCATCACCAATAAAGCTTTCTTTATTTTGCCCACTTAGAGCAATAGTTCATGGAGGACAACGGAGAACACAAACAAACACCCAACAAGCTACTGAAACATAAAAAAGAGAAGAGAGTTCATTTTAGATTTGCAATGCATGTAATTAAGACAGTAACGGGAAAGCTTTGCTACACAATACACTCATGACTGTGGCTATTTCCATCAAGCTTGAAGATCCTAACTTGTTCTGGAAGCCTGGGAAAAATCATGCATAATGGCAGTGCGACAGCTTGCAATGTTGAATAACTATTTTTATACAGGGTTTAATACATGCTTTCGCAAGAAAATCCAACAGTGGGCTTAGCATTCTTTCGTACACTGATACGTTTCGCTTGCACATTCGCAATCGTAAACTCATTGCTATGTCATGCCATAACTTTCCAGCCATGCGATGACTTTAATATACAAATAGTATTGAAATTTTTTTGCAGAACTACATGAAAAGCAACAACAAAAAACAGACACAGTGGCATAGCCAGTTCAGAGTGCACACAGAGAAAACAACAATACAGAAAGTGTTTGCCCTTGTCTCCACGTTTGATGAACATGTGGTAATCTGAATGAGCAATATATGAAGTTGAGCGCCTTTATACTTAGGTGCTTGGGACCTCCAAAATTATTCACTATACAGGTCACTTCTTGTAAAGTTTGCACATACTAGGAACCGAAAAGAATTGCTCCTTCGCTTTTACAGGTCCCTTTGGTGTAGGGGTGCTTGACCCATTGTGCGGGAATGGATGCTGATGTAATGATCTTTTTCTAGCTTCTTCAAGGTATCCGCTAGGGCGTGGCCGCCTTGCTGCAGCTACTGAGCGGGTTGTGGCTGCGGTAGAGTGGAAGCCTGACAAAGTTACTGAGGCGCTACGGACAGTGGGCCAGCTAAAGGAGCTCCTGGCCCAGCTTATGCAGGAGGCAGTGACTGCAAGATGGTAGTAGTCAATTTTAAGTGCTGCACATTTTTTGCCATCTTTATTATTCATTCACTCTTACACAAGTAGGTTTATTATGGTTTACGAAATTATTCATTTACATACATTATAATAATTCTGATCTCATTTTCTCGATTTAAATTTATTTACTAATCTCTAAAGATGGAGATGTTACTCCAAGACAGTAGAAATAAAAGAGCAGTTACATTATTTCCGTTATGTGTACATGAAATTGCATACTATTGCTGTAACTATCATTAGTATGCTTTAATATATTTAGCAAGTATCATTAGTCTGTTTGGTATGTTTTATTAAATTTAGCAAGTATTATTATTATGTTTAAGTTGTTTCAGTCAAATGAGTTAGAAGGCAGTCATGCTAGTGTTTTCTTTTTCTCTACTCTGTTGTGCATTGAGGTGAAATTTTTTTCTTGCAAGGTTCCACATCCATCGTGTCACTAGATGTCACGAAATCACTAGATGGCTGCTTTCGAAGTGTGTTTACGTTACATGTAGTGAAGCTTATTCTTAACTGGAAATAATAATTTCTTGCCTGGCAGAGATTCTCCAGCTAGCAACTGATGCCTTATACGCGGAGAAAAACAGTCTTAGTCATTGTTTCTAACTACGTCATGTTATTCCTGGCATTTATATAGAATTACAGAGTGCTAGCCAGGATTGCGTAATGTTTCTTTTTTGCATGCTTACCACTTTGGTAAAGAGAGCGCAGTGAGTGATACATGAAGCACTTCTGGCTGGCCACATAGGCTCCTGCTGTAATATTTTTTTTTTGCTATTACTTCTATGTAATCTTATATATGGCAAGCTGCAGCTATAAAGTGCATTCTTGTACTTGATATTGAAGAGTGGTTCAAGCTCCTGTGATATTATGCGACGTACACGGGTCAGGCAGGCTTCCTGCAGCAGCAGCACAATAGCATGTGCTTTATTGAGTCCTATCAGCATATCCATGTCTGGGGCAGTAGTCCAGCTCATTGTGACATATTTCATTTCCGTTACTACTTCAGTAGTGTTGCAGGTGGGAGGTCTCTGAATGCAGAATATGTAGTGGCCAACCTTTACACGCATTTTTTGGGTGATATGAGCACGTTTACATAATTGAAGCCATGAAGTACATTCAAGTAATAACATTTCTTTCAGCTCCGCGATGTTTTGCATTTACTCCATGCTGACTGAATATAGTGCATGAACAATGTGCCCATTGCAGTGTGAAACGAAATGTTCTTCTGAAGTTTCAACCTAGCTACCCAGCTGGCTACAGAGATGCACAATATGTTCAAATGGCACGAGATATCTTGGTGCAAAACACACCGCTCTCTTGTTTTCAATATTCCCCGTTATAACAGTACATTGATGTTTTGTATCTTGTGTTTGTAGTTGTATAAAAACAAAATTAGCAAAGAAAAAAAACCAGAAAAGAGATGCGGCATGACACGCGCTCAGGTGCTTCTGCTGTTCTTTGTAGTTTTCTTGAATTTTCGTTCCCATCACGAACCACCTTGCCCAGCAGCACTTCTTTAACGTATCTCTTCCATCGTTTCTAAATCTTTTGTTGGTGTGACACACCCTGTGAAAATACGCAATGGGGATTTCAGTATTAATCAAAACAAGTTTTTTTGAAAATGCCTGGCATCATTGTGATCAAGGGCGAACATTTCAATTTTTCAATAGCATTATTAGCTTTGCATTTTCATGCCTATGTCTCAGGCCTCACCTGACTTAATGGTTGAGCCGTGCGACGAACCTGCTGTTGCTTCCTGAGGTAACGACGTGGCGTACGCAGATGAGTTAAACGTCAGGTAGGGGCCACAGTGAAGAGGTTCACTATCTGGCTTCTCATCTGCGTTGCCCTCATGAGCAACTCTCTGGGCGTTTCCTGCCCGCAGGTGTGATTTCCTTCGGACACAGGCACACCCTGTTGTAATTGTCCTTGCTGCTGTGGCTGGTTGTCCTCGGCCTCCTCATCGCTGTCTTGCAGCTACGGTTCTCCTGCGTTCAAAGTATATATTGTGGAGAGCGACGCAGGCGGCCACAATTGTAGCAGCATCCTTAGGCTGATAAAGGAGGTTCCAGTACCTTTGAAGGCATCGGAACTTTGCCTTCAAAACGCCAATACCCTTCACCACAACGTTCGTTATGGAGGCATGGGCCCGGTCGTAGCGCCCCTCCGGAGTGTGAAGGCCTGGATGGCCTGGCACAGGTGTGAGCAGCCATGGCTCAAGTCTGAGTCTCCTGAATGTTGGAAACATGATGACTGTGTAATATACTTCACTGACTGCAACATGTCTGCAGCACTCACCAAGCACGCATTCACCACGTCGAAGTTTACTGGGGAGGCGGCCTAAGAGTGGTGACTGCCTTCATACGTAAGAGTCGTGGCAGGATCCGGGGAAAGAGAGATCGATGTCCACGATGCGCATGTTGGCATCACACAGTTGCAGGGCAGAACAAATTGGAGGAACTTTGTTCGAAATAATCAGTTCAAGCTGGAATATCCTCATTTCATGTTGTCATGCTGGCAGGTAAATACAGTATGAATAAAATGTTTTTGCACCAACATGATTTCATCAATCTTTTCCAGGCACAGCTGAATTCTTTCGCACACTACTAAAAAGCAATCTCCAAAATAGATTTTTTCAATAATTGCAAGAATTGTGCAAAAGGCTACATTCACGAGATATTTGTGAATTAACACTCATCATAGCCGCGTTACTCGTTCAACGCGTACTCTTATACCCGTGCCGCATGGGCACTATCGATCCTGATCCGATTTCATCCAGTTCAAAATTCTCAACCGTGATTACCTCCCTCCCGCAGCTTAAGCAAATGAGTCAATCTGGACCGAGTAATTCAATTCCGAACGGGCTAGATCACGATCGATAGTGCGTTACTTGATACGCGTTTTGTACACACTACGACGACATTACATGAAACCGGTAAGTTAATATCAAAACTGAAAGCGCGCAAAAAAGCGCACTTACCGTCATGGTATTCACTGCGTAGAAGCCTTCTCTCGACATGAAGCACCGCAGTCTCGCCCTGACTGAGTCCTTCAGGCTGTTTAATGGCTACGAGCATCCCGTAGACACAGGCCACTGCCCCGGGAATGCGGCCGCGGCCCGCAAAGGCGGCATTTGCGCTGGCCTTGTCGGCCGGTGTCCAAGAGAAGCTCACCCAACCCTCTTTCCGCCCTACCGCGGTTATTGCTGCTCGGTTATTGCTGCTTATTGATGCTCTCGCTCACGGAAGCCTGCCCCATAGATATGGATTCTTCCCTGCCGATGGATCTTTGGAAGCTCCCCAATCGCGAAGAAACATTGAGCGCAAAGCACCTTGTGATGCGTCGTAATGCCACCGGTAGAAGGCCACCCATGGCGCCTTCCAATTGTTCGCAGTGCCACCGCAGAGTGCTCTTCGAGAGCCTGAAATGGTCACGGAACTCTTCATTTGTTAGCTCGTCAAATGCGTCCCGAAAGATGCCTCGCCGAGGCTGCCCGAGTGACTCCGAAAGTGTGACAATAGGAGCGGCCATCGTGACTCGCGAGCGTCAAACAGCCCGACAAAGGAGCGGAACTCTGAGCACAACGTCAAACGGCAAGCATTCTAGAAAAATGCACTCATATCATTCAGCATTAAAAAATGAACGCCATTTATATTTATCACAGCGCAGGCACAACATTCATTTTCACTATGATTACAGTTTTTTTTAATCAATAACATCGTACTGCCGGCCGTCTTCGCAAAAAGAGGCATGTTTTCGCCGCCGGACGACACATTACCTTATCTAGTACACCATACATGAGTGGCCCTGGCGGGGGTCCCGTTTTTCGAGATTAAAACGCGATCCGCCGTTGCAGAACGTTAACGAGAGCACGATGGATGGATGTTATAAGCGTGCCCTTTGGAACGGGGCGGTGGGTTGCGCCACCAAGCTCTTGCTATTATACTCCCTAATCTCCTACCTAGGTTAAACAATACAAAAATGAACTATGAACTCCCACAACCAAATTTCCTGATCCCTTATTACGAAAAGTGCTTTTGTACGTCACTGTTTTTTGTCATTTCCCTAATTTTCTTCCACCAATCCTCCAATCGCCTCTTACTAATCCCTATTGTGGACATGTTTACTTTTCCACTGCTCTCGCTGAACCCAAGGGCTTCAAGGAGGCCAGTGGTGCCTAAATCGACCGCTGCGCAGGCATCTTCACATTCCCATAAAACATGCTCCACAGTTTCCCAGGCGTTACCGCAGCAATCGCATGCTACCTCCTCCATATATCTCGCTTTATAGGTGCGTGTTCTAAAGCATCTTGATCTCGCATCGAAAAGTAAAGAGCTTCCCTTTGAGTTATCATAAATTCTTTCTTTCCTGATTTCGTTTTTTCCTCTTAAGTAGTTACTCATGGCAGGTTTCTTTTCCATTGCCGCCACCCATTAGATTATTTCAGCGTCTCTGACTTTCAGCTTGACGTTCTTTCTTGCTGTATTGCCCACCCTATAGGCCGCATACTTGCTGGTAAGCTTCCTTGTTCTTTTGCTCCGCTGTGGTTCAGTATTTTTCATGCACATATCTTCATACTTAATTTTACTGAGAGCTTCCCTCACTTCAAAACTAGTCCAGCCCATATCACCCTGCACAGCTTCATTTGTAGTCCTTCCCTTGAGAGCCGAATGCGAGGCATCCCACTGACCTTTGGTTTCCATCGAGTCCTGATTTTACCCCTAATTTAAAGCAAAGAACCGCATTTCCAAAGGTAAGTCCTGGAACAATTACACCTTTCCACATACCTCGGAGGACCTCGTACCTGTTGTAACCGCATAGCTCTCTGTGCTTCAATATGACTCCATTTCTATTCCCCTTCACTGTTATTGTTTTTTCCTGTATTTCCATACATACATTGCCATATACCAAGGTATCTATATTCAGTTACCAGAGGTATTTTCTGGCCCTGCAACAGCCACTGTCCACTGTTTTCATTCAATACCATTATAGCTGATTTTCTAACAATAAGTTTCAAGCCTAAATTGTTGCCTTCCTGTCCGCAGATATTAGCCAGACGTTGCAAACCATTTTGCTTGTTAGCTAGCAATACAATGCCGTCCGCATAAAATAAATCTGGCAGCTGCTGCTCTACTACTTTACCCGTCTGTTTGTAGGAGAGATTAAACACGATATTACTTCCTTCTAGCGCCCTCTCCATCCTCACCACGTACATCATAAACAGCAGTGGATTAAAGGGAACCCCTGCCTCAGTCCCTTGTTGATATGAACTTTCTCCTCGCTCGTCATTCCTTCCCATTCAACGCAAACAGCATTTTCTAGGTAAATCTCCCCCAAAAGCTGTAGACAATCGTCACCTAAGCCTTGCCCTTCCAGAATATCCCACAAAATGTTGCGGTCTACATCGTCATAGGATCATGTGATGTCCAAGAAGGCTACATTTAACAGTCTGCTTTCTATTTTTGATATTTCAATACACTGAGTAAGAACAAATAGGTTATCATCTAACGCCTACCTATTCTGAAGCCATTCTGAGGTTTTCCCAAAATGCCATTATTCTCTGCCCATAGCTTGAAGCTTTAATTTGATTGCCGCCATTGCTAGCCTGTATATTACCTATGTAATGGCAACGGTCTATTTGACAGAATTCTATGTTTCTCCCCCATACCTTTATCAATTACATTCATTCTACTTTGTCGCCAACTGTCTGGTATTAGTCTACCTTTTAAAGTTTTTTCCACTGCTTTCACCAGAGCTTCCTTACTTTTTGGTCCTAGTTCATTTATCAGCCTAACGGGAACCTCGTCTAGCCCTGTGGCTGTGCGCTTACGAATTTTCTCTTCCGCTTTCGTCCAGTTTAAATTTGTCAGCACGAGGCCCTTTTCCACTTGGGTCTCTTTCGTGCTCTTTTTTCTCTCAAATGCAACCTCGTAATTGTCTTAGAAAGATTCGGCTGTTACTTTTCGGATATAATTTATTGTCGCTTCTCCTTCCAGTCTGTTTTCATCCTCGTCTAGGATATGTTGTTGCATTGTTGTTGACTTCCTTCCTAATAATTTTATGTGGTTCCAAAATGTTCTAGGTGCAGCCTTCTTTTTCTCACGTATTTCTGACTACCAACGTGCACTTTCTCCTTTTATCGTTCCTTGCACCCGTATTTGAAGCATAGAGTTTTTCTCCCGGTACATTTTGCATTTACTGGCTACTTCACCCTGCGGCAAATGCGTCTTCTGTGCCTGCCTGTGCTCTCGGGATGCTTTCTGTCGTCCGGTGATCGATTCTCGTATCTCCCTGTTCCACCAGCTTTTCTGTTTCTTTTTTTCTTCCCAACGGACACGTTATTTCTCTTTCCGTATTTCTGTCGTTACTACACTTAGAAGCTCATTATAATCCCACTCTTTATTTGGCCATTTGCCAAGTTCTTCCTCGACTCTAGTGACTATATTTGTTATTTGTTCAGCGTTGAAATTCGGACTGGCCATTTTGCACTCCTTGCTCTACTTCCCAGCTACATATCTCCTTTTTAAAGGGGATATGGTCGTTTATGGTCACTCCAAATGCTGCTATACCCTTCCTCACCGATGACCATTTGTCTCAACTTATCATGAATTCATTCTGTCATCAGACATTTATCCATGATTGATTGCCGGTTTCCCACTTTCCACGGGATTGCCCTTCCCACCTAAGCCCTTATCACGATAATTAGGTTATTTCGCTCAGAAAGTCTAGCTTTGACTTCCCGTTGTTGTCAGTATAGCCATCTAAATCCTGTATGTGGGTATTCATGTCACCTAAGAGGATCATTTCAGCGCCATTCTCGAAACCCTTAACATCAGCGCTTATGCATTCCACTAATTCTTCATTCTTCTCTGAGCAGTTATTTCGGATCCACAAATACCTAAAGCCTAGCCAAGTTTTTTTCGCGCTCATTGTACCTGATAACCCAAAGATGTTCTTGAAATTTTGAATTGACTCTTTTCCATTGGGCTCCCTGATGGATGAGCATTCTGACTCCCCCTATCTTTCCTTCCGACTAATTCTGTTGCACTCGTCCCAAACATAATTCTAACTCCTTGGCGGCTCTTGTGAGTATCTAAGGTGTGTTTTCGTAACCGCATACAGTCGAACCCGGCTACATCAAACTTGCAAAAAAATGCCTATCAGTTTGATATAGGCCATAATTCGATATAAGCCTGCTAAATAATTGGATGTCATAAAAGCACATAACATTTATAAAATCGCTTTATTGATGAAACTAGCTGAGCTTTGCATAAAATAGCCCTGCCTTTTCTTCTGCATGAAAAATCTCGCTGCCTGCGACTCTCGCATATCGCTACATTGCCTAAAGAATCGGAGAAGACGAAGCCGCAAGCTTCCACATTCGCGCAGAAGCACCAGACTAGTCCGATGTGCTCCAGTCACCTGGGAAGATGTGGGCAAAGGACCATCGTTGCTTTCCTCACTGTGCCCACTTTCACTTGTGCTCGGTAAGGTGCCAGCAATGTAGTCCTCGTTTTCGGGCTCTGCCGTGGTCGCGACACCATCATCTGCAATCACAAACTCGTAGACCGTTGACCACTCAATGACTTCCGGAAATTCTGACAGCTCACTCGAAATTTCGGCAACACCGGTAACGGCTTCCGCACTCATCAGAATTTCCAGTCACCACAGGCACGCGGAAGCCGGCACGTCTGAAGCAATTTTGGATGAATCACTTGTACACGGCCGTGCGTATGCGTCGGGCGCCACGGGCACCGGGTCGTGAGTTTGTCTGCTTTAGCTTAATCTGTGCCTTATTCTTCAAGACCATGCTGCGAGTGCTCCTCCGAATCTCGCACGCTGCGGGGTCATCTGACTTCTCACCGCCTTGGACCTGTTTATGATATCAAGCTTTACGGCGAAGAGCAAATTCTGCCGCTTCATCGCGGCAACACTGCGAGACAAGGCCCACAAGGCGCAGCCACAATGAACCAGAAAAGCAGCGAGACAACTCGCACTTGTGCCATCTTGCACGTCGAGGGCACAAGAGCCTCTGAGTGGCAGTCTGAGCAAGCGCTGCGGGCGGGCCAGGATAATTTTTTCAGCGAGATGTCACTGGCTCGCCCGACGCAGCGCAGTCACTGTAGCGAGAGCGGTTGGATGGGGCTGCGCCACCGGGCTTCCCCGTAGCCGAAATAGAAAGCCAACTTCTGGGTGCACTTTTGCAGCGTTTGTCGTTCGAGATATTAGGAATCGCTGTTATTTTTGTTCGATGTAAGCGTAATCTTTACTATATGTACTAATTGTAACTATACCGTGTTCAGAAATTGTTCAATATACAGAATAATTCGATGTAAACAGGTTCAATATAGTCGGGTTTGACTGTACATCCCTATTTGTTCTCGATTTAACTGCTCCTGAACCTCTGCCCACTTTTCTTCTGCCATCCTGCATGTTTATGTAGCATATTGCATGGCGAGCTCTCTTTCTTGCTTTCCTCCTTTTTTCTGTTATTGACGGCGATGCAATATTGATGTTCCCTTTGGAGGCCCTCTTCGTTACTACCTACTCTGGCCTCGTGAGCGCCCCTATGCCTCCTAAAGAGCAACAGCGCGACCAGCAAGTCGCCAGCCTACTTCTCGTGCAAGCCTGTATTTAAAGTGGATCCCGTCTCGTTGGAAACCACCACACCTTCTCACTTCCTTGTTTACTTCGACAATCTCGAAGCCTTTCTGTACGCTCATTTTCCATATCGCCTCATTAGCAGCCCCTACGGCTCTTTGTATGTGGCTGTCACGTACCGGCACCTCAGGCACCCTGCACACCACCATCTGCACCTGAGAGGACAGCTCGCGCAAGTCGTCCACCCCCTTCGCCAAACTCTGGGCTAGTCGTGCCCCTTTGTTTATGACGCCATTGAGCCCACCTGCTACTATGACAAGTTTGCGCACGTGGGCATTTTCCGCGAGCTTTTCTTTTGCTCGCTCTATGACAGAACGCAGCGTCCACCCCGGAACTGTCCCTACCGCTACTCTTATATCGTGTTTCACCGTCTGCACAATTGCTTGTGAGCACATAGCAAGGTTTGATTCGCCAGCGACAATCACCATTTCACTCTCTCCTACCTCTCCCTGCTTCTCTTTGTCCTTTTCCCCCTGATTCGGACTTGACAAAGGCCATTGACCCATGCGCTCGTGCTTTTTCCGCATGGCGGCCTCAAGGTAGGTGCCGATCTTTCCAGCTAACCCCTCACCACGTTGCACGCATTCCACGTACTTTGCTGGCACACCCTCTACTGTCACGTCGGGGGACTGCGTTCCATTGTCACGAAGATTCTCGTTCGCAATGGCGGCCCGGTTGAGCTTTTCCTCGGCTGCTTCAAGTCTTTTTTCCACTACCTTCCATGCATCACGCTCTCTATTTAGCTCATTTTTGAGCTCTTCAACCTGTTTGGCTAGCTCTTCCTGGAAATCCTCCATTTTCTTCAGCCTAGCATCGACATCACAATGTGTGCCGATTGACTCGGTTCCCTCTCCATTCTCATCCGTCCCCTCATATGCCTTGAGGTATCCCTCCCGTACCATGGAGATTTCGGTATCCTCCGAAGTTGTTCGAGGGACCTCAATCTGGGAATGGGCTTTCTGCAGGCTAATCGAGCCATGAATAACACAAAAGTCGCGGGTAACATTTTCGATGGTGCAGGCCTTAGCAGGGAGCAGCACTGGGGACACTTTTGTCAACGCCTCGAGTATTGTTGACGGGAAAATCACGGTGCCACCAAGGAGCAGCGTATTGACCCTAGTAACCTGCAACGCATTCAACGACTATGGGGGTGTTGCCGAGGAAAATATCCCACTGCTGCTCGAAAGACACATCTGCATCACCCTGCACCTTGTTCGATTACAGAATAAATGCTCGCAAGTTTTGTTGACCAGCGTCAGCGATGAGTATCAGCACGTCCCTGAAGGTACAGCTCTAGCGTTCCTAGGCGACATTGCGGACTTCGCCGATGTCGGCACGTTACAAGTGACTTCACCGGATGCAACAACTCACACCAGTCTGAGTACCCATGTCCATATTAAAGCTTACTTAGCAGATGTACAGAAGCGTCAGCTGCTGGTATTAGTGACATGATTCTCTGGCTGTTTTTCTACAGACTCTAAAGTCCAGAGCACCTCGGTTACGCAATGCTGGATAGTTGCAGAGCTGTCGGCGTGGCCTGTTCGTCAGCCTCTGTAGCACGTGTCACCTATAGAGCGCGAGGCGATTAAGCGTCAAGTTCAAGAAATGCTAAATGATGACGTCATCCAGCTGTCGACAAGTCCGTGGGCATCGCCTGTCGTATAGTAAAAAAGAAAGACAACACCCTCCTATTCTGCGTTGACTATAGATGGCTTAACCGAGCCGCCAAACGCGACGTTTTCCCATGCCACGGAGTGATGACGCTTTGCACCCCGTCTGCATCATACTGAGTTCTTCACTTCGTTAGACGTTAGTGACGGTACTGGCAAATCAAAGTGGATGAGCGCGATCGTAGAGAAACAGCCTTCGTGACTGCCGACGGGCTATACGAATTTAAAGTCCTGCCTTTCGGTCTCTGTTCCATTACTGATACGTTCCAACGAATGATGGACACTGTACTCGTTGGACTAAAGTGGCAGACGTGCCTATTGTACCTAGACGAAGTAGTCGTGTTTTCGAGCACGTTCGATGAACATCTCGCCCGGCTACAAGTCGTCCTTGCCGCAATACGCAAGTGAAACCCCACCATCAAGCCTGAAAAACGCTGCTTTTGTTCCCAGGAACACAAGTTTCTAGGCCACGTGGTCAGTTCCCAAGGTGCGCGCCCAGACCCAGAAAAGCTCGCTGGCATTGTTGAGTTTCCTCATCCTAAAGACAAGAAGGCTGTTCAGCGGTTCCTGGGCCTCTGCGCTTGCTGCTGTCGTTTCGTTGAAGGATTCTCAAGGATTGCTGAACCTCTCACAAGGTTGATGCGACAAAATGTGCCCTTTGCGTGGATGGAAGACCGAGAGCAGGCCTTCGCGCATTCGCGCAAACGCCTAAATCAGCTCCTGTGCTGGCGCATTTTGATGACATTTTGATGAAGTTGGCACCTGATGACACTGGCGCCTTGAGGGGAGAACGAGGAAGTTCGTCATTGTACGGGCACTTTCCAAATATCAGCCATTGCTAAAGGCACATGTTTTACAGCGAAGCTGTGTACTTCTACCCTCCAAGAAAATTTTCGTGTGGTAAGGAAAAAAAAAAGCTCCCCGTACCTGGGCCGACCCCGAAGTTAGTACAACGACGGGCCGACACGCGGCGGAGGTGGAGCAGGCGTTAAGCACTCCCCATACGTTCGCTGATCCCGAAGATTCTGCAATGACGGGCCGA
Source organism: Dermacentor andersoni (assembly GCF_023375885.2). Lineage (NCBI taxonomy): Eukaryota > Metazoa > Arthropoda > Arachnida > Ixodida > Ixodidae > Dermacentor > Dermacentor andersoni. The sequence goes on along the minus strand of NC_092816.1, from coordinate 210,444,557 downwards.
CCCGCGCCGTAGGTGAAGCAGGCGCTAAGCACTCCCCATGCGTGGGCTGGTCCCGAAGACTGTGAAGTGCCGGCCAAAGCCGCGGCGGAGCTGAAGCAGGCGTTAAGCACTCCCCACACGTGGGCCGATCCCGAAGTTAGTGTAATGCCGAGCCGACCCACGGCGGAGGTGCACCAGGCGTTAGGCAATCCCCATAGGTGGGTTGATGCCGCAGATAGTGCAATGCCGGGCCGACCTGCTGTGGAGGTGAATCAGGCGTTTAGGTGAAGCAAGCGGAGGAGGTGAAGCAGACACATCTTCGCTGGTCATCTTTCTTAAGAGAGTGGAAGGACACTGAATTTTTTTTGTCGACATGTCGCTACTGAGGCATCTTAGCTTGTACTAGCTGGGTGGTAATATCGGACACGAACTCCATCAAATTGAATACCGGGCACTCTATGGTGTCATTCTTCGACGGCTGGTACCGATTCTCGGGCAATGAGGATGGGTACAAATTGTCTCACGTGCCGACTGTCGCCTTCAAGGAACTGCCAACATTCCTTTCCCGCCATAGTTGCTTAGTTTTTGTTGGGTTCGGCTGCTAATCACGAGGTCAGGGGATCAAGTCCCAGCCACGGCAGCCGTATTTCGATGGGTGCGAAATGCGAAAACACCCAAGTACTGAGGGTTAGGCACACTTTAGAGAACCCCAATTGTTCCAGATTATTCAGGAATCCTCCATTATGATGTGCCTCGTAATGAGTTCGTGGTTTTCGCACGTAACATTTTTAACATTCGTAGCATTCGTAAAATTTATTATATAACATTTGTTAAGAATGTCCTTGGCAGTTGCAACTCTCATATTTGAATATAAGTGTAAGGAGTTGTGAGTATGTGACTAGCGTTTATGGCTTTCGATACCTGCTAGTCGACATTGCGGCTATATTATAAAGGCGGAATGGCAACACGGCAGACAATATGAAAAACTGACAAATCCCGCATATATTAGTGGTCAATAATTTTAAATAGTGGTCTTGCCTCACGCACGTGGATTACTTTGACAGGAGACTACTCTGGGAACTAACTGCAAGCACTGCATATGTCATACCCAGGGTGTACCTGGCGCGGTGGCCAGTAAATGTAACGTAATATCGCGAGCAGCTTCGGTCATAGCATGCTAACGGACGACGATACATAGACAGTTTGATCAATTCTTGTGTCGTGACTCTTGCGTCAAGGTGCAAAACCAACATATCCATGTACATGTCTCAAGGGCCGCTCACCAGGTTTGGCCATTTTGATCTGACAAGAACGGAGCATACATTGCGTGATAATGATCGTGTCTGCAAAGTATGACATCGCTACGCGCCGCGGAAAGATCTGCAATATCAAACCGAACGCCGTTTTTCCTTCTCCTCGCGGCCGCCGTGCTCCAAGCCGTAGGAAAATGCACTGGCGTCCCTGCGCTTACGTACTCGAGTGCGCAGGGTGACTTCACTCATGGTGACACGTGACTTCGAGAAATATTCAAGGCACCATCTGCTGTTTCTGTGATCTGTTGCTTCTAAGCCATCTAACGGCGGCGTCTCTCGTAGACGCTATACGATGTTCCGACTTTAAGAATGTATGCCAACAAGAAAGGCTGCCACGTAGTGTTTCTGGCGGTTACTATAGCTTGTTTGCTCCGTAGCATCAAAAAGAAAACAAAGAAAAGAAGAACAAAAAGAATCGTGTCAAAAGCCGAGAATCAATCATCGCTCGTCGGGACTAGTCGCTCTTAGGATGATGTCATTTCCAGGCGACGAGCAGCAACGCTTTATCAAAGACAGTGATAACGTTGACGGGACAAGCATTTAGGCAAAGTTCAATGTGTAAGGATAGCTTCATATTATTTATTTTAGTTTTGTTGACGTTATCACCGCGTCACCACAAGAAGTTTGAAAAGTTCAAGGTCAATACACCACGTGGTGGCACTCACGCGAACAAAGCCCTCGTGTCCAGAAGAGCTGGAGACGGTGGGAAGGAGAGGACGCTGATGGTGCCCTTGGATACGACGAAGAAGAGTTTAGGTTTTTGTCACTGCTCTACGCATGTTGGCTCCGCCATTAAAAGCCATCGCTAGACAGACGTACGCTTTTTTCCCTTCCTTCCAGTAACATCGTTGGTGGAGGTGCGGGGTAATCGAGCAAGACGGAGCTCCACAGCGGATGTAACCAGGCTGCCATGTGATCCAGAAGAGAGTTTTCAAGAACGGCTCCGTCGTCGCCACGGACGGTCACCCTGGCCCAGCCCCGTGACCCTGACATGTTTTCCAGGATTGACAACGTTGACGTTAATGACGGGTTGCCGAATTACGAACGGGTTAGCGCACAACATAGGTAGGATAACACGCTTATACTAGCTAATTTATTCTACATAAAGAAAACAGCACGGGTCTGGTTTGACACCCATGAAGAGATTCCAAGTTGGGACTAGTGCAAACAGAAGCTTAAAGATTTGTTCGGCAAGCCCGTCGGCCGCCAACGTGCGGCTAAGAAGCAACTTGGGACCCGAGCACAGACGTCCACTGAATCCTACATCCAGGACGTCCTCGCTCTTTTCTCCAAGGTGGATAATAATATGGCAGAGGCAGACAAGGTCAGCAAAGTTTTAAGAGGGATCGCGGATGACGCGTTTGCTAGTGAACCTATACAAGCAGTAACATCGTTCAAATACTTAGGCGTTACTTTGGCCATTGCTCTATCATGGCATGTACATACTACAGACGTAATATCATAGGCAAATAGAACACTCGGTTTTCTGAAGCGTCACCTTCGCAACGCATTCCATAACGTTAAATTGCTAGCCTATATGTCACTTATCCGTTCGAAACTAGAGTATGCGTCAGCCATATTGACACGTATACTTGTCTTCATTGGGCGACACGTTTCACCGCCTAACAAATGTTATCGCACAGCGCAGGACGCGCTTGCATGCGTCGGAAGTTTCTGGAATGTTGTCGATGGTTCCATCCACTGTCTGTCACCGAACCTTGTGTAATTTTCGGTACATGAACCCTTGTGCGTTCATTTACCGAACGCCCCGCAAAGCCGCGATCCAAGCCCGAAGCCCGAGGACAAAACCGACATCACGCAAGACCAGCGTGCTAGCCGCAGACTGCAAGGACTGCCCCCCAGAGCACGGATTTCTACCTGACACGACAAAGAAGATCGTGGCCAAGACAACCCCAATGGCTGCCCCAACGTCCCCCGTCATCCTGCAACAACCTCGGGACCCACCGACCTTCCACGGAGCAGCTACTGAAGACCCGGAATCCTGGCTGGAGACCTACGAACGAATCGCGACTTTCAACAACTGGGACTCCTACGACAAGATGCGGCATGTATACTTCGCATTAGAAGACGCCGCCAGAACGTGGTTTGAGAACCGGGAGTCGACCATGACAACATGGGACCTGTTCCGTAGCGGCTTCCTGCGCATCTTTACGAGCGTCGTGCGCAAGGGCCTAAGCCATGCTGGATGCCGGGGGCTGCTACCTAATGAGAACGTTGCCATATTCACGGAAGAAATCAATCGTCTGTTCCGCCACGCCAACCCGGATATGCCCTAGGAGATGAAAGTCCGCCTTCTCATGCGTGGTGTGAAGGAAGAACTTTTCGGTGCAATGATACGAAGCCCACCGAAGACCGAGAAGAGTTTCTTCGCGACGCCCCCAGCATCGAGAAGACACTCGAAATGCAGAAGCGCAATTCAACCGCCGCACTAACTCTACCAACTACACAGAAATTCAATCTCTGGCATCCGACGATCAGCGCGAGACTATCAGACCGGTCGTACGGGAAGAGCTGCAGATATTGTACCCTAGGTCGCAGCCTCAAGTAGCCTCAATCGCCGAAATCGTCAAAGATGAGCTTGAGCGATCCCTTGGAGTTCCTGAGGTGCAACCAGAATCACCGCAGCACCAGCTGGAAGCGATGACATATGCCGCCGTCGTCCACCGCCGCCGCCGCCAGCACGCCCGCCCGTCGCCCAGCGCCACTACGCGAGGAAGACGGATATTTGGCGCGCTCCTGACCACCGCCCACTCTGCTACCACTGTGGAGAAGCGGGTCCCGTCTACCGCCGATGCCCATACCGGGCAATGGGACTTCGAGGGTTTGCCGTTAACGCGCCACGACCACAGCTTGGCGAACGACCTCGCGATATCGCCGACTACCTCGCCGCCACTCAGTGGAGCGCTCCACGATCGTCCCGTTCATCGTCACCAGGCCGCTACCTGTCCCCGCAGCGCCCACCATGCACTGGCCCAGCCCGGGGCCGGTCTGTGAGCCCATGTCCGGAAAACTATAAGCAGCAACCGATGGAGGTGCGGTTGCTGTTCGTCGAACTGACGAAGATCCTCCGCCGCCGACGAAGACGCTGAAGAGACCATCTCGACGTCATAATAACGACACGCCGCTGTTCCGACGAAGTCAGGAAGCAAAGACTACGTCCGCGAAAAACGACCTGACGACGCCACATACCAGCCGCAGGTCGACGCGACGCAGCTGTGACAAGACCTAACTGACGACAAGACCTAACTGTAACGCAAGACAAAGAACCGCCAACCTCCACGTGCTTCTCGATGGCCACGCAGTTACCGCCTTAGTGGACACAGGAGCCGATTACTCCGTAATGAGTGGACACATCGCCACCCATTTGAAGAAAGTTAAAACTGCATGGGAAGGCCCTCAAATGCGGACCGCTCGAGGACACCTCATCACGCCGACTGGAATTTGCACGGCAAGAATTATCGTTCATAACCGGACTTACCGAGCACCTCCACCAGATGTAACGTGGTGGTGACGTTGAAGAACACAGTAGCAATACTGTGAACGACAAAACTAACTTTTATTGGGCGAACCTGTGCCCACAAAACAGGCTACACTTATAGCACAACGATAACGGCGAACACGGTCGGCGATCATCAAAAATCTGATCAACGGGTTAAGCGCGTCGGTTTTTATATATCAATCGTCGAATGTTCCAGACTAATCGCTGGGACCCGTGCGCCTCCCACAAAGTTCTGCATTATCCGCGTCGCGCACACATGCAATCAGATTACACAAGGTTCGGTCACAGACATTGGATGGAACCATCGATAACATTCCAGAAACTTCCGACGCATGCAAGCACGTCCTAGGCTGTGCGATAACATTTGTTAGGCGGTGAAACGTGTCGCCCGATGAAGACAAGTACACGTGTCAGTATGGTCCTCGCATCAAGTATGCCTTGTGGATGACCTTCAAGGGGTAAAAAATCGTGCCGCCAGATTCATTCACTTATCTCAGTGCAACAATTGGTCTATTCCACAAGTTTTACTGTTAAACGTAACAGTGCTCCTTACATCACACCGCCCACATGCATATCTCCTTGCACTGGTCACCAACTCCTAGTTTCCCCTACACGTGTGAGAACTGTTAATTTTTCAGCATCTTTTTTCCCCATGCAGCCAAAGACTGGAAAGGCCTTCCTCACAATATCGTCGCTTTCACCTGCTTATCGTCTTTTTCTGCCAATGTGACTGAGTATCTGTTGTAGCAAATTTGCGTGTTTTTCATCTGTGTGTACACCCACCCCTTATATAATACCCGCTAGCCTGGTCTTTAGGGTAAGGTAAATAAATGAAGATGGAACATTATTTACAAGACTATAACAACAGTCAATGAGATCATTAACCAATGTCGCCGCCTTGAAGACGCGAAGAGCCGCATTACCATCGCCGCCCTCCCATGGGGAACTAAATGGTGCGGCTCCTGGAGGTGCCGCTGCTCCAGAACCCTGGCCTCAAATTCCTCTGTTGACCATGCCTACTGATCAGAACGTTCTGGACGTGGACGTGAATGACTTTCCCGTTGCAGCACTCATGGATACGATAGTGCAAATTTCCATCATGAGCGCGGCGCTTGAAACATGCTTGAAGATAGTACTTGCTCATTCTCCGACTCGACTGCTCCAGGTCACCGACGGTGGCACTCCGGCTCTGCTTGAAATTTGTGCTGCACATCAGTGTCGCCAGTCGCCACACATCCGTTTTGTTCAGTGCCCTCGAACGTTGCCCTCATGTGATCCTCGGACTCGACTTTCTGACCGCCTAATCTGCTCTGATTGACTGTTAAGCCGGTGTTTCACTCGACAGGCTTCGTCGCGCACGCTACTTCTTTTCAATGGACCTAAAAAGTGGATATTGGCCAATCGAGGTAGAGCCTAGAGACCTTGAAAAAACGTTTTTTTACGCCAGACGGAATATACGAATTTAAAGTCTTGCATTGCGGCTTATAATCTGCCCCTGGTACGTTCCAACGCCTCATAGATACTGTGCTTTCGGGTGTGAAGTGAAAAACCTGCTTAATGCACTTGGACGACGTCATCGTGTTCCCCGCAACGTTTGAAGAACACCTCGAACGGTTTGAAGCGGTTCTGCAGTCCATATGGTCCGCCGGCCTCACCCTGAAGCCAGAGAAGTGCAACTTTGGCTTCGCGCAACTGCAGTTTTCAGTCACGCCGTCAGCCACGCAGGTGTCCGCCCGGATTCTTAAAAAATTGCCGCTGTCGCAGTTTCCCGTACCATCCGATAAAAAGGCCGTCAGGCGCTTCCTCGGCCTCTGTGCCTATTACCGGCGGCTTATTGCAGACGTTTCTAACTCGCCTGACGAGCAACGCCATTGCTTTTGTATGGGGCGACGAAGAGCAAGGTGCATTGAACTACTTGCGGCAACGTCTCCAGACATCTCAAGTGCTTGCTCACTTTGGTGTGACCACTCCTACATTGCTCCACACTGATGCCAGCAATGTTGACTTGGGAGCTGTTCTTGTGCAGCGGAAGAAAGGACACAGAAAGGGTGCTTGCCCATACAAATAGAACACTCTCACGCACAGAGGCTAATTACTCCACAACTGAGAAAGAATGCCTCGCCCTGGTATGGACGATTATGAAATTCACAGTTATTAGCGACTATCACTGACTATGTTGGTTGAGAAACCTTAAATATCCTTCTGGACGACTGGCACGTTGATGCCTAAAGCTGCAAGAGTTTGACATGACTGTCACGTACAAGTCGGAGAAACGACATACGGATGCGGACTGCCTGTCTCGATTGCCGATAGAGCCGCCTGCTGTGCCCAAAGAAGACTCCGCATTTCTTTGTGTTATGAACGCATCCGCCATTTCGCAACAACAACGGGATGAGCCTGAGTTGCTTGAACTAATCCGTTACCTAGAGGGAACATCTGCAAAACTGCCTAGAGGTTTCGCAAGAGGACTGTTAACGTTTTGTTCACGGGCCGAGATCCTTTACAAAAAAAATTTCTTCGACCGCATCACCCCATCTGCTCGTCATTCCTGCAGGTCTTCGTACGGAAGTACTTCAAGCTTGCCACAACGAGGTGACTTCTGGTCACTTAGGCTACACGCGAACATTAGCCAGAGTGCAGCAGGGGTACTGCTGGCTGAGACTTACCACCATCGTGAAACATCACGTCCGCACTTGTCCCGACTGCCAGAGGCGCAAGTCGCCTTCGACGAAACCAGCCGGCCTCCTATAACCCGTCCAGGTTTCTCGAAGATCATTTGATCAAATCGGAATCCATATTTTGGGCCCACTTCCCACGCCTACTGCAGGGAATTGCTTTGTTACGCTGGGCAAACCAGAGCAAACCAGAGCAACCAGAGGCAAACCAGAGCAGCACAGCAGCCGAGGTAGTGCACTTTTTAATTGAGCATGTTGTTTTGGGACACGGTGCGCGAACCATCGCAATAACAGGCCGAGGAAGCGCATTTACGGCTGCAGTTTTAGATCACGTCTTGCTACTAAGTGCTACTAAGCGGAAGTCAACCGTCTACCACCCACAAACCAATCGAATAACAGAGCGCCTAAACAAAACCATCGAAGACATGCTATCAATTTTTGACGTAGTAGTTCTGCGGAAACCCGGAAGGTGGAGAGAAGTAATTAATAAAGGAAAATCAGACATCCACCCGTTCGTAGCAATTGCTACAATGGAAACCCATACAAGATAAGGAAAGCCTCAGAGTTGAAGAAAAATTCGTGCTGGTCCGGGACTCGAACCCGGGACCACCGCCTTTCCGGGTCAAGCGCTCTACCATCTGAGCTAACCAGGCGGCTAGCAGATGGTAGGGCGAAGTTCGTAGCGATTGCTACGAACGGGTGGATGTCTGATTTTCCCTTTATTAATTAGATGCTATCAATGAACGTGGACGTTGAACATAAAAATTGGGATGACATCCTACCTTATATCACCCTTGCCTATAACATGATGAAATGTGCACGACGTCGCTCACCCTTGTTCGCGGACAGGATGTACAAACGATGCTGGATGCGATGCTTCCACACGACTTTGATGACACTGATACGGACGCCGATGTGTTTACGCAACGCGCAGAAGAGGCTCGGCATCTCGCGCGCTTGCGGATCTGCCAGCAGCAAGACTACGACGCAGGCCGCTACGATCTTCATCGTAGAATAGTGACCTATGAAATGCATCATGTAACCGCACTGAAAAACAAGGGACAAGGAAGGAACACACAAGACAGGCGCGGAACTTCAACTTCATGTAACCGCACTGAAAAACAAGGGACAAGGAAGGAACACACAAGACAGGCGCGGAACTTCAACTAGTTGAAGTTCCGCGCCTGTCTTGTGTGTTCCTTCCTTGTCCCTTGTTTTTCAGTGCGGTTACATGATGCATTCCATTAACGACCACCAACTAGCCCGCTTATCCCTGTTAAATATGACCTATGAAGTCGGCTACGGAGAGTGGGTCAGACTCCATCTAGTGGGTCAGTGAGCTTGGGCGATGACGAAGATGAGGTGTCTCTGCTCTGTTGGTTTTTGAGCGGATTGTCCTGTGGTTCTTGAAGAACGTCTTCTTGTGCTCTCTCCGAATAAAACAATATTGTTTTATTCATTTTTGTGACTCCACCCCTTGTGTATCACCCCTGTGTGGGGCCTTTAAGGAAATAAATAATTAAATACAGATTGTTCTAATTTAGGTAGGCGAGCTTGCACTTAACGGTGATTTAGTAACGATGATTTACAGGTGAAATAGCTGTTACCAGAAAAGGAACAAACAAGGCACTTGTGTCAGTATCACGGCGTTGAGAAAAATAGTTCCGGAATGAAGCCTTTGAACATTACAGAGGAGTCGTTTTTATCGCGTGTGCACCTGCTCACGCTTAGAGGTTGACATTGACAGCTTTTCCTAACATCATAGTGACGCGGCGAGCGAATGAGCAGGCTGCACTGGGCAAGGGGGAATCATGTAGCTGTTGGGTGGATGTCTTTCACGTCCCAGAACTGTTCGAGCCCCCTGATCGATTAATTTGCAAATAACGTAAAAGCTTCAAAATACTGTGAGCTATAGTAACTTAGAAGAATTTGTTGTTGGGCCAGTTATTGCATCTTAGCAAATTAAAACAAAACTGCGCGAACTAAAGACACAAGAAGAGGACAGCGCAGGTCCTTGTTTCAAGCTCTCTCCATGATCATCAGTTGAGGAAGTAATAGAGGTGTCAGCTGAGCTGCAGTGCTATTATATTGGCTGAATTACGCGAGTGAAAGATCACAAAACAGGCCGGCCATATCATAAGTCCATGAGGCTGACAATGACGAAATAACTTGCACCTCCAACTCCAGAAAACTAAGCGCGGACGGTCGGCTTACTTATAGGAGTGAAGAACTTCAAACCAACATTGTATATAAAGCCCGACTGTCCCTGTTATGAAAAAAGTAAATGGATGCTGCTTCAAGTAGCCAAAGAAAACCACATAATAGAAAATTTCTGCAGAAACATCAGCCGTCATAAACGACAGCGACAACACGTGACTTGCATATGCGAGTCAAGCGTCGCTTCTGAAATGATAGCATCGCCCCTTCTGTACTGCAAGAGCTCACTGATCAATGCCTGTTGAGGCACGAGCCATGTGTGTGTACCGTCTGTACAAACAACTGCCTTCGTGCAATATCCTTTGGATTTTAACAGTCAGAGGGCGTTCATTACTACGAACCTTGTGAAAAGGCTAAGACAACAGAACACGGACCATTGTTTGTAGAATCAGTGGCTATCACCACAAGAAAATATTCCTTCGGAATATTTCCAAGCAGCAAGTGAAAGCTCCAAGCAGCAAATGAAAGCTCAATTTATACCATTTGGGGCATTTGTTATAGATAATATCTCTGATCAACCGGTTAGTACATCAAAGCAGCGCAATGAAAGAAAAATTCAATAGTGGCCTCTAACGTGGGCGGCTCAACTTGCCTACTGGTCGTTTTCACGAAATGTTAACACGTGTAGTTGTTTATCTTTAACCGATGACCATGTTTCACCACTTAAGAATTGTTATCGCACAGCACACGACGCACCTGCATGTATCGCAAGTTTATCGAAGGTTATCGATGGTTCTATCCGCTGTCGGTTGTCACTGAAACTTGCCTAATCTGATTTCATCGAGTTAGGCGAATGGTGTAGACCTTTCTGGAAGACACGCGGGTACCAGTAATCACTCTGGAACCGTCTATGACTGATGTATAAAAGCTTAAGCGCTTGAACCGCACATCAGACTTTGAGGATCGGCGCCTATTTTCATCGCTATCGTTATGCGTTAAGAGTAATATGTTTTTGTGGGCACAGGTTCACCCAATACAATTTAGTTTCGTCGTTCACAGTATTCCTACTGTGTTCTCGACCGTCATTACCACGTGACAATATCAATAGGGTTCTTCTTTTGATCGCGGCAAACCATTACTGGAACTATTCCCACGCCATACAATATGTTTCAGCCCGTTTTAAAGAGACTGGAAACAGCATTTGGCTGGACGGTTGAGGGACTAGCAAAAAATCAGCACAACGACAGTAATGCGCGCGGGAGCCGTGCTCCTCAAAGTACAGTTTGAACACCACGACAACTTCATTGAAAATTGATGAAATTCGGACTACATAATAGAAGAACCACTACGGATTGACATGTCAACATACGTTCAAACCCTGGCATTTTAAGGACACTGTGTGCCAACAAAGGCCGCTGCACAATAAAGGCTAAGTCATTTGACCAGGATGCTCCTTCAAAACGTAAAGCTACTGAACACATATATTGCCATGTTTTGGTACATCATCATCATCAGCAGCAGCAGCAGCAGCAGCAGCATATTTATGTCCAGTGCAGGACGAAGGCCTCTCCCTGCGATCTCCAATTACCCCTGTCCTGCACCGACCGATTAAAAACTAGCAGTCGCAAATTTGCTAATTTCATCGTACCATCTAGTCTTCTGCCGTCCTCTACTGCGCTTCCCTTCTCTTGGTACCCATTCTGTCACCCTAATGGTCCAACAGTTATCTAATCTGCGCATTACATGACCTGCCCAGCTCCATTTTTTCTCTTAATGCCAATTAGATTATCGTCTATACTCGCTTGCTCACTGATCCAGCCGCTCTCTTTGTCTCTTAAAGTTACGCCTAGCATTCTTCGTTCCATCGCTCTTTGCGCGGTCCTTAACTGGTTCTCAAGCTTGTTTGTCAGTTTCCAAGTCTCTGCGCCGTATGTCAGCATCGGTAAAATGAACTGATCGTACACCTTCATTTTCAATGGTAATGGTATGCTTCCAATCTGGAGCTGACAATGTGTGCCGTATGCAATCTAACCCATTTTTATTCTTAGACAAATTTCCTTATCGTGATTAGGGCTCCCTTTGATTAGTTCACCTAGATAACGGAACTCCTTCACAGACTTTAGAGGTTGACTGGCAAACCTGAACTCTTGTTCCCTTGCCAATCTGTTTATCATCTTGGTCTTCTGCATAATAATTCTTCAGCCCCACTTCCACACTCTCTCTGTTAAGGTCCTCACTGATTTGTAGTAACTCGTCAGCAGTGTTTCTAAATAGAACAAGGTGATCGGCAAACCGAAGGTTGTTGAGGTATTCGCAATCGACCCTTACTCCTAAACGTTCCCCGTTTATTAACTTGAACACTTCTTCCAAGCACTCAGTGAATAGCATTGGAGAGATTGTGTCTCCTTGTCTGACCCCTTTCTTTATAGGTATCTTCCTTCTTTTGTTGTGTAGAAATAAGGTGGCTGTGGAATCTCTGTAGATATTTTCCACGGTATGTACGTGAGTGGTCTGTACTCCTTGATTACGCAATGCCTCTGACTGCTGCTATCTCTACTGAATCAAATGCTTTTTCGCAACCTATGAAAGCCATAGAGAGAGGCTTATTGTACGCTGCGGACTTCTCGATAACCTAATTAATCATATGGATGTGATCCATTGTGGAGTAACCTTGCGTAAAGCCAGCGTGCTCCCTTGGTTGACTAAAGTGCAATGTTGCCCTTAATCTATTGGAGATTATTCGGGTAAATATTTTACATAATATTTGGAGTAATCTATTGGACCTATAATTTTCCAGTTCCCTAACGTTGCCCTCATTGTAGATTAGAATAATTTTTCCATTCTTCCAGCTTTCCGGGACGCTTGCAGTCGATAGACACTTCGTATTAAAATCCGCCAGTTTTCCAAGCACTATGTCTCCTCTATCTTTGATTAAATCGAATGTTATTCCATCTTCTCCTATCACTCTTGCTCATTTCATGTTTTGCGACTCCTTCCTGACCCGATAGCTTGTTATAGGAGGAGTTTCTGTATACTGTTCATTAGTGTTTCGAATAGAGTGCTCCTGAGTCCTCTGGGTACTGTGAAGGTAAGTATAGAATTCTTCTGTTGCTTTTCTTGTACATTCGAGATTGCTGATGATACTACCCTGCTTATCTTTAAGTGCATACATCTTGGTTTGTTCTATGGCAAGTTTGCTTCTGACTGATTTCAGGCTGCGTCTATTTTTAATGGCTTCCTCAGTTTTCTCACGTTTTAATACGTGATATCTCTTATTTTCGCTTTGTTCATCAGTTTTGAAAGGTCCGCGAATTCTATCTTATGTCCTGAGTTGGACACTTTCATTCTCTGCCATTTCTTTATTAGGTCTTTTGTTACTCGGGACAGCTTGCCTCCTGGTTGCCTTGGTGCCTTGCCTCCGTCTTCAATTGCTGCCTGTGAAGCCAGCCTCGTTAAGGTTTCATTCATTACCTCTATGTTATCGTAATCATCACCTCTGTTCTAAGGCTGCATATTCATTTGGAAGTACCAGCATAAATTTGTCTGCTTTTAGCATTACTGCCTCTAAGTCAACCTATTTTTTCTTGACCAATTTTACTGTTTCTCTTTTCAAATTGAGTTGAATAATGGCCCTAACTACCCTATGATCACTACACCTTACCCTACCTATCACTTCTACATCCTGCACTCTGCTGAAATCGGTAGAAAATATGAAATCAATTTCCTTTCTTGTTTCGCTAATAGGGCTTTTCTTGGTCCCCATTCTATTGCTATGCTTCCTAAAAAGGTGTTCATTTTGCGAAGCTTATTCCTTTCTGCGTATTCTACCAGCATCTCTCCTCTAGCACTTCTATAATGGACCCCGTAGCTGCCAATTTCCTGTTCACCCGCCTGCTTTTCTCCCCACTTTTGTATTCAAGTCCCCCATTACTACTGTTTACTGCATTTGCACTTTTCTCATCACTAATTCAACACCTTCATGAAACTGATCTACTTCCTCATCGTCGTGACTGGACGTTGGTGCGTAGGTTTGTACTACATTTATTCTATACCTCTTATTGAGTTTGATTAGGACTACTGCTACCTTTTCGTTGATGCTGTACAACTGGTCAATGTTAGCCGCTATGTCCTTATGGATTAGGAATCCTTGCCCGTATTGCTTCTTGTCCGGGAGAACTCTATAGCAGAGGAAATGGCCGTTATTGAGCAGTGCCTAAGCCTCACCAGTTCTACTACTCTCTCTAAGGCCAATAATATCCCAAACAATGTCTGACAGTTCTTCGAAGAGTCTAGCTAAGCTGGCCTCACTGGAGAGGGTTCCGGTGTTAAAAGTTGCAAAGGTGAGTTTCGATTGGCCGCCTTTCCACACCCAGAGGTTCTTAGCACCGTCTGCTGCGCCGCAAGTCTGACCGCCGCTTTCGTCAGGTGCTACGCAGCCGCTGGGGATTGAGGGTCATTGCTTAATTGAAGAGATAATTAGGGAGGTTGTGGCTGAATACTGCACCAGAGAGGTCAATTCCTGTTCTGGTGAAGGAGTGTCTTTGTTCGAACTTAGTGAACCTTCCGAATTTGGTCGTACCTGGATTAGTATAGCCCCACTACGCCAACAATAAAATAGAGAAATTGCTCGACAAGGGCAGAACGCTCAAGGACTAGCTTGTTGTATGACTCACCATACCGCCATGAAAGACCGAGCAACAAAGACCTGTGCTGTTGTTCATGCTTCAGCTCATGCCGAAGGGCATAATAATCAACAGCAGCGTGTACAGTGGCGCATATAGTAAGGCTCCTGCTCAGCTTTCGTAGCCACGGAATCGCTCAGTATCCAACATTGACAAGCCATTTTCAAATATTGGGATGAAGGATAGAAAGACAGACTGATTGTGATACCGCTGGTATAGCAATGTTGCCGCACACAATAAGTTGATTTCAAAGTCATCAGTATGCGAATGACGCGACTCCCTGTTGTTACAGCTTCTACCCAATTTTACCAAACAATTATCTGTGATCGCTTACACAAGATGATGACTACCGAGACGCCCACACCGAGCCGAAAGATTGTATCTATATAGGTGACATAACTGAAACCAGCAACTTCACTGCGGCTGGCCAACATTGCAATGAATGTACAGCGGTACTTTGGACAGCTGACATTGAGTATCGTCAATGATCACCCAACGACCAAAAGGTCCCCGGGAAGTTGCATTTGAAATGTACAGAAAACCCTCTGAAGACCTCACCTTGTAAAGTCGCTTGCTGTTTTAAAAGTGCTCGGTATGGTATGGCATCTCGGTACCGACCACTTTTCATTTTACCCACGAACTGCTCATGACATTGCGAAGAGCCGAATAAACACCAAGCGTTTCCTATATAGCAAGCCACAACTTCAGTTTACGACCATCTGAAATTTTTAGTCTTGTTTACTATCCGATTCAAGATTTGATTTCAGCGCGTCGGGTAGCTGAACATCAAATGGGAAACCGTTCTTTCGTCCTTTTTTTCTGAATCAATGAAAAAAAAAAACATTGTGCGCTGAGCTTCGTGCAATCCAGGGCACTAAAATGTCAACGCTTCTACCAACAAGATTTTCTAGCCGACATAAAGAAAGGCAATTTTGTCGCGCTTCCTGGTGCAAGTTCATCGGCATATGGTGCATTTACTGATATCTGCATTTGCTTTCGATAGTCTGCATGTATCATATAAAACAGTCCTGTTCTGCAAAGCTCGCATGATCCACCTCAAAAATTTATCCTCGCGTGATAGAAGGTTCTTGCTTGCTTATTTACTTTTAGACTATACATACATGTAGAGCGGTGCATTCCTGTGTGTTTTTGTGATGGATGCCTATCTACAGACTCAATTATAGATCTTCAAATCAATAAAGGAGAAAGCCAGCAATGAAATCAGTTTACACGCAACAGTGATTCACACTTTTACGATTCACGCTGCCATGAACTTCGGTGCCATGAAAACATTGTTTTCGGAACATAAAAAAAAAAAGATCCAGCAAAAATTAAGGGGACTCTGAAACGATTTTGAAGATTTTATACAAACGCGCTGACTCGTTAGAGAAGGTCCTTCTGATCATTAATTGTCGCATCTAAGTGCTCCGCAGAAAGTGTGCAATTTGTTATAAGGTTTTAAAACTGTACATTGCGGCCGATCGAAGCACACTGCTCGGCGGAATTTTCAGCCACCCCTACCCATATGACGTAAATCACCCAATTGACGTCAGTAGGGCAAGCTATCCGATTGGCAGCCCAGGGCGCGTCAACGATAATTTTTCCACGTTTAAGGTGAACAAATGATTTTCGTAATAGTTGGAATGTTGATTTGTTTCTATAAAAAGAAAGTAACAGAAAAAGAATGCACAAGAACAATACCTTACGACGCTTAAGCGCTTCCGGCACGCACCAAGCGTCGTCTACGTGTGTTACAACGCGCTCACTTTAGACGAGAGCTCCGCGGTCAGAGTCAGTCTCAGTCTTTTCGTGAGCACTATGATTCGACTATGTTGCGTTGTGGACTGCAAACATAGCGACGGCAATATGTCAAGCTGCGACATCGTGTCCCTATGCAAGACACCAGACGAGCGGACTGGCTGCAGCGCATCAGACTGCAGCTATCCGATTGACGCAAGAATTTACGTCTTTACGGCCGTCATTTTACACCGGAAGGTTACTAACGCAATAACGTTTGGCGAGTCCGGTATAGAGTAAACGCAAGCGCAAGGGAACAGGGCCTGGCCGTCGGAACGCGTAGTTCACGGGATGAGAAGCGAAAATGTGAATGGTCCGCACGGTGCAGCCATCTGGTGGCACAGAGCTCAACCACACACAGTAGCAGCAACGAAATGTATTCTTTGCTGCTGGTGTAAATTTTTTGCAGGAGTGTAATCGTTAACACTTTGCTTTTGTAAATGTGTAAGATGATTTACACTCGGTTAGAGCAATATTAGCTCTTTGTGTGGCTGGTTAAGTTCTGCGCCAATGGGTGGCTGGACCGTACCTCTACGTCTGGATCACGTACGTGCGTCTGGATGAGGTACATGTACGCTGACTTTCCTTCATCGCCTTGAGTTTATGCCTCCACCCTTCCGTCGAAATGCCCAGCTCTCCTGTGGTCACCGGAATACTAGACACGTTCGGCGCTGCGACAGAATGATCGCAACGCATGCGGCTTCGATAGCTCTCGCTTGGGGTCGACCACCAAGGAGCTGGTGGAGAGTTTGGAGAGGCTTCGCGCGCTCTCTCCCAGAGAACCGGAAGTCGACGACACGACGTGCCATCATGACGCAGAACCAGTAAAGTCAGAGCTTAGCCCCTATCACTCGCCGAACGAGTTGTAGAGATAATGCGTGACTTAGGAGGAGGGTAACTTGTAATTGTCCGTAGTTCTCTTAATGGTGTGAACGGTTAACGTTAGCTGTACCCTACGCTTCTAGGAAATTTGTCCGAACCGTTTCAGGGACATTTTAACACCCAATTCTAGCAGCTTCTAACTTGAGGACTATGGTGGCTTGGACATCCGAGGTTGCTTAAAAGCACGGAGCACTTGCCACCGCAAGGTCGAATTTTGTCTGACATTGTGGTCAAGCATAACAGAGAAGCCGTCTACACGGAGGTACACGAAATGCTGCCTACAACGTACCAGTCAGTGTATCTGATGACTAAAGTCGTTCAATAGAGATGAATAAACCATTTATGCAGGAGCATAGCGTTGGTCTAACGCTTTGTTAACTAGCTGAAATACAACAATTCTGCTACGGGACTACTAGCGTCCACAAAATACTTTGTACCGAGCTTTACCGGTTGCGCCATTTCATCAGAAGCACTTTCAGAAGAGACAACAACACGCAGAGTCGAACACCACTCTCTCGTTTGGTTATTGCGTTATATGGCGACGTTACTCGAAGAAATACAATTTTGCTCCAAACAATGCGTCTACACTACCATCAGCAGCCTTTTTTAGAGCGATACTCTGTCATTCTTCTAAGAAAACGGCCAGTAAAACTTGTAGTTCAGCCAAATAAACGTTAATTCCTATACCCTGGTGTGCGACACACTTGTCCATTGACAAGAAAAGTAGCTGACCTTCCCAGGACGAGAAAGGGTAAGGTGTAATCAATGTATGCGCAGTCTGTCTTTTTCACCGCTGAAAGACATTCTGGAACAAACGCTTCTTTTATCACCACAGTAAATTAAGCCGATCCGATCGATGCAAGTTGTTGGTATTGATTTTGTTGTACATCTATTAATCAAGACTGGACGACCATTCAACAACGCATATTATACTATTCCGGTCTACACCAAGCTTATTGCACTTTTTGCCACTTTGTGCCATGAACAGGACTTCCTGGGAACACATACTCTGACAATGGCCTTTAGGCGTCCTGAGAAAGAACAAATTACGTTATAGGAAGTATACCCGCAGACATCATCACTGACGCAGTTTTGTAACTTTTCATTCGGCGACTTTCCTGTATTTGTCACAATTAAACGCTCGCTGACGAACTGAATTCATGGTTATCTGTGTGTGTAGATAAACGCTACGACCATAATCACTGCTATTGACTATGGTACATCATCAATGACTTACTGCATAGGTAGATTGTGAACACTTGAAAGATAACAGGATAACTTGTGCTATGTACAAGTATGTGCTCGCCACCAGCACAATTGCCACTGTTGACTAAAGCGCGTTCTGCCACTTACTGTTGTAACATTCCACGACAAGCAGTCCCATAACCGAAGCACGATCTCTTTATTATTATTATTATTCCCCCCGTTCCCACCAGATCTGTCCTTTGTCATCTCGGCCCAATATATTCTCCCGGGCTTCCAGTCATCGTTCCGCTCCAAATAAGGGCTGACGTTGGCAATTGCTGCTATTTCCATCGCACCGTTTTCGGTCGTGTAGCCGATGGCCTTGAGTACTCTTTCTTTTGTAGCCAGTTCTACCATTTTAAGTGGAGCCATAAGTCTTGTGTTAGTACCGCTGTATCTTTTGCGCACCAGAACCATATCGCCTAATGCAATTGAGAGAATATTTGTGTTATGGCCTTTGTCAAATGTTCTCTTCATTGCTTCCCTGTGCTCCCTTTGCTTTTCTGAACTTTTCTTCCTTTTCTTCAAGTTAAGCTTCTCTGTTATGCCAAGTATATCGTCCGCATGCGAACAGGCAGGCTCCTCAAAGGCGGCGTATTGAGGACTGCATCCAAGAGTGTTCGTATGAGATCTATTGTGGTGGGACACAGCTGCATGTAGACCACACTTCCATCCTCCTGGGAATTCTGGGTACATAGTTATGTATTGTTTGATATGTCGGAAAACTCGCTCTGCCAGTCCATTCGCGAATGGATGGTATGGTCCTGTCAACATCACGGTAATGTTTCTGCCTTTTGCCCACCTTGCAAATGCCTGGCTCTTGAATGCAGGGCCATTGTCAGAAACGACAGAGTTCAATCCTCAAAACATGTCTCTAATCAAAACAAATATGACAGCATCAGTGTTTTCTTTTCCTGGCTTGGCGCCTAGCATCCTTGAGCATTCATCAATGCACACTAAAAAGGACTGCGTTTTCGTCACTCCTTCGCTTTCTTCTTCACTTCAGCGAAATGAACATGTACGGTTTGAAATGGCACACTTGAATAAGCTGGAAGAATGATACTGTCTGTCTTCTACTTATATTTCACTTTCTTCATTTGACGTAGTAGACGAGAGCTAATGTGATCGCTAATATATTTCTTAATAGCGGGCCATGTAAATGTGCTCTTGATTTTGTGGTATGTTCGCCGGAAACCATCATGCCCTCCTCACTCTGGACTGTCTTGAGAGAGGTCGACATCTTTTTTCGGTGTATCCGGTGCGTGAATCTTTCTGATTAATTACGTCAGCTGTTCTGTGCCTTCCCACATTTTATGTCAGCTCACGCTTTCCTCATTGCCGCAGTCGAAGAATGGGAAGTCGAGAAAGTGCATCAGAATCTTACAAATCTTGTCCGCTCCTGTGTGCCACCTCAAATCAAACTGTTGAATTTCACTGATCGAACGAGCAATCCGCCCTTTCGGTTGATTACCATTCAGCAAATGCGTAAGCGCGTGATGGTCAGTGAATAGTTTGAATTTCGTGCCTTCCAGCTACGATCGAAAATACCTACTCGCTAGTACAACAGCCAATGCCTCCTTTTTAGTTGTGCTGTAGTTTCGTTCCAAATTTGTGAAAGCATAAGAGTAATATTCAACCAGTTGTCTTCCTCTTTCACTGCCACTTGTGCTTCTTCGTTGGTACAGTGCGCCACCAGCTCTGTAGTTCCGTACATCCTTCGTAAGTTCAAATGAAACAGTTAAGTCCGGTTTTGTGAGAACCGGGTCTGATGACATAGCTAATACCTAACACATTCCTAACACCTAACACAATACCTAACACCTAACACATAGCTAATACCTTCACACATTCTTCAGTTCAAATGAAATTTGTGGTTTTACGGAGTAGGTTGTTAAACGCTTTAGATCGTGCTGCAAAATCTTTTATGTAAATTCTAAAATGTCCTGCGAGGCCAAGAAAAACTGACTGCATGTCTGGCTTCTTCAACTGTCGTGCACGTTCCACGGAATACTTTCTCGTGCTGTTTGTGAGTCTGTCCAAAACGCGACCGAGAAATGTAATTTTGCGCTTAAAAATTCATTTTTCTTAAAATTCGATTTAAGCTTGGCGTTACCTAATTCAATCAAAAGAGATGTCAATTGTTCGGCGTGTGATGTTTCATCATTGGAGTAGACAATGATGTCTACATACACATTATCGAATAACTCGAGAAATGGCTTGAGATCACTATTCACGATCTTTTGGAACCATGCTGTAGTGTTTTTCTATTGAAATGGCAAACGACTATAATAGTACCCATCAAATGGAGTGACAAATGGTGTGTACATTTTGTATTGCTGTTCGAGCGGAATCGCCACATCCGTTGCAAAAGTCTATACGGGAAGATATATTGCAGCATCCCGTTTATTCAATGATCTCGTCGATCCTTGGCATTGAAAAAGTAAAAGTGTCCGGTTGGCTATTCAAGATCCGGCAATCAGTACACAGTCACAGAGATTTGTCTTCTTTCGGAACCAGAGTAATAGGCGTCGACATGGATTGCCGCATTATTCCGCCATCTAACATATTTTTGATCTAATTTTTCAACCAAAGTTTATTTTCGCGTGACATAATGTAAGGCTTTTTTCCAAGGGATATAACATCTCTCAGCTTAACGGGAACAGTAAACTTTGTTGTAGCCGGTGGATAGTTCCTAAACCGATAAGTTGCGGGAATTTGTCACGAATGTATTTTTCCACTTAACAAGGTGGTCCGCGATGTTCAAAGACGCGCACGTCTCTTGAGCCACAGTTACTTCATCATTCCAATAAAGGTTTAATTTCAGCGTCTTCATATCTCGTCTTGAAAGTAGGAATTTATAGTCACATCCCTCCACGACAAGGGCGTTGATATTCGGCCTCCGATCTTGATAAGAGACATTTGCTTTGCCCCATTCATCATGCATTTTTCTCGTCCCATCAAAGATCTGTACAAGCCCTAGTCTTCCTCTATTCATTTCGTCACTTTTAACAAGAGCCTCATTTATTACTGCTACAGGTCCACCACCATCAACCAATGCACCAACATCGTCTCCATTGATATTGAGTTGAATTTAGGCAAGCCTAAAAAAAATGATGGGGTTTTACGTGCCAAACGCCAACGTTTTCAGCCTCTATGCCTATAGACTACTACGCACCTACAAACTAGAACAAAGAAGATGCATAAGTAATATATCTGACTTAGCCCCGATTGAATTATTTGATTGCACATATCCACGCCGGCATAAGCCACACTGGGTATTACCAAAAGTAAGAACAAACTATGGGCGCCAAATGGTAGCATTTCAACTTCCATTCTTACTTAACAAATTAATTGATGAAAATATAGACTTGGGAAGTATTAGCTGCTCTAACCTTCGCAACTACTTTCTCATGAACGCGTCCCTTTGATTGTGCAACATTTAGACATCTGTGAACGTTTTTGTGTCTAATTGTGTTATAAGCGCATTTTTGGTTGCTGTTCTTTCGCTGTTTCGTAAGCGTTTTTGCTCTCAGTTGCTGTACTTGTATTTCTTTTGAATCGGTTTATATTTTTTTTCACACACACAGGTGATTGTGTATTTTGCAAACTTGTTTTTATAGTAATGCTTTCTTTGACTTTGTATTTGCTGTCGTGACAGAGGTGCCGCCGCATGCCACTGCTCACCTGCTGTACGGGGGGTGGGAACTTAGTCAAGCGTCAATCGCTTTTATTCCCATCCCCTCCATAAATGTAATGGTGATGGAAAGAAATCATTATATTATTATAATATTATTATTAAAACCACTTTCTGATTATGAGGCACGCCGTAGTGGGAGAACTCCGGAAATTTGGACCACCTGGCGTTCTTTAACCTGCACCTAAATCTAAGTACACGGGTGTTTTCGCATTTCGCCCCCATCGAAATGCGACCGCCGTGGCCGGGATTCGATTCCGCGACCTCGTGCTCAGCAGCCCAACACCATAGCCACTGAGCAAGAAAAACCAGCTAGAAAAACAGCCTCAATTTTTGTCGTCAGGTGGAACTGGATACCCTCTTTTATAAGTTTTTTGGTTGCGCTTCCTCTGGATGTGAGGCTACTGTTTCTACGTTATTGCTGTTAGTGGACATTAAGTTGACGACTCGTTTTCGGGCATGTGGATGTTCAAGCTCGTGAGACCTCCAGGGAGCCTTTCGATAGTCTGATCTGCCTAAAACACATGTTGTGGTGTAAAATTGGTGCAGATCTTCCTGAAACATTCGAACAGTTCTTCGATAGTTTTAGGCGACTTTACTTGCAGCTGCCTCTGAAGTTCCTTGGGTAAGCCATGAACAATCAATGGCACTACTGCGGACTTCTGAAGTTCTGCATTTGCCATGTGAAGAAGCCGCCTTTTCTCGTAAAAATATTCAAGGGGCTTGCCTAAGTGATACTTATAAAAAATAGGTCAGTCCCACCCTTCAACCGGGTTTTCATCGAAAGTTGCCAAAAGGCTCGCTCTCCACTGCTTTCATGTATCCATCATATGTCCTGCGTAGTGGATGTCGTACCACTTCTTGGCAAGTCCGCTGAGAAACTGACGCATGTTCCTGATGCGATCGCAGCGTTCGTCCAAGGAGTTCTCCTCACACCCTTGTTCGAAGAACTGGATCCAAGTCGCTTGGCTTCGGCTCTCTCCATCAAAGAAATCGGGCTTTACCATCTGCTTGTCTTGTGGTTTTCGGGCTTGAAGAACAGTCATAGAAATTTCCATGAGTTGCTGCTGTCGCTCGGCGTGTTGCTGCTGCAGGCGAAGTATTTCAGGAGGCACGAGTCCATGGAAGACTCGGTCTTGCTAGGTGAAGTTCTTTCTGTCAGCTGCACCAGCAGCGTCATGATGTGTTTTTGAAATTCGGAGTGCTTCATTGCTACCCTCACTGACGCTTGAAGATCAATCTCCTGCAGCGTCTTCCCAGCCCTTTGGGTGATGAACTCACGAAGCTTGGGAGCCGAGATTGGAGTCGAATTATACTTGACGTCTTCAGCCACCTCACACATTGAAAAATAGGACTAATGTTGCACGTCTCTGGCTGTACAGAGCATATCCACATAATAGGGGCTTCTATCCTGTCATAGACTGCGCCAATGTAACATTCCACGACAAGCGTGCACAGAACCAAAGCACGATATCTTTACCTTTCTCCTACTTTTTCTCTTCCTCCCGTTCCCACCATATTTATCCTTTGTCATCTCGGCCCACTACAACTGTATTTGCTGCAATTGAACCCTCACTGCTGCAAGAAGCCCACCGATGAGTGTGCAGGTAAACGCCCTTTACTAAATTGCCGCTCATGAGTAAAGCGCATTCTATGAATTCCTATGAACATTCGCCAACGAATGTTATTTGTTGTGGTCTTTTCAGGTCCGCAGCCGCCACGGCAGTAATTGCTGCAGTTAAAAAAATAAATTGCACAACTTCCACAGGCTTGGAGTGACGCCTGCACCGGCAAAAGATACCGAGAGCGAGTGGGGCTGTACTAATCCAGGTACAACCAAATTGGGAAGGCCGACAAAGCTTCAACAAGACATTCCCTCATCAGATCAGGAATTGACCTCCCTGGTGTAGTATTCGGCCACTCCCTTCCAAATGGCTCACTCAATTACCCAATAGCCCTAAGTCCCGAGCAGCTCCGGAGCAGCTGACCAAGGCGGTGGTCAGACCTGTAACGAAGCAGAGGGTGCTAAGAATATCTGGATCTGGACAGGCCGCCAATGAAAACTGATCCTTGCAACCTTTAACACCCGAGCCCATTCGAGTGAGTCTAGCTTAGCAGGACTCTGAGGAATTATCAGACATTGTTTGGGATATGAAAGGCCTTGGTGCGATTAGAACTGGTGCGGCTTATACATGGCTGAATAACAGACATGTCCTCTGATATAGAGGTCTCCTAGATAAGAGGCAATACAGGGTTGGATTCCTAATCTATAAGGACATAGCGGGGAAAATGAACGAACTCTACAGCATTCTAGAGAGTGTAGCTGTATTTGTAATCAAACTTAAAAGAAGTATAGATTAAAGGTAGTACAAGCCTATGCTCCAACACCCAGTCACGATGATGAGGAAGTAGACCAGTTTTATCAAGATCTTGAATTAGCGATGAGAAAGGTGCAAGCTCAATATACTGTCGTAATGGGCGACTTCAATGCAAAAGCGGGGAAAAAGCAGGCTGGTGAACAAGCAATGGGCAAATACCGCGTCGATTCTAGGAACGCTAAAGGAGAGATGTTGGCAGTATTCGCACAAAGGAATAAGGTTCGAATAACGAACACCATTTAGGAAGCATAGCAACAGAAATGGAACGTGGAAAAGCCCTAATGGTTAAACAAAAAATGAAATTGACTTCCTACTTTCTGCTGATCCCAGCATAGTGCAGGTTGTAGAGGTGATAGGTAGGCTAAAGTTCAGTGATCATAGGGTAGATAGGGCTAGGATTCACGTAAATTTAAAGAGAGAAAGAGCTAAATTGGTCAAGAAGAAACAGGTCTACCTAGAAACAGTAAGGCTAAAACGAGGCAAATTCAGGCTGCTCTTTCAAACAAATATGCAGCATTAGAACAGGGAGATGATGATGACATAGAGCTAATGAATGATACCGTCGCTAGGTTGGCTTCAGATGCAGGAATTGAAGTGGGAGTCAAGGCATCATGGCAACCAGGAGGTAAGCTCTCCCAAGTAACAAATTACCTAATAAAAAAACGACAAGAAATGAAAGTGTCCAACTGAAGAGATAACATAGAATTCGCGGAACTGTCAAAACTGATCAACAAGGCAAAAACAAGGGATATTCCCAAATATAACGTGAGAAAGACTAAAGAAGAGCTAAAAAAATGACGCAGCATGTAATCAGAAAGAAAGAAATTTGGCATAGGATAAACCAAGATGTATGCACTGAATGATATACCGGGTAATATCATCAGCAATCTCGAAGGTATAATAAATACAGCGGAAGAATTCGACACTCACCTGTACAGTACCAGACGAATCAGGAGGACTCCATTCGAACCGATAATGAACAGGACACAGAAACTCCTTCTATAACTAGAGATGAGGTCAGAAGGTCCTTGCAAGACATGAAACGGGAAAAAGCGGCAGGAGAAGATAGAATAACAGTCGATTTATTCAAAGATGGAGAAGACAGAATGCTTGAAAAACTTGCGGCTCTCTATACGAAATGTCTACCAACGCCAAGCGTCCCAGAAAATTGGAAGTATACAAACGGTATACCAACGTCGAGTTCAAGTGGCAAACGCCGCAGGCCGACGGATTTCAAGAACTAAACCACGCATGCAGTCGCCGCCGGTACTTGCACATTTTGACGAAGACGCCGATACCGAAATCCACACTGACGCCAGTAGCCTAGGCCTCGGTGCCGTCCTAGTCCAGGAGAAAGACGGACAGGAACAGGTGATATGCTAGCAGGTCGCTTTGAAAAGAGAAGGGCAATTATTCAACTAATGAAAAGGAATGCCTCACCATTATTTGGGCTACAGCAAAATTCCGCCCTTATCTATATGGTAGGCCATTAAAGTCGTCAGCGACCATCACGCGTTGTGTTGGCTAGCTAACTTAAAGGACCCTTCAGGATGGGTGGCGAGGAGGAGCTTCAGACTGCAAGAATATGACATTACGGTAATCTACAAGTCCGGACGAAAACACTCTGACGCCGACTGCCTATCGATCCCCCGCCGCAAAACGACGAGGATGACGAGGCCTTCCTCGCAATAAGAAGCGCGAAAGACTTCACTAAACAGCAATGAGCAGACCCGTAGCTGAAAGGCGTCACGAAGTATTTGGAATGGAACACCGATGTAGTACCTAGGACATTTATGTGCGGATTATCTTCGTTCACGTTCCAAAACAACCGGCTCGTAAAGCAGAACTTCTCACCAGTCCGCGCTGCTACCTTCGTGTTGTTCCGTCAGCGCTGCGTCCAGAAGTACTACACACCCTACATGACGATCCAACCACTGGGCATCTAGGATTCTCCCGAACGCTGTCGAGGATACAGGAAGTGTATTACCGTCCGCGTTTGACCACCGACGACGCCCATTACGTGAAGACATGCCGAGACTTTCAGTGACGCAAGACACCACCGACAAGGCCAGCAGGATTACTACAGCCGATCAAACCTCCTTGCCGACCATTTCAGCAGATTGGAATGGATGTGTTGGGACCGTTTCCGGCGCCAACGTCCGGAAATAAGTGTATCGTCGTGGCGACGGACTATCTCACCCGCTTTACTGAAAACTAAAGCTCTATGGAAAGGCAGCGCAGCCGAAGTGGGGAAATTTTTTGTCGAGAATATTCTGCTGCGACATGGTGCCCCAGAAGTCCTAATCACCGACATAGGAACGGCATTAAAGCAGAGCTCACACAAGTCATTCTGCAATACAGCCATACAAGCCACAGGAGGACAACTGCCCACCACCCGCAGACGAATGGTCTCACGGAGCACCTGAGCCAGACCTTCGCCGACATGCTAGCAATGAACGTCGATGTCGAGCACAAGGCCTGGGACGCGGTCCTGCCGTACGTAACCTTTGCTTACAACACGACGGTGAAAGAAACATCACAGATAACGCCGTTTAAGCTAGTTTACGGCAGGAACCCAACGACGACGCTCGACGCCATGCTGCCGTACGTCACTGACGAAGAGAACATTGACGTCGCTAGCTATTTCCAGCGTGCCGAAGAATTCAGACAGCTCGCCCGCCTACGAATCAAGAACCAGCAGCATAGCGGCAGCCGACACTACAACCTCCGACGACGCTTCGTCGAGTACCAGCCCGGCGACCTTGTTTGGGTATGGACCCCAATGCGTCGACGAGGACTCAGTGAGAAACTATTGCGACGCTACTTCGCACCCTACAACATCATGTGACGTGTTGGCGAGCTGGATTATGAGGTCGTGCCAGACGGCATATCGCATTCACAGAGGCGCCGCGGACGATCTGAAGTGGTCCACGTGGTGCGTCTTAAACCCTTTTTCGGACAATGACAAACTTTCCTTATGTTGTTTTCTTTGCTACGAGTGCTTCTTTATTACTTTCGTTTGTTTGCAGCATCGGGTCGATGCTTTTTAACAGGAGGTATTGACACGTGTACTTGTTTTTATCGGGCGACACGTTTTACCGCCTAACTAGTGTTATCGCACAGCGCAGGACGCGCCTGTATGTTTCGGAAGTTTCTGGAATGTTACTGATGGTTCTATCCGCTGCCTGTTGTCGCCCAACCTTGCGTAATCTGATTGCATGTATGCGCGACGCGAATGGTGTAGAACTGGTGTAGAATGGTGTGGAAGGTACGGGGGCCCCAGCGAGAACTCTGGAACATTCGACGACTGATGTACAAAAGCCGACGCGCTTGACCCGCTGAGCAGATTTTCGATGATCGCCCAGTGTGTTCGTCGTCGTCGCCGTTCTTTAAGTGTAGCCTGTTTTTGGGGACACATGTTCACCCAATAAAAGTTAGTTTCGTCTTTAACAGTATTGCTACTGTGTTCTTCATACGTCACTCCACGTGACAATATGTCGTTGAGACACCATTTTCGGCGTCTTCGTCGGCATCGGAAGATGTTGGTCAGTTCGTGGAACAGCAGCCGCACCTGCATCGGTTGTTGCTTTTAGTTTTCCGGATATAGGCTCGCAGACCGGCCCCGGGCTGGGCCAGTGTGCGTTGGCGCTGGGGCGGAAGTTAGCCGCTTGGTGAGGGCAAATGGGACGGTCGTCGAAAACTCCACTAAGTGGTGGAAAGGTAGTCGGTGATGTCAGGGTGCTGCTCCGCAAGCTGTTGATGCGGCGCATTGACGGCGAACCATCTCATTCCGAAGTTGCGGTAAGAGCATTGGCGGTATACATGGCTGGCTTCTCCGCATTGATAGAAGAGCGGGTGGTGGTGGGGGGCTCACCAAACGTCTATCTTCCTCCCGTAGCTGCGCAGCGTGACGGGCGGGCGTCGTGGCGCCAGCAGCGATGGACGACAGAATTACGGTGTTAGAGGGCTCTGGCGCGGGCGCAGAGGGGGACCTTGACAGTGCGCGACGGCGGCGTAGGTCATGGCTTCCGGCACGGGCGACGGCGATTCGGGCTGCACTTCGGAAACGTCCAGTGACCATTGAATTTCGTCCTTGACCATATCACTGACCGATGACACCTGAGGTTGCGAAGAGCTTAACATTTTGCGCAACTCTTGTCGCACAATGGCCCGGGTGGTCTCTTTGAGGTCACCGGAGCCCACTGCTTGATGGCTCACAGCGGCGTGAGCAGTTGGTGGTTGTATTGCCTAGTGCGCATTTCGATATCTTCCTCAATCGTCGTTGCCTCTCTCAAACAGTCAGCTACCGTCTTCGGTGGGTTGCGGATCAGCCCGCCGAATGTTTTTGCTTTAGGCCTTCCATCAAAAAGCGGACTTTTTTCTCCTCGGTCATTTCAGCGTCGACGCGCCGGAAAAGACGGGTGATCTGTTCCGTGACAATGACGATGGTCTCAGTGGGTTGTTTCCCTCATCTTTCCAGCAGAGCTTCGCCCTTTCTTTTCGGACAACGCTCGTGAATGTCCTCAAGAATTTATTGCGGGCCAGTTCCTACGTTCTAACGGTGGGCTCCCGGTTCTCGAACCAGGTCCTCGCTGCATTTGACAAGTACACATAGCGTAGCTTATCCTAAGAGGTCCAGTTGTTGAGGGATGAGAAGCTTTCTATGGTTTCGAGCCAGGTTTCCGGATCCTCCAACGAAGCTCCACGGAAGGCAGGGGGCCTCCTGGGTTGTTGAAATACGATGGGGCTGCCATTGTGATTGAGCTGGCCATGGTTTTCCTGATCGTATCAGGCAGAAGTCCGTGCTCCGGGAGCAGTGTTTGCAGTCTGCGGCTAGCTCCCTGGCCTTGGGCGACGTTGGTGTTCTCTTCGGGGCTCGGGTTTATTCGCGACTTTGCGGGCGCGATCGGTACATGAACGCACTAGTACCTCCACCAGATGTCACGCAGTAGCGATGGTGAAGAAGGTAGCAAAGCTGTGATTGACAAAACTAGCGGTTTGTTGGGC
Source organism: Dermacentor andersoni (assembly GCF_023375885.2). Taxonomy (NCBI): domain Eukaryota; kingdom Metazoa; phylum Arthropoda; class Arachnida; order Ixodida; family Ixodidae; genus Dermacentor; species Dermacentor andersoni. Next base: position 210,415,228 of record NC_092816.1, on the reverse strand, counting down.
AAACATGTGCCCTCGAAAGCAGGCTACACTCGACAACGATAGCGGCGAACAAGATCAGTGATCGTCGAAGTCTGATGAGCGGGTCGAGCACGCCGGTTTTTATGCATGAGTCATCGAAGGTTCCCAAGCAACCGCTGGTGCCCGCGTGTCTTCCATAAAGTTCTAAACCATTCGTGTCGCGCATGCATGAAATCAGGTTACGCAAGATTCGGTGACAACAGACAGCAAAAAGAACTAACGATAACATTCGAGGAACTTCCGATACGTGCGGGCTCGTGCCGCGCTGAGCGATAACATTTGTTTGACGAAGAAAAGCTGCCACCCGAAAAAGCCAAACAAGTACATGTGTCAATATTGACACACTTACTGTTTCATCATCTGTCACCCCTATTTACCGGCTACCCTACGGCGCAAAACGCTACAATATACGTCACAAGTTTTTAGAATCTGATCGATAGTTCTATCCGCTGTCGGTTGTCACGGAAACTTTTGTAATCTGATTGTGTGCGTGACGCAGATACCAAGGCACGTGGATACCAGCGATCACGCTGGTGCCTTTGACGCGACTGACCCGCTATCAGATTTTCGCTGATCGTTGACTTTGCTCGCTGTTACCGTTGTCCGAGAGCGTTACTTGCTTTTGTTTGCGCATATTTGCTTCAAGAAAGAGTTGGTTCATGATTCACAATTTGCGCTACTGCGTTGTTCACCATAACTAACTTCTCAACTTTTGTCAAGAATTCAAAGATGAGGTAATTTTTCGGCTGTCCCCTTGAGTCGGCGCGATTTTACAGGTCATCTATGCTTTTGCGTGCTACTGTATTGAGGTCCTATAATTAAAGACGCCCGAAGAACTTAGGCAAAAGGAAAATTAGTGCTCAAGAAAGCGTTAAAACATCCAAGGTGGGATAGGTTCTTCTTTGCATCGTGTGGACACTTGATACCTGCGATCGCAAGCGGAAGGAGCACAGGGAACGAAGTGCTCAGCTTGCCTCTCATACTTACCTTCTGTCTTTAAAGTGCACGCGCATTTCTGTTTCAAAATATTTCAAACACCAAACGAGTGCCTGACGTGACAGATTAAATAGCAATTCCTGTTGTTTGCGTCTGTATAGAGCTCACAACTATCGGTTAGTACAAGTGTCCACGAACAGCACTAGAATTACTCATATTTGACGCATTTTCTCGCAGCGACAGCAATTCTTCAACGCTGTCATTCTATAAAAGGCTGTATTAGTGGCTTGACGGAAAAATTGAAGCGACAGAGCACTTTTTGTCCACTTAGCCTAGATATCAAACGCACGTCGCCAAAAGAAGACGATCGACGTAGCTTGTTTCCAAGCGGTTTGCGCTTACTAGTGTTTCAGCGGGACAGATTTGCTAGGATACAAAAGTGGGCGTGTCTTTTGAGGGACCATAGCAGAAGTTTGCTTGACAACGAAGACGACTGGTTCATTCACCACTACTGAATACTACCACGGCAGCGGTAGTCGAGCCTCTGAAGGCGCAGCTACTTCGTAGCTATGCCATAGTAAAACGGCGGACGCCGTCAGTGTTCTTAGAGAGCTATACATCGTGAATATTCCATATTGACCAATAAATGTTCGTATGCTGCCTCAAAGCTTTGTAAGTAATGAAATGGTATATTTCTCTATAGGATGAGTGAGGAGATTGGGTGAAGTGAAGAACTCGGTTTCTCTTTATTGTAAGAAACGTGTTAAGGCAAGCGACAATGAAGCAAATAAAATTATGGCTGGTAATTAAAAATTTCCATTGTAAGGAAGTATTACTACCCTGGGACGCCTAAATATAGGACAATGTTTTTGTAGCCTTTGTTCAAGGGTTGAGTGTTCATACAAATTTGGCCAGATTAGGGCTGGCTTTTATCTACAACCTCAGATTATTCGTTTCCGCACCTACGCATGGACATTCTAAATAACTACTTACCATATACGACAGGTTGAAATGTTTTCTCATGTTGCTTGTGAATGGGCTCCCTGGGTAATCAAGCAGCGTCGAGAAAACTGTGATCGGTTCTCTCTTCCCGGGTGGTCCAATGTAGCCCACTGTATCATTAAGCTTACTAACGATATCGTTCATCTGTAACGAAATAAACGTATTAGATTACTGCGCAAGAAAACATTTTCTCATTCACTTCGGCAGCTGCACTGGGAGGACATGAAAACAATGGCCCACGGAATGATGATTTAAATCGTAGAGACCATGTTTCTTCATCAGCAGCAGCAGCAGCCTGCTTACGCCCACTTCAGGGCAAAGGTCTTTCCCATACTTCTCCACCTACTCCAGTCATGTGCTAATTGTGGCCCCGAAATATGCACCCCGAATTGAATCGGAGCCGACGCCAGGCCAGTGCCAAGACACTGCTGCGCTCCTTGGGTGGAAAGAGGACTACGCGCTTTGTAGACGCCGCAGAATACACACGAGGACACCGGTTCACGGCGGTAGTCGTAGACGTTAGCTCCCGGCTTACGCAGGCGTGTAGTGTCGCAACGGAATACCCCGAAACAGCGCAAGAGGTAGCGATTGCGCTTGCGCTTACCGACCCCCTCTGCGAGGTAGTTTTTAGCCACTCACAATCCGCAGTTCGCAACTACGCGGGGGGGGGGGGGGGGGGGCGCATTTCCTCCGAAGCTCTCTAGATTCTAAGGAAAGCTGGTCGACAGCACTTCGATAACACCGCGATCTAATGGTTTCCGGCGCACGTCGCCCCCCCCCCCCCCCCCCCCCCCCTGATGAGGGCCTCATTAACTTGAACGAGGTAGCACAGTGCTCTGCGCGAGAACTGACCCGCCGCGCAGAATCGGAGACCGCTTCTTCGAGTTCGGAACTCCTGGTTCAAAATACGCGAGAACGCCTGGTCAGGTACAGTGACATAAAGCACTACCAGCTAGGCAGGCGGTTGCTGCCCCCACCTCACCCTATGCTGAAACGTCGCCAGGCAGTCATTTGGCGACAATTGCAAACACAAACATTCCGCAGTCCGGTGCGATTGCAGCATATTTTCCCCGCGCAATATCCGACTGCTCTTTGCAAATTATGTCAGGAAAATAGAGCGACGCTGTCACAAATGTTGTGGGAGTGCCGGGTTACATCAGCTACAATGGCAGTAGCTCCGGGGGCTCTTGTGTCGAAGTGGGCCGCCGCTCTGCGCAGCGCCAACCTCAAGACACAAGAGTGGGCTGTCCAGCGAGCCCGAGAGCCGGCGACGAGGCAAGGCCTCGAAGTCCCCTCATGGGAGACCTGAGCCGGGGTCGTCAAATTTGCGAACGCTTGATAGGGTGCGCAAATCCTACTACTAGCCGAAACTCGCCGAGTGTGTTAAGTGGTACGTCCAAGCCTGCCGTGAATACCAGCGCCAAACGTCGCCAGCTGTGAAGCCTGCGGGATTGCTGAATCCGATTGACCCACCTGCCAAACCTTTCGACCAGGTCGGCATGGATCTTCTGGGCCCGTTTGTCTTGTCATCTTCTGGCAACAGGTGGATAATCGTCGCCACGGACTATTTAACGCGGTATGCTGAGACAAAGGCGCTGCCTCGAGGCACAGCTTCCGAGGTTGCCCAGTTTTTCATACAGAGCATCGTCCTACGGCATGGCGCCCCGTCGGACGTCATCACAGACCGACGCAAAGCCTTTACAGCACCGCTCATTCAAGACGTTTTTAAACTCAGCTGCACGACCCATCGAAAAACAACTGCCTATCATCCGCAGACAAACGGCTTGACCGAACGACTCAACAAAACGATGGCTGACATGCTGTCTATGCATGTAGACATACAGCACAAGACGTAGGACGGAATACTCCCTTACGTAACGTTTGCCTATAATACTGATACGCAAGAAACAACACGCTTCATGCCGTTTTACCTCGTTTACGACCGTGAAGTTCAGACTATGTTAGAAGCAATGCTGCCATGCGACAATATCGATCATCTCGACCTCGCCCAAGATGCCGAACTTTTCGTGCAACGCGCGGAAGAAGCCCGTCAGTTTGCCCGAGTGCACATAAATCAACAACAGGGCATCGATGCGCACCGTTACAATCTTCGCCATCGATATGTCGAGTTCCAACATGCTGATCAAGTTTTGCTCTGGACTCCCATGCGCCGAAATAGACTATCCGAGAAGCTTTTGAGTCGCTACTTCGGACCTTACAGAGTGTTGCAGCGAATTAGTGACGTGAATTATGAAGTCCTTCCTGAAGGAAGCCAGCCTCCCCGACACCGACAACCACAATCTGAGATTGCGCACGTTGTGCGGTTGAAACCGTACTATAGCCCGTAATACTCGACGTTTTCAGCGGCTTTGGTTAGTTTTTGTTGTTGCTCGTCCATCAGTGACTTGTGACTTTATCCAACACCACAGTGATTGTGACTATAGCTTATGTGTTCGCCCTAGAGCATCTCGGCGCTCTCAGGTCAAGCTTATGTATCCTTTCATTCTCTTTTTTTTTTTTTTTGAAGAGGGGGTAATGCCACATAATATGGCGGAGCAAGGGACTGAAGAAGAGGAGAACGAAGTTCTTCTCGGCATCGCGCGTCGCCGCTTACGCTTTAGTAAAATGCAACCGCCTATACCTTCATTCAGCTTGTATACTCCTGCAGGGTATACGCGACAATATCAAAGCCCAGTGGTCATTGGCTCATCGAACACATGGCCAACGTGCTGAACCTGTGGCTCGTGGCCGACCAAAAAGTCTACACGACCCCTGCAAGGACATGCATTGATGCCATCTTTATGCGGCATTTGCAATCCACTCTTTCTAGGTGTTACATCAATTACTTCAGTTACCACAAGGGCTTGTTCAAGGTCGCCGACGTCGATAGCGAAGATGGGGATGTGCCTCTTGACGTCAGCGTGGGTGCATTCACATCGAACACTGCCATGCCACCTCAGTACCAATAGACATTCTGCGCATTTGTGCTCTTACAATGATCTATTGTTCAAGTGCAATAAACATGCAGCAGCTTCGGAGAAGGCACGTTTCTCTTTTGTGTTCTACCGATTGCTATAAAAAAGGGATCATCCCTATCTTTTACTTCATGGCAGGCTTCAAAAGAAACCCCTCCATTAGACCTCTCCTTTTGATTTCGCTAGGTGAAAGAACTGCCTAGTCATGGTCCTTGATACCAGCTTGTCCAGTGGAGTTTCGCAGGTTTCGCAAGTTCGCAATCGCCGCCATGTTCAGGTACGTGTAATTTTGCACAGCCGCCTTTTAGTATTTAGTGTTGATGTCGTTTTTCCGAATAATCCGGCAAAGATGCGTTTCAATAGCCCATTCGAAAATGCGTAGGTTAGGACACGGGTTCTGGGTCTAGCCTCAGCAGTTGCACCCCAGAAGGAGTAGATGAGATGAAGAGGCGGAGAGTGCGGCACAATTAAACCCGATGTACACGAAATGTATATAAAGAGAGTGATGAATCGGACAAGTTGGCGGCTACTCATAGATTCTAGCGCCGTGTACATAACGATGAGGAGGAGAACAAATACGACAACTGATGGTGCACAAACTCACAACGTGATTATTGGTATCTTGTGACGTGCCTTATATGAGTCGAGAGAACGGGAAAAGCGAAAAGAACAAAGAAAGAATGGAAAGGAAGAAACCTTGTAGCTTCTTTTTCAAGCGCTGTTTAAGTGATTTATTTGTTTTCGTTATTATCTTCAATTATTATTCTGCTTTGTGTCTACCCGGCATTTTTTCTGAGGGCTTACATCACATGATTTTACTCGTCCATTCAAAAAGTACATACAAAAAATATTTTAGTATCTGTGCATTACATTTTTTTTAAAAACTTTTTCGCATGGTGGTTTTGTTGTGGTTCGTTGGAATATTTATGGGCACTGCTTTGTTCAATTTACATTTCGTATGCGGAGGCACATCACTAAATGATATGGTAGTGCACCAACGCTGTGCACGCATATTCTTAGGAGGTTGACATCGCGAGCATGCACCTTGCTACGACGCCCGTGATGCAAAATAAAAGCGTTCGGCCGCATGCCCCAGGAAACATGATCTGTCTTGGAGGTGGTGAATCGCCTGATCCTCAGTATAATACTTTCGCTAGGTTATGTGACTGAGCAAATGTTATCACAATCCCTCAAGAATGCATACTCTTCCAAATCCTGACAGAAAATCTGCATAGATCCAAATGTTTAATTGTTTAGCATAGGTGAATTCCCTCTTTCGGCAGGGAAATGCGAGTACAATCTGGTTTAGCGTCGCCACACGAAAAAAAAATGTTGTTAAGCATCGCTTTACGGGAACAACCTTGTTCAGCGTAGCCCTAAAGCAGTCCTGTTGGCTGCTTTAGGGCTACGCAAGTGACGCGAGAGAACTCATTTAGGGTACAGTGCAAATATTATGTTCAGAAATGCTTGAACAATTCTCGTACCTAGGCTTTGAAAAGAGAATCACAGAGCTGAAGATATCCAACGCAAATTTTATCACTTTCTTACCCAGATTTTGCCTCAGATGATGTAGTTTAATAATGTATTGGGCTCGCCAATAAAATTTTATTCTCTTAGCTTTAGTTATATGTCGGTGAATCTCACTCCTCTCCTTCGGGTTTCGATACGATAAGTATTGGTACATTCATTTTTACCTAAGTGTAATTGGAGTTTCTTTATGTCGGTTTATTGCTTGATTTTCAAATCTCCATAAAGTAAAGACTTTGCGTACCTGTTTTTTGTGACGATTGATCCGAGAAAATTTACAACACCCGCTTGCACGCATGACTTTCTTTTTCTCGTCCTTGCTTTAAGAAAGCAATAACAGTGCACATAGTTACACCATTTCCTTAACAAAAACAAAAAATCTGGGGTTTTACACGGCAAAACAACGATGTTATTACAAGGCACGTCGTATTAGGGGACTCTGGATTAATTTCCATCACCTGGGTTTCTTTACGTGCACCCACTGCGTGGTAGAAGGGCCTTTTAGCATTTAGGCCCCACCTAATCACAGCCGCCGCGGCCCAGATTTGATCTCGCACCGGCATAGCAACGCAGCGACTAAGCCACATCACCACTGTGGGGGGGTGTCCATACCGACTACCCCTCACTTCTATTATAGCGATTCGACTTACCTTAACCTTGAATCGATCACTGGGCAAGAAGCTCCCAGTGATCAAAATAAATCTGGAGTAACCCTAATGGGGCTCCAGATCTTCACAATCAGGTCGTGAGTTTCGCATGTAAAACGTCAAAATTCAATTCCTTTCTAAACTGTATCACCCTTGCCTGCTTGTCTGCACGGCAGCCTATGCTTATCCTGTAGCATAAAGTTAGGAGGAGAGCGAGACACGCGCACATAAATGTGGCTTAGGAAGACCATCAGCGTTTTGACAAACTACATGGTAAAACGTGAAATGTAATCAGATGCAGCGAGATTTTCTGCTATTTCCTTGTCGATCACCAAACGAAGCAGTCTCGATGAAGTGTGCTCAGTGCCGTGCACTGATCTGGCTTTTAGACAAAAGCGTAGCTGACAGGCACACGAACCCGCAGATTCATGCCAGTTCTTGAATCTGTTTTGTTTCGTGACATGTTGCAGTCAGAACTGTTGGTCTAACCAGAGGCTTTCGGTAGACAACAGCCAAAGCAGCAACTTTTTATAAATAAAGGATATTCTTAGGGATTTCAGACTTCTATGCAGATTGTACTGAAGTGAGCCGGAGTTCTAGCAGTCATGCTAGTATCAACCGTCCTGCTTGGTGGGAATTAGCTCCTACGATGAGTTCCAGAGTAAGAGCTTGCTATAAATATGTGCAGAGATTTGGTTGAGATAGTCATTGCTTTAATGTCATTATCAACACTAATATGACAAAAACACACGTCCTAAATACGGTGAAGTTTCGAGAATCAACATTTATTCATGAGCCATTCAGATGCAAGGACAATCGGGCACCTCTGAGTCCCATTGATTTCAACTAAAATCACTCAAAAAACTATCACAAAAGCGTCCAGTGCCTGACTGCTATTCTTTGTTATTTCTCCAATTAATGGCTGCCTGCCAAAAATAGATGTAGCTTTTGCTTTTAATTCGGGCCTGAAAAGAGTTGGTGTGCATAGGGGGCCAGCCTCCTTAGGGCGGCTATGAACCACCTCACCTAGATCGCAGCCGCTCTTAACTCCGTGCGAACCTTTAATCTGCTCTCTTTCATCACCAGCACTGCGTTTCCTCCTCCGTTCCCATGGCGACGTCAGAGCTATTTCAATGGTTCCTTGTCTCCCCTAGAGGTTTGCTCTTTCTGTTGCGCCCGAGGCAAAACTGTGGTAGAGTGCTGATGACTATGGAAATATCGCAGAATGGCAGCCCATAAAGACATGGTTCAATGGGCGTTTGATACTCCTTACGGCCGCGGCATGCCGTAGGCGCGCTTTCATATCAGAAAGGGTTTCAACAGAATGCAGTGAGACAGAGAGGGACAATGACACGTTCGTGTTTATTATTTGTTTTCTACACTTTTAGAGCGCAGCACTTAGACGCACGTTCCTGCGTTGAGTGTCGGCGTTGTAACTGGTAATCGAGCGAACGAGTGCAGCGAAGGATAAGAGCGAACATGGAACGTAGCGGGAGGTGAAAGATAGCGACAGCGAAGAGAGCGCGATGAGGAAAGCGCTGGAGGAGGGCGCAGCAAAAGCGTCAGAAGAAAAGGTAGTGCCGCGCAAGTTGCGCCTGACTACGAGATGGCGAGATGGCGAGACTACGATGACTACGAGATGGCGCCAGCGTAGCGCGTGGCACCTGTATGGGAACAAAGCGCTCCATGAGCGCGGGCCTCTGTGCGGCTGCTGCTGTGAATGAAGTGCGCGCTTCACCCAATGCGCTGCCTCTCGCTATCTCCCGAGTACCGAGGCATTTGCGGCGCTATTCGATCCATTTGGAACGCGCCGCCCGAGACACATTGTCTGCGCCAGCCAAATATTTCGCGAAACAAAAACACGTATAGAGCAGCGCTCAAATTTTGCATTAGGTAGTGTCGTATTCGTTGGGGAATTTTTTTATTGCACGAGATAGCCAATGCTGTTTTTTTTCTTTTTTCATTTGTCATCTCAGTTATGAGTCTGTTAGGCTGATAGGCTTTAGGTTTAATAGGTCCCTCTCTGTCTGTGTCAGTGCCTCCTGTGGGAAACCATTTGTGCTATGCAACCAATGAGCTAAGGCAAACACTGTTCTCACGCACCGAGAAGTTTTTTGCAGACACAACTAAGTTGCCGTGACTCCTACATAACATGGAAGCACTGGAAGGAAGCACAAGTGGTATTAATAACCAGCATGCTTTTCTAATGATTCTCTTTTCTATTCCTAGAAATTATTGTATGTTCAGCTTTTTGAAAATTTATGACATCCTCACTACTGCATTCCGAGAACGTGAATGGAGCCACTGGCCAACAAAACAGCCACTTGTTCTTCTTTCTCTTACGAGTCGGGGGCTTCTTGTGCAACCACAATTGGCGTGATGGCTTCATCTCTTCGACAAGGGTCGCTCGTTGCTGTAGCTGGTGCGCTGAGCCTTTTATCATTCGTTGCACGTCACTCTATTGAAATTTATGCATATTTATGGGCCGGAGTAAACGCAGGATAATTTATCATTTCTGTAGCAGAAAGCGCAACGCCAGATCTCGTCGGTATTTAGCAATAGCCCACTCCGTACATTTTACGCATGACGTGTAGCCGCCTGATATTGTTACGCACCGGGCGCCGATCTTATACTCGTCCGTCATTATTTTTAAAAAGCTTGGTGCGAGCAGCCACAAAGGCAGCACCAGTGGCTACCTAATGTAATTAAAGCGTTCGTAAATATGCTAAGAATGCGTTGCTAAAATATGCGTTGAATAATGCTCTTAGCATTATTCAACGTAACGTAAAAGTTTGCCTCATTACCTTTCTCATTATTTTCAGCGCGTTTATGAATGCGTCTGTGCTTCTAGTTAAGCCTGTCAATCTGTTGACTATCGCTGTCTGTTTTCCTGGGTGTATATTACTGCGCGTGGCAAACTGCCTTTCACGGGAATTAACTGGGAAGGACGCGCTACTAGATAACACGGAAATGAACCTTGGGAAACCCACTTGTCTAAAACCCGCAGTTGAGCTACCATGTTAAAGACGCCGTACTATTTACCTTGATGCTATTAACCTGATCTTTGCTTAACCTGATCCGCTTCTAAGATTAACCCACCATACACTGAGATAGGTGACTTGTCGCGTAACTTTGTTGTTTTATACTGCGTTTGTTATAATATTATGCATGCACATGTTGGGAAGATTTACTGCCGAGAAAACAGTGAAGGACCAAATGAATATTGAGTGAACAACTATGCTCTTAATACATTGCTACTCACAGTACCCTTACCTTTTCGGCCAGTTCCTTTATTTGTTGGATATTGTTGAAAATGCGCAGTATATACCAGCCGTAATAGTGCCCAAGGAAGTGCATACACAGTATCTCCCTGTGCGGCATCTCTGCCCTCCTGTGGTACATGGCCACCAAGTTGTAAAAAGGAACCAACGTAGGGTCGTCAGATGGTAGAAATGGCGCAAGCAAAATGATGAATTTCAGTAAAGCCCAGTTCATAAATAAATTGCCTCTGGAAGAAGGAAATAGAGCACTTTTGCCGCAAAAGAGAAAACTGGTAAATTCCACATGGCGCGCGGAGTACTCCGGGCGATTGCAGTTTGTTAGAACATACAGCGTGGTCACAGCAGCAGCAGGTCGCAGCAGCAGTCGCGCATACCAAGCACGTCCTGTGCGACATGCATAGAAGGCAATGCTACGAAGGCTGGAGACACTTCTCTCACAGGTCTCTATAACAAAATAGTACTTGCGGTACTGAAGAAACCTATAGGCACGCGTCATATAATTATTGGTAAATTAGGTCTTACATTCTTATGTCACAAATGATTACATATTGATTACGCGAAACGTGTAGAAGATCTGAACCTTTTTAGGAACAAACGAGGAGCCTGGCACAGTTCTGCACTCGCGACACACTAGAAGCAGAAAGCTGCGCGAAGAGAGGCCGTTTCAGATGGCGCGATTGGAGCGAAAAAAAAATACTTCTGCCGCACACGTCGCAGAGTAATTTTCACTGACAGCTTTCCCACGCGTCCGCGACAACGCGATTTCCGTAGCAGCGATGCGCAATGTTGCACTCGCTCACGAAATATCCATGTCTGCATCACTAAATCAGGAGACAACATGGTAACTAGTGAAACATTGGAAGTTTATTAAATTACTTGAAAATGGAATAAGTACACAATTTTTCAACCTTCAATAGCGTTGAGAGTACGATCGCTTGCAGATACGGTGAGTGAAACGCTGCACAACAAACACGACAAGTATCAGCGCGCATGTTGTACGACGTCGTTAGCGTGGTTTCGTTTATTGCACTCTAGTTTCTTTGTTCCAGTACTATGGAAGCAATAGCTCTTTTCCAGGAGAAGTATTTGCTTTTGCAGAAGAACAAGCTGCTATTGAGTGTGCATGTGCAGGCAGCTGGCACCATTTGCAGCAATGAAGAGGTTGACGACGGTGAAGATCAAGTATGGTACGTGCCTTATGTTGAAGGCGGCGTCTGCTTCTGACCGGGATAGCGTGCAGTTACTCTTTTTAAAAGAAACGTGTTAGCTGCAGAAAAAAATTGTTGATGAAACTGCTAAGCTGCAGGCGCTGGTGGCTACGCCCTATTAAAATATCATTTAAACTGTCGCCCGACATTCCTTCACGGAGCTTACGAGGCGCAGTAAAACAGGAAATCGCCTATTTCGACGGCGCTTTCTTTTACGCCCCACGTTGCCTCGCTTACAACGCGCCGACCGCTGCCACTTGGTGACTGCGCCACCAACTTTTTGGAATCCAGTTGCGGAATCCCTCGAGGTCGCGGCGGTCGCTGAGCGACAGCATTTGCTGTGTTACTGAGTGAAGATTGCGCCGTGTGAAACAGCCCTTGTATTTAATTTGGCGTAAAATTCCGTCCAGAAGTTGCTGTTCGAATACATGAATTACTAATTGCGCATAAAGCCCCGCTGCTACAGAACGACTGTTCTGCGATACGCACGTAATGAGCTATGCGTCACCGCACTCCTTGCGTGGCGTGCGCAGCGTGGCCTGCCAAGAGGGCAACGCGGTTTCAGCGCATCGATTAGGTTGCATTGTCATCCACTGCTTCCGCTCATGTTGCTGACGCGTACTTTACGCTGTGCTTTGAGAGCTTTAACATTTGTCAGCAACAGTACCCCTTATAAAAAAGGCAGCGCTAGCAACAAACATGTTGAGCGCTGCATACGCGCTCAGGCAGACGCAGTACGTGCCAGAAAGTCGAGCGATAAGGCAATATGATTAGCAGTTTGTTAGACGAGCGCTGATATTTCCTATCATAATATTGTTTATGTTATTCAGTTGAACACAATGACAATTCACGAAAACTTCCCATTGTTCTACAGCACTCATGCGAGACGGGAAAATTTATTAACACTCACGTGAGTACCGCGCGTGACAGAAGTAAAAATCCTGCTGATTTTACAACTAGACGTCATCGGGAGAGTGTGCAACGGTCCCGAAAGCAAGGCTGGTCACGTGCACGTTCCCAGACGGCGAAACGACAACGTCATTAGCTAATTCTGAAACGCTATCGTAGCCTGCTGATCTGTAGACAGACTGGTTTACAACATTATTCACTTTAAGGACTCCCCCCTGGGGGGTATTACATAAGGAGTGGGTTAATATTTTCAACAAATAAATACAAGTCGCTGCCGTATAATATAAGTGGTTACATCATTTGTCTATGACAATGGGCTCGTAATGGTGACGACGTCGGCGGGGAGTGCGCTCCAGGCCACAAAATTGCGGGAAAAAAAGAACCTCCAAAAATCGTACTTCGAAAAAGAAGCCGGGCAATCTGAAACGGATATGCAGTGAGTTGAGATATGCGGGTCGGATGAGCGATGTAAGGTGTTTGATTTAGAATGCTTTGGTAAAACTTGTGGAGCAGAGAGAGACTGGCGATGCGGTGTGGAGTTTCGAGGCTTTTGAGGCTGGAGTTTGTCTTGATGGATGAACGCTCATGCTAAACGTATATGAACAATGGACGATGCGAATGGCGCGGTTTTGAAGAGATTCAAGTGGATTTTTAGGTATATTTGGTGCGGATTCCAGATCGGACTGGTATACTCAAGTTTAGGTCTAATGAGGGTTTCGTAGGCCAGCACTTTCACGTTTTGCGGCGCATAACCAAGATGATGTTTTATGAATCCTAGAGATCTGTTGGCAGATTATATGATTGCGGTAATGTGTGTTAGCCAAGAAAGATCACTGCAGTGGGCGATACGCAGATACTTGAATGAGTGGACTCTCTCTATTGGTGAGTTAGCAACTACATAGGAAAAGATAGAGGGGTTCTATTGACGACGAAATGAGACCTGTTTACATTTGGTAGAGTTTAGTGTCATTAACCAGTGGGCATACCATTCATGAATGTGATTAAGCTCGTTTTGAAGGGTAACTTGATCCGAAGTGTTAGTAATCATACGATAAATTACACAGACATCGGTGAAATACAAATTTACAAAAAGGTTGGACTAATAATCATCATCACCGGCCTATAATATGTCCAGTGCAGGACAAAAGCCTCTCCCCTCGATCATCAATTACTTCTGTCTGACTCCAACTAGCCCCAGCAAATTTCCTAATTTCCTAGTCTTCTGTCGTCCTATACTGCGCTTCCCTTGTCTTGGTACCCATTTCAGTGGTTAGCAGACGACAAAGAAAAAGAATGGATCGTGGGCTGCTGCCTCCGCGCCTGGCGCCAAGAAGTTCGCGCACCTTTATCATCGTGATACCTTTTGTGTTCGTCTCTCGCCACATAAAGCCTTTGTTGGGTGTCTCGCAGCTCCGTGTTTTCTGGCGACGCGACATGTAAGTGGCCGGCGTTCCTGCAACATATGGCGCCGAAACCCGGGAGAATGAGCGCATCCGAACGACGTGGACAACAAGCGATGGCCCCGACGAGTTTCTTCTAGAAATTGCAGCCGGAGCAGTCTGATCCTCATTCGAGCCGCACCCAGCAAAGCAACGCGCGGAACCGGCTACCTTACGAGAAAGTAAGCCGCGATTCTTACGAAATATGGACCAACTGAAAGCAAAACGCTCTGCTAAACGAAACCAATCAACGAAAGTCATGAATGAGGCGATGACGCTGTTGGAGAGCGGCTGCAACGACCGCACGCCGTTCAACAAGGTTATGGACAAGCTTGTCGCCAGCCGTGACGAGCTTCGGAAGATCAATGCCGAGCTTGAGGAGGTGATTCTCGTCGAAGATCTTGAAAGAGAGTGCGAGTCAGCAGCGCATTATGGCGACAAGACGCTTGAGACCCTGACACGCCTCCGGGGCCGGCTCGCAGATCTCAGCGTCGGAAGCACGGGGAAGACTCCTCCATCGACGACGCTCAATACGCCACCTACCCCAACGACAGTTGCTTCACAGAGCTTCGGACCTCGCCTCCAAACGCTGACCATCAAGCCTTTCTATGGGGACGTGTGTCAATGGACGCCGTTTTGGGAGCAATTTAAAGGCGTGGTGCACGCGAATGCAGCTCTGCACAAAGCTGATAATTTCCATTACCTCCGCAACTACCTACCGGCAATGCTTTATGACGTTCTGATTCAATCCCTGCGACAAGAAAGCGTCGTCGCGTTCCACCGCCGTAGCCGTCTCCAGGATGACGCACAAGGCAGCAGGGCATCCTCTGCTTCAGGGGAGGCAACGACAACCTCTTGCAAAAAACTCGAGCAGCTCTTGCGATATACACAGATAGACCTCGAAACAAGAGAGCAGTGTGCTCCATCGTCATACTCCTTCAAAGGCGGCGGGTGCCACAGAAAGAATGTGCCATCGGCATCAGTCCTGTATGCATCGGAAGAATCGAAACGAATGCGTAACGAATGTTTCTTTTGTAAATCTACAAGACATGCAACAGAAGCATGTAGCGCTACCTTGACTATATCAAAGAAAAAGAACTGGCTGGCTCAAGCTACGCGGGGCTACCAATGTACTATAAAGGGCCAACGCGCGAACGAGTGCCGGCGGAAGTTGGTCTGTGCGGCATACAAAGACAGGCATGCTCCAATGATGTGCGACCCGGTTTATCGAGCGACAAGGGCGAGAAGTCACATAACTTCGCATCGAATGCTACCAAGCGAATAATGGCAGAGTCCACGGTCGACTGCCGCTACAAGATGTCAACTTGATGAGGCCATTAATTTACAGGCTTTTCGTTCTTGGATGGTCGGTTTCAACAAGACGTCTTATATCAGAGGCATCTTCGACGGAGGCAATCAACGCACGTTGTAGTCCTGGTGTCGCGGTTGGGACTAAAATTGATTAGAGAGGCACGCCTAGCGGTGAACACGTTTGCGTCAGACGCTCCTTCTCGTATAAAAAATTGCAATGTCATCGAAGTTCGTCTATGTAGTCGATTTGATGACAGCGAGCACATCATTCAAGGGATAGCCATGCCAGTAATTTGCCACGACATTTCTGCCACGGCTATGGAATGTTCCTTCGCAGCCAAATTACGCGCGCAAAGTTAATGGCTGACGGACGATCAAACTGTGCCTCGAGGATGTGGCGAGAAAGGCATTAGCCTGCTCATAGGATCTGATCAACTGTGGAACGTCTTGAGCGACGACATCATACGCAGCACGGAAGTACAAGGGTTGGTGGTGGTGAAGACCACTCTCGGCTGAACGATACAAGGTCCTGTTACCAAAAGGAGCTTCATAAACGGAACATCTGAAGTGATGATCTGCGTCCTGCGGGATGAAGCTGGAGAAACTGCAGGATTAAACCTCATATGACTGGCACCAAACATGGACGACGAACGAAGAACTTTTATTCAACAGTACGCAGGAATATATGTAGGCCCGAGAGGCGTGATAACGTAGAACGCAATCATAGTTCTTTCAAGACCGCGATGATGTCACAACACATCGTCGCGCTATCACATTTCTTTCCCCCCCACAGGCTCTACTTAAAAGTTCTCGTGTCTGAACCGATCCAATTGCTTGCGCAAACGAATGCTTCCACAAAGGATTGGTTCTTCCCTTATAGGTGGCGTTGGCTCTGACACTAGCAGCTGCCCTGGTGTTTGCTGTGGTGCCAGGTCTGCACTAACAAAGGTCGGCACTACGTCATCCACTGCAGGAGGTTGAAGAGTGGTCGAACTCTGTTCTTCTGGCACTCGAGCTGATTGAGCCCTTTCATTAGGTAACGGACCGCTGAGTAGAGGCCGGCAATTTGACGGTTCTGTTGCAACTGGTCGCTCTGGGGCTGCCACTGGATCCGTATAGTGCGGGCGTAGATGGTCGGCATGGGTGAATCGAAGATGCCCGTGCACTTCCACAATGTATATCACAGCACTCACAACATGTTGAACCCCACCTTCCTCCCAAGACGCATGTTCCCATCGCACCATCTTCACGTACACGCGATCACCTTCGCGAAACACACGATGAGCATCACGCGACACATCACGCTTGTTTTTCATGTCAACTTGCTTTTGCCACATGCCACCAACAAAGCTGGGCAAAGAAAGCTTCGTGCGCGGTTGACGCCTTAGAAATAAATGCGCCGGTGTTTGCCCCGGCACACTGCTTGGCGTATTTCTGTAGGCGATAAGAAAATTATCCACACACTCCTGAAGCGACCGCACGCGAGTGACATCACGCTCCATAACTTGCTTTAACAGCGCCCGTTTCATCGTCTGCACCGTGCGCTCCGCCGCACCATTGGACGCGGGGTGATATGGCGGGGCACGGACATGCTTCACACCATTGCGCTCTAAGAAGTCCGAGAACCGAACAGACTTGAACTGAGACCCGTTGTCGCTGAATAACGTTTCAGGCAGCCTGTAGGCTGCAAAGACATTTCTTAGTCTCTCAACCGTCTTCGTGGTAGACGTTGAGGACATCGGCCAAACTTCCACCCATTTAGAAAAATAATCAACTAAAACAAGAAGCATGCGAGAATTGTTGCATGCAAAATCAACGTGAACTCGTGCCCAACACTTCGACGGGTAGCTCCACGGATGGAGCGGCAAGGGTTGGGCAGCTGGTTGGACTGCCTGGCAGATTTTGCATTTCCTAACGTACATCTCGATAGCTTGATCCAGACCCGGCCACCATACAAAGCTTCTGGGTAGCATTTTAATGAGAGTGCTGCCAGGATGCTCGTCAGGAAGCAAGTCTAACAGGCGTTCCCTCAACTGCTCCGGTATTACTGCCCAAGTACCCCATGCTAGGCACCTTTGCTCAAGGGACAATTCATAACGACGCACGTGATATGCCTTTATTTCTTCAGGGTATTGGTTTGTCCAACCATTCAGTCTGTATTCAGACACATGACTCAAAGTCAAGTTACAATTTCTGGCGTTAGCAACATCCGCAGCATATAACGTAGGCTCTCGAGCATTGCCAAGTATTCCTCTGCAACATCAGTTTCCTTCTCAGCCTGCGGTAGTCTGGAGACCGTATCCGCTACTTCCAGGTTCTTGCCTTTGCGGTACTTAAGCCGAAACTGTGGGCAGCAAGCATCATGGCCCAATGCTGCATGCGCACTGCGGCCAAAGTAGGCATTGGTTTGTCCTGGCTGAGGATTCCCAGCAATGGCTGATGCTCGGTGTAAAGTGTAAATTCCCGGCCGTATAAATACCGATGGAATTTCTTGAACCCAAAATCTAAACCGACCGCTTCGCGCTCTCACTGCGGGAAGCTCCTTTTCGCAGCTGTCAGCGTTCGAGAGGCAAAGGCTATGGGACGTTCGCTGCCTTCTGGCATCTCATGAAAGATAACAGCGCCCAAGCCATAAGATGAGGCATCGCAAAGCATGCCGATGGGCTTATTGACATTCTAGAAGGTTAACACTTTGCTGCTTGCGAGCAGCTTTTTGGTTGATCGGAACGAGTCGCGGCATTCTGTAGACCGTGAGCACTCTTGATTTTTTTTAGAAGCTGGTAAAGTGGCTGTGCTGCAGTTGACAAGTTATCCAAAAATTTTGAATAAAAATTCAACATTGCCAGACACGCCTTCAGTTCGGATACTGAACTTGGCTCCGGCGCTTCCAGGATTGCCTGTACTATGGCGTCAGGAGTTTAAATGCCTTTCGCAGTCACTTTATGACCCAAATGTGACCCAGTTTTAGCATCAAACTCCGCTATTTTCCCGTAAGAAGGCATATTTACAGTAGTCATCACACGTTGCTTCCGAAGTAGTCACTTCGTCCCGTCAGCACTTCCGCTGGACTTCTGTCAACACCTCCATTGGCTGTCGTGCTCCTTGAAAATGTGCGGCTCAGTCGGCGGTCGATGAGCATTCCGGGTGCTCTGGCTGGTCTTTCCGCGTAGAACGCCGCTTCCGCAGTGCCGAGCCAGCTCCGCACGTGGGCGAAGTGCCGCGTCGCCAGATGATATGACTGACGCCAGACATGGACGAAGAACGAAGAACTTTTATTCAACAGTACGCAGGAATATATGTAGGCCCGAGAGGCGCGATAACGTAGCACGGAATTACGGTTCTTTCAAGACCGCGATGACGTCACAGCACAGAGTCGCGCTATCACAAAACCAAAGCAAAGTGGAGTCATTTTGGACTTTGGATGCTATGGGACTCGCACCAAAGGAAGCAGCTCATGGGCACGCAGGCACGTTGGCTGTTTTCCGACGCAAAATTGCAGAGATTGGAAAGAGATACCAAGTAGCTGTGCCTAGTAAAGAGCGGGATATTGAGCTGCTACAAGACAACTACAGCGTCGCACTCAATCGTTTACGAAATCTGGTTAGGCGCATCTCGAAGCCCGAAGGATTGCTTGATGCATACCATACGGCGATTCGTCAGCACATTGTTGTCGGCCATGCTGAAGTTGTACTTGACAAGGAATAGATAGATGGCCCAGCAAGCTACATGCCACACAGTGAGGTTATTCGTGAGAACTCACTCACAACCAAGCTCCGCGTTGTTTTCGATGCGTCATCTCACGCTATAGGAGAGAGATCTCTGAACAGTTGCCTCAAAACTGGCCCGAACCTAAACCCGGACTTACTGCAGGTTCTCCGTCGTTTCAGATGGTACCTAGTGCCCATGACAGCAGAGATCGAGAAGGCATTTGTGCAAGTGGAAATACGAAAAGAGGACCGCGACCTGTTCAGATTTGTCTGGTTTGACAACAGTGCTGCTGTTCCTTTTGAGGAAGAATCGGTAGAGGTTTGGCGTATGACCAGAGTACCGTTTGGACGCACAGCAAGTTCATTCATGCTTACGGCTACTATACAGCATCACTTGAAGACACAAGTTCATCCTGAGCAAAGGGCCTTAGCACAACTACTTCTGAAATACTTCTACGTCAATGACGTCTTATTCGGAGCGAATGACTTAGAAGCAGCGGCAATTCTCTATAATTGCACGAAAGAGCGGATGGATGATGCTGGCATGCCTTTAAGCAAAAGCTTCTCAAGCTCTATGCAACTAGAACGACTGTTCGACTCCAATGATTCTTACTCCTCTCGGCTATGAGACCGCTGGACATAAGAGAGAGTGCTAGGGATGGGTTGGTCCAAAGCAACAGGCACCTTCATCTACATCCCAGAGGACATCTTTACTTCGTTGGAGAAGGCAAATGACACTAAGCGTTCTGTCCTCCAGGCAGTGTCGAGGACGACCCACTAGTATTTCTCGCATCATACGTAGTGCAAGGAGAAATGCTGTGGTAGCAGTTATGGGTTTCGAAGGTCCACTGGGACGAAGACCTTCCTAATCACATTGCGGAAAAATGGCGCGACTGGCGACACGAGTTGATCCATTTGTGGAAAGTCAACGTTCTCCATCACCTCATGAACGCGTGACCTTCAGCTACACGTTTTTTGTCGACGCAAGCACAAAGGCATATGGAGCTTGTGCAAATGTTCGTGTAGAAGATGTGGATGGGAGCGTGGCTAGCAATCTGATTGTAGCCAAGTAAAGGATAGCCCCCCTAAAAGCCTAATCGCTGCCGAGACTAGAGCTAATGGGTGCGTTAACAGGAAGCAGGCTCTTAAAATATGAAGTGGAAACCTGCGGAGATCTAATGCCAAGAGCGCAATTTTTTCTTTGGTCTGACGCAAGCATAGTGCTTGGCTGGTTACAGCGAGCGCCTTCGACTTTAGACGTCTTTGTGAAGAACCTGGTCACAGAAATTCTGTTTACTACTTTGGTGTGTAACGGGCGCCATTGTCCAGGAGAAACCAATCCTGCTGATATGCTGAAATGAGGTGTTTCCTTAGACGGACTGGCTATCGAGGTAGACTGGTGGCGAGGACCAGCTTGGCTGAGTAAGGACTCGGAAAAATGGTCAGCGGTGAAGCATTCACTGCCCCAAATCAATGACATACTAGCTATAACAGCGACAAAACCAACGACGCTTCACTCTACAAGAAGCGCAGTGCAGTTAACCCCACTGCTAGACGCCACGAAGTTCAGTTCACTGCACAAGCTTCTCCGTGCCACAGCATGGGTGCAGCGCTCTGTCTCCAACGTTAAATGCAAGATTAAAAAATCGGGAGTTATCTCTGCTGGAGAAATATTCGCAGCTGAGAGGTAGTGGATCCGGCAAGTTCAAACTGAATTGTTTCCTGAGGAGAGGAGCTGGCTGCTGGAAAAGTAAGGTCCACACAGTAATTCATAGGTAGCAAAACTACACCCATTTTTTGACTAGAACGGGCTTCTACGCATCGGAGGAAGACTACAGAACCTCACAGACAGCCGAGACATGAAGCATTCTTAGCTACTTCCAAGTCGACGTCGTTTCACCGAGCTGGTATTTGCGGATTCTCAGCGTCGAGTCATGCGTGGAGGAATAACGGCGATAATACACAACGTACGCGAGCGACTCCGGGTCCCAAGTGTACGACAAGGGGCAAAGAAAGCAATCAATCGATGCCTGCTATGCGTCCGTTTTCGTACGAAACCCACTGTGACGCCGTACGCTCAGCTTCCAGTATGCCGGGTTGAAAGGACGAAACCTATCAACACTGTAGGACTTGATTTTCCCGGAATATAGTATGCGAAGTCATCGTAGAGCTCCGACAGGAAACTGCACATCGTGCTTTTCACATGCGCAGTAACAAGACCATTGCATTTGCAACTGGTCTCGGATATGTTTTCACCTGCGTTCCTCTTGGTATTCCGGTGTTTCATTGCAAGAAGGAGACTCCCAAGTACCATTTACTCCGACAATGCTTTAACCTTTTGGAGAACGTCACGGGAGCTACAGAAAATATGGAAAGTACTACGACAATACGACTTCAAGGCTTACATTGCGAACGAAAGAATTCTATGGAAGTTCATGGTCGAAGCGGCCCCATGGTGGGGAGGCTGGTGAGAACGGTTGGTCGGAACCGTAAAAATCGCACTCGTCAAAGTTTATGTCGAAGTTGCCTCTGCGCAGAAAAACTTTCAACTATTATTACTGAGGTTGAAGCGGTGCTAAATTCACGGCCTCTAACGTGTTCTGATAATCAGGCAGGCGAGCCTGTACCCCACTCGCCAGCGCAATTTCTAGCGAGCCAGCAACTTACGACGTTACCAGAAGGAAATACATTGTCAGACCTAGAAACTAGCCATGATCGCAACGACTATCAGCGACGCTTCCAACATCGACCAAAAATGACGAATTATTTCTGCAAGCGAGGAAAACATGAATTATTGCTGCGACTGCCATTGGCTCATCGCTCACCCACGCATCACTCAAAAAATCTGAAGGTCAGCGACATCGTAATAGTCGACATTCCTAACCCGCCCAAGTTATACTGGCCACTAGCCCGGGTTCAAGAGGTGTACCCAGGCGCCGACGGATTTGTGCGCGCCTGTTTAATCTGATTACAGCGAGGTCAAGTTTTAAAGAGGCCAGTGCAGAAGCTACATTGTCTAGAACTAGATGTCACCACATTTGAGGCACGGAAGATGTTGGAGATTAGCAGACGACGAAGAAAAGGAATGGATCGTGGGCTGGGTGGCCTCCGTGCCTGGCGCCAAGACGTGTGCGCACCTTTATCGTCATCATGATACCTTTTGTGTTTGCCTCTAACCATTAAAAGGCTCTGTTGGGTGTCTCGCGGCTCCGTTTTTTCCGGCGACGTGACTTGTAAGTGGCCGGTGTTCCGCAACAACCCATTCTGTCAACCTAATGGTGCAATGGTTATCTGCGCATTTCATGACCTTCCCAGCGCCATGTCTTTCTGTTCATGTCTGAAATTGAGCGGCAAACGCCGCAGAGAGACATAGCAGTTCGACTTCTAGCAATCGAAACCAAGCTAGATACCCTCTTGGTTCTGCCAATCAAACTGGTGGAACTGGAATTGTCTGTGCAACATATTTCTGATAAATTCGATGAATTTCAGACGAGGCTGCAGGCTCAGGAAAAAGTTACCACGCAACTATCAAACAGTGTTGATCAACTTGAACAGGCACATTTGAGCAGTGAATTCTCCCAAATCAAACGGGATCTGCATAATCTTGAATGCCGTAGCCGCAGGTTAAATATTGAAATACACGGCATTACTGAAAGCGATAACGAAGACCTAATGATGAAGGTAAACGAAGTAGCGATGCAAATTAAGCTTCCAGTATTGAACAAAAGTGATGTTATGGCTATACAGAGACTTCCCGCGAAACCAGGCAAAACACGGGCGATCATTATCCATTTTGTTTACCAGGAACTTCGTGATTCCTGGCTTACAAACAAGGAGCAACTAAAGGACCATGGGCACGTGTATTTCTGTGAAAATATGGCACGGCTATCACGTGCTATTTTATCAAAGATGAAGGAATGGGCCCAGACCTCAGGATACGCATACGTCTGGCACTTAAACGGTAAAGTGTTGGTGCGAAAAAGGTGTGGCGACCGAGCTGTTGCCATGCGCTGCGAGGAGGATCTGGCCAGTCTTACAGCCTCGAAGTTATGGCGGCATACGTGATAGCAATAGATGCGTTATGTTTACTAAACCACAATGGCGACCCAGGAATTCGAATTTTCTCGTGATGTCGCGTCGTTAAAGAACCAGTGTCCACTTTCAATATATCATTTTAATGTGCGAAGCTGGAGAAATAAGTTTGACAAAGTCAGTTTGTATCTGTCTGAGCTGCAACCGGAAACAATATAAATGGGAGATTTTAATATAGATGCTCGCCCGGACAACCTAGAATATACGCGTTTTCAGGAAACTTTTGACTCATACGGGTGTCAAATGTCATCAACGTGCCTACTCGCATCACACCTACAAGCCAGACAACACTTGACCTCTGTGTGACGAGTTTTTCTGCTGAATATGTAAGAGCAGGAGTCCTGATGTGCGATCTTAGTGATCATTTCCCTATATACTGTCTGCTACCTCATAGACAGCCATCCAATATATGCCCTGAAAGCTTAAAAATAATATATTCAGAACAAAGTGTTAAGAAATTCGTTGAGCTAATCTCTGGTTATCGGTGGGACGAAGTGACTACGGAAACTGATGTAAACAATGCTTACGATGTTTTTATATCTACCTTCGCGTTCTTATACAACAGATGTTTTCCACTTAAGAAGTTTAAAAAACACAACAAAGCTAGAAAGCCTTGGATAACTCGTGACCTCTATAACAGGATGAAATGTCGTAACAAGCTCTTCCAAATTGTTCTGAGTGGCAGAAGTGAAGATGACTTTCCGTCTTTCAAATCTGAGCGTAACAAATTAAATACTGATATTAAACGCTCTAAACAAGAATATTACACGAACAAGTATTTTGCTATAATGGGAAATTCAAATCTCAAGTGGAAAGCGATCAATGAAGTAATTAACAAACGCGCTATCGCAAAAAAGCTGAATTTCAGCATAGTGAATTGTCATATATGGAGGTTTCAAATACTTTCAATTCTCATATTATTCATGCTGGTGCGTCCTCACAAAATGATACACCGGTCTCTTGCACGGAATATATAATAAATCTATGTTCTTCTACGGTATTCTTGGCGCCTACTGAGCAGCACGAGATACAGACCATAATCTTATCGTTGAAAGAGAGTTGTGCTTCTGGTGAAGATGCCATAAAAGTGAAGCCGTTGAAAGCCGTCAGTGAAATTGTAAGCACGCCTCTTGCACATATCTGTAACTTAATTCTTTCTAACTGTGTGTTTCCAGATAAGATGAAGTTAGCCCGGGTGACTGTCATTCATAAAAGTGGCCCATTCAACGACGTTAATAACTACAGGCCAATATCCATTCTTTCTGTCTTCAAGAAAATTGCTGAGCATGTACTTAATAGAAGACTTTGTCAGTTTCTATACACGTATAATATAACAGATCAGGAGCAATATGCTTTCTGCAAGACTAAATCTTCAGAAACCGCTTTACTTGAAATAAAAGAACAAATCCTTGACAACATAGAAAACCGAATGTTAACTCTAGGTATCTTTCTACATTTTAGGAAGGCCTTCGATTGCGTGCAACATGATGTCCTTTTGAAAAAGCTACCTCGTTACGGAATTCGTGGTGTCGCATTATCCTTAATAAAAAGCTATCTCACCTCTAGAACAAAGTACACAAGAATAAATGGAGTTAGTTCCGAAATTCAGCATGTTAAGTACGGCGTGCCGCAAGGATCCGTCTTGGGGCCTGTTTTATTTTTACTCTATACTAATGATATTGTCAATATTCAAGGCTGTTCCAAATTATATTATACGCGGATCATACTAACATGTTCTTCTCAGGAAGGGAAATAGGAAATCTTTTTGAGCAAGCTAACATCTGGTTACAGCAACTAAGTTTGTGAATAAATGCGAATAAACTGCAAGTAAACAATACTAAAACTAAGTATCTAGTGTTTAAATCAAGATGAACAATAATCCACCCTCAGCTAACACTCCAATTTCAGAAGGTCAACCTCGAACAAGCACCAACAGCCAGGTTTTTAGGAATTATATTCCATGAAAATATGTCATGGTCACCGCCCGTAGATGTTCTTAGAAAAAATAATGCTCGTGCTGTCGGTGTGCTAAACAGGTTGCAATATTTGCTACCGATAAATGTGAAGCGTAATATTTAAACGCGCTTATACATTCTCGATTAACTTATTGTTTTCTAGTTTGGTCAACCACAACACGAACACGAACTTAAGATCAATTCAAACACTCTAAAACCGCGCACTGCGCGCGATAGGTA